>NC_092810.1:93692252-94408502 GCF_040954645.1 Diabrotica undecimpunctata
GAGTCACAGCAAAGATTAGAAATTTTTGACGGGATTAAATTATCCGTTGCATAATAATTTCTATTTCATAGATAAATAATATAGTATATAGTATACAGTGTGTAAACGCCTAATGGAATAAATTCATTATTTAGGTTACTGTACATATTTATAAAAAATCCCAAAGCACGTCAAATTTAAATTATAACTTGACATTCTTTAACGTGAAAATGCAACCCCTACCTTCAACCCCCTTAGAATGACAGGTACAACCCCCCATTTTTAAAATAGGAAGTATAGGCTTGTGATATATCGTTTGAAAGGTCTTCTCATTCTCCATTCAAAAATGTTGTCGCTTTTAAGTTTATTAAGATTAATTATGATAAAATAAATTAAAATCATGTGGTTACCGAAATTCGCTACAATACAATCAAAAACTAAAATGTAATGCAAAACGTAATAAAATGTACAACACGAAAAAGAACTATGAATGTTAATGAAGTAGATGTTCAAAATGTTCACCGCGAACGTCTTGGCAACATCCTAATCTCAAATAAAACTGTCTTCTAACATTATTTAACATAACAGGCGTGATCGACCTAATCGAAAGCGTTATTTGTTTTTTTAAGTCATTTAAATCAGAAGGTTTAGTTTTGTACACATGGCTCTTCACATATCCCCATAAAAAAAATTTAATAATGTAAGATCAGGTGATCACGCTGGCCATTCAATCGATCCTCGCCTCCCTATCCACCGATTGGGAAATATGGAATCGAGGTACTGCCAGACATTAAGTTGGTAATGTGGTTGTGCTCCATCCTGCTGAAACCATATCGTATTCGCTGGAACTTGAGGGTTTCCTGGATCAGGATATAAATTTGCCAACGTTGGAGTGACATCATTTTGAAGTAGTGCCAAATAATTGTTGCCATTCAAGTTGCCCTCAATGAAAAAGGGACCAATGATATTGTTTCCTACAATCCCTGCCCAAACATTAACCTTTTGAGGGTATTGAGTGTGTTCTTCTCTCATCCAGTGAGGGTTTTCCGTGGCCCAGTAGCGGCAATTTTGCCGATTAGCATGACCGTTAAGTGAAAAAGTACACTCATCAGAAAACATAACGTCTTCTAATTGGATAATATTGTTATCCAATATGTCCATCATTTGCTCACAAAAAAAAGTTCTCCTATCAAAATCGTCTTCCATGAGCTCCTGAGTAGGTATCATCTTATAGGGATGCAATTTATTTTCTTTTAATATGTTTACTATCGATGTATGGCTAGCATTGAATGTAGTGGATGCCTGTCTACTCGATGTATATGGATTTTCCTGAAACTCAAGCAACACATCTAATTTGAGTTCATCACTCAGTGCATTGGCAGCTGCTTTTTTTATCTGCCTTAGTGCTTAAACTCGCGAAACTGCTTCTCTATTTTACTTATTGTTCCTTAGGATACAGGCGGTAAATTAGGAAATTTCTCATCAAATAGGCGAGTTACTTCCTGTTGTGTTCGGGTGTTATCTCCGTAACCAATCATTTGTAAAACTGTTATTTTATGCATTTCCGTTAATCTAATCATTTTTCAGAATTGAATTGAACGAACTTTTTACTTACATTAAAATACTGACAACTTAAATAAAACAATTTACTAATGCGTGTTAAAATAACGTTGCCACGGAAATTCTTTAAAGTTTTTTAATGGTTACCATCTAAAAACCACATTGCTATGGTTTTTGTTCACTTTCTCATTATCAAGACCTAAACGGGAAATAAGTTTTGAGTATATTTTAGCGAATTTCGGTAACCACATGATTTTAATTTATTTTATCTTAATTAATCTTAAAAAACTTGAAAGCGACAACATTTTTGAATGGAGAATGAAAAGACCTTTCAAACGATATATCACAAGCCTATACTTCCTATTTTAAAAATTGGGGGTTGTACCTGTCATTCTAAGGGGGTTGAAGGTAGGGGTTGCATTTTCACGTTTAAGAATGTCAAGTTATAATTTAAATTTGACGTGTTTCGGGATTTTTTATAAATATGTACAGTAACCTAAATAATGAATTTATTCCATTTGGCTTTTACACACTGTATATGGTCTATTTGATAGATTGACAACTGTTGTTATTATGTAATTATTTCTATTTAGGTTATATATACTGTTTTATTCTAAAAGAATACTAAATTTATTTAAATGTATAGTTCTTTGTTTTTCATATGAATTTTCATATAGTTTACCTATGTAAACTAAAAATAATTTGATCAAAATCAGAATTTATTATTGTATTATAATATTTTTATTAACAACAAAATTTTATTTGAACAAAACACCTTATTTGCATACCGTGTCAAGTTCTCTTGACATTGGCGATTATTATGACAAAATCCCCTCTGTGTTATTTTAATTAGCTATTATTACCTCCTTATCCCGGTCGATTCTGTAAAATTCATTTTCAACCAAGAGCCTTGTTTTTTATCAATTCTTATTGATCCTTCGATTGTTTCCATCATTCACAGTTGGAGAATATTATAGCAACTTTCCCGTATTATGTATCACACATATGCTATTTTTTTATGACTATATCAGTCAAAACATAACCAAATATTGAAAAAACCATAATATTTCAAAAATTTTGGAAAATTGTTTCTGTTCTATACTAAACACAAATTAAGTCTTCTCTGCAACTACGAAAACAACGATTTTTAAACATTTCTTGAGTTTGAATAGTTTCTAAATTCGTGCTTAATAAACGAAACTTTTTATTAGTTGACGTTCAAAAATATTATATGTTTAAATATTAAGTTAAAAATACGACTAAGTGTTCCTGCTTTTTATTGAGTCGTACAACCTCAAAGATATTAAATTGTCCCTATGCATGTGTCAGTAATACACATTATTGTTTTTTGTTTAAATAATCGAAGTATCTCCTTGTGATATTGCGCAGCAGTAAGTTTATCTTTATAAAAATGATACCCACCCATTATATATGAATATTTGTTTGTGTATTTTTTAATTGCCACATTTTTTAGTTAACAACTCATTTTGACTATTTATTTAATAAATTATTAACACTGTGTTGTGGCTAGCTGTTTACGTTTGCATCTACATAGAAGTCATATTCGTTATCAATTGCTACTGATTAGATTACCATTTGCGCTTATTTTTTTCAAAAATATTTGTTAAAAATTAACTTCACATAACCAAACTTTACACTATTAAAGTTTTACAAGTTGTACAATTTGAAAATATAATTTTCAGGTCATTTGTGGTGACTGGTACATAGTGACTATGTTAATTACGTTTTTTTCTCTTGGCTCTATATGATCTATTAATTGGCTCCAAAGTTAAATTAGAAATTATTATAAGTTGATAGCAGCCTTAAAAGTCATTTAATATTACACAAACATCAGCTGGGAAAATAATTTCTTTGTAGCTTAAGAAGCGCAAAATATTCTTTTAACCGATTGCCTGAAAAAAAAAAAAAACTATAAATAGTGACTGTTATAATCCTTAATATAGCTAAAAAAAAAGTGCCCAAAAAATGAATACGCTGTGAAAGAACTTCAGGCATTTTCATCTATCAACTATTTCGGTATATTATGAGACTACAGAATAATCGGTGTAAAAAAGGCATCAAATAATTTTAGGAAAATTTTAGAATCAGTGAATTACCCACGTTAATAAATGAAGTTAAATTTGTTGTCAAATATTAAATAAGTAAATTTTACTTTTTCTTGCCACGCTATATAAATTCGTCTGCGAGACTCAAACTCTCCTTATTACAACACAGGGTTACCGCCCCGCTTCTGATTATTCATCGCAATACTGAGAATAGAAAATACCAACATTACCCCCTACTTTTAACACCTAAACTTTATCAGATCAGTTCATCACAGCACCAACCGTATGCTGAAAATCACTGTCCACTTTTGTCGATTGGTTTTACCTAATTCTAAGTTTACTTTATCCGGTTGATTAAAGTTTTTTCCATTAATCATCGTAACAATTAGCCATTGCAATGGCCCAGGCCGATTTTTGGAACACAATGAAAGTTTTGGTGGGGAACGATTGGCAAAGAACGCTCAAGGAAGACGTTCAAGACTGGGTGGAGAGAATTATGCCTAAAAGGGCAGCAAGTTTGCACGAGGAAGAATTAGAGCCTAAAAGTGCATGGAAAAGAAAAATGTCTGACGTTAGTGAAAAAATATGTATTTCTGATGAAGAAGTGATGAAGTTTAGGAAAAACCTTAATCTGCCGAAAATTGAGTGCAAGTAAGTTATTTATTTTTATAATAATGTAACTTTATTTATAATTTTTGTATTTTATATTTTTTAAATATGTATTTAAGTGAAAGTTTCTCTTTTCTAGTTATATTAGTGATTTGTTTTCAGTTTTCACATTAGTCACAAATTCCCTATTTATTAGTATCTATCTCTATGTTTAGATTGGCTCTTATTAATTGTTTATTAAGTTTCAGTTTTGATCTTATTTGGTTTATATTTTTCTTAATCATTTTTAATTTTATATTACTAATGGAAAATATTTCAGCTGGAAAATAAATAATTTAAAAATACTCACATCACTTATAATTTTATTTCTTGAAATAAATTTCTTGAAATTAATTGTATGATACTATAATATTTAATTAATATTTTTTTTTAAATTATTATATCGACGGAATTTTTAGAAGACACCTTTTAAAAACTGTTTACTTTATTTATTGATTCAGTAAGACTTAAAGGTCTATTAGTCCAGTCTGAATCTGTACAAAAATAGCTTATGTTGATTGTAATGAGTCAGAGCTTAGATTTTTGTAACTATAATTTGAGTAAGCTCCACTTGAAAAAGTTAAAGGAAGAAGATTCTGGAAAAATTATGGAACAAAAACTGAAAGTCATGTACTATTCTTTTAATCTTTTATTCTGAATATCTCAAAAAGTATCATACCTATGTCAAAAATTTCTTCTTCTTCTTCCTATGCCGTCTCCATTAACGGAGGTTGGCGACCACATTTTTAAAAGCTTCTCTGTCTTTTGCAACGTGGAATAATTCGTCTACAGTCATGTTTGTCCAGTCTCGAATATTTCGCAGCCATGACTTCCTCTTTCTACCTATTCCCTTTTTGCCATCGACTCTACCCTGCATGATGACCTGCAGAAGGCTATATAAAAATTTATAAAAGTTAAATTATTTGAAACTAAATGTGTGTTATAGACCTTAGAGCTTCGACCTTATCTGTTTTCTGGGCTATACTGTCATATTTTTTTAGGTGGGAGCACCAATTTGTATAGCATCTTGCCTCATCTCCACCATCTACCTGAGATTTGATTTACGATATTTTATGATATTCTTATGTTGAGCGTCTGCTACTTTTTAGTTGTACTTTTTTGAACTTCCTTTAATTAAAAGTGACATAGTGGGAGCTACACTATGTCACTATAGAGGCTATATATTTTAACGCAAGAAATAAAGCTGATAGTTCGGCAGTATATATTGAAGTTTCATTGGGCAATCGACATGATTCTTTGTAATCAGAATTCCAGTGATATATTGCACAAACCGTTTTATTTTAAATTTTAGAGCCGTCAGTAAAAATATATTGAAATGCAGGCCACTTATCTTTAATTATTTTATTGATCATACTTCCTGGAAGATTTGAATCCATATAATATGTTTCTATTATCTTAGAGAAGAGAGTCTTAGGAGGTTGTGTATAAATTGGTGGTATTTTATTTTGATACAATTGTTCTTCAAATATTGTTAGTTTCCTATAACTTTCAACGTATATGGGAGTCTTTTTGTTACGCTCATATTTATGGTTTAAGTCTAATATATTCAAGTTACGAATATTTTTTAAATAGCTGGAGTTTTTTGATATAGCTCTAGCTACAAACTTATCTGTACAAAACTGTCTGCGTAGTGTAAGGGGTGGCTCTTTAGCTTCAATTTCAATAAAACTAATAGGAGTAGGTTTTAAGTAACCAAGACATAGCCTCCAATATTTATTCTTTTGGGTTTCAATTTTATTAAGATGTTCTGTTGATGCAGACCCATATAAATGACAACTATAATCGAAAATTGTTCGAATCATTGAGCGATAAAATAGCAATGCAATATAAGGGTCAGCTCCCCAATTGGTTTTACAAAATACTCTAAGGATATTCATGGAGTTTTCCGATTTTTTTATAATAGAATGAATTTGATCCTTCCATAACAATTTACGATCCAAATATGTGCCTAGATATTTTACACAATTTTTGATTGGAAATTCTATTTTTCCTAATTTAAAGTTACCTTGGGGAGTTTGGCGTTTTTTGAAAAAAAAACAAATTTCAGTCTTTGTAGTTAATATTGATAAGCCTAGAGGATGGTAATAACTTTTTACACAATCTAGTATAGATTTGAGTTGACGCCTACAAATGTCAAGGGTAGTATGGGAGGTATACAACACAACATCATCTGCAAACTGCAATATATTAGAGTGTGAAGGTACTATCTGTTCTAGATCTATATTATACAATGAAAAAAGAAGTGGACTTAAAATACTACCCTGTGGTATAGCTATATTCGTTAGCCTTGGCGCTAAAAGTGTCTCATTTATTTTTAAGTAAGTCCATCTATTCTTGTACAATTATATAATGAAATCTGAAATTTTAACTGAAATTCCAAGATATAACAATTTCTTATGTAGAATATATAAATTTATGTTATCAAATGCAGAGGTTACATCTATAAATGCTGCAGCTGTTGATTCTTGATTTGTGAAATTGACCTGAACAGAGGAAACTAGTGAAGTGAGAGCATCCTGTGTAGACCTGGATTTTCGGAAGCCATATTGAGATTTGGGAAGGATATCTTCGGATTCAAGCCAGTATTCAAGCCGATTTTTGATTAATCTCTCTAGAGTTTTTAGTACACAAGAATTTAAAGATATAGGTCTGTAAGACTCAACGTTGTTATCTGGCTTTCCTGGCTTCTTTATAGGCAATACAATATAGTCCTTCCATGTTTTGGGAATTAAATTCTCATTTTGCCATATATTTCTATTCATAGGTTCGATTCTAATCATAAGGATCTTTTTAATAAGATGTGCGGGAGTTAGTAGAAGACTTATTAAACGGTATGATGAGATCTCATTTAGGTCTTTGCCAGGTATTGGCACCATAATTATTTTTAACCAATTTTTATACCAGCGCTGAAAATATAGAGTATTAGCCTGTTGTCTTTTTCAAGTAATTTTTTAGTATTAGACTCATGGTAAGATCATGAATGGGTGCTTTTTTTGTTTAATTTTGCAAACTTCTATAATTTCACAAATTCTTATTTTTTTGATGGGTGAAATCATCTGATATGGAGCGTCCAGAATGTCTAAAATGGATATTTTGTCATCTTCATGAGTTTCATTCTGATGAGGTTGGAATACACACATAATATGTTCCGCAAAAGTACTCACTTTCTCTTCATCACTACGAGCCCAGTTACCAGTTTTTTTTTATAGGAGTTTTAATTTGTTGCTATGATTCCAGTCTTCTTGTCAATTTTCATAGTGAGTACCTAGTCTTTATTTTTACTTAGAGAAAGGTTGTTTAAAAAATGTGTAATATCAGGATCTTTGTATTTGTTTAGTGCTTCTTTGAGTTGTCGTGTTGTTCTGTATATAGTCCGCATATAAGATTGGTTTTTGTTTATAGGAGCTTTCTGGAATAGCAGCCCAGGGAGCTTTTTAGATTGACGTAGTTAGGTGTTGTACTGCATCGTCAACATCCCAATACTCACCATGTGGAGATAATATTAAGACGATTTTTTCCTGGTTTCTTCCCCATAATTTACTTTGACATCCCTAACCGGAACATTTTTTAAAGACAAATCACATGCTATGCTTTTTTCTGATAGATATTCTTAAGTTAAAAATGATTTCATGTAATCGAATTAACTATCTTACAATAAAGTCGTCTCAGGAATGCAACTCAGCAATATTGCCAATGTCATTTTAAAGTCGTCCACTTTTACATGTACCTATATTATATGTCTGAATTGTCAACATGAATGAGTCAGATAAAATTAAATGTTTAGCAAAATTTTTCCCCAAGGAACAAAAAACAAAATTTGTTTAATTTATTATTGTTTTGCGTTTTGAGAACGATTTCCGAAGTGAAAATTGAAACGTCAAGAAACTTATTTTAAAATTAAATTCTGGCATATTTCGATTAAAACAGTAATCCTCTGTAGATTTAAGTGGCAGGTTCAAGGTGATTGACTCAGAGACCAATTCATTAAATATGTTTCTTGTCATTCTGTTGATGAATGTTGGCGGTCTGTGGACGTGTCATACCTCTGTGTTCACACTTATAAAAAAGGTAGGGTGATCAGAAGACAAATCAAATGATGGTTGTATATTTAAGTAATTAGAAGCGATGCCGTTTATGACACAATTGTAGTAATGCTGTCATTTCTACGGAACTTGTGCTTATATAGGTTGTATTGTGGATTGTTCAAAGTTGCCCCCACGTTTCCCCATCCTAAACCGCTAAGCTCAAAAATAGATAGAGAGCAAATTGATGAATCGGACTGGGTTAGAGTTTATGCTTCTTATCCACATGTGAGAACCGGAAATATAAGCGTCTTATAGAGTCCTAATCTTGTTATTTGAGATAAACCTTACGTAAATATCATACGTTTTTTTATTTGATCAGATGTATGTAATTGTTTTATAGCTTCAAAGGTATGGTTACTATAAGTAAGATCTGCATTTACATTCCCAGTTCTTTTGTTTTATTCGATATAAACTTGTTTGTCTCTGAATTATATGCAGGTTTATGACGTCTGCTATCGTTGTTAGGTCTATGTATCTTGTCCTAGTTCTTGTAATGATATTTATGTTATTAGCGAAAGTTACAGTCTGGACTGATTTATTAGCTACCGTTACTATTATGTCTAAGTTGGCGTCTTGAATAATATTTTATAAAGCTATATTAAATTCCCCTGTGTGTTTTGAAGAAAGTTTATTTATCTTCTAAATTCTTACTCCGAACAGCATCGTGGATATTGTCAGTTTTATTATAAATATTCGGTTTTCTTTTCATCTTTAATTCATTCCTAATCTTATAAAGAACTGGTTTTAGGATGCTGTTATATGTTGCTCTAAAAATGACAAATAAGTAGTATAAATCGATTTGCATTTTTAAGAACTTTGTTTAAAGTGAAGATCTGGTTATTTATTCCAAACTCGTTCCTCATCATAGTGAAACAGGTTCTGGTAGAAGCGGAATATGAGTTTAAGTGAAAGCTTTGTTGGAATTCTAACAAAAGATTTAAAATTTTATACGTTTTATATAAGGATGTTTAAAAAAATAAACTTTTTTTTAGTTCATCCGCAACCCCATTTTTAAATTTTGATCTGTTTTTACCATATGGGGTGCAGCATCAGATAGAAACTCAGCATTGGCCTTTCTACTGGCTTACAGAAAGTTAAAAAAGATTTTACTAAGACCTGATAGCACACCTGTCAAAAACTGAGCAATACAATTTACGAATAAATCAGTGATTGCGCCAACACATACGTAGAAATAATTTTGTTTTAGTTCGGGTTCTATATTATTTATTACTCACGACTACAACTTATCAAACGGACTCTAAAGAGAAATTGTATATCTTAAAAGTTAGTTAAGTTGAAATCTTGAATTTGCCATACAAACAGAAATTATGTTTTCACTAGATAATTTTAAAAGCGGTACATTTAAAGGCCATTGGAACTACATTTAACCGAACCCGAACCTTGATAGACTTGGTCTTTTCTTTTTGCACACCATACATACTTCAATACATTACAAAACTCTTTCATGTATAACTAACTGTAACCATAATATTTAAAGTATAATAAAGTTTTTGTATATAGCAACATCTTCTACGCTAAATAGAGAGGTTGCCGACCCATGCATCTAAGAGTGGAAAAAATACTTGACATCAGTCCGGGACCCAAAAGTATACTCTCAAGGTGTCGTGCCGCAGAAAAAGTCCTCCTCAAGCTCCAATCACTGCACCGCTATTCGTCCCAAGCTATTATGCAGATGTGCCTCGATATTGCTATGGTCGTGTTGTATCCTGTGGAAAGGGGGCAAGTATATTTATTTCTTCATTACGATTAGGCCACCCGCTTTACAAGGAAGCGTTAAGCGCTTTGCTGTCATTATCCCCTTTTTGTGTATCTTCGTATAAGTTTTCTGTGAGCCCGTCTGTCCAACCTCCGTGCAGTCTGTACAGGGCCCATATTAAAACTAGACTTCCGGTAAATTAATACCTTTCACGGATATTTGAAAACAAATTGTGTTTATCATTTGTATAAATGTTTATCTTATATGTTTGTTCTCATACATTATGATATAATATTGCTATTGACTAGTCTTATCTTTATTGTGAATCTCGTTAACTTGGTCTAGATTACTTTTGTATTATCTATTGTGTTCTTTACATGTAGTGTCAAGTACCATTCTTATATACTTAGCTTTATTTCAGACTATTCTATTTCAATATCAAATATTTAGGATGGGGTATTTGCGGTTTATGTTTTTTTTTTTCAATATTATAGTTTGAATAGTCCCGGAATTGACGACTATTTTGCATTCGATGCACCATTCTTGTAATTTATTAAGTGCATTTTTATTCTCTTTGTTACAAGGTTTGATCATAGACTATTTGCAATTATGGCCGTGTCATCGGGAAATAGCAGTAACGTTCCCTGTATATTAGGGTATCGAAGGTATCCTTGTGCTCGTGGTTTTCCAACTTTGGTTAGGACATATCCTATTTAAACCCTAAACTTCCTGTATGTTAAATACGGCACATCACTCAACCCAAAATTTTTCATTTCGTAAATAAGTTTTTTATGTCATATGGTATGTCTTGTTAACATCTAGAAATACTTCGCATATATATTGAGTTTAGTTGAATCCTTAGGTAATGTATTCCGTTAATTTCATAACTTGTACCTTGCATGATTGTTCTTTTTTGGCGCCAAACTGTGCCTCTTGTATAACTCATTGTTGGTTTGTTTGTCTTCTGACGTTTATTGACAACCATTTCTGTAATTTTGCTGATAGTTGTTGATGATTATCGGTCCATGATTTTGTGGAAATATGCCGATTTCCTTTTATTTTGGTATTCCTGGTATCTAAGGTTCCCTAAATACTCGTTTATGCTGCGTTTCTTGTGAGTAGTGCTAGTGGATAGTGATGTAAAAAAATAGTATTCACTTTTTGAAAATTATTCACAATTATATTAAACATAAATCTGGCTTTAGCAAAACATTTTTTTGTTTACATTGGCGACAAAGTAGGGCCAAGCCACTGTAATCCATATAAAGGCGTTCGTTATGGTAAAGTTTTTCTCTATTTCTTGAAGAGGACAAACACCATCTACACAAGGTAAAAGCCTCTTAGTAAAGTAGCTTCCATGGATTATTTTAAAATTCTGGATGGTGCCTTGGTCCAAAGGTTGGCAATGTAGGGTAGTATTAGGAGGAGGAAAAATGGATTTAACATTATCCAGTGAAAACTTTAAGTGAGATTTAGCGTGCTGCTTTTTATCTTCGTGTTAAATTTTTGAAGCCATCTCCTCATAATATCTGCTATCTTCCATGCCTTTTTGTTAAAGACTAATCAAGAGGCAACTTATCAATACGTGTGCCCTTATAACACCGAGTATGCTTGCTCTTGCCTATGATAAGTGGTTTCGCCTTTTTGGCTTCCATATTTGTACAAAACAGAACTGTAATTCGTTGTGTTGCTGTTTTTCTTTTAGCACAATTAACATTTTAATTCATGTTCTTTTTGATAACGCACGACAGATAGACCCGTCTCGTATGTATTAAACACGTCTTTTGGGGTATAATCCTTTAAAATAGCTAACAGCTTTTCCTTCCAAGATTTCACATTTTTAATATTAGAATAAGCGAATTCGGCACATATTGTCTTGAAAGTAATATCATGCCGACGATGAAATATTTCTAACCAACCATTTGATGCCTTGAATACACTAAGTTCTAGGCAGTGTACAATTTTGAGGACTTTGGCTTAAATTGTAGGCCTAGATAATTATTAAAAAGTTCATGTTTCGAGTCCTACAAAACCAGTTGAATACAGCTTTATCCACAGCAAGTGCCGCGATTGTAGGGAAATTTTTTTTAGTCAGCGTTATCGTCTTCTTAAAACAAATTTCTGACCTCTTCTTTATTTTGTAGCTAAATGGCTACTTTAAATTTTTTGGCCAACTCTCTGGTACCTATGCTACTCTTTTCACTTTCGTTAATTAAATCCACTTTTTTTGATAGAGCGGCGTCTCCTTTTTTCCGTCATACTCCTTAGTTTCAAAACAACACTAATACCATGGTAAAAAAATTGTCTACTAATACGCGAATTATGAATGTTCTTGGGAAAAACACTTTTTTAAAAATTGAGCTCACACTTAAAACTTTTATTTTCGACTTAGAAAGATTTTAGTAACAATACAATAAATAAAAATAGACTGAAAAATATTGATTTTACATGGTGTTTTATAATTTTATAATTGCTGATCTTGCTGTCCAATACTTTGTAATTCAGTCCAGAATGTTCAAGCGGTAGCCCCGTGTTGAATCCACATGGTAGAATTCACTGGATGGTAGCGGTCATTGTACTGAAACTCGCGCCAAGCAGAAAAAATCACTAATCAGAGGCAACACTAGTTAACACGTAATAGTTTAAAATTAAAATGAATGTTAAAACTAGTTCTTAAAAGTTTAAGAAACAAATTTTATGGATCCCCCTACCATTAAGGAATATACTATTTATATTACTTAAGAAGGAACGAATTTTATTTTCCTTTATTGAAATTCCGATGAGGGGTGTCCGCGGTCGTTTAGGAGAATGGTCGGTAATAAAGGGGATTTTCATTTCTAATGGCTGGGAATTTAGTATCGGTC
The DNA here is from genome assembly GCF_040954645.1 of Diabrotica undecimpunctata. NCBI lineage: Eukaryota > Metazoa > Arthropoda > Insecta > Coleoptera > Chrysomelidae > Diabrotica > Diabrotica undecimpunctata. The sequence goes on from NC_092810.1 coordinate 93,705,193, forward strand.
ATTATACACAGGTGGTTACTTCATAGAAGTGGTCGTTTACATAGATTTTACTCTATTACATTTACATAATTACAAAAAGTCATAATTTTGAAGTTTTACATATTGGCCAAAAAAAAAACAGAAAATAATACTTATTCATTTTAAAAATATAACTTGTTTACTGCTCGTCGATTATGATCTGGATATTTCTTCGAATTTTTTTTGAAATTAAATTAAATAACCAATTTAAAGTTCAAAAACGATCAACATTTAAGTGACATAACGGAATTATCGTCTGATGGCAACTTTCTTTGTTTTTAATTAAGTTTGAGGACAATTCCCAGAAGTTGGTAATGAGTATCCTCCCGGGATATTTTATGACACTAAATAGTTTACGACCGTTATGGACCCTAGTTACTAGTTAGGATATAATTACTTGATTGCGTTAGGTAGTAATAGTTAAATACACTCATGCATATTATATAGATATAACCTAAAGTGTATAAGTATATATACCGAGAGTTACGCCGCTGTATTGATTATTTTATTTTTCTCTCACAGACACGATTACCTTGAAGGATAACTTTGTAATTGCTAATATTGCGAATAAAAAAATAAGACTATTAAAAGAAGTTTATTTCAGGAAAAATAATAATAAAAGCATATATATTTGATTTTAATTTGCTGTCGTGTTTTAAAGGTCACCAAGATACTAAAACGCAGTATTCTAAAATATAAATCAGCCAATTTTTGAAGAGCATTCACGCAAAAGTGAATAAGTCCAAATTTGCAATTTTTAGGTATGGATTCGGCATCTAAAAGCAAATATGTATATCTAAATCGATATTTTCATCAAGACTTGTCCTAAAGTTGATAAATACGCAAAAGTAAATACCTATTTCCATAATATGGCACTTATATATAATCAAATATCACAATAATTGTAGAAAGTGACTAATGTTTTAATTATGTTTTTTAGTCCAGTAAAATTGGATGTTTACCCTATAGAAAAAATATTTTTGTTCCAACAAAGGGAGAAAATTTAATTATTATTTAACAAACAAATTAGTGACATATTGCAGAATATGTTTAATTTCTTAAAAATTTACAAAAATCTTCTTCTGACTGTCCAAACAATATACTTTCAGATAGCAAAGATCCTATTTTATATTAAATACATGTCAATAATTCGACTGGTCTATTTTTAAACTGTTCAAATGTTTTGGCAAAGATTTGGGTCCTAGCGAAAATGTAACGTTGCCGTTGTCAGCGTGTATAATTCAACTTAAAGTTATCTACAATGTTGTAGACTATATCTTTGTCTAACGGTAGCTACTGTCTGAGCCATGCACATAGCAGAATTGCTTGTAAAGTTATTAGTGAAAGGAGCTTTTACGTTTACTATTTATGAATTGTGAGTAATTTAGTTTAATCCAATTTGGTGACAAATAATAAGTATGACTGACATTAGTAATAGTGAACCGCGTATCAAAAAGAAACGTCACAATTTATCACTTGAAGAAATAACTATGATCGGAAATGTGTTCGAGCCAGGGAAAAAAATATGAATGTAAGTGATGTAGTTGCAGTATGTTATATTTTGACAAAAGTTTCTAAAGCTAGTATGTACAGAGTAATTAAAACAAACCATAATAATACTTTGAAGGTTAAGGCAAGAGGACGAAAACAAATAAAATTGGATGATACAACCAAACGGGCCATTCGTCCTGCATTACATGAATTTTATTTCAAAAACCAATTACCAACTATAAAAAAAATGTCTTTTCTCTTTAATCTAATAAAAACATTCCAAAAATATCGAGACGTGTTTTGTTACGTATTTTACGTGAAATGAACTTTAGCTATTTAAAGAGAAAGAGGAATAGTATACCCTTATTGAAAATGAAGAAATCATTTTATGATGCAAAAAGTATCTGAAACAAATAGCAGAATTTCGAAAAAACGAAAAAAAATATATTATATAGATGAAACATGGTTAAATGAAGAACATACTGTGACAAAAATTTAGCAGGATTTAAATGTGCAAAACAAACGACAAGCTCTCCTAGATGGTTTGTCGACAGGTTTAAAATCCCTACCTGGAAAGTGAAAACGACTTATTATTAGCCATATTGGTAGCGACTCAGGATTTGTTGAAGGAGGTTTAAATGAATTTGTTTCAAAAAATACTGGAGATCGTCATGAGGAAATGGATACAGATCATTATAAAAAATGGTTTTCAGATTTTCTGTCAAAAATCAAACCAGAATCTCTTATTGTTATGGATAACGCTCCATTATCACTGCCGGCTTGTAGAAAAGTTACCGACTACTAAATGAAAAAAAGCCGAGGTTGCAGATTGGCTTACTAAAAAAATATTAAATTTAATGACCAATTTTAAAAATTGAGTTACTAAACTTAACACGGTGTCACAAAGATAAATATATTAAATATGTAGTAGATGAAATTGCTCCAGAACGAGGCGTAATTATTGTAGTATTGAGTTAAACCCAATAGAAATTATAGGGGCTCAAATAAAAAATGAATTATCAAGAAACAATGTTACTTTTAAATTAAATGATGTAAAAAATCTGCTTTAGAGTGCCGTTAGAAATGTAACCCCACAGTCGTGGATAAAATGTATTGAGCATATAGTGAAAGAAGAGCAGAATATGTGGTACCTTCATAACTTAATTGAAATTACCATGGAACCAGTTGTTGTGGATCTAGATGAAGATACTACTGATGAATCTAAAGATGACTCAGATAAGATTATATATAATGTAACTTTTTATTTGAAACTAATGTTTTTTATATTTTATAGAAATACATGATCAGTTAAGGTAAACCATTTATTATCAAGATCTATCCAACCAAAAGTGATAGTGCTAGTAAACAACGAAATATACGCGTATAGGGTTATAAATTTTTTTAATTTGCTGCTGTTAAATCATTTGATGTAGGTAGAAATCAAACGATTTCTACCTGGCCAAACCCAATTCAAATGTTTTACCACTGTGCTTTCTAAAACTTGCAAAGCAAATAGCTTTGCAATCCGTTCTGAGGAGACCTAAAGAGGTCGAAATATGTATAAGCGGCTTGTCTCTGCCCTGTATCGAAACAAAAATCTAATACCGTCATGTTTTAGGTGATTTATTTATGAATATATACTTTTAAATAATATGTGGTTTTTGATTTAATGCACTTACAACTTGGGAACAGATATCCATTATATAATTTTGTTTGCATTTTTAACGAAAGATATTTATCGACTTATCGACTGATACACAAGATGCAGCGTGGGCGTCATTGGTCATAAGATTTATGATTCAACATGCGATTATACTAGGGGATTCCCAACATATTGCTTTTATAAGAGACTAGCACTACATGCTTTTACTTAATTTTTTAAGTTGATTTTATAAATTAGGATTATCTTTGTTTGTGTTTGTGTTTGACGTGGTGCAGAGTATATAAAATCAACTCGGTTTATCTGTGTATCCAATGTAAAGTACACTTTCATGCTGGCTGTTTTGGTGAATTTCATAACAAATAATTTAGGTGTATCATAATTGGGTGTCAGTTTTTAGAAATCAAAGTTTTGTTTATTACTAACTATAACATAATCATATTTATTTTATTTTAAATAAACTAAATAGTTAGGTTAGACAGCAAAAATTTTAAAGTTTACGAATACATACTTATGAACCGCCAAAGTTTCGTTAACGAAACATTAATTTTAAGTATGTTGCTATTATTATAACGATTTTTTTTGTGTAAGATAATATTCTTAGACCTACTTTTCTAAACTAAACTTTATTTGCATAATTACCAATTCTTTCAATCGTTGATCATTAATGGGTTAAGTAATTCAGTTTTACCTGTGATAAAAGTTACTAGACGACCATGTCATTAAATCTCATTTGACAATAGGAATTAAATTTAATCCTTGAACCAGTCATAAGTTTGTTAAGTTAAACGGATAAAGGGTTTTTCCCAAAAAAATATCTTTAACAAGGATTAGTTTCTTCATCTAAGGCATCTATAAAATAAGAAAATAATTTTTATGACAATCAATTCGTTCTAAAATCCTGATTATTTGTTAATAATAACCGCACGTCTATGACTCATCGATTTTCTTTCCCCTCAAAACGGCAAAGGTCTACATTGAAAATATGAGTCACTGTCTACAATAGTGATACTGAAGTGTAACTAGGTTCAAACAAAAATTGATAATTCCTGTTAATAATATCTTATGGGTGCTATCAGGATTTAGTCATAAGTTGATAAGTACACTTCGGGGATCACTATAATATATTTTTATTGTTTTGTCAATGTATAACCCCTGTTATCAAGTAGCTGCACCTATGTGATTAAGACAAAATACATCACTACAATATTTCGTTATTAGCTTTGGGTTAGTATTTGGTGTAAGGGAGAAATGGCGCACGAAGTTTTGTGGTTCGTATAAAACAGAAAAATAACATGAGCGTTGAACGTTTTTCGACTTAGTTTTGGTTCTGTCAGGCAAATTATATCTGTGTGTTACGTAGTTATAAATGGTTATGATGAAAACTTAGATTTAGTGGGGAAAAGCAGAGCTGGTTCCCGAAAAAACGGGAAAAAAATTACTAAGCCAAACGAGAACAAGCTGACAGGTAGTTATTAATGTACTTTATTCTTATTACATGTTTTTTCGTTGAAGTTATGAATTAATTTTATTACTCTGATTTTTGCCGCTATGGTCAGTTATGGCGCAATCGCTCTTATCTTACAATCCCAATGTGACCGAATTAATAAATAAAAATCATAGCTTAATTCCACTTTAATACCAGGGATCTATATGAAGCTTTATATTGTTGTTTTAGACATCGGATTCCAATATTCGATGATCTAATTAAATGCAACCATTCTTCTTCTTGATGTGCCTATCCGTTACGAATATTGGTGATCATCATGGCAATCTTTATCTTATCTGCAGCAGCGCGGAAAAGTTGCACAGATGTTGTATTGAACCAGATTCTGAGGTTCTTTAACCAAGATGTTCTTCTTCTTCCTGGACCTCGTTTTCTAAATATTTTTCCTTGCAGGATGGCTGGAAGGAGAGTATATCTGAATTCATTTCGCATAATATGTCCGAAGAACTGTAACTTTCGAGATTTGATGGTGGTCAGTACTTCTCGATTCTTATTAATTCTTCTGAGGACCTCCTCATTTGGGACTCGGTCAGTCCACGGGATCTTAAGCATTCTCCGATATAGCCACATCTCAAATGCTTCTAGTTTTCTGCACATATCTTCGTTCAAGGTCCACGATTCAACACCATAAAAAAGGACAGAGAAGACGTAGCATCGCAGCATTCTTACAATTGTATCAAGAGAGAGGTTGTGACTCTTGAAGAAGGCCCCCATCTAATTGAAGGTGGATCTAGCTTTTCCGATGCGTGCTCTAATCTCCTGGTTGTTGGTCCATTCTTCATTTATTATGGTGCCGAGGTAGTTGTAGTGCGTCACTCTTTCTACAGGGGATTGGTTGACGTAGAGTTGACCTTCTGTTATTCTTTTCTTGCTAATTATCATGAGCTTTGTCTTCTTAACGTTTATATTGAGTCCATATTGTTGACTGTAATACGTGATTTTATTCATAAGAACTTGTAGGTCTTCTAAGTTGTCCGCAAATACTATGGTGCCATCTGCATATCTGATGTTGTTTAGCCGGCAACCATTTAGTAGAATACCTTTTTCAGCTTCGTGTAAAGCTTCGATAAATATTCTTTCAGTGTACAGATTGAAGATTAGAGGAGATAAAATACAGACATTCGTATACGTCGCAGTTGACGTCTCTGCATCTCTGGAATAAGACTTGTACTGAGAACAAAGCCTCTCTAGTACCAACAGCATTTGTGAAGCCGAACTGGTTGGGGGAAATTTGACTTTCACATAGCTTGTAGATTCTCTTATGAATTATCTTTAGAAACAATTTTAGGAGATGACTCATGAGGCTTATAGTACGGTAATCTTCGCATTTTTTGGCTCCTGGTTTTTGTGGAAGTGCAATAAACTCAGATTTTAGCCATTCTGTTGGTATTTCTCCAGAGTTGTATATGTTGTTAAATATCTTTGCGATTGATTCGTTGTCCATTAGTTTGAGCAGTTCTGCTTGTATATTATCAGGGCCTGCCGCTTTGCCATCCTTTAACTGTGTAATTGCGGAGTAAACTTCCTGCTGTAATATTCTTGGTCCATCATTTACCTCTTCTTCTAGCTCAAAGGTGTTATCTCTTTGGTCTTCAAATAGTTTTTCTAGATATTCTTTCCATGTTCTTATTTTACTCTGTTTGTCCAAGATGATGTTTCCGTCAAAATCAGTTATATTTCCTTTCTGCCTTCGTCTTAGTCCCTTTGTGAGTTCTTTAACTTTCCTATGTACATTGTGACTATCGTACTTTGACTGAGTCTCAATTTCGTCGCATCTTTCCCTGGCTTTTTCTTTCGCTTCTCTGATTTTCGTTCTTATTAATATATTTATGGTTTTATATTTGTCTGGGTAATTTTTGGCTTCTCTTTTCTCTTCCATCAATTTCAGGATCTCATCTGTCATCCATGATTTTTTCTTCATTAATCTCTCTGTCTTTAAGTGTTTATCCTTTACATTTTGCATCTATCTTCGTTCGATTCGTCTCTAATTGCTGTCAGTTGCTCATTTAACGGGGCTTGGACTCTCATCCTCGTATCAAGGTCTTTCAGCATACGTAGGTCGTATGATTGTGCTTTCCTTTTCTGCACTGTTTTGAGTTTTACTCGAAATACTCCTACCAGTGGAACGTGGTCTGTCTCTAAGTCTGTTCCAGGATAAGTCTTGACAAATGTAAAGCTGTTTCGGAATCTTTTATTTACTAAAATGTAGTCTATTTGATTCCTTATAATTCTCCCGGGTCTGTCTTGAGGGGATTTCCACGTGTACAGCTTGCGAGGTGGTAATTGGAAGAATGTGTTTGTGACAACTAGTTCTGAGTCTTCTGCGAATTTTTCTAAGAGGTCTCCTCTCTCGTTTCTGACTCCAAGTCCATGTGCTCCAATGTACTGTGTCTTATCTTCAGCTCCAATCTTGGCATTAAAATCGCCCATAATAATGAGAACTTCCTGTAGAGGAATTTTCTGTATAATACTGTTGATGTTCTAATACAACTCAATCGCTTGTTCCTCCCCTTTGTCTGCAGTGGGAGCATAGACTTGGATGAAGTTTATATTAATATGGTTGGCTTCTACTTGTATCTACTTGTAACATCACTCTCTTTGATATTGGTGTAAAGTTAGTAACGCACTTGGCAACCTTGGGTGATACGATTATTCCGACTCCGTATTCATGTGATCCAACACTTTTTCCCGAGTAATATTTGTATTCCTCCTATTTGTATTTCTCCAGAATCTTTCCATCTCATTTCTGCTATTCCCATGATTTCAATATGCATTCTCTTCATCTCCTGTATTGCATTGTGAATTTTTCCTGCTTTGTGTAAAGTTTTGACATTCCATGTGTAGATCTTGATATTCTTTCTGCACTTCAATTTATTATCTTTTGGTAAACTCAAAATTGTTCTCCCCGAAGACCCGATCGGAGGACTTACTCCGGAATTTATTTAGTATTGAGCATTGCCATGATTGTTTGACTTGGGCGTATCGCTGTGGATCTTTAATGGAGTGTTTGCCCTACTTGTGCTTTCCCATCCTTATGCCGTTGATCAAATCTTTGGTTCATCTGCCTTCGAGGCCGATTTCACAACCTCAGGACAAAAGAGTGCCCTACCACTTACCAACTCATCCGCCCTATGCCGTTGGTCAGTAAGTGGGGGATTGCTTATACCGGCAATTGGTCGGTGAATGACTCATCACACTGAATGACTCGACACACTGAAGAGTATGAGGTAGAAGGAAATATAGTGACCCGTCTGCCCTCGGAAACCTAATAGCCATTCAGGGTCGGAAGAAACAAGAGTTAGCCAAGATAGGCTGATAGGATAGATTAAAGACATATCACTCGAAACAAGTTAAAAAAGAGTAATTTGTGAAGGCCCTTATGATGCGCCAGGTGCGTTTCATAAGCGTATGAGTATTTATGCACCTTGTGTTCCCGCTCATACCACAGGGTGTTGACTACAGACTGTATGGCTCGTCCAGCATTCCATAGCATTGAGGATAGGGTGCGCGTCATTTTTACAATGAAGACACCCCAACTCCATGGCCTGACCACAGGCAATGCAACCATAGTAAGAAGGAAATGTGACAGTGTAACGAGGTGACACTTAAAGATATACATCAATGGAAGAAAAAATTCTATCCTGGAAATTCTAAAATAGAACAAGATCGGCTGATTTGTAGGTTTCTAGCTGTAGGAGAACCGTCTAGAAAACGAGGACGAAAAAAGTCTCGGTAAATCTCTATTAGTTACATGGTAAGTTGGAAAATATTAAATTTTTTTAGCAACTAAAAGTAAGGGATTTTGTTTTCAGAAAAACAGCCACAAAACAGTATGTGGCCGATTTTTTCTTTCGGTATTTAACCTTCAAGAGCTAGAGTTATTGGAATTTCTAAAATCTTGGAACGAGGCGATGTACCTAAGGAAAGACGAGAGGGAGATAAAATACCACATAAGTTAGATTCAAGCAGAGAAGAAGTCCGGAATCATTTAAAAGGATTGAAAGGTACCGAAACTCATTATGGTCGAAATAAATCTAAACGTAACCTATCAATCAAAAAATTTTTTCCACTCAGCTGCTAAAATTAAAATTGTCTCATTTTCAGTATTCCAAAGAACTTTCGCAAAAGTTCAACATTGGGGTTAAATCGCCGTCAGCTGATATATGCAGCTTATATGAAATACTTAAGAATACTCTTAAAAGAGAAACAAATCCTGATAAACAAATTGCTCTGCAGACTGAGAAAAGAATTCATAAACTTCGAGCTAACCATGACGGTACTGGAAAAACTCATGAGAGCGGTGCCGAATACTCAACTAGGAATTAGAAAGAAAGTAGAAGATCTTAGGAACCGCATGTTTAACTACCTTGGTGAGATAAAAGCAATCAATCAATCAATATTCTTTATTTCATTTGACTTTTACAAGTATTGAAATGCGTCAAATACAACCTATAATGAAGTAAAAACTATAAGTATATAAAAGCAGTTAACATAAAAACATAAATTTATACACAAAAACATACAAATTGTTAAAAATATGCCTGCAAGTATTCCTCTAACGAATAGAAACTGTTTACCAGAAGTAATTCCTTAACCGTTCTCTTAAATACATATATATTTGAATCTTTAACATAATTAGGTAATTTATTATACAAACTAACGCATGTTGGGTAAGGACCCTTGCCCACAACGGTCAAGTGACGAACAGGGGTCACCAAATCATTTCTGTTACGAAAATTGTAGCCACTCATTAAAGAAAACATCATTTCTGCAAATAAAATTGCATCTATGTGACTTTACATAAACAATACAACTAAAAATATGCAGCGAAATTACAGTTAAAACATTTAATTGTTTAAAAACTGGTCTACAGGAATCCAAGCGCCTTCTAAACGTCATGGTACGAATAATTTTTTTTTTTAAGAACAAGCACCTCATTAATTCGCTAGCAATTTCCCCAACAAACTAAGCAGTATTGCAAAATTGACTGTACATGAGCAAAATAGTAAAGTTTTAAGATATCTAGGGAAACAAAATTCCTTGCCATAGAACATAACAGTACACAGACAATCTTCCCACTACATAATCAACGTGAGAGCTCCAAGACAAATTAGAATCCAGGTAAACACCTAAAAACTTAGTGGAGTGGCTATTTACCACTGACCCATTGTCAAGTTTTACTAATGGACTCATCTGCATAGTAGAAGGTGAAAAGGTTACCATATTGGTCTTTCGTCCATTTAAGATTAGGGCATTTTTTAAACAGTATTGAGTCATACTTTTTACAATTATATTCCCATTCACATTGACCTTAATTTTTTGAAACCTTTCCGATAAAAAGGTGTGGATCCACTTTAACGCAGTTCCTCTAACACCACTACGATAAAGTTTTTCCAGCAGTATTGGATGATTTACAGTTTCAAAAGCTCGTGCTAAGTCAAAAAACAAACAGATAACTTTATTACCCTTATCAAAGTTCCATAAAATATGATTGCACAGCGCTAGTAGTGCATCTTGCACACTTATACCTTCACGGAAACCAAATTGAGACTTTTCTATAATGTTGTACTTGTTAATATACGAGAGGGGACGTGTACGAAATGCATTCTCATATATTATTGAAAACACAGATAAAAGTGATAGGCCTCGATAGTTATCAAATTTCGATTTGTCACCTTTTTTATGTATAGGCACAACTAAAGCAATTTTTAGAATTTGAGGAAAAATACCTTCCTGAAATGAAAGGTTTACTAGAAATGTTAATTGTTTATATATGTTATGAGATACATGTGTTAACATAGAATACGGAATCTCATCCAGTCCAGTTTTGACATATCTTTAATTATACATTTTATTTCTTCATCACTAACAGGATAAAGGAAAAGGGAGTGTATAGGCGAAGAAAGATTCTTAGAATTATAGCCAGGTGAAGTTTGACTAACTAAATTTTTTACGGAATTCGAAAAATCTTGACTGAAAGATTCTGCTATGTCATGAGGATCATCCACAGAAATTCCCAAATTATTTTTAAATTTACTTGGGTATTTAGAAGAGTTTCGATTTTTACCTCCGACAGTATTTCGATTTATGATGCGCCAAGCCTCAGCCGTACTATTCTTCGCATTTGTCATTTTATTATTAAAATAAGTTTGCTTGGCTAACTTAACTTTGTATTCATGATTTTTTTTTTAGAATGTTATACTGTATTCTGAGCTCATGACTTTCTGAATATTTTATAGATCTGAAAATGTCTCTAATAAAATCTCCCTCATTTATTAAATTAGAAGTCAACCAGCCCTTATTTTTATACTGTTTAGAAAATCGTCTAGTATCCACCTTTTGCAAAGAAAATGCTTTATTGAATAGTTCCATAATTTTTTCAGATAATAAGCAAAACTTATCCGAAGATAGATGTGAGTTTAGAAAGCACCAAGATTCCCTAGAGAGCAATTGATTAAAATAATTAATATTAAGAGTGCTATTAAAATCACGTTTATAAACAATATCATCCCCCGAAAAAGAAGCATTCAAGTTGTATTCAACTTTCTGTAAAAAAACATCACTAACATCAGTGTATACAGATACATAATAGAACAAGATAAAAACTTAATATTTACATTGCAGAAAATATTATCAATCACAGTCTTAGAGTCATTATGTATTCTAGTATATTCAAAAATACATTGACTTAAACCATAAGAGTTAAACACATTTTTTAATCTTAATGCATCTATATTGTGTACCTTTGGATCAAAATTTATATTGAAGTCACCACAGATGAAAATAATATTATTTTTGTTTAATATTTCTGATAACATTTCGTCCATTTTATTTATAAAAGTTTGTGTATCTTTTGATGATCTGTAAAAACAGCCAACAGTTATAATGTTATTTTGATATTCCAAATCAATCAAGGCATACTCAAATATTTTATCAATCTTAGCAAGCGAACAGTTTGTAATAGTAAAAGCACAACTTACATTTACAAATATTGCGACCCCTCCCCCACCTGAGTCTGAACGATGGAAGAAATCGCTTAATACATAAGAGTCCCAGAACAAATTTAAAATTTCATGTTTATCACACCATACTTCACTAACACAAAATACTTTTGGGTAATTTAGGGACACCGTCAATTCCACCAAATATTTTGTACCTCAAACTTCTAAAATTTAAGTGACAAACCGTCAACTTTTGAGATTGATTTATACTATTTGAAGTAAAGACATCTTCTTCGCTAAAAAACGCCGCACATATGCACCTTGGGGCCATATGCTAGGGTCCATAGCTTTCTCAAAATGTTGGTTATAAATACTCACTTTAAAGGATGAATACTGCTCTGGAAACTTTGACTTCATAGGGCTACTCATAGCCTCGGGAAAATGATTCTGTATTAGTTTCAATAAATTTTCATTAGACATTGATGGGTCTAGCCTATAAACATGCAAGTTCGTATATTTAGGAACAGCTATAAATTGTACACCATTTATTTTTATATCTTCATTATTTCCAATCGTGACTTTTCTTCTGGACTTTTTCCGAGAAACAGTTTGCCAATGACTTTCTTCCGACTTAGGTATTATATCTTGGTTTAAACTAATATACTTGTTATATTTTGCAGCTGTTTTAGCTTCTAAAATAGCACTGGAAGTTTGTTTTATAGTAATTTGAGATTTTTTAGAACCTTTGGCAACACTGTTATGGTTTTCTGTATGAATATTTTGTAATTTGTTGCTTTGGGCAAATACTTGTTTATCCTCCGGTTTTTATCTTCATTGGTAAACATGGGATTTCCTTTTTTATTGGAATATCAAAAGTTGATTTGGTTTGTTAATACCTTTATTTGTTGATGCAGACCATTAATAATAAGATCTTTTTGTTTAATAATATAATTAAATATTTTTATATCTTATTGTCAATCAAAACCTGCTGAATAGCATTTAGGAAATCATCGTCCAATTTACGGTTAGACCTATCCTCTAGTTCACACCAAACAATGTCACTTTTATTTATGTATTTCATATGATTTAAAGATTTTGCACAACCAGGATGATAAAAATTATTGCATTTTATTTAAGTTAAAGCACTAACAACTTTTTTTGAACACTTTAGACACATTTTATTTAATGCAGCATTTTCAACGTGTGTGCTGTATTCCGCCATGTTGCCAAACTAGCCAATCGGAAGAAAGAGGTTCTGAGGAAGCCCGTGTGGACAAAATTCAGAGACACATAAACCAATATGAAACCGATCCCAAAAAGTAGAGAGAGGGAGGCCCAAGTAGATCTGAAAAACCGAATCAAAAAGAGATTCCTCGATAACGAGGACTAGCTAGAGAAAACCTTTACGAACACTGTTGTCAAGGAAGGAGATCTTTTCGAAACAACAGGGTACGTGGCAGTCTTCTTTACAAAAAACGAAAAGATTACTGGAAAAAGATTACCGAAAAGGCCATGGAAGTAGAAAGCTAGTACAAAATATAAAAAAGAAGAAAAAGAAAGAAAGCAAGAACTGGAAAGAAACAAAATCTAGATCCACACTTCGGTTAACCTAGGGATAGAAACATAAAGAACAATACTAGAATGGACTTCAAGAGGAGAAGATGTGACCATCACGCTAGTAGGAAAAAGAATAAAGAGAGTATATGCCACTATCAAACTAATAGAACAAAAGGGCGTGGTCATAATAACTAAAACTAACGAAAAGTCGTTTGCAGACCTAATGAAGGAAATTAAAAAAAGAATGGCAGGGAGGAAAGATGTAGACATCAACAGAATGAAACAGACAAGAGACCAAGGGATATCGCTGAAACTGAAAGGAGAAAGAGAAATGGCCGAGAAAGTAAAGGAAATACTCTTGGTGAAAGAATGCGTTTCCAGAGTAATTTCAAAAGGGGACACTGTCAGAAAGAGGATCTTAGTGCAAAAAATTCCACCCAACACTACGGCAAAAGTGATCAAGAAAGCAGTAGAGGAAGCTGCAGGCAGAGGCGGGTCAGAAGGACGGTAGTACGAAAGGTATGGAGAGCGCCACAATAGATGTCGAGGAAGACGCTGTTAAAAAAGTCATTAATATAAAAAGGATACAAATTTATTTTACATATTGCGGGTAATGGAAGCAAGTAAGAGGAAACTTTACAGAAAAATCTGTACAGACAAAAAAAAACACTGAAAAGAGCTGTGTGAAAAGCTGGATGAGGACATCTAGAGTAGAAATAAAGAATCGCAATGAAGAAGTTTCATGCGCATCGTCCTTATTAATTTATTAACGTGACGGAACGTTACAAAAATTTTTAAAATTATTTAAATTTTCTTATTTTAAATATTTCAGTATTTTTTAAACCAGTAATGTTGGTCATCATCATCATTTGGCTCTACGACTCTATGTGAGTCTTGGCCACGTTCACTATTTCCCTCCATTGTTGTCGGTCCTGAGCAGCTATTTACCATTGCTGTATTCCCATTTTGTGTAGATCACTGGCTACTGCGTTCTTTCATATCTTTCTTGGGCGACCAACTGACCTTCTGCCATCGGGCCTTTCCCAGAATGTGGCGTTCAGGAGTCTTTCGTCACTCGATCTTAGTACGTGGTCCGGCTATCTTATTCGGTTTGCTTTAATGTAGCGTACTATGTTTTCATCTCCATATACTCTCTGGAGTTCATCATTGTGTCTTCTTCTCAATTCTTCTGTTGTCTCTTCTCTGCAAGGCCCATAGATAGTCCGCAGTATCTTTCTTTCCAGTACCAGTAATTTTGTCGTTTTCCTGCTGGTTCAGAGTCCATGTCTCGCTTCCATGCGTTATTGTGGAACGAATTATTGTCTTGTACACTCTTATTTTTGCTGGTATTGAGAGTATTTTTGATTTAAGTACGGTCATTAATGAGTAATATGCCCTATTTCCTGCAATAATCCTGGCTGCCCGTCCTTTTCATATTTATTTTCAGATGTTATGATCGCTCCCAGGTACTTGAATTCTTTGACACTTCAAAGTTGTATTTACTGATTGTTACGTTTTGTATAACCCTTGGTCTTGGGTTCTTCGTAACCACCATGTACTTAGTTTTGTCCTCGTTGACCTTCAGACCCACTTCCTTGGCTCCGTTTTCGAATAGGGTGTAAACTTCTTTTATTGGATTAATATAGGAATGTGCAATTTTGTCCACGTCATCCGCAAACGCCACTAGTATTTTTGATCCTTGGGCGGCAAATCCATTTGTCAGTTGTGGTTGAGCTTTCCTTACCGCATGTTCCAGTGCAAAATTAAATAGCAGGGGGTGAGAGGATCTCCTTGTCTAAGCCCGGTGTCAATGAGGAATTCCTCCGACGTGGTGCTGCCATTTCTGATCCGTGCGGAAGCGTTCTCTGTGCTCACCTGCGCTAATCGTACCAGCTTTCCAGGTACTTCCATTTCTACATGGTCTTCCACAATGCTTTCTCTGCAAAAGTCCACGAAGATTTGGTGTACATCGCGGTTGAATTCCCAGTTTTTTTCCAACAGCTGGCGTAGGACGAATATCTGGTATATGGCCGACCTTCCCGGTCTGAATGTTGGTACCTACACAATGTGTTTAGATATAAAATACTATTAATAAGAATTACCTACATTTTTCAGAAAGTACTAAAATTTTGACTTTTAAACATATCGTGAAAAATTATTACTTTTGTAGTCGCGACAAAAGCAAAAATCAATGAACTCAATGAATGGAATAAAAACGACATATCAGTCTTATTTTACTTCATGAAATTAGAATGTCATTTAATAGTAAATTTAAATATTGTGGTGTTAAATGTACATAACGCTCTTATACATTAACAGGCCGCTGGTACTGTGAGGAGCACGGTTCATAAGTATTCAATCATGACCAGTGTTAAATAGCAAGCATTTATAGACTTTGGGTAAAGCTAAAGCAGGAAACTATTACATAAGCACCAAAAACGTCAACAGGAAGTAAACTCCAGAAAATATTTATTAAATAAAAAATAAACAATTTGTAAACATATTTATTTTATTTTCAAAATAAAAAGTTTACTTTTAACAAAGTTTTAGCCAACGTGAATAGTGATGAAACTTTGCCCAACATAATAAGAGACAAATTGTGGAAAATTTCAAACGAATTAGATTTTTTTCCCAGAGAAGCCTAATAGAGAATATACGATGGTTTGTCTACTTTATTAAAATTTTTGTGTTACTTTTTTAATTTCGATGCTCTATTCAGTTCCAACAAAAATTTGAGCTTTCAGTGCTTTATGACATCCAACGCTCTTTCGTTGTAGCTTAATTGTAGCTGTTTGCACATCATCAAGTGATCATTGGTTTGCACAGCGCCACAGTTACACAGATTATCTTCAACGTAGCTCCACTTTTTCAGATTATACTTGCAGCGGATCACTATACTCCGCAGCCGGTTATAAGTTTCCACATGGATGAAGGTAAATTTGATACGGCAGGTAGGTCCTCCTTATGGTCGAGTAGAGTTTATAAATCGTGTCGGCTCCAAAGTTCTTTCTTCCGTTCTCTTGGTGAGAGAACCCTTTAGCTGTTTTTTGTAATGAAGGAAGCTGTTGCGGGATTTAAGTTCGGCAGGTTTTTTGGCGTGATCATACAGAGAGTGACCGTGATCTTTTTTTTTATTTATTTACGCTGTAACCACCAGGGTTATTAGCGACCTAAAAAATATAATACAGGTAAAGTTAGAAAAAATTATAATAATTGATACAGTCCTAAGTCTTTAAGATAACTTATTGTGTTTTTAATGTTCATGTTTTTTCCCAAGGCTTCCTTTATATTATTTGGGATAGTGTGCTTCTTTCTTGCTGCTTCATATGTTTAGCACTGAGTTAGTATATGCTTCACGGAGAGTGTTACTTGAAAATGTTTACACATTGGCGGCACAGTTCGCGTAAAGAGGTGTTTATGTGTAAAGTTACTGTGTCCTAGTCGCAAACGTGTTATTCTCACTTGGTCGTGTCTATTTGCTGTGGGTTTGAGCCACGGTTTCACTAATTAATTGATTTCCTTCAGTTTATTTTGTGATGCATTCCACTTATTTTGCCACGCACTTAACACTTTATATTTTATTTCTGACTTAAAATGATCTGAAGAAACCTCAATAATAAGAATGGAGTCCTGGCTGAAGGATGCTAAGCGGGCTAGTTCATCTGCTTCTTCATTTCCTTGTATACCTGAATGTGATGGAACAAACATGAAGTCAACAGTGATCTTATTATTATTTACAATCTCTATTTCTGATTTGATATGTGAGGCAATTTGATTATTGGTATATAAACGTTTGATAGTGTGAAGTGAGCTTAGTGAATCGGTTATTATGAGAGACGGGGACTGTTTCGACTCTTTTATGTGGATAAGTGCTTGTAATATTGCAAACAACTCCGCAGTGTATGACGAAGTAATGGGTTTGAATTTAAATTTTAAGGATTTATTAGGTGTGAGAATGGCTGCACCAACACCGTCTGAAGGTTTGGATGCGTCAGTAAATATATTATAATGATTTTTATAAGTTTCCATTTCTGTTAAGAATGATTGTTTGATCAAGTTTGTTAGAGTCTCACGTTTTTTATATATACCAAGGTTAGTATTAATCTTGGGAATTGGTATTAACCAAGGTGGAGAAGTTAGGAAGTTTATTGGGAGAATTTCAGGAAATTCAAGATGTAGGTCATGAAGGTTTCTTCTAACCCTTTCGTAAAATGGTGGATCTAGTCTTGTTGTAGAGAAAGTGTCTTGAAATCGATCTGTGAACGTATTGGTATAAGTAGGGTATAACTCTACTTTTGGTTGTATGGAGACAATATGATTGTCGGAATCGTCAGTAAAGATAGACCACCTATCCTTTATGAAATTGAAGTGTCTCCTGAAAGTCACTTTTTATGGGCGTAAAGCCACGGTAATATGGTAAGTAGTAGGTCGGAAATATACTGGTAAAAGTAATTGTTTGATAATAATATAAGATAAAATAGAGAAATTGTTGTAACCTATGAAAGACTATCATAAAAAAATTATTTTTGATACTCATCATACATCAGTATCAATACATCATATAAATTTATACTAAGATTATTTAAAAAATTGCAAGCAGAAAATATAGTTTATTAACATATTTCTCGTAATATTCATATTTTCAATATAATAAACTACCATTTATTTTTTTTTAACTACATATTTTACAAAATTGATTTAAATCAACGAACTAGTTTTATAAGAATACTTCTGCAATGGAAGGTACCTCAAACTATTAGAACTAATGCATAATTATTTAAGCGGAATAAACCAGTTACCAAGAAAAATATATTTTTTAAGAAATTATGTCTGTGTTGGTTATGCGATATATTTTCTGAATGCCATCTAATTAAATTCTTCCGGCAAGTCGCACATAACTCCTGAGACCCTGACGAAAAGTAATTAACACTTGCCATTAAAATAAAATAAGAAACGAAATGATCGATAGAAAATAACGTAAAGCCATACAGTATACTAAACAGAAAAGGGTCTGTTCTTGGAAGGGTTACACCAAGCAATAAAGTTGACAAATTTTTAATTTTAAAGATAAATCTCCTTAACCCATTAACAGCGAAATTTGATTTTTTAGTTAAGCGAAAGGAGATTGTTCAATGATGTATTAAGACTTTATATTTTCGGAAAATTAAAAAAAATATATATGATAGGAACACACTTTATTAACAAAAATTGGACTGTTACCATATGGTAACGCTAGCCTAATACATAATACAAAATTATTTGGTATGGAATATTTCATTATATTCTATACATAGCCCAACGTCACACTTCAAATATTTTGTAAGTACCTACATTAGATCAACACCCTTCCCCGGCACATCTTCTTATTTTCTTATTTTCATTAGGCATAAGTAAATGTCTACGACCATCATATCGTAGATGATCTGACACTCTGTTAAATGTCACACTGGAACGTGATATTGCTGGTTTTCCAACTGCTTTTGAGAAGTCCCATATTTGGTATGATATGCTTGTACTACTTGGCTTCTAAAATCTATTTGAAATATAGGTTCTGTCTTCCTGTAAACATTCCATGCATTTACCATAAAAACATCTAATAACCATGTGAAGATTTTCCACCAGTACTTTTAACATCTGATACTTATCCTATACCTTGAAAGATTCTCATCTATCAAATCAGTATCTCATATAAATCGGTTATATTCAGTTATAATTGATGCACAACTAATTTAAATATTGTTCTGAAGCTATTTTCTTGTGGCATTTTAAATTAATTTATATTTAAACGGGAATAAGTCACAATTAAAGGTTAAAATACGTTTATTGACGTTTCAATTTCCACTTCGGAAATCGTTCTCAAAATACAAACATTAGTAAATTAAACAAATTTTGTTTTTTGTTACTTAGTGAAAAAATTCTTCTAATAATTTAATTTTATCTGACTCATCTATATTGACAATTCAGACATACCTTATACATTTTAAAGTAGAAGACTTTTTTTACGTATTTTAACCTTTAATTGTGGCTTATTCCCATTTAAATATAAATTAATTTAAATAATTTTCTTCTCTGTGCTTGAAAATCTTTTTACACTACTAACTGGATTTATTTCATGGCATGTAGGCACCGCAGCCACTGCATAGTTATCTACCCGTTTAACGATAATTATTCCACCATCCTTGTTTAGCATTGAACTATAGCCACATCTCACAATTTGTTTCGAAAGGTCTGCCTTTTGTAGTAATGGGCAAGATTTGGGTATGCGGTTTTCCCAATTGTTCTGTTCCATCGTATCCCGGTTGATTTAAATAAAATAAAATATTAAAAGCCGTAAATGGGTTGTCAAAATAAAATAGCAAAGTTTTGTAAGCTTCAGGGAATTCGTGTACAATATTCACCATTGGAGATATGTTTTTTTTCCAAATTCTGTTTGAAATGTGGTGTTTACTTTAGGGTTTTTCCTTCGTATAGATCAAAAGTTACTAGATACCCTGATGGAGTATTCAGACACCAAACCTTGTATCCGAACCTAATTGGTTTTCCCCGAATAAACTGTTTATAGGGTTGTCGCCCGAAATATTTTATCATGTATTCGTCTTAATGCAAGTTTTGTTCTGGAATACAGTTCTCTAAAAATTTTTTTTCAACTTATCCATCAACTGTCTCAATTTCCACATTTGATCAAATTTGTCAGGTTTGTTGTTATCTGCACAGTTTAGGTATCTAAGAATTTGACAAAATCTATTTTTGCGCATAGCTTGACTTACCATTTGATTTCGCATGTTATTTTGAGAGTCCCAGTAAAAGTCTCGACCAGGTAATTCGACATATCCCGATAAAAAGAAAATAGCAAAACAACATTTCATTTTATCCATCTATGGTGATGGTAAGATTTTCATCATTCAAGAATAGTGCAAATTTATTTGATTCATCAACGATGAACTGAATTATATCATCATCTGAAAATTTTTTAAAAATTTCAATAGGTAATAAGCTTTTGAATCTTGTATTATTTTGTTTTGGAAATTGTCTTGCACGAGGAACTAAATCTCTATTTATCCAAGTTACTTTGGATCTGCCTCGTCGTTCTAGTATTTCTTACCTTTCATTCTCTTCAAACTGCTTTTATTTTGTATGAAATCGTACTTCAACAGGGGCTGTTAGCTGTGGCTGTTAAGATTGTCAACAATACCTCCATTATCTTCTTCACCTGAGTCTTTATCCGTGCGAATATTTGATTCTGGAGGCTCTATAAAAATATCTTGAATGTTAATCTCATCATCATAAACCATGGTCAAGGCCTCTTCTAACAATAAACCTCGCCTAAAACAAATAACAGTAAATTAAAATCTGCACCCATAACTGGCTAGCGTTACCATATGGTAACGCTCTACAAAATAGAGCTAATTATGAAGTTGGTAAATTTTAGCATCAAAATAATCTAATACAAATCGAAAGCGATCTATTAGCTATCATATATTACCAATATTTTGAGAATTCTACTTAAAATAAAATATTTCTAACACTTACTCTAGATGGAAGTCCACTGGTTAAGAGTACATTTTATACCAGAAACTCAACACACTAATTAAACTAATGTTAATTTTGTTTTGAAGAATCCAGTTAAACCAACGCTTGCACTAACATTCGAAAATAAAATGACGCAACCGCTATATTGAATTTTCAGAAAGTCTCAACAATATGAACGTAAATAGAGATGGGCGTAACCGTTACCATATGGTAACGTTAGCCGTTCATGGGTTAAGAATAATAAAATATTATCACCAGTTTATTTTTCAGTTTTCTCTTTTTACATAAAGTATATTCTTGCTACAGACTCACACATTTATACTGAAAAAAAAAAAAAAATAAAAAAAAACAAAAAATGGAAGAACTTTAACTGTTAATGGACGTATCGAAACTTTTTGCGATGTTGTAACCGGAGCGTTTTTTGCATCTTAACATTCTGTGTCAATTCATGCATGCCTCTATACTAATCTGTTTCAGAAAATCTTTAGGTGACTGAGGGTACACCAAATGTAATAGTTTTTTTTTATATTGGATTTAAATTCATGCAGGCTCTCGTTATGTTTTTGATTTTGAATTTCTAGGTGTCTTTGGAAAATCTGCTTTATCTGTTGCTGGCCATATCTCTAAAGCTTGAACGAGAAAATCATAATTAAATGAATCCTGGGAAACTAATTTAAAGACAGTTGCTGCCTGTATTCGAAGCGGCACTACCAGGAAAGCTGCCATTTCCTTCTCAGTCTAGCCATTTACTCCAGCTGCAGCTTCGAATTGATAACGATAAGTTTCCCATGCTGTTTGACCATCAAATGTAGGTGGTTTTAAAATGTTGCTAGTTTCTAATTCTGGTATAACCATGATCAAGGTAATTGTTCTGATTCGACATTAGTTAGTAAAATATTATTAGATACAGAAGCTTGTGTATTAATTTTTCTTTATAACTTATTTATTTGTCTTTCTAAATTCTAAATTTTGAATCGTTTTTTTGATGTACTATTTTATTTTCTAGATCCGTTTTTACATCGCCGTGTTGTTCTTCTAATGTGTCTATTCTACTAGTAATTTTACTTAGGGGAGACTGGTACACAATGACACATTTTTTAGGAAATGCACTATAACATCAGAATGCAATTTTCGAAAAAATCTCCATTTTATAATATAATACTAAATTTGTTACCGCCGGTGGTAATACACAATGAAACGTGTTAAAAACAATGATTAAATATAAAAAATATTTATTATTTCCTCCAAACCAAATCTATAGTAGCAAGATGGTCGTTTGTTTTCTGTACATATAGATGCTGGCAATAACAGATCAAAATCAGATTTCAAACTCATATGAATATCAATATCAGGAACATCTGGAAAATAAAATGAATTATTGGAAACTTTTGTACTTTTTTTAAATATGAAATTTTAGATTCATTAGAGTTAATAATTTAATAAAAAATAATTTAATAATAAATTTTGGCTTCATAATGGATGTTCTTCTCAAATTTTATTAACACAAAAGAGTCTTTCAAAAAATTTCAGTAATTTCAGCAATTGCGCAAGATTCAGAGTCATCCTTTTATTCTTGCATCATAGGAGAACTTAGTTCATCATCTGAAGAGTCTGCCAATTCTAAACTTTCGGAATCCATTTCTGAATCACTTTCGCCTGGCCTTGTCTTTTTTCTGCGAGGGTCCTTTACAGCCTTTCTTGCTTAAAGCATTACAAATATTTTGTTTTACTTTCTTGACTGCTGCTGTTGAAGGAGTTTTCTTAACCTTCGTTTTAATAGAAAGGTCTTTCATTTTTGGTGTACTAGGTAAAATGACACTTTTCGTTGATTTTCGTCTACGATTTGAATTTGATTTTTCTGAGTACGACCTTAAAAAAACCCCATGTTGAATGGGATAATACAAGGACGTTTTGATCTCAACGGTATTTCAAGAGTTGAGTTGGGTTCAAGTTCTTGGGTTGTATTAGATGAAGTAGAAGATATATTAACTGAAGATGAAGATACTGTTATGAATTTATTAAAAGGTTCAATATTTATAACACTTACGGATTTAATTTATTTCTTTATTTATTTTAACTTATCTGACAATAATTTATTATATTCGTACGTAACAAATTCGCGAGCGCGGGTGTTGAGAATTAACTAACTCTCCATATAAAAATGTTGTATTTATATACGAAATCCTGATATACTGGAATAGTCGAGAACATCAAGTTGGAGAATTCACCATAATTTGAATCTAGACTTCCACCGAAATTTCTACAATAAAACAGAATAATTAGTCATAAAAGTTAGGCCAGTATATTTATCGTAACATTGCCCCCCTCTTAAAAGATGGTTCCTCCTGGAACCTTGTCGGGACTGGAACCGGAACTGTATGCTGGTATCGGCAACTGGACCCTCTTTTACAACTTCCAGTTGTATAAAAATGACAAGGGACGGTTTTCTCTCCGCACCAGTAACTATGCGGATTGCAACAGACTAACACCTGGACTTCGGTGTCTTTACAGATCTCCTCCACCATATTTCGGATAACCCTCCAATCTAATTGGCGGCACTCCAACTTTGGCATGGCTAACTTTTGCACGTCGGACTCTAGTACGTGCTCTCTCAATTGAAGTAAGGCTTCACATACATCTCGGTAGGTAGGTTGGTCACGGGCAGTGTCTTTTGTTACCAGGTAGAAAAGGTAACGTGATGCATCTTGGAGTTTCAAGGTTTTACCGGGAGCTGGCACCTGGCATTGAAGTTCTGCAACTCGACCAAACTTCCTTCGAAAGACGGATGCCAACCCTGGTGCGTCTTTGATACTGGCCGGGATGGTGAGGGCCAGCGAGTAGTCATCGGGGAGCGCGAGTAGATCTTGCTTTTCTTCAGTGGTAACACCATGTCTCGCTTTACCGGTACCTCCATAGGCACCCATGAATTCCTCAAACGTGAGGTCAGACACATCGTGGACTTGGTTTACTTCCACTTCTTCATCTACGTCGTGGTCACCTTCGAAAGACGCCAGCCGGTTATGATGTACTATCATCGGCTTTCCCTTCGGAATCTTGCTTATTCGGTAGATGACATCGTTGATCTTCTCCATAATGAGGTATGGACCTTCCCAAAACTGCTGCAATTTGGGAGAACAACCTTTTCGCTTCTTGGGATTATACAGCCATACTTTGTCGTTCTTCTTAAAGCAACCCTTTTCGGCTTGTGTATCGTACCGTTTCTTCATTCGGTCGCTAGCGATCTGAAGGTGGGAACGGACCAACTCATGTACATCGTCCATTCTTCTTCGTAATTCGATCACATAATCTTCACCTGCTACATCTTCTCCAGGTCGACACCCAAACTCTAGATCACAAGGTAGTCGCATTTCGCGTCCGAATAGGACTTTCGCTGGTATCTGGCCTGTTGATTCGTTAACAGCAGATCTGTAGGCCATTGTGAAGAACGGAAGGTATTGGTCCCAGTCTCGCTGATGATCGGACACCATCTTTGTCAAATACTTGCCAACTGTCCTATTCATTCGTTCTACCATACCATCAGATTGCGGATGATATGCTGTAGTTCTTGTTTTCTTCATGCCTAGTCTATCACATATTCCTTGGAATAGATCGCTTTCGAAGTTCCTGCCTTGGTCACTATGGATCTCCAAAGGCACTCCAAATCGGCTGATATATTCTTGGATCAACTTATCTGCAACGGTGGCGGCCTTCTGGTCTGGAAGTGCGTAAATCTCGACCCACTTACTGAAGTAATCCATTACTACCAGCATGTACTTGCCTCCATTTTCACTTTTTGGAAATGGCCCAGCGATGTCCAAAGCTATTCTTTCAAACGGGCTTCCAACATTATATTGTCTCATAGGAGCTCTCCTTTTTCGGTAAGGCCCGTTACTCGTGGCACAAATAGTACATTTCTTACACCAGTCTTTTACATCGTCGGAACTGTTCATCCAATAAAACCGTTCCCGAATTCGCTGAAGGGTTTTCCTTACACCAAAATGCCCTCCCGATGGACTGTCGTGTAACTGACGAAGTACTTCGGCTATTCTGCTCTTTGGGATCACCAACTGTCTTCTCTTCTCTGAACCGTCATCATTTTCCAGGACTCGTTTAAGCAAGCCATCTTCGATGATAAATGAGTCCCACTGGGCCCAATACGTCTTAACTACTGAGCATAGGTTTGATATTTCCTGCCAAGGTGGTCGACGGTTTTCCTTTTTCCATTTTCGGATTTTCTGTATAACTGGATCTCTCTCTTGTTCTTCCCTGATCTTAGTAGGCGTCCAGTCGTCGTTGACAATCGTCGTTCTTAGCACTGCTGCTTCCTTGGATTCCGTTTTGTTGCAGTGGGAACACTCTGCTGAGCATGGCCTTCTGGAAAGAGAATCAGCGTTTCTGTGGCTAACTCCGGCCCGGTGCTCAATCTTAAAATCGTATTCTTGGAGTCGTTCGATCCACCTGGCTATCTGACCCTCTGGATTCTTAAACTGCATCAACCACTTAAGGGCGGCATGGTCGGTTCGGATTAGAAACTTTCTTCCATAGAGGTATTGATAGAAGTGCTCTACTGATTTCACTACTGCCAGAAGTTCTCTTCTCGTGACGCAATAATTCCGCTCAGGTTTTGAAAGAACTTTACTAAAATATCCGAGGACTCGTTCCTGTCCTCCTTGAATCTGAGACAGCACTCCTCCAATTCCCACATTACTTGCATCTGTATCTAAGATGAACTCTCCTTCTGGCAGTGGATACCCTAAAATTGGTGCTGTTATTAAATGCTTTTTCAAGGTCTCAAAGGCATTTTGGCAGTCTATATCCCAGCGGTATTCTCTTGCTTCCTCTGTAAGTCGCGTTAATGGCTTAGCGATATCTGCAAACTTCTTAATAAACCTCCGGTAGTAAGTACATAGTCCAAGAAAACTTCTCACTTGATGTTTGTCAGTTGGTTTTGGCCATTCCTTAATGGAATCGATTTTTCCCTTATCCACGGCCACTCCTTCTTTACTGACTATATGACCCAGATAATTGACTTTACCTTGAAATAGCTGGCACTTCTTGGGGTTTAGCATCAATTGGGCAGCTTTAAGTCGATTAAAAACGTTTTCTAAATTCCTCAAATGATCTTCGAATGTCTCCCCCAAGACGATTATGTCATCTAAATAAACCAGGCATGTTTTCCAAGATAACCCTCTCAACACATTTTCCATAAGCCTCTCAAATGTCGCAGGAGCATTACAGAGTCCAAATGGCATAACGTTGAATTGCCACAATCCAGATCCTGTGGTGAAGGCTGTCTTTTCTTTATCTACTGGGTCCATTTCTACCTGCCAGTATCCAGACTTCAAATCCAAAGTAGAAAACAATTTACTTCCAGCCAATGTGTCCAATGTGTCATCGATCCGAGGCAGAGGATAACTATCTTTCTTGGTAACGTTGTTCAGCAAACGGTAATCCACACAGAACCTCGTCGTTCCGTCTTTCTTCTTAACCAGGACCACCGGAGAGACCCATGGGCTCGTAGAAGGTTCTATCACCCCGTCTTTCTTCATTTCCTGAACAATCGTTTCAGCTTCCTCTCTTTTCGCCTGTGGTAATCGTCGAGCTGTTTGACGAATTGGCTTAGCATTACCAGTATCAATTTTATGCTTAACAACGGTAGTTCTTCCCGTCTTTCCTCCTTTCGGTACGAAAATATCACGATACTGCCGAAGAAATTCCCTTAATTTCCTTTTTTCCATCTGATTTAGAGACTGTCCTGCAACTGCAACCATTTGGTCGAATTTGTCGTTGGAATTATCAGATGTTGTCGCCTGACGGATTATGGATGTCACAGGTACACAAGTTCCTACTTTTGTCTCTCTCTTGATGGTCACTGGGTAGTCGTTGACATTGATAAGTCTCACAGGAATTTCTTTAGCCGAAGTCACCAATTCCTTTCCAATTATGATTCCACGGCCAACCTCATCGTCGTGGTTCCAAGGCTCCATCATAACAGGTGTCCCTTCGTCTACAATTCCCTGTAGTCGCGCTACTATGATCGTTTCGCTTCTCGCAGGCACGACTGTATCTTCTGTAATGGCTGCTTGCACGGTGTTGTCATTATGTGGATGAAGAAATACCTCCTCGTTGCCAACTTTGATTACCTTATTCTTAAAATCCAATTGGAATCCATGCATATTCATTACGTCCATTCCTAATATAACATCCTCTTCGATGTCAGCAACTATAACAGTATGGACGAACTTTTCTGCTCCAACTCCCAATTGTACCTGGATTTCTCCATGAATGTTGGCATTTTCACCTGTAGCGGTCCGAAGTCGCAACCTCGTTGGTAATAGTTTCTTACGGCTGTTTATAACTGTTGGGCGTATAATGGTTCTGGTCGCTCCGGTATCCACCAACAACGTATGTCTTTTACCATTTATTTCTCCATCTACATATACACTATCTTCACGACATTTCAAAGAAGCTATTAGTATAAGAGGGTCTTTGGAAAAGTTCCGGGTCGAAGCTGCTCCCCTAAAGCCAACTCGTTCTGGTTTTCCTGATGGTGAGTTTCTTGATTTTATGGTCTTCGTTTTCTTGCATGTAATAATTTTCATCATATTAACGAGCTGGTCAAGTTTATCTTCATCTCCTTCCTCTTTTACAGTCCTAACTTTACTGTATCCTCCATAGGCCTGCGTAGCTGACTCGTATTCGAGGGCGGCGGATAAGACATCAACCAGCGTCTTGTGACGAGCTAATCGTAGTGTTCTCTGCATTTCATGATCACGAAGACCATCAATAAACGTTTGAACGGCCAATTTTTCCATCATGTCTTCGGGAGCTGTTGGATAAGCATATCGTACTAATCTGGCAATATCTACCTCATATTCTTGAAGAGCCTCATCTTTCTTCTGTCTACGATTTTTAAGCTGTGACTGATATACATGCTCCAAATGTTCGTGGCCATATCGCATATTTAACCTCTTCTTCAGTTGTTCGAAATCATCGGTCTCCTCTACGGCTATGGTCTGAAGCACATCTAAGGCATCTCCTCGAAGAGCGATAGTCAGGTTTACAGCCTTTTCTTTTTCAGACCATCCATTTGCTCTTGCGGCTGATTCGAACTGTTTCATGTAGTTGTTCCATGATGATTTTCCGTCGAAAGTTGGGACTTTAACATGAATAGAACCTCCACTTCCTTCAAATTTCGGCCGTGTCTCCAACTTAAATTTCGTCTCGTCTTCTTTTATCTCCACTGTAATCGGATTGTTACCTCTCTCTGCTGTCCCTGTTTCTTCCATCTTCCTTTCCATCTCTTTAATCTTTTCTTCGAAGGCCAACTTATCGGCAGCAACTTGGTTTTTTAGCGAAGACACTCTATCGTCAAGAGCAGATATTTCAGAAGTGACTTTAGAGATGTTAGCAGAAACTTTGCTTTCCAGAGAAGAAATCTCGTTAGAAACTTTGCGTTCTAAAGAAGCGATGTCGCCGGATACTTTGTTCTCCAATGATGCGATGTCGCCGGAAACTTTGGCTACATCAGAAGAAACTTTCGAAATCGATGAGAGGACAGCATCTTCAAATATATAAGTCTCTGGATCTAGTCCTTCTTCTAGCAAAGCGTTCTTTAGTCGTTGGACTAACTCAGCCTTTTTTCCGGTAGAAGCTAATTCTCTGTCTTCAAGATGTCTTCTTAAATTAGTCACTGTCAGCTCATAAATCGTAGCCATTTTCACAATTTATTTTATATTCACTTGTAATTTATTTCCGCAATTTATCTTAAGTATTCCACTGTTCTGACACCATTTGTTATGAATTTATTAAAAGGTTCAATATTTATAACACTTACGGATTTAATTTATTTCTTTATTTATTTTAACTTATCTGACAATAATTTATTATATTCGTACGTAACAAATTCGCGAGCGCGGGTGTTGAGAATTAACTAACTCTCCATATAAAAATGTTGTATTTATATACGAAATCCTGATATACTGGAATAGTCGAGAACATCAAGTTGGAGAATTCACCATAATTTGAATCTAGACTTCCACCGAAATTTCTACAATAAAACAGAATAATTAGTCATAAAAGTTAGGCCAGTATATTTATCGTAACAATACATTCTTCCTCCTTACCATGGTACGCCTGCAATATAATGCCATTGGTATAGACTGATTCAGTATGGTACACAATGAAACATGTGTCATTGTGTACTACTACTATATGTTTCAATGTGTACTACCACAAGTTTAAAGTTTTAGTTAAATGAAAACGTAAAACCTGGCAATTATTGGAAACGATATTTATAGATTAAAAGGCATTCATCACAAGTATTATAACGACATATATACGAAAAATAAAATTATTTATTTATAGGCAACATACCCTTTTTTATAGACGTTAAATCTCAGGCACACAGAACAATAAAACACGTCATATAATGTCTACTACTCCGTATATCAAAACAAACTACTGTGGGCGGACTCAATGCATTATGGAGTATCCGTTGAGGCGCTAGTGGTAATGGGGCGGCAAATCTGCTTTAGTTAATAACAGTGTTTTATTGTGTACTATGTGTCAATGTGTACCACTCTCTCCTACCTCAAACTTTAAATGTTCGTAAATTTGAGTTAACATATTTAGGATTTCCACATCTACTTGTTTATGCATCTCCCTTTCTCTTCCTCTTCTTTTCTACGGTTCTCCTTCTCTGCTTGTCTATGTTCTTTTCATCTTATTTCTCATCATCTTTCATTTTTAAAAACTATACAGGGGTCGTACGTATTTATTTTTTATCAAATGCAGTAGATTTTGTATCAACCATAAACAATTGCTTAATGTTTTTTTTATTCCATTGCTGTCTCCGATAATATACTTATGTTTTAATTACTTTATTCAAACAGCAACAATATTACAATACTTGTTATATATGTAACTTTAATTGACTGAAAACTACTCAAAAACTAAATTAATATTGTTATTTAAATTCTCAAATTCCTTTGTTTATATACTTTTTTGACAATTCAGACATTACTAGACATTTCAGGATTTTTCGATGAGATCTAGAACATTTAGTATTTTTTTTAATTTTTTTTTTTTTGTTAACGGACTTTATCTATAAGGAATAACTCTTACGGAACTATCGTAATAATGTATGAAGCTATAGTGAAATGAAAACGAATTTGTACATTTTTGAAATGTAAAAATTTTAATTTTAAAATTTAAATACTCTACCATTATATAGTTTGGTTCATATATATATATATATATATATATATATATATATATATATATATATATATATAAGTACAATATAATAATGTTAATTTTAAAAGTTTTGATGGATCTTAATTTAAGATAAACCAAAATACTTAAAATCACCATCCATCACCAAACCATATAACATTATCCAATTATTATGATTGGAAGATTATAAAATTAACTTAATATTATACATGCTTATTTTATGTTTTAGTTTATGATAGTAAGATTATGACCCTCGTTTTGCCACATAATTAAAACCCTATGTCTGTCCGAGCTCTACTTATCTCGTCTAAATGTTCTGATCAATCCCTGAGACATATAAAAGGTTAAAAAAGAACTAATTGTATCATCTACTATCTTTAATAGAAAACGACCACAATTTCAGGTTAAAATACGCCAATTTTGACGTTTTGCTTCCCACCTCGTAAATCGAAGAACAATTTCTGAAGTGAAAATCGAAACATCCAAAAAAACGTATTTTAAATTAAAATTGTGGTTAATTTCGATTAAAGATAGTAAATAAAATTAAAAACCATAACAAATAGCTTTAGAATAAGAATAATATTTGTAAACTAGGGCAAAAACATGATCGTATTCCTATCTAACAAACAAGAATCTAAGCAATGACAACTTCTTTAGGGCTTGCGTATAAAAATACAAAATAATCCCATAAAGAGTAGATGCCAACTATGCATTGATTCCGAAGCCAATAATTTCTAATCATATACACCTAGGGGGGTATCGGGTAGATACACTTTACGATCCCGGTAAAGTTAGATCTACTACAGGTTCGCGACTGAGTTGCCATTGAAGTTGAATGGTTCCACGATGACGTTAACACTGCGCTAGAAGAGGTAACCACCAACTATATCATACTGATGGGAGACCTAAATGCAAAAATAGGCCACAAGCAGGATGATTCGGAGTTTGTACTTGGTCCTCACGGATATGGCGACAGAAACAAAAGGGGTCAACCTCTTATAGAATTTCTTCTGCAACACAGACTATATGTCATGAATACTTATTTAAAAAAAAGCCCCCAAAGAAAGTGGACTTGGCAATCACCAAATGGCTTGAACAAGAACGAAATTGACTTTATCTTTACTTACAAAAAGACGCTGTTAAAGAAGTAACTCTATTAAATCAATTTTCAACCGGAAGTGGCCATAGAATGGTTAGAGCGAAGGTAGTCTTGAACGTAAAGAAGGAACAAAGAAATAAGGTAACTAGACTAAAAACTAGGACTAAAAATGTTACGTTTACTGCGATTACTAACACAAGGGCATACCAGGAAGAAATAGTAGAAACCTTCAGAATGACGTGCTTGATAAAACCGATATTGAACAACTTAACGAAAGGTTGGTGAACGCTCTAAGGAAGGCACAGAAGAACTGTCAAGTTAAGCAAACAAGGAAAAATGAAAAACTTACAGAAGGCACAAGGAACTTAATGGAAAAAATAAGGGAAATGAAAGATAAGTACACAGTGAACATCGCAGACCTGAGAAATTTAAATAAAACCATTTCAAAAACTGTTTGGAAAGACATAAGGGATTTTAACACTAAAGAAACAACTAATACTATAGAACAAAATAAAAGCCTTAAAGTTCTAAAACGAAAGTTGAAGACAGAAACCAGGAACATTTATAAGCTGAAAAATAGACAAGGATATGCTGCATATGAACAAAAAGAAATTATGAAAATTATTGAATAGTACTATAGAACATTATATCGTCGAGATGCTCACATTCCAGAGGTGCAAATCCCAGTCATACAAAATCAAGGAGCAGAGGAACTTCCAGATATAACCGAAGAGAAAATTGAATCAGCGTTAAAAGGTATGAAGAACAGCAAATCACCTGGATAAGATGGCATTGTAAGTGAAATGCTAAAATTAGGAGGCGTCATAAAAGCTTAAAAAACCCTTTATAATGCCTGCCTCTTTGAAGGAGTTACACCAGAAAAATAGAATAGTGCTATTATGATAATATTGCACTGATATATTATGATAATATAGCTTGTTATCTCATTTATATGAGCTCTTTATGAGAATAATTACTAACAGACTGGAACCAAAGCTGGATTTTCACCAACCATTAGAGCAGGCCGGATTTAGGAGTGGCTTTGGAATGAAATACCACCTACAAGTAATAAAATCCTTAATAGAGAAAGTTAAGAAAGTTACAGAATACAACAATCCATTAATATTAATATTTGTAGACTTTGAGAAAGCGTTTATCTCAGTAGAGCATACCTCCATGTTAAGAGCTCTTACAGACTGCACTATTAATCATAGGTAGACAACTCTTCTTCGGAATATATATAATAGCGCAACAGCTGCAGTTAGAATGTATTATGGAAACACCAATACATTTCCCTTCGAGAGGGGTATTAGGCAAGGAGATACCATCTCTCCTAAGCTATTCACTGCTTTGTTGCAGAGTGCTATGAGAAACAATAATTGGGAGAATATTGGAGTCAACATAAATGGAGGATTTCTGAATAACTTGAGATTTACAGACGACATAGTCCTTATTGTAGATCATGCCTGCCAGCTTCTTCAAGGTCTTCAGAGCTCGTGTACACGAGTTGGACTTTAAATTAGTTTCTCCAAAACACAATATATGACCAACCTAGTATTGGCGAAAAACATCTCAACTAACGGCACGCAAATTGAACAGGTGTATAGCTATAAATATCTGGGACACGAGATGAAATTAGGAAGAGATAATCAAACAACGGAGCTAAACGGGAGAATAGGACTGGCATGAGCGGCTTACGGAAAACTGAGAGAAATTTTTAGATCAAATACTGCCATGTGCTTGAAAAGGAAGGTCTTTGATCAATGTGTACTCCCAGTTCTAACGTTTGGAGCAGAAACATTGACCCTTACCAGAAAAGTAATCAATAAAATACAAGTGGCACAGAGAGCGATATAGAGGTCAATGCTGAATATATTCCTTAGAGACAGAGTATCAAAAATACAATAATTAGGAGAACAACTGGTATTACTGACGCAGTTCTAAGGATTACATCATTGAAATGAAATTGGACGGGGCATGTTGCCAGAATAAAAGATGGAAGGTGGACGAAGAAAATTCTGGAATGGAGACCTAGACACGATGCTTATCGTAATCGAGGACGTCCTCCAACAAGGTGGTCAGATGACATAAAGCGCATTCAGCACAACTGGATTCAGGGTGCTCAAAATAGAATGCATTGGAATTATTTAGTTGTTAAATTGAGTTTTGTGTTTAACAAATTAATTCCTTTGTAATTTTTCTTCTTTTATTCTTTAGGAATTCTGTTTTTTTCTAATATTTTTTAAAATAGTTTAAGAGTTTTTTGGCCCTCCGTAGTTTGGGAGTTCGTTCGGTATTCTGTGCTCTCCTGGTGATTTTTTATATTTTAATTTCCTCAGTGGTTCCTTTACCTCTTTCTTGTCGATAATTATTCCTTCGTTTGTCGTCACCTCTGGTGTTGGTGGTTCATTATCATTACCTTAAGTAAATAGGGACCAAAAGTAGTCTGCTCATGTTTCCTTATGAATCTGTATCGTTTTTATTAGTTCGTTAAATTTTTCTCTTTACCCTATGATCATTTTCCTTATTTCTTTTTGTGCTCCGTAGAAGTTGTGTTCCATTTGTTTTAAGAAGCTCTGCCCTTCTTGTTCCCTTTATATTTGTCTAACTAAAGTATTTGTTTTATTTCTGAGTCGTTTATAGTGGTCCTATGCCTGTTGTGTTCGTTGTGTTTTGTATTGTAAAAATGGAATATTATCATTATTTCGAGAACCGTCGAGTTTTGGGGAAAATCCCAAAACGGTCGATTTTTGTTATAAAATACCCATGTTATAACGTACATGGAGTAGGGATGATGTCAATAGTGTAGGTGTAGTGACGTAATAGTTAATTTTTTTTAAATAGAAATCAGTATATTGCGACACCTCATTTAAACGAGAATTTGATTCTCTCTTTAACGACAATACATTTTTAACTAAAATATTTTTTTAAGGGTACAAAAGCAATTTTTTTAATTTAACTTTATTTAATAATGTACGTTAAAGTAACCAAATTATGCATATTAATTATTTTAAATTAAATGTTCGACATGCCATCCATCGGTTTCTTGACAATATGCGAATCTACGGACACATTCATCAAGTACATTGCGGATGACTTCTGGAGTAATTAGACTCATTTCATGCCTAAATCTATCTTTTAAATCCTGTAAGTTTTGGGGTCTATTGACATAAACTTTAAATTTTATGTAACCACACAAGAAAAAGTCTAGAGGTGTTAGATCTGGCGACCTTGCTGGCCACTCTATAAAACCTCGTCTTCCGATCCACCTCCTGGGAAAGCAATGATTTAAAAATTGACGTACGTCACGTACTTAATGCGAAGGGGCTCCATCTTGTTGAAACCAGATATTTTCACTAGGTAAATTTGGATTATTGGCATTTGGATACATGTTAGCAAGGACAGGTATAAGTTGATTTCTCAAAAAAGTTTAATAACGTTCTCCTGTTAGATTTTCTTCAAAAAAAAGGGCCAATGTTCTGTCATTAATGATCCCTGCCCATACATTTACTTTTTAATGATATTGCGTGTGTGACTCAGTCATCCAATGTGGGTTTTCTTGACTCCAATATCTGCAATTTTGACGATTCACGGTACCATGTATAAGAAATGTGGCTTCATGGAAAAAAGTATTTGGTTGATGAAATGTGGATTGCGGATCCATAATTCCTGCATTATTTCAGAAAATTAAAGCCGGCGATCGGGATCGTCGTCGTTTAATTCCTGATGTAGTTGAATTTTGTAGGGATGGTATTTTTCTTTTTTTTTAAATAAGTAATACCGATCGTTGGGAAACTCCAGCATATTCACCCATTGGTGTTGAACTACGGTGAGGATTGTCATGTACATTTAATAAAATATCAAGTTTCACATTGTCTTCAATTTTAGGACGCCCAGCGTTTGAAATATGTTTAACGTGGCCAGTTTCTCCAAATTTTCGGACTATTTTACTTACTGTTGATTGGCTCATGGGTCTGTATGGATATTTTACGTTGAATAAATTGAATACTTCGTTCTGTGTTCTTTTTTATCTCCGCATCCGCTAATAATTAATATTTCTATGCGTTGTGTTTAATTTAGGTGAGCCATAATTTAGTATACAAAAGTAAAAATTACAATTGACAACTGATGATAATTCACAAAATTAAAACATTTACGTCAATAAATATTACAGTAACTATGCCACTATCACTTGCTTGAATTAATATTTGACAAAAAGTTTCAGTGTTTATGAGATAACTTTTTGTGTCCATTATTATTTTTACTTATTTTTGCTTTTTTAAGTATTTACTTCAGAAAGTCATGGCAGGAACCGATGGATGGCATTTCGAACATTTAATTTAAAATAATTGTTTTGCATAATTTGGTTACTTTAAAGTACATTATGAATTAAATCATTAGTTGAAATTTAGTTGAATTTAAATTAAAAAAAATTGTTTTTGTGCCCTTAAAAAATATTTTAGTTAAAAGTGTAATGTCGTTAAATAGAGAATTAAATTTTCCTTGTCGCATTATACAAATTTCTATTTAAAAAAATTAACGGTTATGTCACTACACCCACATCGGTGACGTCATCCCTACTCCATGTACGTTATAAGATAGGTATTTCATAAAAAAAATCGACCTGTTTCGGGATTTCCCTCAAAACTCGACGGTTCTCGAAATAATGATAATATCCCCTAATTTAGCCGTTCACTGTATATATATATATATATATACATATATATATATATATATATGTATATATATACATATATATATATGTATATATATATATATATATATATCACATCTGCAAGAAAATGCATAACAGTAATAAAGCCACCCATCGATAAGCTAGTACTGACAAACCAAGTAATAACATAAACGGCACGCGGCATTAACATACTTAGGTGTATAAATCTTCAGTGTCGATATTGAACAGAAATGTAGAGAGTAAGTCACAAAAACCACAAGGATAGCAGTTCATCTAAATAGTACAATATGGCGAAACCAACACACAAAAACAAAGTTCAAATCTGGAATATATGAAGGCTTGATTAGACAACTAAACAAATACAATAGGTAATATAAATAAGAATACTACGCAGAATTAGTAAAACGACATATAACAACAAATATCTGTCTACTTATTGCGCCTTTTCTTTTCGAAGGTTGGCGATTCAAATGGAAATTGTGGCTTTGGAAACTGCTGAACGAAAGATTCCTGCGGATGAGTGGTCAAACCATCTCCTCAGGTCTTTCAGCCACAAGTTCTGGTTTACCTTCCAATATCATTTTAAAGTAATTATTACCAGAGTAAAGTCTGATCTTGCAAACAATGTTTTCATATTTATTTTTGAGTGTTTTCTTCGATTGTTTAATTCTAAATATGATTTCTTTTTTGGGCTACATTCGCTGTTAATCTTTGCTCCCAAAGATTTTATGGAAGTTACCTGTTCTATTATTTGTCCCTTGGCGTACAAATGTACGTTTATTAGTGTTTTTGAAAATATTAGCATTTTAGTTTTGGAAACGTTTGGGGGTGAGCTTAATATTTCGCTATAACGAAGTACCGCATTAATTATATTTTGTAACTCTTTTGCGTTGCTTGCTGTTAGGACGGTATCGTCAGCGTACCTAATAATGTCTATGCTGTTTCCATTAATCTTGATTTTACCTTGGACCTGGTCTAATGCTCTGAATATAGATTTCGAATATAGAACAAATAATAGCGGTGATAAGACGCAAGACCGTAGCACCCCTAGTCGGATTCGTATATCTTTGGATGTTGTGTGCTCTATTTGAATTGTTGCGGTTTGGTACCAAAATATAAGATAGATAAAATAACTCGTAGGACTTGTTCGTCAATTCTAGTTGTTTTCATAAACACGAACATTTTTTAATGGTTAAATTTGTGTCTCGATCTTAATGTTACCAATAATGATTTTAGTCAGTCTGGTGGTATTTTAACTATGACATATGTCTTATTAAATAGTACTGCTATCAAGTATAGAATTTGACTTTCATTGTCCACAGTTCATTTAAAAAATTTGACATTGATATTGTCTGGACAGGTACTGTTATCAAATATAGAATTTGACTTTCGTTGTCTACAGTTCATTTAAAAAATTAGACATTGATATTGTCTGGACAGCTGTCTTTTCCAGTTTTCTGGGCTTTTACTGCATAAATATTTTCCTTGGTTATTTCTGGACCTTTTCCATTTATAAGATAATCTCTAGATGGTGTAAAACAAGGTCTATCATCTCCAAAAGGTGTCTGAATTTATTTTTTTCCTCTCTCCAGTTTGTCTTCTGTACCTATTTCATGGGATATGGATAACATAAGATGTTTAATATATTATATGATAAACAATATTGTGCGTTATGTCCAAATGGCAGTAAAATTTAAAAACCTGTAAAACAATTATAATAAATATTTACATGTCGTCGTAACCCTGCAAATTGTTGTACTCTAAACAAAACAGTAAATAACAGTGTCAAAATTAGGATCGTCAACATCGGCCCTTGTGCCAGGCGGTACGGTATCGTTCGTATTCGCGACCTGAACTGGGGGCGGTTGCGGCTGTGGCGGCGGCGAAAAAGCATCCGGCGCCCTAAAGCGACATCGACGGCGTCGCGACAGCCACCCTCTTGTCATAGATTTGCTGTGACATTCAACTATCAGTGTTGTAGTCAATTATTTTATTGGTGACTATTTTTAAGACAAATATTTTTTAATCGATAAATAATCGAGCATTTTATTTTATTTTCACTTATGACTTACTTTTTAAGTCATATAGTATGATGCAAAAGTATGGAATAAATTCATAAAATAAAAAAATAATAAAAATAAAATCATAAAATAGGTTAATTTTTATATTTGAATGCTTTAGCGTAATGACGTAATCGGCGATTTTTTTTAAATACAACCAAGATCACGGACACCATATTTAAACGTCCTCTTAATAGCCTTTGCAACGATGTATTACTGGAATATTTATTTCTACAGGGTTAACCAAAATTATGTACCTACTTAGGAAAGGTACCTTAGTCAACCTTAATTTGAAAGGTCTTCTAATTGAATTTGCAATGATGCAATTATTTAAATATTTATTTTTACAAGGTTGGTTTTTTACAAAACTGCTGAATTTAATGCAATTATTTTTTAGTAAATATTCAGTAATATACATTAAAATTATGAAAAATATTGAAATTGATGAACTTTAGCAATTATGCAATGAGAAAGACGGGCAGTAAATTCGTTCCTAACCTAATTTAGTTTAGTGAGTGAGTATTTATTTTAATTCTGTTTCACTTAACTATGTACATAATTTTGGTTACCGATGTACAAATAAATATTCGAATAATACCTCGTTGTAAAGGCGATTAAGAGACCTTTCAAATTAGGTATCCCTTGATCTCGGTTTGTATTTAAAAAAATCGTTGATTACGTCATTACACCAACTAATGCTATAGACCTTAGTATATTCTGACGTTAGCCCTTTTAGATATATTTTTTATTACTTTTTAGTACTTGGTAGAATAAAATATAAAAAAGGTGATGGCCAACGATAGTAATTCTACCTTCAATTTCTTCCTTCATACTTAGTCTTCTTGATAATGCCGCTCCTAAATACTAGACTCTTTTTATTTCTTCGAATTTATGTGTTTTTTCCTCTTTAACTATTATTATATATTGTCTCTGTATGTATTTTTGTGTTGTTCATTCAATACGTTTTGTATTTTTTTTGTTTATGTATATCCCTTTCTTTCTTGCTTCCGTTTCTAATGTTTTTGTTATTTCTGTTAGTTCTTGTTTACTTCTGGATAGTATTACTACTCGTATGTCATCGGTGACTGCTAGGCATTGTTGTTTTCGTTAATATGTATGTCCTAATCTGTTGATTTCGGCTTCTCTGACAATAATTTTAAGAAGGAAACTGAACTACAGTGATGACCATAGATCATACTATCGCACTTCCTCATTGACTTCAAACTTATATGTGTCTCTTGTTTACAGCTTGTTTAAAGTCTATAGAAAGAGCCACTGTAGGTTTTCTATATTGGTAGTTTTCTGCTTGTATTTCGTGCGGTAGGAAAATTTGCAGCGTCTGTATCTACTCTGCAGCGTCCTTTTCTGAATCCACAATGATATTCTTCAATTTCGTCACCTATTTTTTAAGATAGCTTATTTTTTATATATAATTTTTTTATGTAAAAACTTTGTTAAGTATATTATACCATTCTTCTGTAGCTGTGACATAAACTTTTGTCCCCTTTTTGTGTGAACTAATCACAATGTCGTTTTTATCCATTCTTTTGGTATCTGTATGTTCTGGTTTCCATATTTTTTTAACAACTTTTCCGAATACTTAATTGGTACTGGTGCTTCATATTTAAATATTTTAGCTATTATTTTATTTATTCCTTCTCCCACTGTTCTTTAGTTGCTCTATTATTTCTTTTTTTTTTCTTTTTCACTGTTATGTCTTCTGTGCGTTCCTGATCAATATTTTCCTTTAAATAGTTTTCTGCTTCTTTACATTCTGGTGTATTTTATTCAAAAGCTCTTCTAAATATTCCTTTCGTTTACTCAGTATTTCACTGTTACTCATTAGATTCCTTCCGTTCTTGTTTTCGTAGTGTATAGGTTTTTTGATAACCCTTTTGCCCCTTCTTTTCACCTTTTATACTTATCTTTTGTTGATTTCTGAATACTGGTATAACCAGTTTTATTCGTATTCCGACTATAAAGTTATCTGAGTGTGTAGCTTGCCCTCTGTATGTTTTTCTGTTCTCTATACATTTATGCATGTGTTTTTCGACGAGTACCTAATGGATTTGGTTTATGGTTTTTCCATCTGGCGATCTCCATGTTCCTTGGTATATTATTTTATGGTGAAAATACATACTTGTAATGATCATTTTTCTTTCTTTTGCGAAATTAATTAGTAAGTTTTCATTCGTTACTTCGTGCAGACTCTATTTTACTATCGTGGTAACGTATATTTCTCCTTTCCTACTTTTTGCAATAGCGTAGCCTAGCACTATTTTTTCATGGGACTTCTGAATATTTTCGAAAATTGTATCTATTTCATTATAAAAGTTTTTTTTGTTTCTATACTTTTCTCTTTAGACAAAATATTTACAAATATT
Source organism: Diabrotica undecimpunctata (assembly GCF_040954645.1). Taxonomy (NCBI): domain Eukaryota; kingdom Metazoa; phylum Arthropoda; class Insecta; order Coleoptera; family Chrysomelidae; genus Diabrotica; species Diabrotica undecimpunctata. The sequence goes on from NC_092810.1 coordinate 93,745,373, forward strand.
GTTAAAAAATTTTTTTAGCATGTTTTGCTTATTGTAATACGTATATTGTCTCCAAAATTGGTTTGGAGTCAGCGATTACATCTTTCACCTTACCATTTACCAGTAAGTCTGTGCCTAACATTCTATGTTCTCCTCCCTACTGAAAAATAAATAGTCGTCTATTGCCATTGCGTTTTGCCCCAGTTGTTTAGTTTCTTGTAGTTTTAATTTTTCTTCCTCGTAAAATTCCCTTACATTCTATGTTCCTGTCCATATATATATATATATATATATATATATATATATATATATATATATATATATATATATATATATATATATATATATATATATATATATATATATATATATATATATATATATATATATATATATATATATATATATATATATATATATATATATATATATATATATATATATATATTGATACGATTAGGGTTTATAGAAAATAATTTATAAGTTATATACTACATAATATTAGATATTTGGTTGTTTTAAATAAGTTATATACTAGAGAATTTTATAAAAATTATTTATGTGAGGGCATTTTAAGAAATTAGCATATAATAATTGTAAAAAGTTGTATTTTAGTAGTTATGATTTTGTAGATATTTTTAAGTGAGCCATGTGACTAGGCAACACACTATACCCTCCATTCCTAAGTGTCATTTTAAGAATTTTACGAATATAAGTGGGGTTATATTGTTTGAAATGTGTATTTTATTAAATTAGAGTGTTAGTTACTAATTTGAATGTTTATTCTGATCTGAAAAGCCTAAATGTCAACAAAATTATTAATAGAAAAGAATGGAATTCTCTGGATCACCGGAGATGGCCATGTTTGCGAAATGGTTTGTTCCAGAAAATTCAGACATGTATTTAATAGAACTAAATAGAACATGATTTCTTACCAGATGGTTCTGGAATATCCAAAAAAGATATAAATACCCGTGATTTGGATTCAAGATGGGAGTTTTTTTAGTCAGAAGTCAGGCCAGTTTATTATGAAAGTTAGTTGGAGATAGTCCAATTGTTTAATATAGTGAGTTAAATGAAGATTAAAAATTATGCATATATTTAATGCACATTTATAATTATACACAAATAATTATTGAAGAGTATAAAAGTATATTAGAAGAATATTGGATGGACATTGGAAGGAATTAAAATTATATTATGATTGGAGATTAGTATAAATCAACTTATAATAATTGGATATTGGTATATTGAAAAGAAGAATAAATATAAATGGTGTTTGCTGGTTTGCTTGGTGGTGTACCCTTAAATGCTGGTGAAGAAAACTATATCTTAAATTGGTAGAAGCTGATAATTGGAAAAAGTAATTTCACAAAAACAAGGATAACTGAAGTACGAAGACATTCAGTGGTAATTAGAATATATATAGTGGAAAACAGTTCATTTAGACATTCAGTGAAAGAAAGGTACAAAATTTTGTTAATATAATTTAGTTAGTGTTATAACAATTTCAATTTTGAAGATAGTTTATTTAAATTTAACATTGTCTATAGAATTTAATTAGTTTTATAAGAACATCAATTTAAAGATAGTTTATTTTAAATTTACATTGGATAGGTTAGATATATATGTGTGTTTCATAATAGTTATAATAAAGATAATTTAAAAAAGTACTTACAAACTAATTCTTTGAGAACCGCGATAAAAACCCTATATTATTAAAAATACTCATTGCTCATCATTCAAACAAAAAAACACATCATAACAATTTGGCGCCCAACGTGGGGCTCTCTATTTAAAAGAATTAGTTTGGGAAGATAAGTGCTCTCATATAAGTAAATTAATTATCAGTAGAAAGAAAAAATTATAGATTTTATTTTTAATTATATTTGAACAAGTAAAGTCTCAAAATGTCTCAAGGAAAGAAAGGTACAAGAAGCAAAAAGAATGAAGAAGATGTGGAAGTAGAAACACAACCTATACAAGAGGAGAGTTTAGTTCAAGTTCCACAAGATACTGCAGAAATGAATCCAGAAAGAGAGGAAAATGTCAATATGGCAGCTTTGATGTCATTAATGATGCAGATGAACAAGACAATGGAAGAGAATTCAAAAGAAATCAAAGAAGACATGAAAAAAATGGAACAGAAAATGGAAGAGAATACGAAAAAATTGGAAGAGAATTCAAAAGAAGTCAAAGAAGACATGAAAAAATGGAACAGAAATTGGAAGAGAATTATAGAAAATTAGAAAAGAAAATAGAAGATAATAATAATAAAATTGTAAAACAAATGGATAAAAAACTTGAAGCTGCAGAGAAAAAAGTAGCAAATGAAATAAAAAGTATACGGAATGACTACAAGAAAAGGATAGACAATGAGAGGACAGAAGTAAAGAGGATTATTCAAGATAATAAGATAGATATAGAACAGAAAATAGAGTTACAGAAATGTAACTTAGAAGTAAAAATTAACGAAGACAGGAGAAACACAGAAGAAAAATTAGAAGATATACAACAAAATATCCAAATAAATTGTAATCAAATAAGAAATGTGGAACAGAGAATAGATGATATTTCACAAATGAGAGACATAGGGAGACCTTACTTAAATTTAACAAATGAGACTGGGATTAAATTCTCTGGTAATATAAAAAATTTGCATCCTAGAGTATACATAAATAGTTTAAAACATAAATTAAGATTTGTGAATAATATTAATGATATTAAAGATTATATTAGAATGACATTAAATGACAATGCAGCAACTTGGTTTGCTAGTATTGAGAATGATTTAGATAATTTTCAAACATTTGAAAATAAATTTTTAAATTATTATTGGGGTGAATTAGAGCAAGCCAAGTTTAGAGAAATTCTATATTTTGGAAAGTATAATCAAAATTTAAAATCAAATATGGTAGATTATGCATTGAAATTGATAACAGTTGCAAAATATTTAGAACCACCACTTAGAGAGGATGAAACAGTCTTAAATGTATCTAGACATTTTGATGCTGATGTTGTGCAAACCGTAACTGTACAAAATATTCAAACAATAGATAGTTTTATTAATTTTATTCAAAGAATACAAAGAGGCAATATGACAAGTAATAATAACAACAGAAAAAACAATAATAACTTTCAATATAATAAAAATGATAATCAACAATATAGACAATCATATAATAGATATGGTAATAATTTACAAAATTTTAATAATAATAACAGTAATTATAATAGACAACATTTTAATAACAGTACTAATAATAATAGACAAGATTTTAACAATAGAAGAAATACAGAGCGACCTAACTATAACAGACAGGTAAATTGTGTTCGAAGGAATAGAAGCTGCGAAGACAGGGAACGAAATAGTACAAGGCAAGAAAATGTGAGTAGAAGTCATAGTAGGGAAAGACATAGGACATCAGATCCAAGTGGTCAGATACAATCTGACAATTCTAATAATCAAAATTTTGTGCAGTAAACTTTCTGAATTACAAGTTAGGCCATTGCTATTATGAAAAACCTTCTGAATTTATTTCTTTAGATGAAGAGAAAATTATTGAATCTATTAATTTAATTTATATAAATGCTTTGGCCAAAAATAAAATGATTAAAATTATGATAGATACTGGTTCAGAAAGTACATTAGTCTCGGAGAATTTTATTTTTAATACATTAAAACTATCAGATATAATAAAGATTCCAAAAATTAAAATTATTGGTGCATATAATAAGAAGTTGGGTGAAATTGATAAACTAGCCAATTTTAAAATTAATATTCTTAATAAAGAAATTAATATGCAAGGATTTATTGTCAAGGATTTATGTGTTAATATATTAATGGGAAATGATGAATTGGAAAAGAAGAAAGTAAAGATAGATTTTGAAGAAAGAATGGTAACTTTGGAAGGGCAAATAATTAAATTTATGCAGAAAGATGAGGTAGAAGAAGGAATAAGAGTTGATAGGATATTATTAAAAGAAAATAATGATGTTTATGAAGAAGAAATGTATTTTGATGATAGGGAAATGTCCCAAAAGAATGTAAAGAATAATTATTGTAGTGAATATTTAAGGAATGGAAATTTTAAGCAGATGGATGCCTACGAGGCGGAGTGCGTAAAATTGGAAGCAAGGAATAATGAGTACATAATGAAGAATAATTTTATTTGTAAAGAAGAAGATATAATGAAAGTTTTAAATTGCCCTGAAGAATATAAATCAATAGTCATTTCCATATTGCAGCAACACAAGGGACTTGTCAATAAAGAAAATAGAATTGCACAAAATTATATCCATAGTATAAAAGTTAAAGAAGAAAAAGATTTTAAAACAAAATCATACCCAATACCATATAAATACAGAGAAGAAGTAAACAAAACAATTAATAATATGTTAGAAGATGGGATCATTGAGAAGGCAGACACACGTTTTATTAACCCCATAGTAGTAGTACGAAAAAGATCAGGTGAAATCAGGTTATGTTTGGATGCAAGGAATATTAACAGGATTACTGAAAAGCAATTTGAAGCACCAATGAGTATAGATGGAATATTAGGAAGAATTACAGGAATGTCATTTTTCACTAAAATCGATTTACAGCATAGTTTCTGGTTAATACCTCTAGAAAGAAAAAGTAGACAGTATACAGGATTTCAGATAGATGGAGTAGTATATCAATTCAAAGTAGTACCATTTGGACTTCAATCATCTTGCAGTGCTCTATGTAGATGTCTTCATGATATTTTGGATCAATATGAACATTTTGTAATTCACTACATTGATGATATATTAATTTTTTCTAAAACGGCTGAAGATCATGAGAAACACCTAAAAATTATAATAAATAGATTAGACAAAGTTGGACTAAAAATAAATCAAGAAAAATGTACATTTTTTCAAAAAGAAGTCATATATCTAGGTTATAAACTTAACACTAAGGGAATCGAAATGGATCCAGAACGGACACAAGTCATTCAGGAATATAAAACACCACACAATTTAAGAACTTTAAGAGGATTTATTGGAATAATTAATTATTATAAAAGGATGATACCAGATCTAAGTATAAAAGAAATTCCATTACTGGAACTACTGAGAAAAGGTGTAAAATGGAGATGGGATCAGAGAAGAGAACTAGCATTCCATGAGATTAAAAACATTTTTCTGTCAAATTTGAAAATATACTATCCTGACTACACACAGCCATTCATATTAAGAACAGATGCATCAATAGAGAGATTATCAGGGGTATTATTACAAATACATGATGGGGTCGAATACCCAATACAATTCATTTCAAGAATTACAAAGCCACATGAAAAGGGTTACTCAGTTTCAGAATTAGAACTAGCAAGTATAATACACTGTGTCACAAAATTAAGATTTTATTTGTTGGGTAATGAATTTACAATAGAAACAGATCACCAAGCTTTAACGTCTATATTAAATAACAAATATGGAAACAGTAGAATACATCGGTGGAGTCTAATACTTAATGAATACTGCTTTGAAATCAAATACATTTCTGGAAAATCCAATATAGTGGCAGATGCTTTATCAAGGTTAGAAAATACATCACAAAAAGGGCAGCGAACAATAAAAATTGGATTAAATCAATTAGTAGAAAGTACTGGATTATATTCTAAAGAAGAAATTATAAGAGATCAGATCAATTTGAGTGAAAAACAAAAAGTCCTTAGGAAAGATGGAGTATATTATAAAATAATAAATGGCATAGAAGTATATGTAATAACTAGAACTTTAGCAAAGAAAATATTGAAAAATTTACATAACAATTATATGCATATTGGTTCAAGAAAGCTATGGATGCTATTTAGGGATAATTATTTTGCAAAGAATGACATAAGTATAGCAAAAGAAATTACTACCCAATGCCCAATATGTCAACTAAACAAAGAAAAGAATTTCAAAAACCAGAATACATATAAATCTAATGTTGTATATGAAAAATTAAATACAGTTTCCATGGATTTTATTTCAAATTTAGTTCTCAGTCCAACAGGAAAAAAGCATATACTAGTGATAGTTGATTTATATACAAAATTTATTAAACTATATCCCTGCTCTAGAACAAATGTTAAAACATTAAAATTATATATTAATCAATTTTTCGAAGAAATAGGACCATTTAGAAATTGCATAATAGATAATGCTACATATTTTAACAACCAAAAATTTCGGACATTTTGTGAGAAAAAGGGAATCAACATTCATTTTACAAGTATCAGACATCCTCAGGCAAATCCTGCAGAAAGATATATTAAAGAAGTTATAAAATATTTAAGGATACTGTGCCAAAACCAACATGAAACTTGGCAGCAACATATACCACAAGTAGAATATTTTTTAAATAATACACATAATTTGAATACAGAAGAAGTACCAGAATATTTAATGTTTGGCCATATAGGAAACAGAAAGTGGATTAGTGAATATAATCAGGATATGTTAGAACAAGTAATGCAGAAAGTGAATAACCGAATTAGGAGGAAAGCTGAAAAATATATCAGAAGACAAAATCGAAATATAAAAAAACCAATCACATTTCAAAAAGGAGACCAAGTGTTAATTCGTTCACTTAGAAAAAGTAATGTTAAAGAAAATCGTTGTAAGAAATTACAACCAATGTTTGAAGGTCCATATACAATTGAAAATCAGAATGGACTAAATAGTTATGTGTTAATAGATGCAGAGAACAGACTAAGAGGCATATTTCATATCAACGACATTTTTCAATATCATGAAGAGATTGAATAATGTTTTCTATACCTTTAACACAAATATAATAACACTAATAACTTACTGATAGATCCATTTCATAGATAGATGGTAGATTTCTTTGTTGTGAATAAATTTGACATCATACTTGTTGAATTTTGTACATATGGAAATTGTTTGGTACCCTAAAAATCATAATTTGGGGTTAGATACTATAATTGCTATAAAAATGTCTTTCTAATATAATAAAGTGGAAAAACTTACCAATTTATATTGATGGAAGTTATTTTGAATGGAAATAATTCCTAGATTTTGTCTATAAATAAACAGAACACAATATAGATTAAATTTTTAATTAAGGTTATATTTTATTCTCTGATATAGCATCCATTGCTCCATTTGACATGACAGTTTGACCATAGAATAGCCGAACTGTGCTCCGTTGTTCTCTGTTTTGACATAGACAGCGAACAGGGATGTATTTAACACATTTTAAATAAAAAAAAATTGATTTATTAAATTTAATAAGGTATGAGAAAATTAATATTTAAAAAAATAATAAGTAAATTATTTATTTTAAATATTATTTTGGGGTATTGATACGATTAGGGTTTATCGAAAATAATTTATAAGTTATATACTACATAATATTAGATATTTGGTTGTTTTAAATAAGTTATATACTAGAGAATTTTATAAAAATTATTTATGTGAGGGCATTTTAAGAAATTAGCATATAATAATTGTAAAAAGTTGTATTTTAGTAGTTATGATTTTGTAGATATTTTTAAGTGAGCCATGTGACTAGGCAACACACTATACCCTCCATTCCTAAGTGTCATTTTAAGAATTTTACGAATATAAGTGGGGTTATATTGTTTGAAATGTGTATTTTATTAAATTAGAGTGTTAGTTACTAATTTGAATGTTTATTCTGATCTGAAAAGCCTAAATGTCAACAAAATTATTAATAGAAAAGAATGGAATTCTCTGGATCACCGGAGATGGCCATGTTTGCGAAATGGTTTGTTCCAGAAAATTCAGACATGTATTTAATAGAACTAAATAGAACATGATTTCTTACCAGATGGTTCTGGAATATCCAAAAAAGATATAAATACCCGTGATTTGGATTCAAGATGGGAGTTTTTTAGTCAGAAGTCAGGCCAGTTTATTATGAAAGTTAGTTGGAGATAGTCCAATTGTTTAATATAGTGAGTTAAATGAAGATTAAAAATTATGCATATATTTAATGCACATTTATAATTATACACAAATAATTATTGAAGAGTATAAAAGTATATTAGAAGAATATTGGATGGACATTGGAAGGAATTAAAATTATATTATGATTGGAGATTAGTATAAATCAACTTATAATAATTGGATATTGGTATATTGAAAAGAAGAATAAATATAAATGGTGTTTGCTGGTTTGCTTGGTGGTGTACCTATAAATGCTGGTGAAGAAAACTATATCTTAAATTGGTAGAAGCTGATAATTGGAAAAAGTAATTTCACAAAAACAAGGATAACTGAAGTACGAAGACATTCAGTGGTGATTAGAATATATATAGTGGAAAACAGTTCATTTAGACATTCAGTGAAAGAAAGGTACAAAATTTTGTTAATATAATTTAGTTAGTGTTATAACAATTTCAATTTTGAAGATAGTTTATTTAAATTTAACATTGTCTATAGAATTTAATTAGTTTTATAAGAACATCAATTTAAAGATAGTTTATTTTAAATTTACATTGGATAGGTTAGATATATATGTGTGTTTCATAATAGTTATAATAAAGATAATTTAAAAAAGTCCTTACAAGCTAATATAAACCCTATATTATTAAAAATACTCATTGCTCATCATTCAAACAAAAAAACACATCATAACAATATATATATATATATATATATATATATATATATATATATATATATATATATATATATATATATATATATATATATATATATATATATATATATATATATATATATATATATATATATATATTAGGTTATTGGTTGGTTTTTATGATCTTCACATTTTGTTCATCTTAATACTATTCGTTTGCTAAGTGGTCTCTATACTATTTTACATATTTATCTTTTACTACCTAATTGTCATTACCTATTATTCTACATACATATTTCTTAATGTAATATTAGCTGTTGGTCTATTATTTTTAATTTTTTTTTTCATTATATTTCTCTGTCATATAGCTTGATGTCTTGTCTTGTCTGGTCATAACATATCTTTGGTTAATTGAACTATAAGTTTTGGTATTCTTCCCTTGCTATTTAGACCACAAGGGTCTCTGGGATCACACCGGATTCGATATTTTTCTATATGGTGTAAACTCGTTTACACACTTTAGTAATCTCATCTCCGCCGTTTTCATACCATAAAAGTAACTGCATTTTTAACATTAAAGCACATTGTTTCATTAATATTAATATTATTATACTCTCAAATAGCGATCTGACCCGGAACTTTATATCTAACGAGAAAAATATATAGTGGGTATTTTTCTTGCTTCATTTAAGTTACTACTTGGTAAGCGTTCACGTAGAAAAAAATTATTTCCACCCAAATACTTAATATACACATATTATACTTTAATTGGGTACAATAACTTTTTTTGATCCCTGTGAGTCCACCAGCCCACCGTCTCATAGAATATTGCAGGTGTAACAATATAACAACGAAATAAAAATTAGTTAGAAATACTATTTACAAATATCTGACCCGGAACTTTATATCTAACGAAGTACATATATAGTGGATATTTTTCTTGTTTCATAACAGTTATTACTTGGTAAGCGTTCAGGTATAGAAATGTTATTCCCACACAAATACTCACATGTTCAGATTTCATACTTTAATTGGGTATCGTAACTTTTGTTTGATACCTTTGAGTCTACCAGCCCAATGACTCACAGATTATTGCAGGTTTAAACATGTAACAATGAAATGAAAATTATTAAAAAGAAATATTTAGTTTAGAAGTTGATTTAAAATTACTTAATATTAAATTAACCCTCCCGCGGATAGGTGACGCCTGTTATCCCATTACCTACAAGCTTTGTAATTTTTTATTGATAACATACCTTTTCTACTCATCAAAATATAATTTACCTGCAAATTTAAAAAAAAAAGATAAACGAAAATTAAAATATATCGGTAATGGTCCTTAGCATGCTTCACCCGAACGAACGTATAATTGTTTTTAATTAATTTTAGGCGCCATCTATATACGCTTGATAGAAAGCTGCTGCATTGCTTTTTAGGATACTTCTTTTTTCGATAGGAATGTGCTCTTAATTGCGTGGTATATCCGGGAAGCGTTTGCTATTCGATTGTTTATCTCTGCTTCTTGTGTACCCCTACTCTCTAGTTGCACTCCCAGGTATTTGAAGGTTTCGACTTGTTCTAAAGTATAGTTATTGATTTTAATGTTTATATGTTGGTCTGTTTTCCCACATACCATAACCTTGGTTTTACTTTCATTAATTCTCAGGTTACGTTTTTCAAGTTTATCTCTCCATATCTGGAGGTTTCTCTTAAGTACGTCCTCGTTTCTCTCAAATACGACGAGGTCATCTGCAAATGCGCACTCCGCTATCTGTATTATTTCCAGGTTTCTATGTCCAACAAATATTCTCGATGTTTCTTCTCTAGTTTCCTTCATTACATCATCTAGTACAATATTGAACAGGATAGGGCCTAGTACACCTCCTTGTCGTAAGCCATCATTGACTCTAAACTCTTCTTATTATCTCTTATTATCTCTTCTGATTATCTGTTCTTACTCTGTTTCTTGTGTTCTTGTATAGGCTCATAATAGCTTTTCTGAGTTTGCTGTCTTCTTCTCTGTTTCTTAGGCTTTTGTCTATTTCGGTTCGCGGGGTTCTATCAAATGCTTTTTAGAGGTCTATGAAGGCTTGGTATAGTTCCGTGCTTGTATTTCGTGCATTTTGTATTAGATGCTTGAGTGTAAAAACATGGTCATGGATGCTTCTTTCCTTCCTGATACCGCTCTGTGACTGCTCCAGCTACTGGACTACTTCTACGTAGTAGTATTTTCTCCAGTACTCGTTCGTAAACTTTGGAAGGGATACTCAGGAGAGTTATACCTCTGTAGTTGCTGCATTCTCGTCTGTCACCTTTTTTGAAAATGGGTAGAATAACGCCCACTTTCCAGTCTTTTGGGATCTTGTTCTCATTCCTTGCTTTATTGCAAACTTTTCTAAGCATTTCATTTCTATTTTCTCCCATATTTTTTAGCATTTCCGCAGTTAATTTATCATAGCCAGCTGCCTTTCCTCTTTTGAGCCTGAGTATTATTTCTCTTATTTCTTCTATTGTTATTTCGTTTTGGTTTGGGTTCTCATATGGGTTTTTTTCAGTGTTGTCTATTTCATTATTATAGTCTTTTTGAGTCAGAAGGTCTTCGAAATATTCTCTCCACCTGTTCATAATATTTTCGTTCTCGCCGAGGATGTGGCCATCTTTGTTTTTAATTTGTTTTGGTGTTTGTTGTCTGTTCTCTGTTCTTAGGCTTCTAAGAGTTTTGTAAAATAGTTTTTGGTTAGTGTGGTAGTCTTTCTCCAGCTTATTCCCAAAATCCTCCCAGCTCTTCTTTTTTGCTTTAATTACCATGTCTTTTACTTTTGCCCTCTGTTGCTTATATTTTTTAAAGCTTTCTGCATTCTGGTTCCCTATATATTTTTTCCACGCTAACTGCTTGGATTTTACCTCTTCTTTTATTGCATTACTCCACCAATTCGTACATTGTCTGTTTTTATTGATTTTAGCTATTTCGCAGATTTGCTTGCCCCCATCTAGGAGAGATTCTTTAAGTTTTTGCCAAGTTTCTTCTAAGCCATAGTTCTGGTTTAAGTGCTTTTGTAGACTATTGTTCACATAGCTTTTGTATTTCTGTGCTATTTTCTTATCTGCTAACTTATATGACCTAACTGCGTTGGTGAGGTTTCTTGGGGTTCTGTCTCTTTTTCTTGGTACCTTCTGCGTTCGTTTTTGTTCAACACCGATATTATTTCGGGATACTACCAGATAATGGTCGCTATATATTTCTGCTCCCCTTCTGGGGGAGCCTTCTAATATAACCTAAAGGTTATAATAATAATATTTATGGCAGCTCGCCCATAGACATATAATATAATTAACATACGCGTACTGAGGACAAGACTTTGCGTTTGTTCGTTCCGTTACTCTCTAGCTCATTGTAACTCCTTACTCTCTCTTCAAAGAGGCGCTGCCAAAAAGAGGCGCTGCTATACTTACTTGATCTAAGACAGAGAGACAACAATAAACAAAAAAAAGATGGTGTCGTCACGTAGCTCTCCAGACTGGTCAGTCTATATTAATATATACGTTAATGAGCTCGCCATGCAAGGTTAGACCTTTTTTTCGTCTAACCTGACAGGACTATATGCAACAAAACTAAACTCTGATACAGTAACCGACTGTACAACTGATAGTTGTTCAGTGATATTAGTATTAATATCATGGTCGGAATTTACGAAAGAAACCTAATGTTTAAAGAGCACCTAGAATAGGCAAAAAAAGCCATTTGGTCTATAATCCGAGCTTTATTTGTCAGACATTTGCATTTAAGTTTAGTGCACGAAAACATTGTCAAAAGAGCTTCAATGAAGAATTTAGCTGTATTGGCTGGGTATGTCAAATATGGCAGCATGCTGTAGATAATGTGCTGAACGAATTGAGTTACCAATATTTTCTGTATAGACTTTTTGAAACATTGTTGTTTGTTAATAAATACAATGTTATGTTTCCTTTACAATGCAATATTTAATTTTTGGATTACCTTATCTTATTTCGTTGTGAAATTAAAATAAAGTAAATAAAAATGCTTATTTTTCGCTGAATTTTTTAAATATGCTTGTTTATTTCTAACAATTCTTAAATACCTCAATTAAATTGAAACAGTAAACGACAATATTATGGAAATATACAACGGATAAAAATAGTTTTGGAAAATTTATTTCACTTTTATTTTTTTTTCGAAAATTTTAAAGTTAAATTATTAAATGAAACTGTCAGAAAATTTTTTATCAATTAGCATAATAAAAATAACCCTGTAATATAATATTTACCCGTACATTATATTTAATAAAAATGTTGTCTTCAATGCTTTTTACAATCTATCAAAACTTACACATTTTGTAATTCACTAACAAATAAAAGAAGCTAAAAACTCATTTCGTAAGGTTTTGTACGTTGCAATGTAAATAACATTGTATATTGGCATGAATAAGACCTAAGTGTACACGCCATACTATTCAATGGTGGTGAAATATCATTTCAACAATGGACAATTGAGGATGAAAAATCTTCCAGGCGTTGGGAAACTGCCATTTGTATCAGCAGGATCAGAGAATTCAATAAAACATTTATATTTCCATCATAAACATGTTTGGGCGTAGAAGTATAATATCTAGAAATTATGAATGACAAACTATTTTATGTCAACGTAAAATATTCCAAAAACATATTGAATTTGTAGTGAACAGTAAAGGTCAGAATGTACTATATTTAATAAGGGACCAATAACTATTTAACATGTAGAAGAAATATTGTCAAATATACAAAATATACAAATTTTTAGTAGATAATTATAGTAAAACGTTAATAATGTTATAGTCCAAGCTGTAGAGTAAAAAAGGTGCATTAATTGGTATTTTTTTTTAAACCAGTACACAGTTACAAGGGGCAATATCTGGAGTAACCTTTAAGTGTTTAACTCCAAACTATTGGTTATAATTTGTTTATAACACTTTTAAGTTGAAAAAAAATGGTATTTTTTTATTATTTTTATTATTTATCTATCAAATTAATACTTTATAGGAAAATGAGTACAATATTATAACAGTGCATATAAAAATATTTAATTTGAGCTGTGTTACATGAAATTTGACATGATAGTCTATGCAAAATTAACGATTAAATTTTTAAAAATGTTAATTTTTTTGAAATTTTTAATTTTTTTTGAAATAACTTATGTGAACATTCTTTTTTATATAAAAAAGCATTATATTGTAGCTCCTTATATTAAAAATAGAAGAGACTTGTATGATGCGATCGGTCAATTTCTTTTCGAGATACTTTTAATTGTTTATAAAAATTCTAAACTGTTTATAAATTTTGCAGGACCAGAATTTTTTTTTAAATAAGATATAGATCTAATTCTAAATGGATTCTCTTCTTGGCCAATATTATATTTTTATGAAGAAATAAAAATATTTTCACAAAAAAATTTTCTACCTCTTATTTATTGCTTTGAAAGACTTTCGCGTTAATTTTTTATATATAATTAATTAAGCTACAGCACTCCGTATACATTACAAACATTTTTAACTTATTGATTTTTATAGCCGAAGTCACGACAAAGATTTAAAAATCGTTTTTTTTTTAGCATTGAAGCTAACTTAATTTATTTAAATTATTATAGTAGATGATGAGCCGGTTGGGCTACGCCTCTTCACTTCCACTTTGACCTCGTTCAGCTAGTTGGACCGTGACGTATGAGGGGTCATTGAAAAAAGATAGCCTGGGACAGCTCAAGAGGTAAAAAATAATGAGTTTTGAGAAGAGAATCAATTATCAAAAAGACCTTAAGCTTAGAGTGCCCAAACGACTTAACATACAGCACCGTGCGATATATCATAAGACAGGATTTAACTAATAGAATAGAATGGCAAGGAAAAATCAAACATGCTACTAAATTGATCAAATTAATTAAATAAAATTTAATAAGAACAAATGTATACTTCATTAGAGGATAAAAGTATTTTTATACAATATAATCATTTTTTTTCTAATATATTTGTGCAATGTTAAAAAAATCATTGAAAGAGTAAAAAAAAATATTATATGTGAAATATCTTTTTTTTTTATTAACATTTAAAATTTTTACAATCCGTTTTGCAGTGAAAACAATAAGTAAAATTTTTTGTCTTTACATGACAGAGATGTAAGGTCCAGTGACCAAATCATCACGACACAAATTGGCTTTTTACCGGTAGGATGCGCACATACACTGATACGCGAGCACTAAAAGCGGCACTGATCACAATGGCTGGGTGCTGTTGAAGGCGTAACTCCCACTGTAGGCTCTGTCAGGATCGGCGAGGTAGGTCCAAGGGGTCATGTCGCTTCAATCTCTTCGCTTGTTGGTTGTTGAGAAGATTGTGTGCCAGGGTATTAGGATGCACCCGCAACCTGTTTTGATATTGTTCAGAAGATTTTTTGCACTCTTCAGAGACTGTTAGTACCTGAAGATCTCTATGTATTGTATCATTCTGGATATACCAAGGTGCATTAGCGATTGTTCTCAAAGTTTTGGATTGGAATCTTTGTATTATCATAATATTAGATTTGCTAGCTGAACCCCAGAGCTGTGAGCCATATGTCCAAATGGGTTTTAATATTGTATTGTATATCAGCAGCTTGTTCTCAATCGATAGGTGAGAGTTTTTTCCCAACATCTAGTAAAGTTTTCTGTATAAAATTCCCAATTGAAGCCTTTTCGTCCATATATGTTTGGTCCAAGTTAGACGTTTGTCAAGGTGAATACCTAAGTATTTTACGTCATGCTTTTGGGGCAAAGGATGTCCATTGAGGTTAACTTGTGGACATGTACCTCTTCTTAGAGTGAATGTAATGTGTGTAGATTTTGAGGAATTTACTCTAATTCTCCAGAGTTTAAGCCATTTATTTGTTTTGTTCAGATGTAGTTGCAGTCTCTCTGATGCTATTATTGGGTTGCTATGAGAGGCCAAGAAAGCAGTATCATCTGCGAATGTTGCAAGCGTTAGGTTATTGCTTATTGGCAAGTCAGCCGTTTATATCAGGTACAGAATCGGTCCGAGCACACTACCCTGAGGTACACCAGATAGGATGGGGTAGAGTTTTGTATATTCTTCACTATAGTTTACCAGATATCTCCTTTCTGTAAGGTATGATTGAAGCAGTTTAAAGTAAGGGTAAGGTAAATTTTTCTTTACTTTGTACAGAAGTCCTGTATGCCACACCTTGTCAAAAGCTTGAGAGGCGTCTAAAAAGGCTGCAGTACAGTATTGCTTGTTCTCGAGACTACTTCTTATTGTTGTGTATAGTCTGTGAACTTGTTCGATTGTACCATGTTGGTTACGAAAACCGAATTGATGGTCAGGTATGAGACAGTTTTCGTCCAATATTGGTTTGATTTTTCGTAGCAGAAGTTTTTCGAAGACCTTAGAGATGACTGGGAGTAGACTAATCGGTCGGTATGAGTTGACATCTTTTGGATCTTTACCAGGTTTTTGAATGAGTATAATCTGTACCACTTTCCATTGCAGAAGGAAGTAATGCAGACTAAGCATAGCATTGAAGATTATAGTGGTTATTCTGTAACAGTCACTGGTTAGTTCCTGGAGGATCTTACCCGTTATGAGGTCAAATCCCGGAGTCTTATTGGGTTGTATCTCATTCTTTATTATCTGTTTTACTTCTTTAATATTAAACTTGGTTATTGGTAGATCCATTTGATATGGAGCCTCAAGAAAAGAATTAAATGGTTCTTCTTGTTGGCACTACTCCGTTAAATGGACTAAATACTGTAGAAAGATGTTCAGCGAATGTCTCAGATTTTTCTGTGTCTGTTCTTGCCCATTTACCTTTGACATTTTTTAGAGGAGGTATGGCGTCTTGTGGACCTTTTACCTTTCTCGTCGCCTTCCATAGAGAATAATTGGTGTCTTTGGACGGAGTCAAATTTTCTAAGTAAGTTTGGATCCCCCTGTTTTTCTCTTCTTTTAATAGATTTTTAAGTCTTCTGGTAATTCTGTTTAAATTTTGTTTGTCAATAGGAGCGTGTGTGTTTTGCCACTTTTTCCTAAGTTTTCTTTTCTCATCGATCAGGTTTTTTGCACTTTGCGAACAGTTTATGCTTTCCTTCCATGTTGTTTGTCTAAGAGTAGAAATCCAACCTGCCTTTTCTATGGAGGTAGTAAGTTGTTGTACAGCATTTTCAATTTGTAATTCTGTTTTAAGTGGCAAGTTCGTTGGTATTTGTTCTGCTATTGCGCTTCGGAATATTTTCCAATTTGTTTGAATATTGGTTAGGACTGGAGGCTTATTTCTGAGTATGATTTTGGAGTCTAGGTCAATTAGAATGGGAGAATGATCTGAAGAGAGGTCCCAGCATGATTCTATTGCTAAATAGTTAAGAGAGATACCTTTAATCACACAGAAGTCTAAGAGATCTGGTGTTTTATTTGGATCTGTAGGCCAATAAGTTGGTTCTCCTGTAGATATGTGTTGTAGGTTGTTTCCTGTTATTGACTTCAGCAGTTGTCTACCCCTTGTTGTAATTATCCTAGAGCCCCAGTGATGATGTTTATAGTTAAAGTGTCCTCCTGCTATGAATTTGTGTCCAAGAGAACTGAAATAAGTGCTAAAGTTGTTTTCGTTGATTGGTTGACCAGGAGGACACTAGACCGCAGATAAGGTAAGGTTGCCTAGCCAGTCTTCGATGACAATGCTAGTTGATTGCAGGTACTTTTCACTGAGCTTATTTAACTCATGGTGTTTTATATTAGATTTGATAATGATAGCTGTGCCACCGTGTGCCTTGTCATTTGGATGTTTTGTGTAGTGGACAATGTATTTTGGAATTTTGATATAGTTTTTGCCTGTTAGATGAGCTTCTGATACAAGCATAACATCAATTTTCTTCTCGTCGAGGAAAATTTTTATTTCTTGGATGTGGTTCGTTATGCCATTTGAGTTCCAGACGGCTATTTTAAGTCTGTGTTTCATTAGTGCATTTTGGAAATCATAGTCATAAGAAGATTAAGCATAGTGTCCATTCTCTCTACTAGTTTTGTCATCAGGTTTACAAGGTTGGCAATTTTCGTTGAATGGTTTGAGCCTATAGCTCATGGGTTCATGGTTGTCTGTTCTGTGGGTCTCTTGATTCTTTCTGAGTTGGGGGAATTTTTCTTTTTGTATTTGTTTGTATACGCTGCAGCCCTTATAGTTGGCCGGATGGTTTCCCATACAAAGTACACATTTTACGTTATTGCTGCGTTCTTTTCGTGGACAGTGTAAAGTAAGATGATTACTTGCACATTTTACGCATCTTGGAGGCATATGGCAGAATTTTTGTGTGTGACCGTAGCGTTGACAGTTGGTACATTGGGGAACCTGACGTTTGGGATATGGTGGTTCGAAGGACACAATCATGTTCTGGAGTGCTCTCACATCATATATGTCTTTATTGTTTGGCTTAGTTTTTAATTTTATATAAAAGAGCGGAAGCGCTATTTTGGATCCATTCTTATATATATTAGCTATGTTGGTTACTTCGTGTCCCATTAATCCTAGCTCATGTACTAAACCATCTTTATCTGCTGTCTGATGCATATTACGTAGCACAACTCGGAATGTTCTTTCTTCCTTTGTTTGGTAGGTGTAATACTGTGTTTTTTTCTCATTGAGTGCTTTGGTTATGTTTCGGTGATATTCAGAAGTTGAGGGCTGGATTTTTACTTGGTCGTTATAGAGATATTTGATGGAATATCCCAGAGGGGATATTGTTTCTAACAATTGTCGAAGAGGTTGTATATCACCTACAACTGAAACAAATATGGGTGGGGGTTGAATACTTTCTTTAACTGCATTAGTTCTGGTTTGGTTGGTCTCATCAGGTACTTCATCTAAGCTAGCAAATCTATTAGACGTTGGTGTGAGTGCTTTGAGCCAGTAATCGCTCATTATTGTTTGTTTTAGTTGTTTATCACCTCCAGGGCTGTCATTTCTTGCTCGTTTGTGGGCTTGGACAATTTTCCATTCTTGATCTTGGTTTTCTTGGCTATCTTGTGGATTAGCGATGTATATTTGTGACGGTAAATAAGAAGAAGAAGAAGCATGATTAGAAAGAAAAGAGTTACCTGGTTGTTCATGTTGATTCTCTGTTGACTCTGTCTCTTGGAGTAGTATATTGGTTGAGCAACTTTCATTGATTTGTTGTTCGCTAAACAAGGTTCTGTTGCTCGATGGTTGTTGCATGGTAGTTATTTGCAAATTAGCAATGTATTTTTCTGAAGTTGAACTTCTCGGCGGAGATCTGCTCACCTTGTTTGAATTTAAGAACGAATTGTCTATCTCCATCCTGTATTACGATTAAATATTTTATACATCACGATCAATTATTTATGATACGCCTATGACTTTTATTTGCCGGTATTTGGCGTTTGGAGACAGCACTTGTTTTATTTTGTTTCCTTTTTTAGAACACTGAAAATTAATATTTGTAATTAACGGTATAGTTTCCAATAAGAACTGGTTACTATAATAATAGATATTTTTGTACTAGAAAAACAAATTTATGCGACCGTCTCCAGAAAAGGTTGGAACGAGACTCGATTTTTTAAACAAATTAAGATAACTCCACTTCTATTGGTCGTAGATATCTTTTTTGGAGGCAAAGCTTATATTTTATACTGGCGTCAAAGAATAGCGGTTCTTGACATCGATTCACATCTTTCAATTAATTCATTTTTAGTCATCATATATTAACTCTAAGTAGGTTTAATATATAAACTAAATAATATGTTTAAAAATAATAATTGTACTTATACGACATTATTTTAAAACGAGAATTATTATGAAAATTTAAGCAGATGATTTAAGTCAGTGTATTATATTTAAAAAAATGTTCAAAATATAATAGGAAATTCTTGCTATTTACCAAAATGCTATTTACCTTGCTTCTTTCTTGCAAAACATAGGAAATTGAGCGATGAGATTAATGTTTTAACCCAAAGACGGTAATATTAAATTCGTATCGGTATTACTTCGAGTAGAATTTAATTAAAGGTAAATCCCCAATACTGCGATATTTAGTCTTGCATCTCAAATGTGCTTATATCAGATCAATTGTTGTTTAAAAATTTATTATTCGTAAAACACTTGAAGTATATTTGAAGCGAAATCGGCTTTTTAGCAATATCTCTACAGTTTTCTACAATTTTAGATCATTTTGGATATTACTAAATTATATATTTTGGATATACCTAAATTAAATAAATTTATAAATTTTAATTAAAAAGTAAAAAGAGAAAAATATTTTTAAAGCTTTTAAAATTTTTTAAATTCCCAGCTGAGCGGTTTCTGCTAATAAAGCCATGCTCAGATCTATGCTACACTATAATACTACATACTACACACTACATATTATAGAATACTAATATAAGTAACTAATGTACGTGTTATGTTTAACTTACATCAAGCTTATACAGTACCGCTACTTAAGAAAGATCCCATTAGTGAAAAAAACACAAAATTTTCCTTTAAAAGTTAAAAAACGGGTGTAAGAACCCGACAATTTAGATGGAGTTCACGCGGCAAACGGAATTAGTAGAATCCAATTCCGGCATTTTAAATGATTTTTTAAAAATGACACTTGACATGTGACATAGGAAATTAAGATTATTTAAATTTTTAAGAAATTATTAAAAAATTTAATTAAGAAATGTATTGAATAGCATCATAAGCAATAACATGTTATATAAAGATCCAAAGTAGGTTTAATTGATAAGTTATTCCTACATCAATAATTTCAATAGTTTATTATGTAAACAAGAAAGTTGACTGAAATGTTTTCAAGTATGGTACTAAGTGGATTAAAATTGTACCTATCTCTTGATGAAAAATGTACAAATTTTAAGTAAATATTTTTGAAAGTTTCTGGTTTAAAAGAAGAATAATTTGTATATTCAAGTTAGAATATTGTCTAATGGGTACTGTTTAATAAGTTAGAATATTGTAAATGTTATTATTTGTTCCTGATTGTAAACTAATTTTGTATTATGGTTTATTATTATAATAAAGTTAAAAAATAAATAGTCAATGAAATGTGAAACTTCTCAAATAAGTATAGTTTCAGTCCCGACATATCATATATATATATATATATATATATATATATATATATATATATATATATATATATATATATATATATATATATATATATATATATATATATATATGTATATATATAGAAGAACGCTGGACCAAATGCAAGCAAGCTATCCACGGCTAAAGGCTTTTTAAAACCTATCCAGGCTACAATAAACGAAGATTGGTTTGACGAAGAATGTAGATCCATTAACGAACAGAAAAATAAAGCATATAAGAGACCTAGAAGACTATGAAAATCTTAGACAAGAAAAAAAAAGGACTTTTAGAAGGAAACAGAAAGAGCCATACGAAAACGCTCTAAACGAGACTGTTAACCACCACAATAGAAAAGACTCGCGAATATTCTACCAGAAGATAAACAGCTGCAGAAAAGAATTCAAACCCAGAATACAGCATGTAAAGACAGATATGGTTCCATAATTATTGACCAAGAACAGATACTAAACAGGTGGGCAAATTATTTTGAAGAACTGCTTAGTGACAGTCGTGAAGAAGACCAAATAGAAATTACTTTGCCTGAAATGGATGAGAACGCTCAAGAGCCGCCCTCCACCGAGGAAGAAATTAGAGAAGCCATTTAAAAACTGAAAAAAAACAAAGACCCCGGTTTGAACAATCTTCCCGCCGAACTCTTTAAAAATGGTGGTGACACCGTTTTTAAACACATGCATAAATTAGTAACCGAAATCAATCTGGCAACGGAAGGAAACGCCCGCGGACTGGAAATTAGGTGTAATGCACTCTCTTCACAAAAAGAGAGATATATTGGTGTGTGATAATTATAGAGCCATCACCCTACTTAACGTGGCATATAAAGTATTGTCCAACGTATTGTACAGAAGATTGATCTCCTATGCTGAACAAATAGTTGGAAACTACCAGTGCGGTTTCCAACCCAATAAATCAACAATGGATCAAATCTTCACAGTTAGGCAGATTCTTTAGAAAACGCTTGAGTTCAAAGTCGACACCCACCACACATTTGTGGTGATCTCAAAGCCGCATACGACTCAGTCAACAGTCAAAAACTTCTACAGGCTATGGTGGAATTTCAAATGCTGCTCTATCTTGTTCAACTAACGAAACTTACACTCACAGGAGTAGAGAGTGTAGTCAGAATCCAAAACGACTTTTTAAGACCCTTCCATTGTAAAACTGGACTGAGACAGGGAGATAGATTATCGTGTCTCTTATTTAACCTTGGACTAGAAAAAGTAATTCGAGAGTGCCATATTAATATGAATGGCACCATCTTTAATAAATCTGTACAAGTGGTCGGATATGTAGATGACAAAGAGAAGAAAAAGCTAGAAAAACACAAATCACACCTTCAATAATTGTGGAGAGTATTGCGAAATTTAGCCAATTTCATGAATTAGTCAGACTACATACTGCTCGTGGAAAAGGAAATACGAAAAATAAAAGATAAATATAACAAGAAACAGACCTTACCCAAACAACCAGAAAGAATGCATCCAAAACCTGTAGAAAACCCAAAATAAGAAGAAAATATATATACTTATAGCATGGTAGCAGCTGGTAAAAGTAACAAAGAAAACTATAGTAGCCAAAAAGATCTGAAAATAGAACAAACACTACAGAAAATATTAGAGAGATTAACTAACCTGGACGAGCATATAACTAGAATGGAATATACCTACCAAAGGAGCTATACCTAAAAGACTTGGTAATGGCAGGTAGTTTACGAATAGTAGAATGGAATGAAAATGGCATCTTGAAACGTCAGCAAGAACTACAAGCGATACTAGATATAGAAAAATGGACATATGCCTTATTTCTGAAACCCATTTTACGAATGAGTCATATATTAGATTTAGCGGTTATAAAACTTATCATACTACTCCAATGCAGCCAAAGGATGTAGTGCAGTAATAATCAAAGAAAATATTATGCTCTATCAGGAAATGGGATACAGAAGTAAAGAATTTCAGGCCACATCAGTAAAAATTATGAGATAATCGTCCCAGCGGTTTACAGTCCGCCAAGATCAATATGTAGATTTCCTGACCAGTCAAGGACATGGATTTATCCTTGGAAGAGACTTAAATGCAAAACATACGCATTGGGGGTCACCACTGACTTAATAAAATTAACACATCTTATAAACGCTTCCTTTAGGCTGAGGTACGTACCAAAGATATGGAAGGTGGCAGAAATTATAATGACACTAAAACCAGGAAAATCTCAACAAGAAGCTTCTTCATATAGGCCTATTTCATTGTTACCTGTCATGTCTAAATTATACGAAAAAATACTCTTAAAGAGACTAAAACCGATTATAGAGAAAAAAAAAATCTAATTCCCAATCATCAGTTTGGGTTTAGAGCAAGCCACTCAACGATAGATCAGGTGCACAGAATAACAGATATAGTAGAAAAAGCTCTAGAAGAAGGAAAAGTCTGTTCCGCAATTTTCCTCGATGTAGCGCAGGCTTTTGACAAAGTGTGGCATGACGGATTATATTATAAAATTAAATGCTACTTACCAAAACAATATTCTGAACTACTAGAATCATATATATCCGACAGATACTTTCGAGTTAAATATGAGGAAGCATATACATAATTAAGAGAAGTTAAAGCTGGAGTTCTACAAGGAAGTGTCCTGGGGCCAATGCTATACCTGCTTTATACCAGCGATATTCCATCATTAGAACCTAACACAATTGCGACATTTGCAGACGACACATGCATTCTAGCAGTCGGACAAAACCACTAGGATGCAGCAACCATGCTACAGAACTCTGTTGAACAAATTATTATCTGGACCAGGCCATGGCGTATCAAATTAAATGAAACAAAATCTGTTCATGTCAATTTAACTAACAAAAGAAAACAACATATCCCAGTTAGTATAAATAGAAACCAAATACCTTATGCAAATATGGCAAAATATTTGGGTATGAATATACTAGATTCCAAGCTACGTTGGAAAGCACATATTAAGAAAAAAAAGGAGGAATTAGAAATTAAGTTTAGAAAGATGTATTGGTTGATGGGAAAAAAATCCACTCTGTCTACTTATAACAAATATAATAGATCAGGCAACCAGATACCTAGACTATTAATTGATGATCTGGAACTGGAAGGTATGGATAACTTCGTCTACCTGGGCTCGCTGACCAAGGACAACGATGTCAGTGAAGAAATTAAAAAGAATAGTGCTTGTCAATAAGTGCTATTATAGCTTGAGGAAACAGATGGCCCCAAAACTACCCAGAAAAACTAAAGTTACCATATATAAAATACTAATACCAGTGTTAACATACGGGTCAGAAACGTGGTCACTTACACAGAATGGCCAAGAATTGCTTAAATGTTTCGAGAGAAAAATTCTAAGAAAATTATATGGAGGAGTCCAAAAACATTGTTTGCAGCGTAGGCGCTACAACTTTGAGTTATACAGAAGTTTTGGAGAACCTGACGTTGTAAAATGTATTAAATTAGCACGCCTTCGATGAAAAGGACATGTAATTAGGCGAAATAAAGATGCGAAGATCAGAAAAAATTTCGACCGAAGAGGACCAGTGGGAAGACGAGCCAGAGGAAGACCAAAACTTAGGCATCAAGATAACATAGAGGATGATCCAAAATCCATCCTCACTCTGTTCCAGGTCTTGCCTTACGGAAAAAATTTATTGTCTTAAAATTTGGGTCCAAGAATAAAGCCTCATAATGTAAGTAGTGGGTTTAAAATCGCTCTTTCAATGCTTTATTTGATGCTATTATTAACTCCATAAGCATTTGCTGGGCCACCGTCAATATTTTTCACTAGTTTTGAAAAAAAAACTGTTACATTACAGATAATATATAGGTGAGCATATTTGTAAGCTTTGTAACAGATAGTTTTGATGTTGTGGAGAAGCTATTAGATTTTCACCAATTGGTTCCTAAAACATAACAAGATATCTTGGACTAAGTGAAAATTGTTATTTTAGCTAGGAAAGTAAGGTAATCGCAATTTTAGTTAAGTAGTACCGTTGAGCGTCTTCCACAATTTGTCGGATTAAATGCTTTGCAGCTTTACTTGAAAACATGGTAAAATACACCAAAATTCTTTATTTGCCAAGTTCCTCAATCTGTCCTGAATAATTGAGCTGCATTTTGGTGTATTAATAGAATACACGTACGACCTGTAAATCGACGACCATTTACGGATCTGTTTACGGAGAAAACGAAGGAGTAAAAGGAGCTTTTTAAGGCACAAATGAAACAAATTATATTAAATTTTGGAAATGATTTTTCTCAAATATTTATGTGTCTTCACAATTTTTCTTTGCACTATTGTTGTCGTTTCAGATCAAGTATATTTATGAATTAAAATGGATGTTTTCAATTATGAATGCTGTTCAATTTAAATACCGTTTAAAATAAATAAAATAAACAAATATTTATTTAAATATTTTAAATTTTATTTATTGTAACAAAAATTGGCCCTCTACATTCAAGATTTAATTAACCCTTATTTATGCAATATCGGTCCAACGGGTCCGAGACGCCAATTCTTTTATCATAAACTGATAAACAAAGAATTATTGAATTTAATGCATTACTGAATTTGTTTAAAAATATGTTTTCGTAAACATAGTCATACGCTATTCAAAATATTTATTTTTATTTTTGAAATTATTGCGTCGAAAGAATTTTGTCACGTAAAGGGACAACACGGGCCCATCGGACCCTATTTGTATTTATACCTAAAGTCCAAATCTTTGTTACAGAAGTTAATCTGGCAGTCAGATAATGTTTTTGTGGATTATCTAAATGACTTTTATGATTCCGGAAATCCACTAATAAAGTCTAAACGTGTAACAAACAATGTAAACATCTCTTTGATGTGAACATCGAAGATTGCTTGAAATGGGTGTTATATCTATTCTAAATGAATTTTAAAAACTGATAATCATTATTGAAAAGCAATAATATTGTTAGGTAGGTACCTATACATATTTTGAAATAAATAATTGATCTGCTATCAGTTGTTTGATATCGATGTTAGTGCCGAACTAAGGTCCTAAAATTATATTAAATTACAGTAAAAGTAGATAAAATCCACAAGGAAACTAAGTTCCTGTAGTTGGATGTATACCATATATTAAAAATTTTTTCAATAAAATCTTTTAAAAAAGGTATATAAAAAACCCAGTTGGGCTATGTTAAATTGACAAAACGTTTTCGGAATAAGTATTCCATCATCAGTGTCAGGTTAATACATTAATGTAGCCACTAAATATGGGGGTAAAAACCCTTTAAAAATTACTAAATGAAATTTAGTTTACATTATGTCTAGTTTAAAATTAAGATGGTAAAGTTACCGTTGGATTGGTAACATGGCGACATATGACTCTACATTAAGTTGCAAGTGCTGAGACGGTATGTCTACGAGGACTTTATTAAAGCAACTCTCTTGCTGTAAGAATTGCAATACAGAAAAATAAATGACTAAGTTTTTTTATTTTTATTGCTTTTTTTAACCTAATACTTAATAATAATTTAATTTGTCATATCAATTTGCTATTCTACTTGGGATTA
Organism: Diabrotica undecimpunctata; assembly: GCF_040954645.1. Classification (NCBI taxonomy): domain Eukaryota; kingdom Metazoa; phylum Arthropoda; class Insecta; order Coleoptera; family Chrysomelidae; genus Diabrotica; species Diabrotica undecimpunctata. The sequence goes on from NC_092810.1 coordinate 93,771,668, forward strand.
AGCTAATCTTGTGGTTTAGTCCCAACTAAAATAGTAAATTGATATAAAAAAGTATTAATTTGTAAAAGTAAAATAATAATACTCTTCTGACTTTTGCGTTTTATTCATTTTGTAAAGATTGATTTTATCGTTACTTTATACATGAGCTGCTAATTACCATAATATTTTCTCAGGAGGGTTTTTACACAATAATGAAAAAAGACAACAACACCGTAATCTTTTTCCAGGGTATTCCTAAACATCAACACCTCTTTTTAAATAAAATGGCCTGGTGGATTTACAAAAGTTTTGATTTATTTGATAATAAAGTCTTTATTTAGCTTCAAATGTTTATTACTTGTGAATAAATATTTTTTCTACAATAGTTTTCTTGCATTTCATTATTTTGTGCAAATCCTTCAGGTACATGGCACCCTCGAGGTAGATCGCATACTACAGTAGCACCTTTTTTTAATCTAGATAATTTAAATTTAACTTTAATAAAAAAGCAAAAAAGAATATTAGAAATACATGGGTAAATATAAATAGTATATTCAAGAACAGTGGTGGACCCAACGGACGCGAGTTGCCCTGTTACGTAAGTAAAATGTGTTGCCCGGATAAGGGTTAAGAAAATTCAGATTCAAAAGTCACCATAACCACATTAACTATAAATATTTTTACAGTACATACAAGTAATAAACGTCAAACTTGTATCACCTACATATTTTTTTGTGATATTTTGTACAAATTCCACCTATTGACCGTTTTGTTAAAAACTTTTTGGTTGCATGAGTAACTTAATAATGGATGGTGGCACAGTGTCAAAAAGGTTGACAATTCTTCGGTTTTGTCTAAACCTTGTTTTGTTATAAGATACAGGTGGAACTTATTAAGTAAGTTGGTAAGGATTGAAGACTAATAATTTTTAAGGCGAACTTTTAAATTTTCATCGTAGGAAAAACGAAATTAAGCAAAATTTGAGTCGAAACAAATTAATTGAATAGTATTTTTATGGTTTAATAATACAAGTATATAATTTTTATTTATTTAACAACAACATTAGGTTAAGATGTTGGTAACATTCAACGTCGAGACTTAGATTATAAGAATCGGAAGAATTGATGATTTGCCAATTCCTGGATGAAATGGGAAGACCAAAGAAAAACCTGGGGTGAAACTTAGGCATGACATGTCGTTAAAGAGAAATAATATTGGCTTGACGCAACATAGAAATTTATCGAGAAATGTAATTAGGGAAGGTGACCCCGCATATGAATACAAGCAAAAATATTGATAATGAACCATAAAAGTACAATTTACTGTTTAAGTAAATAATGTATCTTTAAGCTGAATATTTCTCCCTGCGTTTTTATAGGAGATTATTTTTTCAATAATGAAGAAAGTATACTAGTTTATTATAATTCTCATAAAAGTTTACTGGCAAAAGCGTATCGTTAAATTTTATCACAAATCTCATATCCACTACCAGGTTACCAGTATAAATAGATTTATGTTTACGTTATTCATTAGAAACTTCGTAACAATGTTGTAATGAATCTACTGTATTATGAGAAAATGTTGCTTTTATTAGCTCATCTCAAATATACTTTTTGAAAAAATGAAGGCGTTTAGAGATCATCTTTGTATCATGTACAACATGTTTTGATGTGAAAAACATTATAATTTTAGTGAACGTTTTCTCAATTGTGTTTTAAATGACTTTTTAAAGTTACAGTATTTAACTTTTTAAAATTATATATTTTAATAGCAACAATTACAAAGTTTATACAATAAACAAGGTAATAAAGTATTGTCGTAAAAGCGAATGAATCATATTTGAAGATTTTGTGAGAAAGATGATATTGATCACAGTAATATCGTGTTCTTAATACAATGTCACTACCCATTTTGTACGCATTATAATCTGATAGTAGACTAAATATGATGACTATCCAAGAGAATGTTAATTAAATTAAAATACCTATTGCTTTTATGTGTATTAGCAATTATGGTATTATATAAAAAGCAGATAAGTCCTGGACATGTCCACTTTTTCTACAAAAGCTACTACGCATGTCTATTCATTCCAATATATCTTTATCATTCATCACAAAATGAAAAACTCGAATTAAAAAATAAAAAAGGCGAAATCCAGAGTGTTTGAAGGCTGTTATTAAGAAAAAAATAAGGCAATCTGGAGAAGGATATACTAATTATAAAAGTCGTACTATTCCAAGCCAGACTATCGGAGAACCATACAAGTATGTTTTTATAACCTTAATTATGATTAAATATTTAATTCTTATTAGACTTATCACATTGTAGATGTAAGACGAAATGCTTTATTGCGTCTCATAGTGAATCCAGAGAAAAGATTTTTACAAAATTTTATAAATTAGAAACAAAATTGCTCAAGACGCTTATGTTTAGTCGCTTATTGAAATATTGATAGTTGCCCGACGGCCACAGGAGACCACACGAACAATTATTTTCGTACCGAGTTACAAGTACAGGAGTTTATTCTGTTTGTAAATCTGAATTTTTAAGTCCGCATGCTATAACGAAACACAAAGTAGTTTTGTTAATAAATCTTTTAGAAAAAAGACAAGTACCTATTGACGAAAACAAAAACCAGCTAAGGCAAAACCTAAAGAAATAGTTAATAGTACAGCACACTACACTGGATTCAAAATTAAATATTTGATCAAAAAACTAATATAAAAATAATTCATTTGTTATTTTTGTACACATTTTCAGATGTCTTAGTTAAAGAAGGATTTTATAGAGCTGTTGGACACCTGCAGCAAATGCCAAGAACTAGATATATAAATAAATTCACAATATTTGAATGATAATGCTAAGAGTTTTTTGCTAAAATGAATCAGTTAGCCGATCCCTTACCAAAGTGAATCCATTAGTAGGAGGAATATGCATTGATTATATGCCAAATTTATTTCATCCAATATATATTTTAACTGATTTAATTGACATTCAGTATAGGGGAGTGTTGTACCATTGAGCGCTTGTATTAAAATTGTTGTTTTCTCCGAGTTGGAAAGAATGTTTTGCTTTAACGTTTTGCTATTGACCACTTGAGGTCGGTAAAATAGTTTCGCTTCATAAATATTAAGACTTTGAAATTTAGTCAGGCTGGTGAATTTTTCGTGTTAACAAAAAAGTTACAAAGTGACGGTGTGTTACAAAGTTGACGCTGGTTTCATCTATAATTTCGAGTTTATAATAACGAGTTTAGTTAAAAAACAAGATACCGAATGTAAGTTTACCTTCTTTTTTTATGAATAACAAAAATGAATATTATATTTCAAACAATCCACAATCCGATTTAGAACCTAACTCATTAAAATCAATGATTACGGGGGATATGTGGCTGGCATCAATTATATCTTATATTTTAATAAAATGTGGTTGTAAAAAGAACCGTTTTAATACATATGAATATCTTCTAATTAAAAATAATTTAATAATTTTAATATTAGGCTTTGTTCTTTCTCGGTATATCTCGGCATATTTAAAATATTTTTATGACAATAAATACAAAAAAAAATTTCACTGTAAAATGTCTGAAAATACTAACCTGGAATGACAATTATCATTTTATCAGTTGACATTATCATAGTACTGTCACTATTGAGACCATCTGCGTCAAATTATATTTATGCGCATCATTGGATATCTATTTAGCGCATTCTAAACTCCAACCAATTATATATCCGAAAGTATAATTCGCTTTAATATGCAAATACCCTTGAACGATACATAATTTTCTAAGTTCTATGTATAATAATCACAGACTTACGTTTTTTTCTGTCACTTCTAGCTTAATGCGTTAGAGAGAATTCGATCAACTATGACGCACTGAAAGAAGGGTTTGGGATGAACTGTACTATGTTTGCTAGTTAAAACTTGTTTTCACCAATCCATAAAGTTTACATAACTTAAAAAAATTAATGTGTTTTGTTAGTCGTAAACATTGTTGTACTTTGGGACATTACGTTTGTTGTACCTTTGCCCTGGTCAGGTACAACTGACAATGGCCAAAGGTACAACAAGACAAAACATTTTACTTTTTCTAATTTATTTGTAATTTCACTGGAAGTAGACACTAAAGTAAGGTGAAATCGGCACTGAAGTGTGTTTTTAATGCATAGGCAATAAATAATTGTCAAATCAGAGGAAGCTCAGTGGTCTCTTTTCTTTAATATGCACCGCGGCATTAAGGCAATTTTTATCGCTCATGTGATTTATTAACCTCACTACACTCGGCTAATAAACTCTACAAAATTGAACTTATGTGCTGTTTTACTTAAATAACAAGTAAACTGGCACCAAACTTCTTTACAGAAAAATGCTTCGAAGCAAAAGTGGAATAAAAAGAGACAAAGTGGATGTAGGTGCTTTGCAGAAAGCTATCGAAGACGTCCTCGAAAATAAGATTCCAGTTTGACAAAATGCCAAAAAATATATTTGTCGATCAAGTTTATCCAATCATATTCGAATTCATGTAAACTCCGAACGTCCTACATTCGAATACAATGCGAACAACGATGTTAAAAACGTGTTTTCACTTGAACAAGGGTCACAGTTGGAGCAATACTTGACACAGGTAGCGCTGTGGCTCACTTCATTATGGACTCATGAAAAAAGGTGCAAGAATCTTAGCATTTTAATACGCACGTGAAAACAAGATAGAAACACTAGACAATTGGACTACAAATGCAACTGCAGGCAAAGAATGGCTAAGACACTTCAGAATCGGCATACATCATTGTCGTTAAGGAAACCCGAGGCTACAAGCCCGGCAAGGTCAACCAGTTTTAACAAAGACAATATCCAAGCTTTTTTCAACAAACTTGAAACAGTAATGTCACGCTATAAGTTTTCCCCTGACAATATCTATAATTTAGATGAAACCGGGATTTCTTCAGTCCATGCCCCACATAAGATAATAGCCTTAAAAGGTGTAAAGACACTGGGTAGTATGACATCCGGAGAAAGAGTGATTAATGTAACTTTGATTGCTGCGGTTAATGCCATCGGTTACCATGTGCCGCCCATGTTGATATTCCCCTGCGTGTTTTTCAAGGACCACATGTTACATGGAGCACCACCGGGTTCAATTGGAGGCGCAAATCTATCAGGATGGTCAACCGAGAAGCTTTTTTTACACTACTTGCAGTATTTTATAGCCCACGTTAAGCCGAGAGAGCAAGAAAAAGTGCTACTAATACTCGATAATCATGAGTCCTATATTGCAGCTTCCGTGATTGATTTAGCGAAGGAAAATAATATTGTGCTATTATCGTTGCCGCCACACACCTCACACAGAACTCAACCTCTTAAAAGGACTGTTTTTGGACTATACACAACCTACTACAACACCATAGCTAATGAGTGGATGATAACCCATCCTGGACGTCCTATAAGCTTGTATGACGTAGCTGAACTGGTAGGCAAGGCATTTGCAAAAGCATTTACCCCTGCAAACATTGTCAAAGGATTAGAAAAAACAGGGATATGGACTGTTAAAGAAAATATATTTGACCACCACGAATATATGTCGTCCTATGTAACAGATCACCCAAATCCAGAATCAGAAAAGAATCCTAATACGGCATCTTGCTCATCAAGCCTTCAACTATCCGCAAATCCATCAACATCAAACTTGACACCGACACTTCTACTGCAGTCTAATGACAACAAGGCAAATAACGCTTCAGGCAAATAGGGACTTCAAAAGCCCGTTTGTAGTGCGCCCATTCCCCAAAGCCGTAGCTCGAAAAACTTCTCAAAAGGGACGAAAGCGTGGTAAAACAAGAATTTTGTCAAACACCCCGGAGAAAGAGGAACTATTGCAAAGTAAGGTGAAAAAACCAAAGTCAGTCCAAAGGAAGGTTCTCTGCTATAGTTCAGATGAATTTGATGAAGAGATGAAAAATATAACAAAGGATTCAAGTGACGAGGATTTAGAAACTTTTCTGGCAAACGAAAATAAAAATTATTCATTAGAGCAACAGGAAAGTGAAGAAATACTGAGCTCTTTTAATTAAAAAAAAGGTGATTTTGTTCTCGTAAAATTGGCCAGTAAAAAAAATATTGCACACTATGTTGCCAAGATAGTTGAGGTTTTAGATGACAAATACATGGTCAAATATTTAAAAACAGTTATTGGAAACAATAAATTTGTCTATTCAGATGAGGAAGTCAATTACGATACATTAACCCCGATTGTCAGCAGTATTGCAGTTCAATAGTCCAGCCGATCAACAGTTTCGACACATATTGCAGACAGGTCGTCATCAATTAATTTCATATAAATACTGTAAATTTTTATTTTAAAATCAGTTGTAATTATATTAAATAAATTGCTGTTACTCTGTTAGCTGTACCTTTAAAAGGGCCTTTTTAAAAAGCACCTTCGGGAGTGACAACACTTAAGTGGCGCATTCAGTGGATTAGTGGGAGAGTCTCCAGAAGATCCTCGTCGTTTTCAAACGTTTACCCGCTACCGAACCCAAATCCAGGGAAAACTGCAGCTGTTTAACCCACGGATTCCAGGCAAATTGGCACAGAAACATATTTATGAAGAAAGCTGAAAAGAAACTTAAAGAAGAAAAGAAACTTGTACCTAAAAGGAATACATCCAAGCATCATCCTATTACTGTAAACAAATTGCATCTTATTTCTAATTCTAATATCAATTCACAAGTATCATCCTTTAGAATAATCGATTCTCTTTCAATAATTTTTGAATCTAATATAGAATCTAGTGAAAATAATAAACCAGATTTACATTTAGTTGATAATAATCATATTTTTAAGTCCACAAATTTGTTTGAAATACCTTCTATAATTATTACACCAGCATCCATTTCAAATAATTCTAATATGGCACCCATTTTTGATGTTAATAAAGACCTTTCTATCGTACCAGAGTACGACGGCAATCCAAATGAACTCCACAATTTTATTGATGATATTTCCATGCTTCTAAACCATTTCTGGGATCATGCAAATCCCGAAAATTTTCAAAATCACATGCTTACCCGAGGAATTATGAACAAAATTAAAGGAAGAGCCAGAGAAATTATTTCTGTATACGGCTGTAAAGACTGGCCGTCAATAAAATCAATTCTTGTCCAAAATTTTGCAGACGTAAAAAAGGATTTTTCCAACAACAAGCTCTAACCACATTTTTGGCAGGCCTAAGAGAACCCCTAGGATTAACAATTAGATCCATGAAACCACCGAATCTCGCTCTTGCTATCCAATATATTCAGGAAGAAAATAACATTAGATATCTCCAAAAAACTCATAATGATTCCTTACCATCTTCTAATAAACCATCTGCGACTTCACAAACACAGAGATCCAATTTAACTCATACACCTGCTCCTACACGATGGCAGCCTGAGGTGCCCAAGCCCCAATGGCCACAGCCATTCTTTAGATCAAATCAAATGCCTTTTCAATAACAACCATTCAACAATAGTCCAAGAGGAACATTTCAACCCCTTAAATTCCAACAAAATCATCAAATTACTCTATATGCACAAAATTTTAGGGCTAATCAACCCAATTTTCAAAAACCAGTTCCATCTCAATCATATAAAACAACACCTATGAGCGTATCAACACGCCAAACCGGATTTAATAGACTCCAATCTCAAAGAAACTTCCGCTTTCAACAAACAGCCAGCCCCTGATTCACCGTTGAAGAACTCTTTAATATCGAACAAGAGGAAAATAATTACGATGAAGGTATAGACAATGACACATACCCAGATTACACTTATTATGAGCAAGAAAGCCAGGAATATGAGGAAGATGTAAATTTTCAAACGTTTCCAGAAGAAAAAGAAGAAACGTAGTAGAATTGCATTCCTATGCTGACAAAAGAGAGCTTCCTTACATTAAAATTCAAAATCCCCCTCTTAAACTTCTTATTGATACAGGAGCCACTAAATCTTTCCTTAATCCTGATATAGCCAATAAATTCTACAAGAATAATATTAAATATGAACCATTTATCGTTACATCAATTTTTCAAAATCATTCACAAGATTATTGTGTAGACATTCCAATTTTTCCCGAATTTAACTCCGATATTAACCTAAACTTTTATCTTTTCAATTTTCACAAGACATTTGACGGTCTTATCGGCCTCGATAATCTTAAACTTCTAAAAGCAAATCTCGATTTTACCCAAGCTACTCGTGCTACAGAGCATTCTATTCTTCCTATTAATTACTATGTCACAAACAAAGCCCAATTCTATACAGTCCAGCTAGAGCCCCAATCAATTACCCAAGTCCGCTTGCCTGTAAAGGAAATATAAGGTACAATCGTCATTCCAAGACAAGAAGTCGAAGGTGCCATCCTAAGAGAGAGTCTCACCGTCGCCTGTCATCAACTCGCCTGGACTGAGCTAGTCAATAACACCGATGAATACATCCAAGTAGCATTAACTGATCCCATCGAAAGTCAACCCATAAATCTCGAGGAATATCATATATATACGTCAGATATCATACCTACCGAAGACAGTAATCTAAGAGATGTCGATCCTCTCCTTAGAACCGATCATCTTAATACCGAAGAAGAATCTCACCTAAGACGACTGTGCAGGAAGTTTGCAGATATATTTTATCATCCAGACGATCCTTTAATATTTACTAGCCAAATAAAGCACCATATACGAACCAAAGACGAAGTTCCAGTTTATACCAAGTCATATCGGTATCCACACATCCATAAAGAAGAAGTACGTAAGCAGATCACTTCGATGCTTGATCAAGGAATTATCAGACCGAGTCAATCACCCTGGTCATCTCCAATCTAGGTCGGTCCAAAGAAACCAGATGCCTCAGGAAAAATTAAATGGAGAATAGTTGTCGACTACCGCAAAGTGAACGAGAAAACGTTGCATTTAACGTTGAAAATGGCCACTATGAATACATGAGAATGCCGTTTGGAATCAAAAATGCACCCTCAACATTCCAGAGAGTAATGGAGAACGTACTAAAAGGACTAATAGGAGAAATATGTCTGGTCTACATGGACGACATTATTGTATTTTCAACCTCTCTTCAAGAACACATGGTAAATCTTAAGAAAATTTTTGAAAGATTAAGAGAAACAAGATTTAAGATACAAGTTGACAAATGTGAATTCCTTAAGAAAGAAGTCGATTTTCTAGGCCACGTAGTAACCTGCGAGGGAATTAAACCAAACCCGACTAAGATTAAAGCCATCATAGACTATCCTGTACCAAAAACAAGAAAAGAAATTCGAGGATTTTTAGGATTACTTGGTTACTATAGAAAATTCATAAAGGACTTCGCCAAAATTACAAAACCACTTACCATATGTCTTAAAAAGGATGCAAAAATTGAACACACCGAAGAATTCTTAAACTGTATCAAAACCTGTAAAAGCTTATTGATTAATGAACCACTTCTGCAATATCCAGACTTCACTAAACCCTTCAACCTTACGACTGATGCAAGCAACTTCGCTATAGGAGCCATCCTATCACAAGGTGCAATAGGAAACGATAAACCTATCGCCTATGCATCCAGAACTTTGAACTGAAATATTCGACTATCGAAAAGAAGATGTTAGCAATTGTGTGGGCTACTAAATACTTCCGCCCATATCTTTTCGGACGAAAATTCAAAATTTTATCTGACCATCGACCACTACAATGGCTATTTTCACTTAAAGACCCAAACTCAAAGCTTGTCAGATGGAGATTAAAGCTGGAGGAATTTGATTACGAAGTAATATATAAAAAAGGCAAATCCAACACCAATGCATATGCTTTATCCCGCATCGAAATTCACATGAAAGAATTAAACAGTGTAGACAGTTCCTTATCCGATCTAGAAGAATTTCTAACCGACCGAGCTGAAGAGTCTCAACAAATTTTGAATCCGCCAACCCCTTTAGGCGACTTAGACAAAATCATCCAAAAAAATCAAACTGCAACGTTAACTCCCGAAGAAATAAAGATAATAGACGAAATCCTACATGAAGACAGCAAACAGCAAAAATCTAAAGCTCAGCCATCAAACTCCCAATACTTACAAGAAGATAACGATACAGATGTAACCAAACATTCCACGGTAGAAAATCAAATAATGGGAATTCCAATTAGCGAGAAACCATTAAATTGTTACAATAATCAAATAATTCTCAATATAGTAAACTACAGCCCGGTGAAACCAATCATAGAGCAGTTTTTTGTAACAAAGAAGAGAATGTATGTCCAATTGGGAAAAATGATCTTCACAACGACATTTTCCAGTTTTTCAAGAACTATATAGATCCGAAAAAGAAGTACGCCATTCTGTTCGAGAATGATGAACTCTACAAATCCCTGTGCAATATTCTACGAGAAACTTTTAAAAATTCCGCATTCGATCTTGTCAAATGCAACAGCCTCCTAGAAGATATAAACAGCACAAAGAGACAGAAAGAAATTATAGAGAACTACCATCAAGGGAAGACTAACCACAGAGGAATTAACGAAACCGAAGCTCAAGTAAGAAAACGCTACTACTGGCCTACGCTAAAGAAAGACATCGAAGAAGTTATCAACCTTTGTGATACATGCCAAGCTAACAAGTATGACAGAAATCCAATTAAGCCGAAATGTATGGTAACACCAACTCCAACGAAACCATTAGAAATCATTCATATGGACACATTTTAAGCTAACGGACAAAAATTTCTTACAATAATTGATGCATTCTCGAAATATGGCCAAGCATATCCCATAGAAGGATCCAACGCAATAAATGTCCTTAATGCCTTCATGCTCTTTATAACCCACCATGGACTCCCACACATGATAATCGCAGATAGTGGAACCGAATTCAAGAACGGCCTTGTTCAGGAATTTGTCGATACTCACAAAATTTCGATTCACTATACAACACCAGATAATCCACAATCGAACGGAATGATAGAACGATTTCACTCTACAATTTTGGAACACCTACGAATACTTAGAGAAAAAAGGAAGACTCTGGGTATTAAAGAACATATGTTGTATGCTATTTTAGGATACAACAATTCCATTCATTCATCAACTAAACAAAAACCAATCGAAATTCTAACTGGCCATATCGATCCTCAGGATCCATTTGACATCGATATTAACAGAACTCTAATAAATAACTATACACAAAGCCACAGATTAATTAAAGACAAAAGAAATCTACAGTGAAATAAACAAAAAGCTATAAGAAACCAAACAGAAAAATATTGAAAAAATAAATCAAAAAAGACAAACACCAATAACTTATAAACCCAGCACAAAAGTTTACACTAGAAAAACAGTAAAAAGAAACAAACTTCTTCCGAGATTTTCTTCCCGTATCGTGAAAAATAATAACTCCGTAACAATAGACACTCAAGATACGTCAATACACAAAAAGAACATCAAACACCAGCCAAAGACTAACGCTAAAACTGCTTTACAGATGTACCTTAGTAGCAGCTCAACAAGTTCAAATGCAAAACCTGAGGGACAATCGAGGAATCCTCCCAGTTAAACTTGGACAAGCGAGGATACAGACCAGCACTCATGACTTCATCCACTATTTCCATCTAGAACTCATCGCAGAAGAGATTGAATTCATAGAATCTCCGTATATCACCACCAACAGAGCAATAGAAAATGGACTTAGTCAACCATATTTTGACAGCCTACAAAACTTTGATAAAACTGTACAGTACCTTCTTCAAACAGCAAAAGAGAAACTAGACACAATATATCCAAAATCCAGAAGCAAAAGAGGCCTTATAAACGGATTGGGAAGTGTAATAAAATCTATTTCTGGTTATCTAGATCAAGAAGATGCTGAAAAATACAACGCTGCCATTAAATCACTTGAAATTAACCAACATTAATAGACAACTCAATAAAAGAATAATGACAAATTTTAACCAAACAATTTCATTACTTACACACAACCAAGAAATCATAGCTGAAGAGACAAACAAAATTAGCTTAGAGATGAACCAATTCGTTTTCGATTTTAATGATTATATGCAAGTTCGAAATATCCTTGACCAGATAAATCTAAATTTACAAACAATTATACAAATACTGGATGATCTACAAACAGCAATTACATTTGCAAGAATCAAAACTTTACACAACGGTCTCATTAAACCTGAAGAAATAAAATGGACCCTGCAAAATATGCTTGAACACCACCCTGCATCACAGATTCCCTATATTCAAGAAGAAGACTTAACCAAATACTATGAAATCATAGACATTGATGGTTACTACATGAATCACACCCTTGTTTTCATTTTACATTTTCCTATCCTTCATTCCAAGTCGTTCACATACTTCCATTTATACTCCCTTCCAACTAATAATCACACAAAAATCATTCCACCTGGTCCATACCTACTCCACAACTCAGACCTTTTTCATTATATGGATGTAACATGCAAAAGAAGCGAATCCAAATCATTCATCTGTCCTGAGAAATTTCCACAAGAGAATGACCAGACTAATGACTGCATCATCCAAATTCTCCAGTTAATCAATGATGCTGCCCAATGCCAAAGTGTTCCCGTCACTGTCACTACAACGATCATTCAAAAAGTATCCGATGCACACTACATTGCCGTTTTTCCAAAGGCTACGAAAGTATCTACCCATTGCGCCACCACTGAAATAGAAGTACTCGAAGGGACCTATCTAATTGAGTTACCGCCAGGATGGAACTACGAACCAATAATGAAGTTTATATGAATTCCAAAACAACAATTAAAGAAGAACCACTAACATTACCAAAAGTCAAGACCACCACTATTCTGAAGAACCACCCAATAGTCAAACCCATAAAATTGGATAGAATTCCTTTAGACGAACTACACAAGTTATCACAGGAAGAAGAAAGGTTCCAATCCATCCTCCCAACACAAATGGACCACAGCTACATATGCACACCACCGGTATATATCCTGGTAGCAATCCTTTTAATTTTTGGTTTCCTCAAGCTACGCAAACTGAAAAAAGAAAAAGATGAGCAGAATCCAACCACAGCAGAAGACATCCCTGACCAAAGCCAAGAGTCTTCAAAAACAGTTCACAGAGTTTTGTTCATCCCTCACAAAACTTCCCCAGGGGATGGAGAAATTACGATACATTAACCCCGATTGTCAGCAGTATTGCAGTTCAATAGTCCAGCCGATCAGCAGTTTCGACACATATTGCAGACAGGTCGTCATCAATTAATTTCATATAAATACTGTAAATTTTTATTTTAAAATCAGTTGTAATTATATTAAATAAATTGCTGTTACTCTGTTAGTTGTACCTTTAAAAGGGCCTTTTTAAAAAGTACCTTCGGGAGTGACAACACTTAAGTAGTCTCTTGTGTCTCCGAAGGAGACATAATAAAAAAACTGCCTTTACCAGATTTGGTTGGAACATCACAACGCCAACAAAATATGATGTCCTTTAATGTTAAATTTGATACATACAATGTAAAGTAATCATGTTTGTCATTTTATAATTCATGTAATAAATAAAATTCCGTTCGTTTGTATTGTTTCTTCTTAATCGAAGGTAATTTGTTATCTGACCACAGGTACAACATAATGTGGACAAAGGTACAACACAGTGTCGTATAATTTTGTTTAATTATAAACAAAAGAAGTTATAAGAATGTGAAGAAATTTCACCATCCAAATATTTAAGACTAAATTTTTGGAATTAAAACACCTAGAAAAAGCATTAAGATACAACGGTTTTGCTCTAAGATACATCGAGTAATCTATAAGTTTAACAATGGTCGACAGAAATATCGAACAACACCGAGGATCACAAGGTACAGCTTTCTTATATTAAAAAAGTTACATTGTCCAACGTATCTTTGAGGTTTTGGGTTTGTTTGTTTGCTGCAGAACCTTTTCCTCACATGTGACTTTCCTCCTCATATTCCTTGTATTTTTGTGAAGGGCGCTTTTCTGTATTTTTTATGAAGTCATTGTAAGGTAGGTTTATCTGTAATATTTAGACATTTATTGTTTTGGACAAATTCGAGATTTCTTTCGATATTCTTGAAGTGCTTCGATAGTACCAAAATAGTCAGGTCCTCGGCATATAATAAGTATCTTGCGCTCTTTGTTATTGTCTGGTCATATGTGTATATATTGAAGTATGTATTAAACAATGCAGATCATTGGGGTAAGCACGCTACCTAGGGCAGGCCATTTTTTAATCTCTCCGTCTGCTCTTTTTTCCATGTAGCATGACGTAAAATATCCTATTCTGCAGCATAGATCTACGACCTTTATTAAGTCTTGGTCTTTTAGTGTACATATTGTATATTTTAACTAGCAGTTTTTTGTTGTTCACGATATCGTAGGTAGCTATTAGATCTATCACTACGATACCAGTTATCTGTTTATTTTTAAAACTTTAAAACTCTCCTCTATGAACTCTTTAGAAACTCTGTGAGATTCAATACTTGTCCAGTACAGAATTTTTAGGTCTAAATTCTGACTGTCCAGTAATTAGATTCAATTCGACTGACTTTGGAATATTGTGTATGAACATCTTTTTATATGGTTTGTATATTATGTAGCAGTAATGAGAGATAGTTTGATAATTTTTTGGTGCTTCAAATTTTTTTCCTGATTTAAGCAGAGCTACCACTTTTGTTTTGCGGCATAGTTTTGTAATTTTTTGCGACGTCACGCTCTTATTAAATAACTTTAATAGCCACTCTTTAGTTCTATGCCAAAAATATTTAATCTGTTCTGTAAATATTTCGTCAACATCAGCCAACTTATTTTTTTATGGGTTGTGTGCCTGCGTTTGGTTTATTGATATTAAATGATTGGCGAACAAATTAGTTTGGTTTGTGGGACTTTTATTAGTTTTGTGTTTAATTTTTGACGTCGGCATTGTCATTAGATAGCAGCTGGTGAGCTACCTGATTGACAGTTACGTTGCTTATAGTTTTTCGTTCCGTTGGATCTCCAATTAGTTTTTTTATCGTACTAAAGGCTATTCTTTTGCAGTGGGTCATGTTTATTTTCCCCAAAATCTCTTCCCATTTTTTCCTTTTTGGCCTTTTTGAGAACCCGAGCAATGTTGAAACGCATTCAATGGTCTTTTAACTAACAAAATCTTTTTTAAAGTAGCTTTTGTATTCAATCATAAAGGCTTTTATTTTATGTGTAACTTTACAGATTTATTGTTATCCGCAGCCTCTAGGAACGTATCTCCTGATCCATTAATTATCTATGGGTTTGGGTTAACTGCACTGGTTTTGTTATCTGGGTCATCAGAGACTTAAGCCTACTTGGCCTTCCTGAAATTAAACTCTTTTCTTAATGGAATGGTAGGTGTTCTAGCTAGGTTATATACTTTGATTCTCACAGGTCGATGTTGTGATTTATAGAAGGGGTAAAATATTGCCTTAATACAATTTAACTAAAAGAATATTGCCGAACATGAAACGGTATGTCCCAGTTGTCACCCTTTTTCCAAGTGTTACTGTTTACAGAGAACGGTAATTTTGCATTATGTATTAGGGTGAAGTTATTTTGTTTTGCCAACCCATTGCTCAACTAGGTCGTCGTTTGAATCTATATTTTTATACACTTATCAGATATAGTGGCTATTAAAGTCGAATATAACAACTTTTGTTTTTAAAATGAAAAGTTATCTAGCCATATAAAATTAAAGACTGTCCCTGGAAGTTTAAACATATGAAAGTGACTGTATATTCCTCTAGTTCTGCTGATAATATTTCTATGCAATTTGATTTGTAGTGTCGATTGAGATTGCGGTAATGTTTGTTTGGTACATAATGCGGTTCTGTGTTTTGAATATGAAAGTTCCACTAGTAGTTGCATTCTTGGGATCACAGTAAGTTAGTGGTTATAATTGTCAGAGATGGTTCTGACAATAATCGTTACTCTTCCAAGTACCAAGAGAATATTTGTCCGCTTCAGTAATTTACCGTATTTAATTTTATTAGAATTTAGTGTAAATTATTCCAGAAAAGGTAGTGTAAATGTTGGATTTGCAGAACACAAGAGAAAGTGTCACCTTAGGGCCTGTACAGATGAGGGCGTTAGCGCCGCGGTTTACCATAATCCCAACAGCCAGAGTCAGCACAGTTATGGAGTTAGGAGAGTTAGCATATATTCGGTCGTTACATCGTAGAATTAGAGCATAGTAAAGACAACGAAGAAGATGGTGTATGCACCCTTTAGTTAATGATATATTAACCATGAGTTATTTTAAACATTTGGGAACTATTTTATAAGTTAAATGAACTGTTAACTTTATTTTAAAAAGCTTTTGAATACGGCACAGCGATGTCATTAGGGCAAAAGCATGCATTTAATTGTGAACATGTGTACGATTACATACCTCTCCTAGTAACTTGAAATGTGCTGCAAACGTGGCGTTTGAAGTATATTCTACGAGCGCCACGTTTTGACGACGTTAGTTCTAAACCATCTCTTGCATGTGAATGATACTATTTGTTCCTTGGTACTTGGAACTTGGTACTTGGTACTTGGAACCCTGAGTTAGGCAAACGCGGCGTCTAACGCCCTTATGGTACAGGGCCTTAGTCACGGCGAAAAATAAGTCGTTGCAAAACACGATCCTCCCAGGCATCCTCCAAGTTTTATTTAAGAAACACATTTGCTTAGTAGAATATTAACCTGCTATCCGCAGACGTTCAGTAAGGTTACCGAAATTAAAAAAAAATTATTCAGAAAGAGCGGTTCCTGATTTTAAACGGGATATAGCTTTTAACACAACAAAATAAAAAACATCTTAGACTTACCAAAATTCTTATACTGATCTGGGTCAATCAACAGACAAAGAATATTTATTTTAAAGCAATGTAATCAATAATACATTACAATTAAAGAAAACAGTAAATTCTTGAAATCATAAATTAAAACTATGTTCCAATAACATAAAAAATTTCAATATAAAACGAATAATGTTTAAATTAATTTGATTTATTTGCTTTTGGTACTCAGTGTTAACTCCCCTAACTCTAATGCAACTTCAGTTCGCGTGGGCATGCGTCAACATTTTGTTT
Organism: Diabrotica undecimpunctata; assembly: GCF_040954645.1. Lineage (NCBI taxonomy): Eukaryota > Metazoa > Arthropoda > Insecta > Coleoptera > Chrysomelidae > Diabrotica > Diabrotica undecimpunctata. The sequence continues at coordinate 93,788,779 of NC_092810.1, forward strand.
TGGTGTTTTGTGGATTATCTCGGCGAGCTCTTATTTTTCTTTTAAGTATATTCCAAAAATCCTCTATTTGGTTAAAGTCGGGTGAGCAAGCAACCACACCAGAGCAGTATCTTCTGTGTTAAGGAAGTGTGTAGGTACTCTGTTGGTAAGTGAAAAATTAAATTTTCTCCTCTTAAAATTAATGCCATCCCAGAAAATAACACTTGCTTCTTCATATTTGTAAATAGATCTGGCAGTTTCCGTTTTTGTTTGTCTTCCTCATCCTCTGAGTACACAAATGCATTGTTTATATAGTTTTAAACAAATCCTTGTTTCACATGAAAATAACAAATTTTGCAAATTTCCAAGGTTCTAGTTTTGGTGTTGAAGACAACCATTTTGACGATCAAACCTGTACTACCCGGATAACTCGGGAACCTGTAACTAGCTTCTGTTGTATAGTACTGGTGTACAAAGTCTATTTTTTTTTCATTTCAATTAAAACACCTGTAGCCTCCAAAAGCTGCCGTTGAAGATGTGGGTGAGAAATTGTTGGGTCTCTTGTAGTTACTTGGACAATAAAATGATCGTAGCTAACCGTAGTTACTTTTTGACGACTTTGTTTTCATTTATTCCTAAGCGTTCCTAATTCCTGATACATATAATAGGTTTTTGATAGAACGCCGTGTAATACATCTACCACAACATCTATGTTCCTCTTAGACGTTTTCCTTTTCATTTTTAAACTCAAACGATGATTTAATTATTTTCATTTAATTTACAATTAAAACAAAATAATATATAATGCACCGAGCTGTATTGTCTAATTTTTTACCGGTGTGTTTATTTTTATTAAAAACATTTATTCTTTACACCAATAACAAGATTATTTATGGAAATAAATATTTTGAAATACATGGTGATTCCATGTAAGTTATTTAAAGAATCACAACGCTTAAGTGGAACTGGACAGGGCACTTAACTAGAATGCTAAATGGACGTTGGACACGCAGAATCATGGAATGGATTTTCAGAATCTATAAAAGAAGCCGAGGACGTTCACGAACTTGTTTAACCAACGAAAAAGCGGGATAGCGGGAGAATTACGAAAAGAGGCCCAGTGTAGAGAATACTGAAACGAACTGAGGGAGACTTGTTTCACACAGTGGTAGTAACGGTAGTTACGTTTACATCAAGAATGCAATATACGAGTACCATTACCAAACACCGACCATGACACCTACATTCTTTGATAAAATATTTTAGATATAAGTCAAAACGAAATGTGTATAAAATAATATTGAAAATAAGTGTTTTCTAATTTAATAATTGAATTTGTAAATAAACAAATGCATCATTTAATATGAATATCTATTTAGTAAGATAATATACGTTTTTATGATTAATTAATCGTAGTAACATAACAGAAATTATTATTATATAACAGAAATTGATTTGTTGCAACTCGATTGATTCATTGATTGATACAACTTAATTTTCTCAATCTAAATTTTAAAATTTTCATTTCAATACTATTATCGCTTAAATTAAATATACCAAATTGTTCGTATATTTCGGTCCACAAATAATAATAAAGCGTAAGTTACGAATTTCTGCTTTACTTTCTACGAAGTTCTTATTTATCACTCTAGCCAAGCGTTCTATTTTCCAAGTTAAGTTCTTAGAAAAATCGCGTATTTTCCACACAACATAACCCGCATATTCGAATGTTATGACAGTGGGAGTCGCGCACAATCCAATTATCTTCGTATTATCGGGTTCTGGGAAGGGAACGGAAGTTATCAAATAACGCTTGGTCTATTTATCTTGTCCCTGCCAGAAATATGACTGCACAGCTTGAAATTTATAAATTAAGGTTTGCAGACAAACCGAGCTACTGAGAACTACGCACGAACTAAGGGCATATTAACTTTAAACAGCTTCTTCCAAGCAATTAATAGGAATTATGTGGAGCAGAAAGGCAGTAAATTTATCTTAAACAGCGATTGTGATTTACACGGTAAAAGAAAATAATATTATGTATAAATACGAGCAAATTGTATGACTACACATTTTGCGTTTGTGCTAAAAACAGTATATCCGGTGAGAAAATTTCGAAAGCAAATTGTACAACCGTAAATAACGTGTGTGTGTGTGTGTGTGTGTGTGTGTGTGTTTATTGGCACTGGTTTTGACAACCAACTGGCCAGTCAATTTGTTTTGAGTTCTCTCTTTACACAAGATATTGTTAGTATTTAAATTTAAAACTATTGTATTGAGAGTTAAGACATGTAATGTTAGAAACTTACTTACTAGTTTACTCTGTTTTTGCTGTTTTATTTTTTGTATCTTTTTTTTTATTTTTCTTTATTTTTTTTTTTTTACTTTTTTTTTTATTTTTTTTTTTTATTTTGTTTTATTTTTTTTTTATTACTACGCTAAGACATAAACCCGATTCGACACCTCGGAGGTTTAGATCTTCTTAGTAACTTTTTTTTTATTTTATTTTTTTTTTATTTTGTTCTCCATTTTTTTTATTCTTTATTATTTTTTTTTATTGTTTTTTTTTTGTCAGAGCTTTAATTTTAAACAATTAATATGACCATATAAAATTTTATATACATCTAGATTCTTTGACTCCAAAAGATGTGTTAGATTAGAAGGTAATTGAACATTAAGTTGAACTAGCTTGGTAAAAAAATTTGATATTTCAATAAAATGTAAAGGACATTCTAACAGCATATGTTGTAGATCAGCTAGCTCCCCACATATACATTCATTATTATTTGTCAGTCCTATTTTGCTTTTGTATACTGGAGTCATACAGTGATTGCTTCTTATTCTACAAATAGTTTTGATGAAGCCTCTGTTGAAAACTTGTTTAAACCATGTCTTGACGGAAATTGTGGGTTGGATTCTTTTATAAAATTTGCCTTTGTCTGAATTGTTGTAGTGTCCCTGCCATTTTGTGCGTTTAAGAGATCTGATTACAGATATTAAATCACCCATAGGAAGTTGATAGGTTTGCAGAGTGGATTCTTTCATTGTTGCTTTTTTAGCCAGATCATCTACTATTTCGTTGTTTTTTATACCAATGTGTGCTTTTATCCAGCACAATATGATATTTTTGCCCGATTTAAAAGCTTCACTATTCAGAGCTATGATGTCACTGATGATATAATTTTCTTCAAAATTATGTAAATTATATTTCAGTTTATGTACAATGCTTTGGCAGTCTGTAAATATAACATAGTTTAGTTCTTTTTGATTCATACATATTTGGAAGGCTTCTTTGACTGCTACGAGTTCACCTGTAAAAGTTGTCATTTTGTCAGGTAATCTGTTGTTTATCTTTATACTTTTTTGGGGGTAGAATATAGCATATCCAACTTTGCCGTCCATTTTTGAACCATCTGTATATAATTTTTAATAACTCCCCCAATGATGTTGTACATACTGAAGGTGATCTATTTTAGTAAGAAAATCTGTGGCAAGAATATTACTTAAATGGCAGTTAAATGGAGATAAATAATCTTCATAGTTTAATTTTCGAGATGAGGTTTGTTCCATTTGGTGTATGTCGTCAATGTAACTAGAAACGCTGAGAAAACTTTCCACAACTAAAAGCTGCTTCTTTTTTTCCCAGTAATGATGAGTTAGGTATGTAGTGGTTAGTTGTACAATTTTACTCAACAACAGTTTATTGTTAACTGCCACTTTAACTATAAATTTCTCACCTAAGAATTCTCTGCGTAATGAAAGTGGAGGTTCATTAAGCTCACATTCCATGACTAATATGGGAGTACTACGAAGATAACCAGTGCTTAACCTAAGTGCTTTATTTTTTATACTTTCGATTTTTTGGAGTACAGCGTTTGATGCTGAGCCATAAAATATAGATCCGTAATCTAGGATCGATCTCATTAAATTTCTGTACAGTAATATTGAGATGTTTGGGTCAGCTCCCCAATTACTGACACTTACAGTCTTGATGATATTCATTGCGTTTTCCGTACTTCGCAATATATAATTTGTGTGTTCGTTCCAATTTAATTTTGAGTCTAAGAATACGCCAAGAAATTTTATTGAAGTTTTATAATGAATTTTATAATTATCAAATTGTAGGTGGTTTGGAGGAGAATATCGTTTTCTGGTAAAAGTGACAATGGTTGATTTACTCTCCGAGATTGTTAAATTCTTATCCGTCGCCCATTTTTCTATAATATTCAATCCTGATTTAAGGTGCTCATTACATTTATCTATTGACTTATTTTCTACATAGATTGCAACATCATCAGCATACTGTAAGATTTTTATATGTTGAGGAAGTTTATTTTCTAAATCAGCAGTATACAGAATATATAATAGAGGACTCAAGATGCTACCTTGTGGTAGTCCCAAAGATGTGTACCGTGTGTTAGACTTATCTCCATTTAATCTAACGTGTACTGATCGATTAACATACAAATTAATGATATTCCATGTTACAGTTTCAGGTATTCCTATTTCCATTTTCGCATATAGAATGTGGAGATTAACATTGTCATAAGCCCCTTTTATATCTAAAAACAAAGCACTAACTGCTTTCTTATAAGTAAAAGCACCATAAATGTTTATCAATAAGTGACTCAGGCTTTCTTGTGTGGATTTACCTTTTCTAAAACCAAACTGAGTTTTTGGTAATAGGTCGTTCTTTTCTAACCAAAATTCCAAACGGTTTTTAATTAATCTCTCATATGTTTTAAGTATACATGAAGATAGTCCTATTGGACGGTAAGAATCACAATTATTTAACGATTTTCCGGGTTTTAAGATCGGGAGAATAGTATAAACGTGCCAATCGTCAGGAATCTTTATGCGGCGTGACCAAATTTCATTGTATATATTCAGAAGCACAGTCTTACCAATTTTTGAAAGATTTGATAGCATCGAGTAATGGATTTCATCAGCATCTGGTGCTGAATTTGAATTTTTCTTTAACGAAAAGTAAAGTTCAGTGCTAGAAAATGGTTTGATTAAGAAGCGGATTTGTTCTGGATAGTCGTATTGCACATTCACTTGTAGGTCAGGAATTACTAATTCTGCAGACAGTGGAGTGATATTTTGGTGGAAATCTTCTATCCATGAAGCTTCCGATAGTGTTATAGGAACTTTGTTCTTAGTTTTTCTATTTTTTAGTCTATTAACTTTTGACCATACATCTTTAATAGGGACCGACCTATTTAAGGACCGGACATAATCTCTCCAGCTATTTCTTTTAGCTTGTTTAGTAATCTTCTTCACGTGGGCATCATCTTTTTTATACTTAAGTAGGTTTTCTTGGTTTGGATGATCTTTGAATATACAAAAACTTTCCCGTCTTCTTCTGACTGCTTCCTCACATTCTAAATCCCACCAGTATTTTCCTCTGGAAGTTGGTTTTTTTATTTTAAATTTGGGGATGCAGTAGGATGCAGTTGTATTTATAGTGTGCAAAAAATTTTCATATGAATTTATATCTTCAGATTGAGAGAAGATATCTTCCGAAAATTGTTCATATAATTTCCAGTCGGCTTTCTTTAAATTCCACTTTTGTGAATACGGGTTATATATGTGAGTTGGTTGATCCTCTAATTCGACCCTTATAGGTGCATGGTCTGAACCGAATAGGTCTTGAAGTGTTTTCCAAGTGATCAAATGACTTAAGTCAGGAGTACAAATGGTCAGATCTATTGCCGATTTCGAAAAGTTCCTAAAGAAAGTAGGAGAGCCATCATTTTTGTATATCAAATTATTATCATCTATACAGTCCATTAAGATTTTGCCTTTTATATCTGTATGATTGTCCAAGCCCCAGGCAATGTGATGAGCATTGAAGTCGCCTCCTATTATGAACGGTCTTTGTATAGATGTTATGAAATTGTTCCACTGTTGTAACGATAACTTTTCTCCTGGGGGAACATACATCGATACAAATGTGACAGTAAATGATTTAAACTTAATTTTAATGGCTACTTTATTGACGTTTAATAATTCGACTTTCATGGTGACTTCCTCATAATACAGATTTGAGTTTATTAAAATTGCCGAGCCACCACCGACAGTTGCTGAAAAGCGGTCGTCTCTGACAATATTATATCCGTGGAAGTTAATATATTTTTCTGGTTTAAATCTAGTTTCTGATAATAATGCGATATCAACTTTCTGGTCTTCTAGTAGGTGGAGAAGATTTTCTCTATTAGAGTTAGCCGATCTACAATTCCATTGACAAATTACCAAACTATTCATTATTATATGAGAGAGAACTTAAAACTGTTTGAATTAAATTTATTAAAACTGATTTTTCTGGGATTTCAAAATTTTTGTGATTCATATTAGAAATAATACTTATAACTATATTTGATATTAGTTCTGTTAATTCTTTAGGAGATTCATGTATTTTGGATCCTTGTTCTGTATTAAATGTAGATTGATAAGAAGATGAATTAAAAATGCCGCCAGGTCTGGTGGACATGGGGTTTAACTTTATAATTTTTTGATGTTCTATTTCTATTGGGTCTTGCGAGCAAGGGAGGGGTCGTTTGGATTTTGGAGGTTTTATTATTGTATATCTGTTTGAAACTGTAGGGAGGGTGAGCTGATTGGGGGTTGAGGGGTGTGTGGACAATTGAGTAGAGGAATATGAAAAGGATGGAGCGTTCATAATTGGAATTTGATGTGAATTTATTGAGGAATTATTAGCTGTTATCGATGCATAGGTTACTTTAGGAAATAATTTAAGCGTTTCTTTGAAAGACAAGCTGTTTTCAGACATGTAATGTTTTTTTTTTTTTTGACGGTCGAATTCTGGACATATCTCCCATTCATTAGTGAAGTGTTCACCTTCACAGGAGAGACATTTTTTATTAAAGGATGATAAAGAACAAGAATCGGAAGGGTGAGACTCATGACATTTAAGACATCTAGGATTGCTTTTACACTGCTTACTCATGTGTCCATACCTATAACAGTTGTAGCAAATAATTACTTTTTGTTGGTATTTTTCTACATTATGTAAAACATGGTTAATTACGATATATTTTGGTATACTTTGAAATTTGAATGATACAATGACCGATTTTGTAGGTTTAAAAACTACTTTATCATCTGTTACTATTTTTCTCTTTATTCTTTTTACATAATCCACCGAGAATTTACAATGGTGATCAAATTCTTTTATTTTATCTTTGAGATATTCTTCTGATATATCTGATTCTATATCCCTAACTACACCTAATTTAAATAATTGAAATTTCGGAATATATGCAATTAGATTTTTTTGAATAAGCAATTTAGAAGTAATTAAGGTATTTGCACTAGCATAGTTTTTAAATGTTATCCTAATCCGATTGCGTCCAATTGAATCAATTTTTTTAATATAATTATCAATTTCTGGGTGTACGGTAAATAATATTTCACCTATCTTAACTGCATTTAATTTGCCTGTAAAATTTCTATCATTGTTTTCAATAAAAATGTGAAATGGCCCTAAATCAGTTTTATCATATAAATATACAGGTCTGCTTTTTTCTGGCTCATTAGAAGTTAATGAGTTAATTTGTTTATCGGTTTTTAAATGATTAATATTATTAAGACTACTTATCGAGTTTTCTAGCTGATGGGATGAAAATCCATGGGAACCATAACTGCAATCATCCATCGCATCCTGATCCCTTGGCATTTTATCGGGGGGCTCGCCCCCGTTAGAAGACTCCATAAATGGAGCCTTCGGCGATCGCTTCGACGACCAAACTAGTACTAATGTATATGTATTAAACTATAGTAATAGAATGTAACTGTGTTTAGCACTTTCTAAATCATAAAATTTCGCAGAGAACTTTAAAATGTGTAATTTAACTTGAGTTTATACGTAAAACTATCAAATTAAACTTTAAAATGCAGAGAACTTTTAAGTTCGTATTTACACTTTGACGTTTATTTGACAGATGAACCGTAAATAACGCACCAGTACATTAAATTCTGAATTATTAAACACCTACTTTCCAATTATTTTATATTAAAATTTATTAAAAACTAGTTATAAAAATTTAAAATCTGTTTTAAAAAAGTCCATTGCATTTATCGATATTTAAAAAAAAAAAAAAAAATACATTTCCTGCTGTGAAATATTACAATGACGTTATCTATTTAAATTATATAATTCGTTACTATTATTTTTAGTAGTAATTTATTATTTGGCATGTCCTTGCTCTTTTTAATTTATTTCAAAAATACAAAACCTAAAAATTTTATTTTAGAACGAGAGTGTGTTCATTCTTACACTTTTAATCGGTTGGTATGAAAATTGCACAATACAAAAATTAACAAGAAACCAAATACTGATACATCTTTTCTTACTCTAATTTTAAAGTACTGAAACACATTTAATTCAATAAATTTATTTCCAACATTAATGTCCAAGTGCCAATTTTCTTATAGTATTCTTTAAGTTTGATCAATTAGGCGATTCTTTTCTGTCAATCTTCTTTGATATTATAAGATATTTCTTTTTTAATTACTTAAATAACTTCTTATCAAATTTAGCAAATGTATTTGCATACCTTATACTTGGTTTTAATTTTCCCCAAATTAACTCTATACCATTGAAAATACCCAAATGGGGAAGTCCCATTATAGTGTGTCCATGCTTGTGGGCAATACTCTCTAGGACGTATTATTTTTTAACTTTTTTTTGTGTAGAACTTCAAGAAGTTGTTTCTTGTATGAAAATCTTCGAAGTACGAATCATTTTCCATTAAAGAGCTTTGCAGTTCAGCTTTCTTTTGAAGGGGTAGTTGTTATCTTAGTGAGCCGTCGGAAATGATAGGAAGCGTCAAGCACTATTACACTGTACGGTTCCAAGTTTTGGGATCACTGAGTTTTCAAACCAATCTTCAAAAATATCAGCTTCCATAAACTTGTGGCAGTCAACGCTATATTAAAAAATAACATAAAAAGAAGATATTTTATTTTATCTTGTCATTTTTCGTTTCACCACCATATTAATTTCTAAATGGATTGGCAATACTTTTGTTGGAAAGATTGATTGGTATATTGAATTGTGATGTATCTTGTTTTATATAACAACAAAACACCGAAAACTTTGTTTCCAAAACTTATTATAATTAAATAATAATTAAATATTATTAAAATTAAAATTAAAATTTATTATAATATTTTATTACTACACCTGTTTTGGCAGAGTACCTTTCTCAACTTGAGAGTGGCCTTTCTCCTTTCCAGCCTTTCAAGTTAAGAAAGGCACTCTGCCAAAGCAGCGGTAGGGATAAAATATTATAATAAAATTTATGAAAGTTTTGAAAACTATGTTCTCAGTGTTTTATTGTTATATAAAATGAATTTCTAGTAACCCAAACAAACAATGGTAATACCATGGAATAAATTATACGAACGGCAATTTCGTTTGTATAATTTACTCCATGGTAGTGCCATTGTCCGGCTGGGCCGACGCTAAAGCGGGACTACTCACGCGACGACATTAGAGCTCGTATAACAGGGTCCTTACTTTACAAAAGGCAATTTTACCTATACTTCTTTCTTTGGGTGGCGTACGCTATGCAATGTGTAGGCGTTCATGCTGGTTGTCGAATTTAGATAGATCTTTTTTCGCTCTTCTTATTATCGTACTGACATCAGGAATCTTTTGTCAAGGAGCTGTTCGATCTTTAACTTTATCCTTTAAGATGACATTTGGGAGTTTATATTTGTTATTTCGTAGAATATGACCAAAGTATGAAACCTTTCGCTGCTTAACGAGGTTTAAAAAGTCTCTTTGGACATTAGCTCTTCTTAGGGCCGCATCATTTTACATGGTTCATTCAAGGAATTCTAAGCAGCCCTCTGAGACACCACAGTTCAAAAGCCTCATACCATTTAGAGAACTCACTTTAAGTGACAAGATTTCACATGTATTTTACTTACATTAAGATAGGCATTATGTAGAATTTCAAAACCCGGATTCTAAGGATTAAAAGAACTTCATGGAAAATAAAGTATTTATTAAATTTAACGAATGTGTTTCTAGTCATTGCTTCTCTTATTTTCACTTTCAGATCACAGTCCCCTTTACTGTTTAATTTAGCCTGAAGATATTTAAACTTTTAACCCGTTCAATAGCTCTATTATTTATATTTAATTATTGATACTTAATATCATAAACCCGTACTGTTCCCCCACTTCATTTGTAATATTTAAACTTAAAGCTCCTTTATATTATTTGCTATTATGGAAGTATTTTCAGCATATTTTAGGTTATTAATTTATTTTGATACTTTTTTTGTTCTGTTGTGCAAGCTGAAATATCGTTTCTACGTAAACGTTGAACAGTAGTGGTGAGAGCATACAACGCTTTCTTACATACGTATTTTCTTATCTCCATTTCTTCTGCGTAGAGGCCGTTGCCGATCCTTGGTTTTGATTTTTGATTCTTATATACTTGTTTAACACTAGAAGCACTAGAGTGGTCATTCTGAGAGCTTTCTATTTTTAACCTCTGTATTACTTATAGTTATTATTGAAACTCGATAATTTAGGACTTCTTTTTAATCTATTTAAGAATTACAATTTCTCTTTTTCAGGTACTTAATGTAATTACTTTTTAAATATGTTGATGTCTAGAAAAATGCGGTCCTTATGATGACGTATTCTACTTTTCTGAGAAGTTTTTAATTATTTTCTGTATTAAATGCGACGAAAATTGTTAGTTAGCATGTGCTCTTTGCAAGTGCGTGTTCAATTTTTATTTTAACTTTTTATTGTGATTTTTCTCCTTTCTGCTGTAATTATGACTCGACGACATTTGATGGAGCAGAAATTGTTGGAGTGTTTAAAGAATTTGTCAGGTATAATAAATCCGAAGTAAGGTTATGTGATAATTAAATATCCGATAATGAAGATGACGAGTATGTGCCTGATAATGGTAATCAAGGAAATTCGTCGGGTAGCGATTCAGAAGGTAAAGTTGAGATTGAAGAGCGGCCCAGTACTTCTGCTTAAACTTCAAATGCAGTCTCCAATACTCCATTAGGAACGATCACCATCCGAGTAAGAGGAATTTAGGGAATCCCTCCATCGATTTCATAGTATGGGAGTTATTTCAACAGCGCTAGCACACCAGGTTAGGAACTACATTAACTACATTATAGTAGTAGCTTCTATTTATGTATTCACTTATATAATATTATATGAGTATATACCTGCATAGTAATGTATTTTAGGAGTTATATTTTAGAATGTTATTTTAGGAAGACGTACCAGTGAAAATGCTCCAAAGGAATCTGCTGTTGACTGATAAACGCATATTTCCTAACATAAAATCAAGTAGCTGTTGCTGAAGGTAAACGGCAACTCAAATTTGGCAAACTCATTGGCAAATTTTAATTGCAGAAATCGAAGCATTTATATCCTTATTGTATGCAACGCTTGCACTTGCGTCAGGAGCATGGAACCTGTTTATAGAGTATTCTATATTATGCTATACAGCCTAACAAAATATATCTATCGACTAACAGCTTGTGCCCACGAGGATAAGATGCAGCTTTACTCAGTACATGGCGAACAAACCCGATATGTCTAGAATTAAAGTCTGGTTTGTAGCTAATGTTTAGTCCAGATATTTATTGAGCGTATTTTCTTACCTGGGAAAAGATGAGCAAAGACCGACCAATCAACTTCTGGGGAAACATCTTCCTTTACCTTAGAAAAGTTTGCAAAATAATTACGAAATAAGGCTACCAGCATTTTTGGAACAACAAACCGAGCAAGCAAGGATAGTCCTTCGTCATGTGTTAATAACAAACAAAAAGATGAAATTGTATATAGCAAAAATTTTTAAACACGATGACTTGATGCTAAAGGTGTACCAGGAAAAAACAAACAAAAATATCCTAGTGCTGTGTTTTCTACACTCAAATAATATTGAAATAGGTACAGATAAAAAAAAGAAACCGGAGACCATTACCTACTACAACCACACTAAATAAGGAGTAGACGTTGTAGATCAGATGGAGACAGAGTATTCAACCAAATCAGCTTCAAGAAGATATCCGTTAAAAAGTTTTTTTAATATTTTTTCAGGAATAAGTAAATGTTATATTTCAAGTCCTGCCTAATTCCATACCTATAGGTAGAGAATCTCTGACTATGGGTAGGCATGTGCTGATATGTCACATATCTTGTTTTGCTACGGTAGCCATTCGTAAAAAAAGCTTGAAAAAACATCCCTGTAGCGGTATGGCAATAGTTGATATGTTAATTTAGCCTAATTTTTCGGTAGAGGATTTTGAAAGTGTAAAATTTCGGCTAAATTCTTAAAATTTTATTCTTAATGGACGGTTTTTACCCATAAAAGTTCTGCCAAACTGGTACCTATCCCTGGCCACCATAATTGAGATATAAGTGGTTTTCTTGCTCTTGCAATTTTTTGATTTTGTCCACCGCACGCAGGGGCAGATCCACAGAATAAAATAGGAAAATATTCCCCTAGGAGGGTGCAAAATTAAAGAAAAGCTTATTTATGTCCTTTGTGTAGTTTGGGTTTATATTTTTTATGTTTTTTGGTTGGTGTTTCATTGGAAGTTCCCCTTTCCAAGTTGGAAGTTCCCCCAACAAGTTGGAAGGTTCGCTCCCAAGGCAAATATCTAGATTCGCCACTGACCGCACTTGTCGAAGTACGTGATAATGTTAGTCAATTATTCAGGTAGGTCTTTAATAAATTTAAAAACATATGAGGCCACTTAATCTGAGCTCCTCCCCTTAGTTCCCTTATGTCACATGCAGAAAATTGTCCCACCATTCTCACTGTACTTCCTTATGGTTATATTGTACGCCTATAATAGTCTTGTATAAAATGCTCTATTTTTTTAATGTGCAGGAGTGCCTAATACCTTTTATAAATCAAACAACAGTACAACAGAATTTGGATTCATGTTGTACAAAATTGTATCTTCCTTCTTTTGACTTTACGCCATACTCTCTTGAAGTTTATGTTGGTCAAATTTACGCAGTAGTTGACGTTGTTAATAAAAATATTTTAAAAATTTAATAATTATTTGTTAACCCTTAACTAGTGACGTGGATATTTCAGGACGTAGATACTGACTTGCGGTATCTCATACCGCTGCCTATGCTCCTTTGTTTTCAATATGAATTTGTCTCATATGACTGTATTTGTTTTTTACATCAACTACCAAATGATTCTCCACACTCCTGTAGATTAAAATACTACTCCAAATAAAATAAACTTTATTTTTTCAAGAAAATTATGAACGCATTCATAATATGTATTAAAAAAATGGTGGACGTTATTACAAAATCCTTTATAAATTGAATTACAGAAAAATTGAGTAAGTTAACTACAAATGGTAAAGAAATGTTAAAAGAAACGGACTACTAATATAAATAAACAAAAAATAAAATACAAAATACTGACAATAACTAAAAATTACAATAAAATAACTAGTCATTTTGAGCGCAAGGTCCGAAAATGTTCTTTGGACACTGTAAGCGGACTGCTTTTCCACAAGAAAACCACACATAAAAGGTTTTCCGCTTTAGTACACTTGGACATAAGTAACAAGTCTTCTTTTTCTCAAGCCTTTCTTCAAAATCTGCTTCGTTTTGGCATTTTTGTCCTAGTATTCGTTTAATACAACATTTCAATTCTTTCGGGATTCTGGGATTTTCGAGTCTTTTCTAAAGATGTGGTAAAATTAATTGTTTCGCCAACTTCTTGATCTCTTCGTATTTTTTTCCTGTAGTGATTGGTACACAACATGCAAATTAACAGCAGCTATATCAATGATGCTGTAAAAAGCAGTAAGTGGCCATCGACGAGAACGACGTATAACAGCATATTTGACAAACTTGGCATCTAACGTATCGACACCTCCTTTCGTAAGATTATATTGAGCTATAATCTCTGGTTTTCCAGTAATGTGATCCATGCGTATTGAATGGTGTATCTAAGAAATATATGAAACAGTTTTCGATTTTTTTAGCACAAGGGAAATTAGGGTTAAACTTTTCGTAAATCCATAAGAAGTCGAATTTACTTGGCTGTGGCCACACCTCCAGCCCGGTGTGGCTGGAATTCCAAAGGGATTTCCCGTTAATTTTTTAAAGGGTTCCCATATAGGTTAACTTTTTTACTTATAACTGTACTAATTCTATAGAGCTAAACTAATTATCGGCTGAAATATTACGGATGGTTCTATAAATAGGTTTAGCAAGCCGAAGAACAGATTTAGTTGATTTATTCATCTTCATTTCTTTCTCGGATAACCCTGTTTCGCCAGTATCCTTGCCTCCATATATATATATATATATATATATATATATATATATATATATATATATATATATATATATATATATATATATATATATATATATATATATATATATATATATATATATATATATATATATATATATATATATAGGTATTGTATAAGTAACTCATTTGTGCATCAGTCAGGCACATTATTTTAATACCATATTTCACAGGCTTATTAGGCATATACATTTTGAACCTACACCTTTCCCTAAAGCCGACCAACATTTCATCAATACAAACACATGTGCCTACGGAATACAGTTTTTGACAATTTGATATAAATATATTAAATATGTTACTAATGGCTGCTGTTGGATCTATCTTTCTTTTTTCCTCTCTATTTAGAGGGTTATCAAAACGTAAACATTTTAGAAATATTGCAAATTTTTCTTTTGACATAACACATCTAAATATACCCCTACCAGTGCCATCTGTAGCAAATTTAGAGTTTATATCTTCGTCATTGGATTTAAAAGCTGATGTGTATAAAAGCAATCCCAAAAAGGCTTTCAGTTCTATTTCATTAGTTTCATTTAGTTCGGGTCTATTCATTTTTATATAGTTTTCACAAATTGTACTTCTTCTTCAGTGCCTTATCCGGTCCGAATATTGGCGATCATCAAGGCTATCATGGTTTTGTTGACTGCTCTGCGAAACAGCTCCGCTGAGGTCATCCCAAACCATTGTCGGAGATTTTTTAACCACGAGATACGACGGCGTCCCGGTCCTCTTCTGCCAAATACTTTACCCTGAATAACGAGTTGAAGAATTCGATATTTTTCTTCGTTCCGCATCACGTGGCCGAGGTACTCAAGCTTACGTTGTTTAAATAAATTAAGCACTTCTTTTTCTTTTGTCATGCGCTGTAGGACCTCAACGTTGGTGACATGGTCCACATAAGATATTACACAAATCCACAAATCAGATCCACAGATCCACAAATTGTACGTAATTTATTATTTGTCCATTTAAGTATTTCTTGTATTATATCCTCAGAAATAAGAAAATTAAAAAAAAGTGATGTCTCGTTTCTGTCATCTTTGGACCGAAGAGCTGGTAGTTTTGTTACAAGATTATGTAACGAAGTCCTTATGTTTTTTGAGGGTTCTGTAGTAGAGCACTTAAAACGATTTTTGCCGTACAAATATGACTTATCAGTAGCATTTGAATCATATTCGTCTTCAGAACCTACCGATTGCTCACTTCCGATGTCGTGTTGACTTTCAATACCTACTTCTTTGCTTACATCGTCAATATCACTATCACTAAAATATTCTAAATCGCGAGATACTTCGTCAGCCTATTGAGCTAAAATAGCCTCAAAATCATAATCTAAAGGTTTTTCAGATTTGCAAGTAAATTTAGAACAACTTAATGAACTTACAAATAGCAAAAGAATACACTGGGCTGCTTATAACTATAGAAACGTAAACACTGACATACGATACGTGATACCGCAAGAAAACTTTACGTCAACGTAGCTCAAATACTAAACCCATACTAAAACCCTAAAACTGAAGCAGTTGGGAGCACACCACTTGAAGGTACACAGATGGTTTTCTAGTAATTTTTTATAAAACACGTTTTACAACAAAATATATTTTCGGCACGTCAGTGCTTAAGGGTTAATTAAAAAAAATAGGTTTTATTGTAAAATAAACTAATTTCTTATTTTTATACTTATTGATATGTCCATTAACTTCTAGTTTTTGGGTTAGCAAAATATGACATGTCTACTATTCTGAAGAAAATCATAAAAAAATGTATTCACTAAACAATTAGCTAATACCAGTTCATAAAATTGTGAATATTTTGGCTCCCATACTTTTATGTCACTCAGCCAACAAAAGATTTGTGGAAACGTTGGGTCCGATAATATTCTTGCCTAGTAAAACCTTTAAATTATCTTTAGTCTACTGAAAGAACTTCAGTTTTAATAAACTTTTTTCTACATTTAAAGTAATGTAACAAAAAAATGTGCAAATAAATTTATTATATTTCTTGTAATTTCTCTGTTTATTTTCTCATCTCATACTTTTCAACTAATTTTTTAATACTTAATATCTTATTAATGTGCAATAGCTGAGCAACTGCATTTTTTTGAGTCTCTTAGAACTCTATTTGTAAACCCATCAATAATTTAGCAGAAACAATAGCTTCGTATCAAAATACGCTTATATTATGCTAAAATATATACTTCCAAAGTACAGTTAGTTTACTGTTTATTAATGCGCTTACTAATCAGTAAATATTGGAAACACCATTTTCAACTAAAATTGTGTATAGAATTCGAGAAAATCGATGTATAGCTTATAATACATTGCGCTAAGATAATGGTTCCCACACACGATCATAATGGGAATGGATAAAATGAACATAATGTAAGATTCTCAAACTATTTTGCTAAACTAGAAATATGATTTTTGTTTATGCTACCATAAATGAGTATAAATGAGTAAATGAGATATATTTTTCTATTGTACGATTTTCTATTGTAAGGACGCTTGAAGTGGTCCCTCTTTTAACTGAAATGTATACTTATTAAATATGTTTTTTTTTCTTGGAGACAAAAAATTTCGCAAAGTACATAAACGTGTTTTAAAAAATGAACATAATTTAAAAAGTGTTGACAGTATGATTGAAAAGTCATCCAATATGACAAGGGTAAGAAAGTCAACAGTTTTTTAAAGCAATGGAAAAAAATCTTGTAAATGTAATAATACCCCTAAACCAACAAAGGTGAAAGAACAAAAATGAATTTCCTTGAAGAGATTAACAATAAGTTTCATAAATTTTATTTTGAACTATAAATATCGAGCTTGATGCATCTTTTCAATGTAATTAAAGATGTGCTTGATATAAGTCAGAAGATTTGAAAAACACTGCGGAAACTAATATAAAACATAAGGAAAAATTTTTAAAAATGTTAAATATCGTTCTAATGGAAATTACTTTTGTTTACCTAGAATAGACCGATAAAGAACGGCTGTTAAATTAAAAAAAACATGTGGCTGAATATTAAAATTTTATAATTATTACAAAATGGTATTGTTATATATATATGTACGTGTAATGTAATGAAAATAGTGTTAAATGAATTTTATGTTCCCTTATTTCACTAATTAAAAACATGTGTGTGTTAACCTTCATAACGTAATTCCGTAAGTAATGAAGTGAGTATCGTCCCATGACATCTGTCAACGTCCAAGTGTCATGTCACAGAACTACTAAAATGTCAAGTTTATGGCAACTCTCCTCTCCTCCTAATAAATTAAAAACAAAAACATAATACTTAAAAGTCCAGCCTTACAGGCTTTTTTATCACCGGTTGAGACCTTCGTAGTACGGGGGCGTCATCTGAGCTACCTGCAGTATTTGTAGTATCTAGTATTTGTGGTAAGCAAGTTGAAGTATTATTTGAATCATGTACATCTGTAACTTGAACTGAACTAAAACATGGTGCTGCTTTATTTGACGCCAAAATATTTGTAACGATTGGATTATTATCCAGGTCAAAATGTGTCGGTTTTATAATAATGTATACAGGTGTATTTCCCTCTATAGATCTGATTTGATCTATATGTCTCTTTCATATTCTTGTATCAAATAACTAACTTTAAAAGGTAGTGTAATTTCCCTAGTTTACGTTTGACTCTACTAAATTCCCATTTATCAGCATTTATGTAATCACGAGTCTCTACTCTTTTCCTCACCTGTAAGTTTTTTACCTTGAGATGATTTTGATTTTGTACAGGTGTTTTGTAAAACAATTTCAATAAATTTAATGTTCGGATCTGTCTTCCAAACATCAAATTTGTAGGACTGACACCAGTTGTACTATATGGGGTTCTTCTGTAATTTAGTAAGAATTTTTTGAGCTGTATCTCATCTTCATTATTATCTTCTTTTTGTGTACGTAGCACTTGTTTGTAGCTGGATGATATGGTGCACTGAATTTGTAAAAAATTCCATTTTGCTGTAAAATTGTTTAAATTCGTAACTAGTAAACTTTTGTGCATTATCTGAAACTACACAAATTGGAATTCCAAATGTACAAAAATTTTTCTTAGTAAGTTTATGGTTGTTTTGCTTCTCAAATATTTAACCATATGTATTTCTGACCATCTAGTATAGGCATCTACTAGAATAAAATAGTATGAATTCATGAAAGGTCCTGAAAAATCTACGTGAACTCTGTCAAAAGGGGTTTTAGGTGTCTCCCATGGGTGTACTACTGTTTTTTCTGGATTATTCCTGATTTTGTTGCAGTCTGTACAATTTTTGCATACATCTTCTATATCTTTAGAAGGTCCTGGCCACCAGCACTATCCTCTTGCAAGCATCTTCATCTTGACTATGCCAAAATGAGCAGTATGTAATTCACTTAAAATTTTTTTACGTAGGTTAGTTCGAATTACTGCCATTTGTTGCCAAAAAATACAATTTCCTTGTAAAGAAAAGTAAAGTTTCTATTTGACTGATTTCAAACTGATCGCCCACGTAGTAATGGAATTCAGAAGTAGTATTAACAGGTAACCTTGACATTGCATCAGCATTTGCATGGACTTTTGTATTTGTATACTTAATTGTGTAATTAAAACTTTGAAGAAACAGTGCATAATGTTGCATTCTAGTTGTAGTTAGTGTAGGTAAATTTTTAGATGGAAAGAATATTTGAACTAAAGGTTGATTATCCACATAGAGTGTAAACTCCCTACCAAATAGATAATAGTAAAATTTTATACTACCAAAAATTATGGCATATGCTTCCTTATATATTTGAGCATATTTTTCTCGTACTTTTGTAAGTGTTTGTAAAGCAAATTAAATTGGTCTCTCAGATCCATCCGGATAAAATGTGAGATAATACTACTCCGACTACATATTATTATGGACTCGCATCAGTTGCAAGTATTAAAGGTAAACTTGGGTCAAAATGTGCCAAAATTTTATCAGAGATTATTTCTCTTTTTACTCCCCATCTTTAAGAAGATTTTAAATTGGATGTAAAGTATGTCTCAAATTTTGTAACCGTCCGTAATAATTTATGAGTCCTACTAATACTCTACCTTCTGTATTGTTTGTAGGTGCTTTTGCTTTCTGTATAGCTTCAATCTTTTCTTTGGTTTTATCTATACCATTTTTGTCAATTTTATATCCACAGTATTTAATCTGATTTGCTAAAAAGTGACATTTGTCATGATTCATTCTAATATTGTATTTTGCAAGTCTGCTCAGAACTAATTGTAGTCTTTGATAATGCAACTCATCGTCGGGTGCTGTAATTTTTATGCCATCCAGGAAAACCGTCACTCCTGGGATATGTTTTAACATGTTTTCAATTTCCCTCTGCCATATTTCAGGTGCACTGGAAATCTCATATAATAATCTTGTACTATACAATCCTCTGGGTGTACTAAGTGTTAAGTATTTCCTATCTTCTGAGCGTACTTCCATTTATAGGTATGTTTGTTGTAAGTCAAGCTTTGTAAACTTATCTCCACCAGCCATGGTAGTAAATAGAGCTTCAGTTGTAGGCAATGGGTATTCGTCTAAAACGAAATGCTTTTTAAGTGTACTTTTAAAATCTCCACAAATCCGTACTTGACCATTACTTTTAATAACTGGTACTATAGGTGTAGCATATTCAGAACTATAACTTATTCTAAAATACCTTCCTTTTCTAGCTTTGTAAGTTCTTGTTCCACTTTTGGTAATAACGCATATGGTATTTTCCTAGCTTTTATAAAGAAAGATGAAGTGTTTGGTTTAACTTTTAATGCAGCTTGTAAACTTTGAATTTTTCCCATACTTTCATGGAAAACTAATAAATATTTTGAAGTAAATTTGTAAGTTTGTTATTTGTAACTTCAGATACTTCTGAAATATTATCGAACATTATATCTAACGGCACCGTATTCACTAATCATAACCATAATTATTTCGATTATTACTAAAGAGTTCTGAAGTACTAAATAAGGAAAGGGTAATGTATTGACAACAAAAACGAAACTGAATATATCAATTATCATGTAACACTTATTTTCAACAAAATAATAATTTCTATAAGCAAACTTTCGGATTAGCCGTGGGCTGATCTTTATCTCCCACAATTTAATGGAGATATATAAATGGTGTATTCCTCATTTGGCCGCACGGACCAGAAACGATGAATACATTTCTGATGTACATAAACAATAAAGAAGAATCAAAATCAAATTCACCTTGGAGAAAGAAAACAACATATTACTTCCTTTGCTAGATGTGCTAATTACAAGAAAAGACATAGGATATGCAACTAGAGTTTACAGAAAATCAACCCACACCAACATATATTTAAATTACCATTTCAAACACAACGCAAACATTAAGAAAGAATATTATCAAATCACTATACGATAGAACCTGAAGTACTTTCTCTAAAGAAAATTTCAGGGAGATAAAAACCTGCAAACAAAACATTTTTGAATAAGGAACTCTACAAGATTAAAGAAGAGAAACAACAAAATACCGCAAGCAATTCAAAAATACTCACAAGAAGGGGTTCAAGGCATCAGGTTGTCGCATTTAACTGATACCCATTATATCGATTTAGTCTGTCCATTTCACTGATAGCATTATGAATTTTACCTGCGTCGTACAAGGTCTTGACGTTACAGGTGCAAATTTTAAAATATTTTTTAGATTTACTGCTCGTGTCCTTTATTTTAACTTTGGAGTTTCAATTGCTAACGACCTGGAAGGCTTCATGTTTTTACTATGTTATTCCTTCCCTCCAGATTTTGTACTTTAATATACATAATCAGCAGATCAAAGCTGTAGCTACAATAGATGTACAAGAGGTATACATATGGATGTTTAGTGTAGTTTCTCCTTGTCTTCCATATCCTTATCCCGTTAAAAATTTGATTCTTCCGCCTTCGTCCGATGCCAATTTCTCCCATAACAAAAGAGAGTCCTGCTCTCGCTAGATCCTCTACCTGAAGCTGTTAAGCAACAAGAGGAGATTGAGTTTACCGTAAGTAATAAGAACATAAATATTGTATAAGAAAATAAAGACATATTTGCTTTGTAAACTACTTACTAATAAAATATTAGCTAATGCACTTTTTGAATGAGTATAAGAAACTTGAAACAGAGATTCTACAGCGTCTGCTGAAACCTGCATTTAGATTTTCACCTTATAAGGTCGGTCCATTTCTCCTCATTTTTGGCTGTATTTCTCATTATTCCTTCGATTACTTCTCTGTATACAATACTGGTCTTTCTCATCTTCTTTTATTCCATGCACATGTTTAAAGCCTAGTCATCGATCGTCTTACATGCCATTCGCATTACATGCCCGTACCTTAAACGTTGTTTAAACTCTATTGTATTTCCTCTTTACTTCTTGAGCGCTTGACAGGACGTGGTGACACTCTAAATTTTTTGGTTTACTGTCATCATTGTCTACGATCCTGTGGCATATGAACGGCTTCATGTAGGGATTTTTTCACCAGAGTCTTAATTTGGTCTGTCCATAGTATTAGAAAACTTCCTCTTGGTCATAGGCCTTTTACCTTTCCTTCTACTACCAATTAAAGACACAGGTGCATAAAGGGTATATGTGACATTTGCAAGTTATTGAGAGAAACGAAGTTAAAGTTTTTATACTAGAATTTTCTTACTATAAGATCTACATAGACTAAATTTATAGGATAGGTAGTCCTAAACCTAATATATTTATTAATAATATTCAAAATAAACATTTATTATTAGAAAAAAATTTAGAATTTAAACGTACTTAGATCCTTGATCCACTGAGTAAATAGTAGAAGTACCAACTTGTTTAAATGCATAAAGGATATATGTAACCAATAACAAAAATAATACAATATATTGTCCTTGTTTATTAATAAAATATACAATAACTATTTCTTGGTAAAATTTTTACAAAGATAGTAAATCAAATTAAAAAAAAATTGATTTTCACTACAAAGAAACCTTAACGTGTTCTTCGCCTAGTACTTGGTTTTCTGTCTATATCTGCATTTTGTTGCTTTTCACAAATAATATTGGTGTTAAAATGTCTAATCCTCATCAACAAAAATTAACTGTTGTTTTAAATTTTTAATTTTTTCTGCGGTCAGTTTGTTATTTTAGCCATTACTGGTAAATTAAATTCTGTTTCTGTAACTACTTATATATTTTTACGGATATCTACTTTTAGGAAAGGTCTGAATGGATCCAGTGTTTTTTTTTTACATATATTCACCATAGTTTTCAACACTAATTCATTTTATCTCATTCCCCTTATTTATTTTTTCTTTATTAATTCAACGGGGATGTTTCCAGGTCCTTTCCCTTTAAGGTTCATCTTATCTCGTTCACACTGATTGGTTGTATTTCTTCTTCTTCTACTGGATCTGTTCTGAAGTCTCTGTAATTTATTTTTCAATGTATCAAGTATCCATTCACGACACATTAATGGTGGTCTATCTGAGTTTACTATGTAAATGTTTAAAATTTTTGTATTACCCTTGTATTTAATATTGACTTGTGTAAAATCCACCACATCTAAAGACTTTTTGCAATATGTAACTAACTTTAAATCGGTATTTTGTAATTTTAAATTAAAAAAATATGATTTTAAATCATTGAAATTTAATAATGTAACAGCTGCACGTGAATCTATTTCAAAGGATAGGCTTACCTAAATTGTAAATTATTTCCTGTAGTATGAATGATCTGAATGAATGTTGAAAATTTCTTCCACTTGATCTACCTGATTCGAAATTTTACTTTTCATTCATATTTTGCTCAGATGGCCTCCTCGTTTGCATTTGCTATAGACGTGTTTTTAGTGTTTAATTACATTTGTTCGCAATATGTT
The DNA here is from genome assembly GCF_040954645.1 of Diabrotica undecimpunctata. Taxonomy (NCBI): domain Eukaryota; kingdom Metazoa; phylum Arthropoda; class Insecta; order Coleoptera; family Chrysomelidae; genus Diabrotica; species Diabrotica undecimpunctata. The sequence goes on from NC_092810.1 coordinate 93,812,004, forward strand.
GTGAAGTTCCGCATCTAAAACAAAATATATTTTTAGTTTGGTTATGATGAATATCATTTCTTTTCACATTTGTAGGTTGTATGTGTCCTTGTTTATTCTTGACACTAGAAACTTTATTTATATTAGCACTTGTATTTGACTTCTGTAATCGAGCTGCATTTCAGGTTGATGGCTCTATGCTGATGGCAACTTCTAATATTTTCTCCATTATAGGATCCTTGTATTCTTTGAGTCTGCTTTGAATATTTTGATTTCAAAGACCAAATACTAATTGAATCCTCGGGGCTTTGTTTAAATAATCACCAAATTTGCAAGTTGTAGCTAATCTACGTAAAGCTGTAATATATTCATTGGAACTTTCCCCTTCATGTTGTTTTCTTTGTGAAAATCTGAAATTTTCCACTATTTCCAACGGTTCAGGGTTGTAATGCTGTTTCATTGTATTAACCAGTTCATCATATGATTTCTCGTCTGGTTTTTTGGCGAAATCTTATCACAAAGAATATCATATGCATCTGGACCCATGTAGTGTAGAAGGTATGCAGCTTTCTTGTCTTTTGATACTGCAAAGACATTGAATGCACTCTGAAGGCGTTGTAACCACCGATCAAAATTCTTGGATGTTCGTAAGTTTCAATGCTAAATAAGGTGTGAACTGAATGGATTGTCATCTTAGTCATCTTTTAAATGTATACGTAATTGTAAATTAGACAGGATTTCGATTATTTATGTAGATTATTGGTAAATTTTCACTATAGATCACCACGCTGCAGTTAGGTTATGTATGTATACTGGTCTTAATATTTGTGTTTCCTTGAAGATTCGACCGTCCTCGTCGCCAAGCTATTGTATATGTACGTGTAATGTTATGAAACTTGTGTTGAATGTATTTCATGTTCCTTTGTTTCACTAATTAAAAACATGTGTGTAGTAACCTACATAACGTCACTCCGTAAGTAATGAAGTGATTAACGTCCCATGACATCTGTCAACGTTCAAGTGTCATGTCATAGAACTACTAAAATGTTAAGTATATGACAGGTATTTTAATATGTTAGTATCGAGCATACACAATTTTAAACGAAAACATTGAATCTTGTAAAATACATTAATTGCTTTAAAATAGTCTATTTAGTAGTCTATAAAATACGTAGTGCCAAAAATAAACTCGTGTAAGAGCAGGAGAACAATGTTGGAGAGAAAACATGACACTTTATCCTGCATTAGAAGATTAAGAAACAGCTGAATTTTACAGATATAAAACAGTTGGATGCCTTACTAATGATGACAGTAAAACAATTAAAAATAAGAAAACAAAAATAAATATACACACAGTACATACAGAATCTCTCTGTTTAATGACACTAAAAGACGCTGTCCTGATAACACTTAAGTCAATATTATCTATAGCAGAGCAGGAAACACACATAGCTATAAAAGAGCTAAAAGACAGAAAAACTTCAGGTCTGAATGAGATTTACGCAAAACTGCTGGAGCTGCTCGAAGATGAAATAATCAAACATGTTACCTATATTTTCAATAATGTATACATTACTGGAAATACGCCTCAAGCAATCATTATTTATACCTTTGCTTAAAAAGTCAAACGCAGAAAATGTGGGGACTACCGAACAATTATTAGTCTCTTAAGCAATTTTCTTGCCTTATGGCAATAAAAATCATACACAGGAGAGTGTATATATTAATAGAGACCTAACTTAGCCGATCGCAATATAGTTTTGGGGGATGACTAGGTACAAGGGATGTCCTATTCGCTATCCAAGTATTGATTTAACTCGAAGTAGAAATATCGATAATACAGACACACGTGAACAACCCATCCCGAGGGACGTGTTCCATTGAATAGCGGGGAACCCACATGTCCAAAGATCAAACCAACCACACTTCGTTATGAAGTGGTACCTATTTGACCTCCATGCTATGCCATCACCCATCCCCATCGTGTGACTTACGAATGGGAGGGCTTATGTTCTGAACTTTACTTTGGATGCCCTGGATAATGGAATATTCTCTGTTTTTCTTGGTTGTGGTTAGGTGCCCTTAGAGATAACTTTCTATGATTGACTGAATTTAATTTGGTATATTTGGTATATATGGTTGACTTTGGAGCTAAGTCCCTAAAAAGTGTTTGTGCTGGAAAGAGTTCAAATTAAATCTAAGTTGGCATCTCTTTATCCGAAAAATATGTGTGTTCGTTCACTCAGTTGCCGAATTAGCAAAATATATTTTGTTCTCCTCATCGGCTGAGCGCCTGACTCTACTGGCCACCGAGCACACGCTTGTTGCATACGGTATGGAAATGCCCTGTGTAATGGAACATTCTTTGTTTTTCTTGGTTGTGGTTAGGCGCCCTAATTTTAGGGGTAGCTCAAAGACAACCTTTCTCCCTGTGATTGACTAAATTTAATTTTGTATCTTGATTTTAAAGCCTAAGTCCCCTAAAAAGTATAGATTTTGGAAGAAGAGCCATCAATTAAAGTTGATGTCTCTTTATTTAAAAAATGTGTGTGTTCGGTGCGCAGTTGCAACTCAGTTGCCGAATTGGCAAAATAAATTTTGTTATCATTGTCGGCTGAGCGCCCTAATGTCCTATACACCAAGCCCACGCTTATTTCATATGACCTCGATGCTTAGGTTTCGCGGCTGTGGGTTCATTTGACCTTCTTGATGTACCATCTTGCCTGATGAACCTCTTGCCTGATGGGAATCTTTGTGCGTATATGTGCGTATATGCGTTTTTATTTAAGGTGAAGATAAAATAATAATAGAAGGAAAGGAGTAATGGACGGAGTGTGCATTTTCAGTTGTATATGGCCTCCTACCCAGTGTATATATTTTTATGGTTTTTATATTTTTTAGTGTAAATGGTTAGAAAAAGAAAAATTAACATAACTAAAATAAAATGAATAAAATAAAATAATAATGACCGACTAAAGGTTATTTTCTTGGTGAGCAGTGCTCTTTTGTGTTTTTTGTGTTTTTTGGTACCTTCTTTTACCGCGTCGTATGTCCCCTGGATCCAATCTCTATTTGATAAGCTGTTAACTGGGTTGTCTAAGTACCTTCCTCAAGTTAGTATCGTAGTCTGTAAACTCTCTTAGTGTTTGGCATGGATTGTTCCTAAAGTTGTTGAAGATTTCATAAGGTCGTTCGTACATCATTTTTGGCACTCCCTTTTGTTGAGAATTTTCAAATAAGTACCTTAAAGTTACGTATTTAGAAAGATTCAAAGCCTCCAAATCATAAAGTTTTGTATGGTCTGAATGTTCTTTTGATTCTACTTGCACGTGTGACATCAAGCCGCTTAGGCGTAGGTAAGGGTAGACATAATTATAGCATTTGCCATTTTGATCTTTGTTTTGAACCTAAGTCTTCTTTTTGGTCATATTAGTAACAAGAGTTAACTTCAAAAAAGCTTGGCCTTATGTAACGTCTGTTTGAAATGCTCAGGAAAGTTAGTTTTTTATTTAACTTACTGGCAAGGTATGTATCATTATGTTTCCATTCAATATAAGTATTAAAAAGGGTTAATTCCCTAGTAGGTTTCCTTTTTCCTTTTTTTTCTTTTTTTCCTTAACATATCAGGATTACATACGGCTAAGTGCTATTTGTAAATACCTCGTTGCAAAGTCGGAATATGTAGCGGTCTTACGCTTCCATAGTTTTGACCTTAGATAGGGTATCGAACTCTGAACCTCCTGTTGGCCAGGTACAACGAACGAGAAAAAACATGTATACCCAAATTCGTTAATTTTATACAGCAAATCCTCATGCCAGACTCGGTTAAAAGCTTTGGTGACATCGAGAAAGGCGGCTGCTATATACTTTCTCTTATTCAACACTTTAGATGTATATTAAGCTAGTCTCAACACTTGCAGTTTGCATGAATGTTCACTTCTGAATCCAAACTGCGCTTCAGGTATTTTTCGTAACCCCCATCTCGGATTCCTCATTGAACCTGGCTAAAATAACTCACTCTGCAATTTTGCTTATTTCTGGTAGTAAGCTAATAGGAAGGTAGTTTTGTGGAAAAGTTCCGTTTTCCCGGTTTTGCTACCATTATAGTTGCTATACCCTGTTAGTTATGTTGTCTGTTCCTGGAGCCGTTTTAGTATTATTCATTTTAATCAGCAGTTTGATCTTGTCTGGGAGGCGTGTGTAAATCCTACTGCGCTTCTGTTTCTACCTAAATTCGTCTTTTCCTTTTCACTTCCTCCATGAATTCTTAGTTTTTTTCATTGGGGTGGTAATTATTTCTACATTTCCTTTCTAGTGTGTCCTTTAAGCCGTTGCTTTGTCTCTTTCAGTGTACACCATTTGAGTGTAGTATTTTTGAAAGCTTCCATATCGCAGATTTATTAGGATTCAATTACTATAAAATTATCCCAGTAGTCGCACCTCTGCAGCTCCAATTGATTTTTTATTTCCCTATTTAGCTCCTTAGCAAATCTTTTGTTCTCTCGAGATTCCTTATCCAGTTTGCTCTTCTGGCTCTATTTACGTCTCTTGTAGAGCTATGAAATTTAGTTTAAGTCTATCACCAAACTCGTCTAGAGTATTTATTTTTTGCCAGTATATTTCGTAAATTTCGGCTTTTCGTTTGCTGTGGTGAAGGAGGTCTCCTTCTAGGGACTTTTGAGCGTGTTCTGTAATTAGCAGTGTGTGCTTTTCTACAGTTGGCACATTTCGGATCCATGCTTTTATCTTTCGGACACTCTTTCTGACAGTTAAAGCATTATTTCTTTTTTTTTTTGATTTCTTCCTCGACGTAGAGGAACATTATAGCAGAGGTCTATGTTTTTATTATTTCTATCATCTTTTTCTTTTATGACGAGGAATAATGTCAGCTTCGTTCTGTCTTTCTTTTTGAAAAATATATTGGCGACATTTTGTTTTCTATGCTTATATCTTCCAACTCTTGCTGGATCGACTTGTGATCTATGGATTCTCCCAGACATCTGATTATCATCCTCTTGGTTCTTTCCTGGTCGATGGAAAATGCAATGAATTTAATATTTGTTTTTGTTTGGTTTTAATAGTTTTCCGTTGTATTTTTTTCACACATTAACCATTTCAAGGTAGTTTTTGTAGTCTTTGGTTTGTATGACTATAGACCAGCCAGAATTTGAAAATTTGTTTGAGGAGCCTATTCCTCTTTCTGGTGTTATTTTTAAAATCTCTTGACTTATGTAGTTGTTGTCTTGGTATGAGTCGCTGTTTGTTCGGTTGGTCTCGTTGTTTTGGATACCGCGGCTTTATGTTTGTTTTGTTGGCGTTCTTGTTCGTTTCGCTGTTAAATTATCTTTGTCTGCTTCTCAACAGCGCTGATTTTTTAGGCTTTTGTGCTTTAGTTTTATCTGGCTTCTCGTTGGTCTTAATTGCTATTATTGCAGGCTTCTCGCTTGCGTATGTGCTGGTTTCTGTTTGTTTTTTTTCTTGGGATTTTGCTGGATTGCACAATCATAATCTTCGGTGTCCATGTTTGTTTGTTGGATTATTTTGAATGAGATGGGGCCCTCTTCACTACTTTTAAAGCTCTCATCGCTGTTTGAAATGTTTTCTAGATGCACATTTTTAGATTTATCTTTGCTGTAAGTATATTCCGTCAGAGTCAGGTGTAATTTTGTAGTCTTTTTATCCCATTTACCAAGTCATCTATTTGTTGACTCTATTTTTTTTTATGGAGTCGCTTTATCTTCTGCCTCACATTTGTCTGTCATAATTTTTTAATTTGACTGTATTTGCTGATTCGTTTAGCCTCCTTCTTTTCGAAATCTGACCAGCGTCCTCTAGGGCGCCTGTTTTCTAATTTTTTCTTCTTCTGTTTGTGACTCATTGTTGCTATTACTTTGATAAACGTTGGTAGACTCGTAAATTGTAAACTTTTTCACACATTGGAGAACAAATTTCAGAATCTATATTTGCAGCATGAACATTTTTACCCTGAGAAAAATGAGAAGAATTATTAAAGTTACCTAAATACTTATTCATCTCAGAATCAGAATTTTAAGAATTATTTAATTGTATATTATTCTTATTACTATTATTTGAACCAAAATTCAAATCTACCAACAACTGTTCATAGTTTTCGGGGGTTTCTAGGGAGGGGAACGGTCAAATGATATTCTTGAAGATACTTATTTAACAGAACCTGTTTTTTTTTCGACCGATTAACTGTGTGTGACTGACATAGACCATATCGTGGATTTTGACAACATTAAAATTTTGTGCAATGAAGGTAGTAAATTTAAAAGGTCTTTTTTAGAAATGTTATCTATAAGCAAACCTGGTAATAGTTTATTTAAATAAAAGATCATAAATTCAAAATTTAAGTAAAATTTATAACTACATTATTTATTTATACTTTATTCATAGTAGCATAAGTTTATCACATTGGTTGCTTTCTTTTTTATTTTTTCTATATTCTTGTTACATATTTTTGCTCTCCTGTAAACTGAAAAAATATTTTTCGAATTATTTAAATTATCATGTTGGCAATATATTTAACATATATACCACTTTTAGCTGCTTGTCGCTCTAAGCTGGTTTTCATTGGCATTGACAGGGTTTTTTATATTTGTCGACGACAACCCATTTTGTATTTGAACGGTCCGCCACTGCAGCCCAGACAGCCAGCTAGTCGGTACAGACGACAGATGACAGAATGACATTCCATCACCAGCCGTTGAGAAGCATAGAACTATTTGTTATTGTTTTCATATTTTTGTGCAAATTCATAAATAAATGCAGTATTTTAGACTATTAATTAATTTCAATGAATACAGTCTACTACAACAATAAACATTGGTCCATTCGACCCGATATTTGTGATAAAATCAGTGCTAAAAGTGATTCACAGTTAACGGTCAAGTGAAAGAACACGTGGGATTGCCGAACAATATACAGCCAAAAATACCGGTGAGTTCCCATCTGATTCCTATACCTATTTATACTGTTTTTGTTTGTGTAAGTTGCATAAAACTATTTACAATCTATATATCTATTTAAATTCAATTCGAATCTATTTGATTAATAAACAATGTCGGACGAACACTTAAAAAGATTAATTAGAAAACGAGCTGGTCATAAGGCTTCATTTACAATTTTCTCCAAATTTCTAGAGTCTATTAAATGCAAATTAGAATTACATGATGTTGAAAAAATCGAACTAAGCGACAGAATAAATAAACTAGAAAATACATTTTTAGAAATTAAAATTATCCAATCAGAAATAGAAGAATTGGCAGACGATCCCGAACCACACTTTGTGATAAGGGAAGAACTTGAAAACAATTTTTATTCACTATCGGCTAATGCCAAAGCATTGTTAAATAAATTCATTTCAGATATTGATGATAAAAAGTCGGTGACAAGCGAGCATACAAGCAATAACACTTCTATTTCTGACGGGGCTTATCGTTTACAAGGTGTAAAACTGCCAACAATACAAATTCCAAAGTTCGACGGCACATACGAATTTTGGCTAGAATTTCGAGACACGTTTGAGTCACTCATTCATACAAATGATAGTATTACAAATATTCAGAAGTATCATTATCTTCGGGCATCATTACAAGGAAATGCCGCCGCAGTCATAAAACCTATCGAATTTTCCGCAAACGGGTACAATTTGGCATGGGACTCTGTATGTGATCGATACAATAATAAAAAACTCTTAATACACAATCATATTAAAGCTTTATTTTCATTGGAATCTATTCACAAAGAATCTTTTGTAAAATTTCGTAAATTAGTAGATGATTTTTCAAAACATTTAAAGTCACTTCAACAATTAAATCAGCCGTGTGAACAATGGGACGCCTTACTTATATTCATTATAACATCAAAACTAGACGAAACTACTATTAGGGAATGGGAAAAGCATATTGCTACTCAAACGGAACTACCAACTTTATCCGATCTAAAAGGATTTTTAAAACCAAGAGCAGATTTTCTAGAGGCAATTGAAATGAACATTGAAACAAAAAATAAAAGTAAGGAGAACAGGACGACTAGGGGATTCTTAGCAACAAAAACAAACTATACATGCGTCTCTTGTCAAGGCGACCATAGCATTTACACTTGCGAAACATTTTTAAATTATCCAATAAACGAAAGGTGGAATTTTATTAGATCAAAATCATTGTGTACAAACTGCTTGCGATCGGGTCACTCCAATAAACAGTGCAAACCCGGGCCATGTCGCAAGTGCAAAGCACGTCACAACTCACTTTTACACAATAATACAAATGATAGGAGCATCATTATAAGCCAAAATAATTCGGGCACGTTCAATAGAAATTCGAATATATCCAATAGCAGTATTAATACAAATCCATCACAAAGTACAAGTGAGCCAATAAATCCAGTAACAAGTAACAATACATTTTGTGGTAACAGCATGCTTTATTGTTCTGATACAGGCTATGTTTTTCTCTCAACAGCAATCTTAAGTGTTAAAGATATGAATGGTAAAATGCAAAGGGCTCGTGCACTATTGGATTGCGGGTCTCAATCTTCATTTATCACAACAAACATGTGTAACAAACTAGGAATCAAACCACAAGATGTCAGCTTAAATCTTTTGGGCATAGGCAACAAACTATCAACTATTACAGGTCAATGTCAGTTAGAGATTTGCACATCTAATAATAAATTTGTAAAAATAATCAACTGTTTTGTATTGCCAAAAATAACAAATATTCTTCCTCATACAAACATTGATGTAAGCGCTATAAACATTCCTAATACAATTCGGTTAGCAGATCCTAATTTTGGCAATGCTGGATCTATTGACATTCTTATCGGCGCAGATATTTTTTGGCATTTGATTTGTAAAGGTCGCATATCTTTAGATCAAGGTCCTATTTTAACAGAAACAATATTTGGGTGGATAATTTCTGGCCCGCTGGGATCGGTTCCCCACAATACAATATCTTGCAATCTTAGCACAAATCTGGAACTAACTAAACTTCTTCAGCAATTTTGGGAAGTAGAGGAATTGCCAAATATTCCTCATCTATCTGAAGAAGAGCAATTGTGCGAGGACAATTTTCAAAAAACTACTACACGTGATCCAAATGGTAGATTCATAGTTATGATGCCATTAAAACAATATCCGCATGTGTTGGGTGATTCAAGGATACAAGCTGAAAGAAGATTTCATCATCTAGAAAAAAGATTAGCACAAAACAATCCTCTTCGCGAACAATATATACAATTCATGCGCGAATATCAGGAGCTAAACCACATGTCGTTAGCAGATATCTCTGAAAACTCTACTGTCGACTACTACATGCCACATCATGGTGTCCTAAAGGAGGACAGTCTTACAACAAAACTTCGTGTCGTGTTTGACGCATCTTCACCAACAAGCAACGGGTTATCATTAAACAATATTCAATGCGTCGGACCCAGTATACAACAAGATCTATTCTCAATTCTCATCCGATTCAGAAAACACAAATTCATCATAAGCTCAGACGTAACCAAAATGTACAGGCAGGTGTTAATTCATCCCAGCCAACGCAGTCTTCAAAAAATAGTCTGGAGGGAAAGTCCTTCAGATCCGTTACAACATTTTGCTTTAAATACGGTTACTTATGGCCAAGCATCAGCTAGTTTTCTTGCTATTCGATGCCTTTTCGAGTTAGCTAACGAATGCCAATCGTCGCAACCAGAAATCGCGAAGATATTACGTCAGGATTTCTACGTAGATGACTTGTTAACCGGTGCGGATACTATTACTGAAGCTTCAAACATTTGCCGTGAAGTCTCACGTATTTTACTTACAGGTTGTTTTCCACTCAGAAAATGGATTTCAAATGACCCAAGAGTTTTAGAAAGGGTAAATAATCAAGATGATTCCTTTGGAATTCTAAACCTCTCTAAAGATGGAGTCACAAAAACTTTAGGACTTATTTGGTCATCCCAACGTGATTCACTATTATACAATGTACAATATAACAATTACAAGGAAACTTGTACCAAAAGAGATGTTCTTTCTTTAATTGCAAGAATATACGATCCACTAGGCTTAGTAGGTCCTTGTATCATACTTGCGAAGATTCTAATGCAAAGGCTATGGACTGAAAAACTGAATTGGGATGAAAAATTAAGCGGTTCATCACTAAATACTTGAAATAGATTGAAAAATGATCTTGCCAATCTGAAACAATTAAGTATACCACGTCATGCAGTGTGCAATAATGCTAAAGATATAGAAATACACGGTTTTTCGGACGCATCACAACAAGCCTACGGTGCTTGTATCTATTTAAGAAGTACTGATGACAAGGGAAATATCTCGGTTAAAATTCTATGTGCTAAATCAAAGGTTGCCCCTATCAAAACTCTAAGCATTCCACGCCTAGAGCTTTGCGCAGCTGTATTACTTTCACGTCTTTTAACTAAGGTAATTGAATCCATTAATATAGACCTCAATAAATGTTATTTATGGTCAGATTCCACAATAACCCTTGCTTGGATCAATACTTCTCCTAACAATCTTCAAACCTTCGTAGCTAACAGAGTCTCCGAAATTCAGGTCTTAACAAAGTCCTATACATGGAAGTATGTACCCACACAAGATAATCCTGCAGACCATCTATCAAGGGGATTATCTCCTTCTCAAATACTAAATTCTTCACTATGGTGGGACGGTCCGTCATGGTTGTCTTTAAGGGAAGAATTTTGGCCCCTTTTAAATCCAAAGGTAGACATTCTACCCGAAATAAAATCTCAAACTATTCTCAATTTTGTTTCCTATTCTCAGCAAGAACAATGGTTTCCATTCAAGGCCTTTTCACAATATTCGCGTTTACTGCGCGCATTTGCATACATCCTTAGATTTAAAAATAATTTATTAACACCCAAAATTCTTAGAGAGTGTGGCTCTCTAACATTAACCAATATTAATGACGCTCGTCGTTATTTATTGAAGATCATACAACTACACTCTTTTCGCGAAGAGTATGATCAGCTGTCAAAACAACAAAGCGTTAGTTCCAACAGCAAGCTCTTCTCTTTAAACCCATTTATTGACCAGGATGGTTTAATACGTGTTGGTGGTCGCTTGGCTAACTCGGATTTTCTATATGACAAAAAACATCCCATTGTCTTGGATTCAAAACATCATTTCACGATATTATTTTTCCGTCATGAACACCTGCGTCTATATCATGCAGGCCCTCAGCTGCTTCTATCTACTATTCGGGAGACATATTGGCCTATATCAGGCAGAAACCTATCTAGGTTGACTGTTAAACAATCTACTACTTGTTTACGATTTAATCCTAAACCTATACAACCAATCATGGGTGATTTACCACGTGACCGATTACTGTACACATTTCCCTTTGCCATCACTGGTATTGACTACGCCGGTCCGTTTTTGTATAAAAATAAGGGCAGAGGTGCCAAATTAAATAAATGCTATATTTCATTATTCATATGTTTTGCTACAAAGGCGATTCATCTTGAGCTCGTAACCGATTTGAGCACTCAAACATTCATGCTTGCCTTGCGCCGCTTTATCGCTCGTAGAGGAAAGCCAGCCAAATTGTACTCAGATAATGGTAGAAACTTCGTGGGTGCCATGTCTGAACTTAAAAGATTTTTAAAAATTAACAATGCACACATACAAGATTCATGTACACATGAGGGTATTGAATGGCATTTAATTCCGCCATATTCTCCACATTTCGGGGGACTCTGGGAATCCGGAGTAAAATCTTGTAAATTTCACTTAAAACGTTCACTTAAAAATACAAATCTTACATTTGAGGAGTTTGCAACAATACTATCACAAATAGAAGCAGTACTCAACTCCAGACCTTTGTGTCCTATTAGTCCTGATCCTAATGATTTAACACCACTCTGTCCCGCTCATTTCCTCATCGGTAGAATGCCAACGCTAGCTCCAGAACCAGATCTACTCCAAGAGATTCCACAACGACTCAATAGATTTCAACGCATCCAACAAATTTTCCAAAGTTTCTGGAAGAGATGGTCTTCCGAATACGTCGTCGAGCTACAGAGACGTTCTAAGTGGCAAATATCCAAGGGAGAATTAGTAGAAGGAACTTTAGTCCTTATCAAAGATGACTGTCTGCCACCAGCAAAGTGGAAACTAGGCAGAATAACTCACATACATGACGGATCGCAGAATACCGCTAGAGTTGCAAAAATAAAGACTCAAGAAGGTATCATCACGAGGTCATTCTCCAAAATATGTCCTCTCCTTCCATTAAATTGAAAGATTCAGGATCTTTCAAGGCCGGGAGTATGTCGACGACAACCCATTTTGTATTTGAACGGTCCGCCACTGCAGCCAGCCAGCCAGCTAGTCGGTACAGACGACAGATGACAGAATGACATTCCATCACCAGCCGTTGAGAAGCATAGAACTATTTGTTATTGTTTTCATATTTTTGTGCAAATTCATAAATAAATGCAGTATTTTAGACTATTAATTAATTTCAATGAATACAGTCCACTACAACAATAAACAATATTACTTTTTTCCATTTATCGATAATTTATTTATAATGAAAGTGGTCAAAATTCATATCTTTCTGAATATTAATTTGTAACATGTAGTCGGGGAAAAATTCGTTTTCGTCTTAACAGACGAAATGTATATACCTATATATATATATATATATATATATATATATATATATATATATATATATATATATATATATATATATATATATATATATGTATATATATAATATATATAATATATATATATATATATATATATATATATATATATATATATATATGTATATATATACATTATATATATATATAATATATATAATATATATATATATATATATATATATATATATATATATATATTAGAAGTGATTATTTCGACCAAAAAATAATTTATAAATACGTTCAAATTATCGGGTAAAGTGGTCTGTAATAAAAATCTTTCTTTTTTCTAAATTACTCAATATTTCGCCATTTATTTAAAAGCTTCCTCAGGAGTAAACTAAAAACAATTTGAACATTACAAAAAATGGCGTACAAATACATTTTAAAACACTCACAGAATTTAAAATGTTTCTCAAATAAAAACTGACATTGAAGTATTTGAAATATTGAATGTCAAGATTAAATTGTCTTAAGCACGTTCGTTACAGCTATACGATAAAAAATTAAAATTGGTTCAAATGTAAAAATAAAAATAACAATAAAAGAAAAGTTAGAAGAATAATATTTATTTGATGAATTATTAAGGTTAGTTGTTATTAAGATGAATGTTGGCTATTTTTAATATTTATAAATTTTGTTCAATATGTTACAATATATGTTACTTAACTGTCCAGTGTCCGTTTTATAATTTAAAACTATTATAGTATTTTATTTTTTTTTTATAATTTATATCTGCAGATATTTATATTTTGTCACTCTCTCTATTTGCTGTCCACCAAGAGTTAGTTGTTCATTATTTATTGGACTCCTTGATACTATCATAAATTTGGTCTTATCTGTGTTGATGTCAAGTCCCATTTGAATGCATTCACTATTTATTGCATCTAGTAAAGTTTGTAGTTCTTCTATACTCTCAGCCATAATTACCGCGTCATCTGCAAATCTCATGGTGTTTATGATTTCTCCACCAATTCTTATTCCCTCTTTTCTTTCCCATAAGGCTTTTCTGAATATGACCTGTGAGTACACGTTGGAAAGCGTCGGAGACAAGACGCATCCTTGCCTAACCCCTCTCGCAATCGGTGTATTATTTGTTTCTATATCGTTAACCTTTACTACTACTTTCTGGTTCCAGTATATAGCCTTAATAAACTCAATGTCTTTTTTGTCTAAATTGATGTTTTTTAATTCATCTATTAACTTCATATGCTGCACTCGGTCAAAGGCCTTCCTAAAGTCTATGAAGCATTACTCATTAAGTTTGTAAGTAGTGAATTTTTAATTAATTATACAAACGTTAACAAACTATTCGTCACATTTGTAGCTCACTGATGAAGGACATAACCAATGTCCGAAAGCTGGGAATAAAAATTTACAAGAGCAAACGTTTCATTTTTTATTGCTGCAAACCCAATATTTAATGTTTACTTCTATATATATATATATAGAATATATATATATATATATATATATATATATATATATATATATATATATATATATATATATATATATATTATATATATTATTATCGATATTAGTAACAACGTCGTTTTTCGTCATTGAATGGGGTAATGGTAATAATATTGTGTGATAAAATATTTTGCTGTAACAGTTCTGCTTCGGCGGGATACTTGTAGCTTACGCTTTGGTGGAGCAAGTTCAATCAAAGAACTTAAAAATTGGCGTTGTTCATCCCAAGAGTTTAAGTTTCGGTAGTCACGTAAATACATCGTTTCGTTTTATCTTCAATATGACATACACTTATTATTTTCTGACTTCACTAATAAGACTAAGAGTTATTTAGCCATTATATGTTATCACCATTTGACCATAAAAAATGAAAAATGTATTTTGATCATTGCGTGACAAGAATACTTATGATAATCTGATCACACATAAACAAAAAAATGTGCATATGTCATTAAATAACCAACGTTGTCAATAAAATTATATTCATCATGCATTTAGCAGCGTCTGACCAAACGATAACGAATGTTGTTTTGATTATTTTTGTACAATAAACACAAAATGACCAAAAATGCAGTTATCACCTTCTGACCAAATGCTATATATTCGTTTTTAGTTCTATTGTTAATAAATTTACTAATAAAAATGGTTTTCTTGCTAATCCTCCGAAATTATTTTAATCTCTGACTAATTTTGCTGCACTACATTATGTGCAAAGCCGTTTTCCAAAGTTCCGAAGCTTGTTTTCACCCCTAATGTGCCATCGCGGTGTGTTTTGTGGAGTTGTGTAGGACTATTTGCCATTTTCAGGAAAAGAGTCTTGAACATCGCACGCGCGCCCCACACTCCCCAAGATATTAGGTCGCCAACAACTTATTTTGTGACACTGAAAAATAACCGCGTACCAGGTATATACACATACATAAATATTACTCACTCTTGTAAAACTTTGCACATATTTTATTTATTATGTTGAAAATTTTGAGTTAAGCAGTTGTTGTATTTTCACGTAGAGTACTTATATAAAAGCCATTATTTTAATTTTATGACAGACTTTGTGTGGCTTAAATTTTATTAAATACAAATATTTTTATTTTTAGGCAATATTTATAAATCTACAGCTTATTTGTAAATATTTAACTTATTAGCATAATTAGTGTTTAAGTCTTTACTGGTTCGTAGGTTTTACTTTTATTCTTTTGGTCTTCAACGATCTTGCTTGATATTTAAAGTTATTGTTTGGTATTTTCAAATGTTGCCAAGAAGATGTTGATAATCTAAACAATATATTGTGATCGGTTTTAATATTTCTTGGGATGGAGTAATACGAAAATAAGAATCTGCGTTATTTTGAAAGATTATATTCAAAAAATCTTTCATACAATACGATTTTCTTTTCATTAACATCTACCTAAATATGAAAAAGAACCACATTACTTACATTCTTTAGTTTTTTTCTTATATATCATCACTACTTGTGGTAATAAAGCTCTGGTTGAGCACTAACCTTCGCTGATCTGTTTCGTCAGACATTCCTTTCCATAATAGTTTCTAATTTACATCGCAAATTTTCCTCACGTTTCCATCTACACTTATCTACTACACCTCAGACTTAGCCTGCCTTTTTTTGCATATCGCATGTTTGTAGGCATATAGAATAGTCTGTATTAGCTCTTGACATCCTGCTTATCTTAGCTTATCTGCTAGGATCTTTTATTCGAATATATATTGTTAGTTTTGCTTTTAGTTAAAGCTCGTGTTCTTTAGGTGTTTTATTATCATCAACCTGTATGCATCCACTGCTGGACATAGGTCTCCCTCAGCTCTTTCCATCTGCCTCTGTCTTGTGCGGCTTGCATCCAGTTATTGCTAACATGCTTCAGGTCGTCGGTCCATCTAGTTAGTGGGCGTCATTGGCTTCTTGCCTTAGTCTTCACTGTAATATACGTTTTGTCCATCGATTGTCTGATAATTCCTTTTAAAAGGCCCGATTTTTTTACTTTAAAACTTTGGGCGTTTATTGAATTCAAAATATTAAACCTAGTTCTACAAATCTATTTACACCTTTTTTTTTATTCATCTTATTACTTTAATTTTGTTTTGGTATGTTGTCAATACTTTATGGCTGTAAATATTTTCTGTCTCAAATAAAGAAGGGATAATTTTTCTTTATATTTTCTCTAAATATCTAAATAGATCCTTCTCTGTATTTTTTTCTTCTTTATGATGCACTCATCATTATCATCTAGCCTCAAAAGTCCACTGGTAAAGATAGGCCTCTTCCTCATATTTCCAACATCATCTATCTTGCACCACTCTCATCCAGTTTGTATTTTGTATCCTTAGATCGTCAGCCATCGTGTAGCTCTTCCGACCCTTCTCTTGTTTACCCTTGGTCTTCATTCCAATAACCTCTTTGTCCATTTTTCATCCCACATTCTAGCTATGTGTCCTGCTATATTTCCATCTGGCTATCCTTTCGATGAAGACACTCGCCTTGGTTCTTCTCCTGAGCTCTTAGTTTTTTATTTTTCCTCGCAGAGTTATTCCTAACATGAATTGCACTATTCTTCTCTGTGTTACTCTGAGTTTGGTAAGATGTAATAGCGTCATGTAATTTGTTTGTCTATATCTGTCTAATTATCTCTCTCCTGTATGTGCTATATTGCTACGTAGAATGAGTAACCAGTCATGTCCTTTATTTGGTCCGACCATCGTGTTCGAGATCTTCTTCTGGATCTTTTGCCCACTACGTTGCCTTCAAGTATCAATCGCCTACGTCTTCTGGTCTTCTACTTATATGGTTAAAACATCTCACTACATTTTAAATTATAGTTTTGATGAGTCTAGCTTTTATGTTAACATCTTCGAGTTCTAACTTGAATTATACTTGCGATGTGCGGTCCATGATATCCGCAACAATCTATGGTAGATCCACATTTCAAATGCCACTATTATACGCTTTAAATCGACTTTTTTGGTGGTCCAGGTTTCTAAAGCAAAAGTGGCGATAGGAAATATTTTTGCCTTAACAATGATTAATTTTGTGCTTTTTGTAATGTCAGTGTTTTTCCACATTTTTGTAGGGTTCACTATTGCCGATCTAGCCATTGTGATGCGTCGACCGATCTCGTCTTCGCACCTTTCACTAATAGTGATGACTGATTAAATTTTCCGACCATTTTGTATTCAGCCATGTTTCTTATCTGTGATTGGTTGTTTCTCTTTCTATTGATGATCATCACTTTGGTTTCGTAGATTTATTTTTAAACTATACTCCGTACTCACCATGCCAGCTTATCATAATTTGTTCTTCTTGTGAAGACGTCAATAGTTCTTCCTATAGTTGCTGCACCTTGGGTTTTTACTTAAAAACTTTACGCAAAATATGTTCAAAAAATTATTTAAAAATTCCTTTATGAAAGGCATAATATTATGAAGCCCTATCGGGCTACATCACAGAACGTTTTCAGCATTGATATTCCATCATCAGTACTTTCTGGATATACATGTTTTAAGCCACTAAATACTTGTGTAAATACCCTTTAAATGTTCACAAGGAATCTAAGTTCCTGTAGTTTGGCTGTATACCATATATATCAAAAATTTTATTAAAAATCCTTTATAAAAGGTATATAATTTAAAAGACCTAATCGGGCTATATCACAAAACGTTTTCGGAATCCATGTTCCATCATCAGTGCACTAGGTGGGTATACATGTATTGAGCCAATAAATATGTAGGTAAAAACCCGTTAAAATTTGTTTTATAAATTTCGTTTACCTTAAACTATAATTATATTATATTAAACTAAGCTAAAACATGGTGCTATGTTTGTTTTTTTCGAGGATTTTTTTCTACATACCAATTCAATCTAATGGCCGCAATTTCAAATTTGTAAGTAAAATCTTTACTTATATATAATATAACCCATCATAACCTTTTTAGCTATCACTGATGATGGTATAAAGCATACCAAAAGATATTTGATTATAAAAAAAAAGTACTCTTGGCTTTATTAATTTTGCTTCATACCCACTAATCCCTTCTTTTCTATCCTTGATCAGCTGTAATCAAAAGTGCGTTTGTTTTTACAGTTTTTTAAGATTTTAATAAAAATTCAAAAAAAAAATAATCTACGTTTCATTTTTAACGTTATATTGGCTCGTAGAAAATATATTATTTCCTAACGCATGCGCAAAGTGATTTTCCGCTTTCACGAAGTACGTTTTGCGTCGTTTGTGTAACGGCAGTCGATTTATTATTTTTTTTGTACTCATCATTAAACCAGTCTTTATGCGGTGTTAATTATCCCATTGTTATTTCTATTATAACCCTGTATATTTATATTGTTACCTTATTTTTATATACAACAATGTCTTTATAAAGTTTACATTGTCAGAAAATTATCTAAATATAAAAAATCATTTTCATTCCTACAATTTTAATTGTTTCTTCCCATTATTGATTAAAAAAAACACTGTACAGATATAATTACATATGCTCTCTGAAATATTGTTTTTAACAACTCTGGTACATTTATATATTTTCCTTTGGGTAATACAAATATAAATTATTTTTTATTGTTGTTTCCAAATATCAAGGCTATCAATCAACTCAAACCTTAAAGATTTTACAGTCTACTGGACAATCTATTACTTTGCGAAAATGTCAAGTTATTTTTCATTATTTACTATCGAAGAATAAATATGTTTTCATCGAAAGTGAAAAGAATAAAGAAAGCGTTTTATTGGGATAAAAAAGATTATGTGACATATAATATGAAATAGAGACTGGTTGGTATAATTTTTACTATTTATAAAAAAAATATAATTGGTGAAATAGATATATTTAATCATATTTTTTCTTTTTGTAACCGAAATAAGGAAGAAGATTTTAGTTGTGATTGACCATAACAAGTTTACAATTAAGAAACATAATACAATAAAATCTTTGCTTAAGCAGGGTTAAAACTTACCACAAAAGATTTGAATTTGTAGAATATAGTTTTAAGTATAAACAGAAGAGAAATAGGAGACAAATGGCTAATTTGGCGTAGAAGCATTGGGCGTCCTAAAAACTACCAGTGTAACTGTTTAGAAGAGACTACATACCTACATGATTAAAAAATAAAAAAATATGTCAAAAACGAAAAAGATTCAAGAAGTTACATTAACAAGAAATCAAAACCTGTTAGTAACTAATTAAAAACTATTATTTTCATATTATCATATTATTTTTTAAATCTTTGTTGAAAACGATTTCCGGAGTGAAAATCGAAGCGTCAAATAACAATTAAAAATGGAATTTTCAATACAATCAATTGTGCCTTGACCTCCTCCAGCGTCAGTCCCCAAGTATCCCGTTCCTTGGCTGCTCTCCTCCAATTATCCACCCACAATATTTCTTTAACATCATGTCTCAATTCTTTGTTCTTTCCACTGACAGACGTCTTACCATAGTTCCAATAAGCGATCAACTAGGTGTTCTGTTATTATCCGTTCTTATATGGTTACCGACCCAGCGCAATCTTTGTATTTTTACATAATTTTCAGTAGAAGGTCCTTTGTAATAATAATATAATTCCTGGTTTTCTCCTTAGGAGGAACTCCTAAGTCACCTTATTCTCCATAATATATCATTGTCGCAGATGAGTCCCAATATCCTTTTTAATATTTTATTATTAAAAGTTTATTTACTGTCCTTTTTTTCTGTTATGACCCATGTTTCTGCGCCCTATTGCTCTTTGGTTTTATATATTTTTAACTTAAATTCTCTAACTTTGTCTTTGAAACAAAACATCTGCGACACCAATCCATACAACACCAACAGTTGCTATTAACAAGTCTTTATAGACACTTTGTCTAACGGCGTAGCAACCAGTATTAGAAGCCTACGTAGTCATATGAAGTAAATTTCGTCTGTAACTTAAAGTTCGTAGATTATTGTCAGCAAAAAAGTAACTTAAAATTAATTTAACTAGATTTAAAAGGGTTTTTAACCCAGATATTTTTAGCTTTAAATAAGTAAATCTATAAAAATACTGATGATGGAACAGTCATTCCGAAAACGTTCCGTGATGTAGCCTGGTAGAGTTTTCATATTAGTATACCTTTTATATACCAATTGAACATAGGTACAACTATACCAATTGATCATAGGTACACAACTCTTCTTCGAAATATATATAATAGCGCAACAGCCGCAGTGAAAATGGACTATGGCGACACACACACATACATTTTCCTTGGATAAAAGTATTAGGCAAGGAGACACCATCTCTCCTAAACTATTTACCGCTTTATTATGGAGTGCCACGAGAAACAATAATTTTGAAAATGTTGGAGTCAACATAAATTAAAAGTTTCCGAATAACTTCAGGTTTGCAGACAACGTAATCCTTATTACAGACCGGGTAGATGATGACTGTCAACTTTTCCAAGACCTTCAGAGTTATTTGGCTCACGTGCATCAGTTGGCCTTCAAATTACTTTTCCAAAACAAAACACATGACCAACCTTGTACTGGCCAAAAACATTTCCACCAATGGCACGCAAATTGAACAAGTTTATACCTATAAGTATCTGGGCTACGAGCATAAATTAGAAAGATACAATCAAACAACGG
The DNA here is from genome assembly GCF_040954645.1 of Diabrotica undecimpunctata. Lineage (NCBI taxonomy): Eukaryota > Metazoa > Arthropoda > Insecta > Coleoptera > Chrysomelidae > Diabrotica > Diabrotica undecimpunctata. The sequence goes on from NC_092810.1 coordinate 93,832,794, forward strand.
AGTTAAACAGGAGAATAGGACTAAAATAGGCAGCTTACGCAAAACTGAGGGAAGTCTTTAAATCAGATATTCCCATATGCTTAAACAAAAGATCTTTGATCAACGTGTACTTACAGTTCTAACGTTTAAAGCAGAAACATCGACCCTTACCAGAAATTTAATCAATATGATACAAGTGGCACATAGAGCAATGGAGAGAGGGGAGGTCAATTTTTAATATATCTCTTAGGAAAAAAGTTTAAAATCAAATAGTTAAAAAAAACTGGTGTTACGGACGCAGTTAAAATAATTACAACGTTGAAATGGAACTGGGCAGGACATGTTGCCAAAGTCAGACACATAAAAGATAGACCAAGGAAATTTTATCGGGATTTAGACACGATGCTTATTGTAATCGAGGACGTCCTCCAACAAAGTGGTCAGACTATATTAAGCTTATCCAGAACAACTGGATTCGGGGTGCTCAAGATCGGATGCAATGGAAATAATTACGGGAGGCCTATGTTTAGCAGTAGACGCAAAACTTCAAATCATGATGGTGTTACCTTAAAAAACGGATTTTTTAAATAAAATATGTGTGATTTATGGTATACAGCCAACTACAGGAAATTCATTTTCCTTGTTTAAAATCTTAAAACTGAGTAGGACAAAAACAGAATATTTGGAATGCTAATTTAAAGATGCAGTTACTACAAATAAAATAATATCTTTGGATGGTGAAATGAATGTGAAAAGTATTAGTTTTATATACCTTGTAAGTACATTACATCTGCATTACAGAGTAATAGGGAAATAGATGGAGATGCTTATAGTAGAATTAGGGTTGGGTGGATGAAGTAGAATGAGAGGTGTGTTCTGTGACAGAAAAATTCTAATGAAGCTGAAGGGAAAATCCTGTAAAATTACTATAACACTAGCTATGATGTACGGAGCTGAATGTTATACAGTTAAAAATAAAGAGGAAAAATGGATGCATGTGACGGAAATAAGAATGCTAAAATGGATAAGTGGAGTGACAAAAAAGGATAAAGTTAAAAATGAGAATATTAGTGGAAGTTTAAGGATGGCACCAATTAATGTAAAAATGATAGAACATAGGTAAAGATGGTTTAGTTATTTTCAAAGTTAAGACGTTAATTACTCAGAACAAATAATTACTGATTTACGTATTTCTGGAATAGAAAGACCAAAGAAAACATGAAGGATACCCTTATGCAGGGATGTCCGTAAAGGGGATTGATATTAGTGTTACGCAAGCTGGAAACTTATGAAGAAATGTAAGAAATGCAAAACGCGACATGTCGCTTAAAACGAATTTAAAGTAAGCCAGACAAACCTTATATAAACTTAATTTCTGGGTGAAATAACCTGCATCAAAATATATTATTTTTGTTTGGCTATTTCTACACCTAATAAATGGCGCTCATAAGTCTACCGGATCAGAGTTTTATTTAAGTAAAATTTAAATTAGATCATGTCGGCTTTTGTATGTTATGTCGTGTTTTAACCACATACTTTTGCTTAAACAGAAAGAAATCAAAAAACTTTAAATTTTAATATTTTCGAATAAAAAAAAATACTTGTGCTCATAAGCATAGATAACATAAGACAGTATTAAATATTTAAATATCGAACTAAGTCTTTTCCCAAAGAGAATTTTTCAGTTTTGTTGTCGTTTGCTCTCTCCCCTCTCAAAGCATCTCGCGATAACAGGCAACAAGCATATTTTAGCGTCAGATTCTGAAGAATTTTGGTCAATGGCTTTCTTAAAAAAAAGTTTATGTTTTGTAATTTTTCGAAGAGTCTCCATAATGCTTTTTAATTAGTTTTTATCCCCTTCTTAACAAATATTTATTAGTACCAATAGTGTTTTATAAAAACTCTCCCTTAAATTACAATGGCAATTGGACTTATTAAAATTATTGCGCGCTTTGATATTTAAAATTTCACTGAGCTGGTGACTTCATAACAAGCTGAATCTTAGTTAGTTCACATCAACCCTCAACTTGTAGACTTTGTTCCAATTTTATATTATTTTAATATACTGTTGTGGAAACAAAAATTTACGCGATTTTTTAATAGTTTTTGCAATTTGGCCAAAAAGTCTGTTTGGTGGAATGCATAATTGCTCTGAAACTGTAGAGCATTTATACATGCTCTACAGTTGTAAAGAGTACTTCAAATTTTTCTATGCCTGGGGGATTCAAATTTAATAGCCAGTTAAAATAATTTTCCTGTGACTATTCTTATTTTGAGTGCCGCAGCCATCACAGACGAGTCAAATGATTTTTGCATTGTCACTAAATTTAATGTTATCGAGCAGATGCTCTTACATTGGATCAATTCTGATCATTCAGCTTTGCCGACATATACGATCTAACTGTAAATAGATTCAATTTTTCCTTGGTACTTTCTTTAACTATCGTAAAATGGTAGAAATTTAGTTGCATAGTAAAGTAGGCTAGATTTTCCCTTTTTGAGAGTCTTCTTTGTCTTCTTGTGCCCTGCTCGACTATCGTGCGTTGGCGTTGAAAAAAGGGATGCAGATGATCTGTTCCAGTCTTTCAGGTTTTTAAGCCATCACGTTCGTCTTCAACCTGGCCTTCGTTTTCCATGTATTTATAAATGAATTTAAGAGTAAGTTTAAGTTTTTTGGCAATACGTCAGGATAATCATGGTTTTTTTTCAGAAGCTCGAATTATGTATACAAGCTGAAGAACCATTATCTGATTTCTGTGTTAGTGTCTAATGCTTTTTAGTTTGTCTTTAAATTGTAGATACGTAGAATAGAAGTAATTTTTTAAAGTACCAAAAATAACATAATATTTTCACGAGAGAAAGTACATAAATCGAAAGTACATAAAAAACGGTTTCTTAACTTCCAGATTTATACTTTTAGTGTTAATAAATATTTTCCAAAGTTTTTATATAGTTAGCTTTGCTGGTAAGTCAAATTTATGGAACGTTTTAAAACGACTGTAATGAGATTTACATTAGTTTAGAGATTCCATAACGGTACGTTTCTTTTTATTTTAAACTTTTACTCTATCTCACCTACGACATTCTTTGTACATTTCATTAGATTATTTGAACCTTTTGACAATATGTAGAATTTTGTCCTTATTTACTACTAGAATATTAAAGTTTTTTTACACCCATATTATAGTAGGGAAATGTTTTGATTTGATTCCTGCTTCTTTTCATTTTTACTTCTTTTGAGATTAAAAGCACAGCAGTGTTTTAATGTAAAATTATCTTGGGTAATTTAAGATTATTAAAATTATCTTATTTAATATCATCGTGGTAAGTATTGATGTACACTGAAAGGGCTGATATGGTTTACCTACATGTCCACATTTTGGAAATATCGGTAATAAGTGCAACATATCTACAAACAATAACTATAAACATGGTACTTTTATGTGTTACTCTTAAACATTTTCCCAGATTTGTTAACTTAAGATGGAGTAAGATATTCCTCGTAAGGTATTTTTTTCTTTATTAAGGTATTTATTATTAATTTATTATTCAACATAGAACAAACTACACAATTATATTACTGCCGCGTAGGTTATTGGAACACAACGTAAACAACAATGGATTTTGCTCTCCACTGGTCCGCTTCCGCTCTGCACTTCCTTAGCCACGTGGTACATCCAACTACATTCTTATTGGTAGATGTGGGAATGTTCGAGTTTGCACCGATGTCAACTGTAGACATGTCTGATTTTGCTTTTAGAGTTTATTTTGTATCCTAAATATTCAACATAAAATACCGACTTTTACATCAAAACTATACACCAATTGACAGCGCTTCAGATTACGAGAAGAATGACGTCATTTAAAAGTCATTTTGTAAAACATGATTTGTTGGATTTTTTATTTAGGCAATTGATTTACAAGTTATTATATAGTAAATTTTTTTATAGTTTATTCGTCCTCCCCGGGATTCACTCCCCGCCTCTCGACGCGTTAGTGTTCTGAGCTGTTGGACGTGAATCCCTGTCCTGGCATTTGGTCTTCACCTCTGGCTGCGTTAAGTAGTTGAGTTACTGTGACCAAATGCCCATCTTGGTAGTTAGTATTCGCCTCTGGTTGCGTTGAGTAACTGAGTTACCGTTGCTAACTACCCATCTTCTTGTCTTTTGTTTTCTTTTTCTTTTTTGTTCTCCTGAAGAAGCTACATACAATTGTAGCGAAACGTCGAGATGAACCCACTTTTGGGTCACTCACAAATGACACGGTCCAAACCCGGAAGACGAATAAACTATAATTCTGACTCTGGCCGTGGAAGCCTACGATTTCAGTAAATTTTTTGTTAAATTTATATACTGTAGATTACAGATGTTAGAGTGGTGAGTTTGGTCTTATAGGTATTTCCGTGTCTGAAGAGAAAAATTAGTGTTCTAAGAAAAAATGTCATCATCACAAAAAATTCACTATATAATAACTTGTAAATCAGTTGTCTTAATAAAAAATCCGACTAATCATGTTTTACAAAATGACTTTTAAATGACGTCATTCTGTTCGTAATCTGAAGCCCTGTCAAAGGTGAGACAGAGTAAAAGATTAAAATAAAAACTAATGCAAATCTCATTACAGTCGTTTCAAAACGTTCCAGCAATTTGACTTACCAGCAAAGCTAACTATATAAAAACTCTGGAAAATATTTAATAACACTGAAAGTATAAATCTGGAACTTAAGAAACCGTTTTTTATGTACTTTCTCTCGTGAAAATATGATGTTATTTTTGATACTTCTAAAAATTTATTCTATTCTACGTATCTACAGTTTAAAAACAAACTAAAAAGCATTAGACACTAACACCAAAATGAAATAATGGTTCTTCAACTTGTATACATAATTCGAGCTTCTGAAAAAAAAAACAATGATTATCCTGACGTATTGCCAAAAAACTTAAACTTACTCTTAAATTCATTTATAAATACAAGGAAAACGAAGGCCAGGTCGAAGACGAACGTGATGGCATAAAAACCTGAAAGAATGGAACAGATCATCTGCATCCCTTTTATCAACGCTAACGCACGATAGTCGAGCAGGGCACAAGAAGACAAATAAGACTCTCAAAAAAGGAAAATCTAGCCTACTGTTGTGAATTTATTAAAAGGTTCAATATTTATAACACTTACGGATTTAATTTATTTCTTTATTTATATTAACTTATCTGACAATAATTTATTATATCCGTACGTAACAAATTCGCGAGCGCGGGTTCAGAATTAACTGGCCCTCCATATAAAAATGTTGTATTTATATACGAAATCCTGATATACTAGAACAGCATCGAAAGATCGCATTGTCTTGCATCGAAAAATCGAGAAGCATCTAGTTGGAGAATTCACCATAATTTGAATCTAGAACCTCCGGCGAAATTTCTACAACAAAACAGAATATTAGTCATCATATATTTTACAGTTATTTTTAGGCCAGGATTTTTATCGTAACATTGCCCCCCTCTTAAAAGATGGTTCCTCCTGGAACCTTGTCGGGACTGGAACCGGAACTGTATGCTGGTATCGGCAACTGGACCCTCTTTTACAACTTCCAGTTGTATAAAAATGACAAGGGACGGTTTTCTCTCCGCACCAGTAACTATGCGGATTGCAACAGACTAACACCTGGACTTCGGTGTCTTTGAAGATCTCCTCCACCATATTTCGGATAACCCTCCAATCTAATTGGCGGCACTCCAACTTTGGCATGGCTAACTTTTGCACGTCGGACTCTAGTACGTGCTCTCTCAATTGAAGTAAGGCTTCCCATACATCTCGGTAGGTAGGTTGGTCACGGGCAGTGTCTTTTGTTACCAGGTAGAAAAGGTAACGTGATGCATCTTGGAGTTTCAAGGTTTTACCGGGAGCTGGCACCTGGCATTGAAGTTCTGCAACTCGACCAAACTTCCTTCGAAAGACGGATGCCAACCCTGGTGCGTCTTTGATACTGGCCGGGATGGTGAGGGCCAGCGAGTAGTCATCGGGGAGCGCGAGTAGATCTTGCTTTTCTTCAGTGGTAACACCATGTCTCGCTTTACCGGTACCTCCATAGGCACCCATGAATTCCTCAAACGTGAGGTCAGACACATCGTGGACTTGGTTTACTTCCACTTCTTCATCTACGTCGTGGTCACCTTCGAAAGACGCCAGCCGGTTATGGTGTACTATCATCGGCTTTCCCTTCGGAATCTTGCTTATTCGGTAGATGACATCGTTGATCTTCTCCATAATGAGGTATGGACCTTCCCAAAACTGCTGCAATTTGGGAGAACAACCTTTTCGCTTCTTGGGATTATACAGCCATACTTTGTCGTTCTTCTTAAAGCAACCCTTTTCGGCTTGTGTATCGTACCGTTTCTTCATTCGGTCGCTAGCGATCTGAAGGTGGGAACGGACCAACTCATGTACATCGTCCATTCTTCTTCGTAATTCGATCACATAATCTTCACCTGCTACATCTTCTCCAGGTCGACACCCAAACTCTAGATCACAAGGTAGTCGCATTTCGCGTCCGAATAGGACTTTCGCTGGTGTCTGGCCTGTTGATTCGTTAACAGCAGATCTGTAGGCCATTGTGAAGAACGGAAGGTATTGGTCCCAGTCTCTCTGATGACCGGACACCATCTTTGTCAAATATTTGCCAACTGTCCTATTCATCCGTTCTACCATACCATCAGATTGCGGATGATATGCTGTAGTTCTTGTTTTCTTCATGCCTAGTCTATCACATATTCCTTGGAATAGATCGCTTTCGAAGTTCCTGCCTTGGTCACTATGGATCTCCAAAGGCACTCCAAATCGGCTGATATATTCTTGGATCAACTTATCTGCAACGGTGGCGGCCTTCTGGTCTGGAAGTGCGTAAATCTCGACCCACTTACTGAAGTAATCCATTACTACCAGCATGTACTTGCCTCCATTTTCACTTTCTGGAAATGGCCCAGCGATGTCCAAAGCTATTCTTTCAAACGGGCTTCCAACATTGTATTGTCTCATAGGAGCTCTCCTTTTTCGGTAAGGCCCGTTACTCGTGGCACAAATAGTACATTTCTTACACCAGTCTTTTACATCGTCGGAACTGTTCATCCAATAAAACCGTTCCCGAATTCGCTGAAGGGTTTTCCTTACACCAAAATGCCCTCCCGATGGACTGTCGTGTAACTGACGAAGTACTTCGGCTATTCTGCTCTTTGGGATCACCAACTGTCTTCTCTTCTCTGAACCGTCATCATTTTCCAGGACTCGTTTAAGCAAGCCATCTTCGATGATAAATGAGTCCCACTGGGCCCAATACGTCTTAACTACTGAGCATAGGTTTGATATTTCCTGCCAAGGTGGTCGACGGTTTTCCTCTTTCCATTTTCGGATTTTCTGTATAACTGGATCTCTCTCTTGTTCTTCCCTGATCTTAGTAGGCGTCCAGTCGTCGTTGACAATCGTCGTTCTTAGCACTTCTGCTTCCTTGGATTCCGTTTTGTTGCAGTGGGAACACTCTGCTGAGCATGGCCTTCTGGATAGAGAATCAGCGTTTCTGTGGCTAACTCCGGCCCGGTGCTCAATCTTAAAATCGTATTCTTGGAGTCGTTCGATCCACCTGGCTATCTGACCCTCTGGATTCTTAAACTGCATCAACCACTTAAGGGCGGCATGGTCGGTTCGGATTAGAAACTTTCTTCCATAGAGGTATTGATAGAAGTGCTCTACTGATTTCACTACTGCCAGAAGTTCTCTTCTCGTGACGCAATAATTCCGCTCAGGTTTTGAAAGAACTTTACTAAAATATCCGAGGACTCGTTCCTGTCCTCCTTGAATCTGAGACAGCACTCCTCCAATTCCCACATTACTTGCATCTGTATCTAAGATGAACTCTCCTTCTGGCAGTGGATACCCTAAAATTGGTGCTGTTATTAAATGCTTTTTCAAGGTCTCAAAGGCATTTTGGCAGTCTATATCCCAGCGGTATTCTCTTGCTTCCTCTGTAAGTCGCGTTAGTGGCTTAGCGATATCTGCAAACTTCTTAATAAACCTCCGGTAGTAAGTACATAGTCCAAGAAAACTTCTCACTTGATGTTTGTCAGTTGGTTTTGGCCATTCCTTAATGGAATCGATTTTTCCCTTATCCACTGCCACTCCTTCTTTACTGACTATATGACCCAGATAATTGACTTTACCTTGAAATAGCTGGCACTTCTTGGGGTTTAGCATCAATTGGGCAGCTTTAAGTCGATTAAAAACGTTTTCTAAATTCCTCAAATGATCTTCGAATGTCTCCCCCAAGACGATTATGTCATCTAAATAAACCAGGCATGTTTTCCAAGATAACCCTCTCAACACATTTTCCATAAGCCTCTCAAATGTCGCAGGAGCATTACAAAGTCCAAATGGCATAACGTTGAATTGCCACAATCCAGATCCTGTGGTGAAGGCTGTCTTTTCTTTATCGACTGGGTCCATTTCTACCTGCCAGTATCCAGACTTTAAATCTAAAGTAGAAAACAATTTACTTCCAGCCAATGTGTCCAATGTGTCATCGATCCGAGGCAGAGGATAACTATCTTTCTTGGTAACGTTGTTCAGCAAACGGTAATCCACACAGAACCTCGTCGTTCCGTCTTTCTTCTTAACCAGGACCACCGGAGAGACCCATGGACTCGTAGAAGGTTCTATCACCCCGTCTTTCTTCATTTCCTGAACAATCGTTTCAGCTTCCGCTCTCTTCGCCTGTGGTAATCGTCGAGCTGTTTGACGAATTGGCTTAGCATTACCAGTATCAATTTTATGCTTAACAACGGTAGTTCTTCCCGTCTTTCCTCCTTTCGGTACGAAAATATCACGATACTGCCGAAGAAATTCCCTTAATTTCCTTTTCTCCATCTGATTTAGAGACTGTCCTGCAACTGCAACCATTTGGTCGAATTTGTCGTTGGAATTATCAGATGTTGTCGCCTGACGGATTATGGATGTCACAGGTACACAAGTTCCTACCTTTGTCTCTTTCTTGATGGTCACTGGGTAGTCGTTGACATTGATAAGTCTCACAGGAATTTCTTTAGCCGAAGTCACCAATTCCTTTCCAATTATGATTCCACGGCCAACCTCATCGTCGTGGTTCCAAGGCTCCATCATAACAGGTCTCCCTTCGTCCACAATTCCCTGTAGCCGCGCTACTATGATCGTTTCGCTTCTCGCAGGCACGACTGTATCTTCTTTAATGGCTGCTTGCACAGTGTTGTCATTATGTGGATGGAGAAATACCTCCTCGTTGCCAACTTTGATTACCTTATTCTTAAAATCCAATTGGAATCCATGCATATTCATTACGTCCATTCCTAATATAACATCCTCTTCGATGTCAGCAACTATAACAGTATGGACAAACTTTTCTGCTCCAATTCCCAATTGTACCTGGATTTCTCCATGAATGTTGGCATTTTCACCTGTAGCGGTCCGAAGTCGCAGTAACAGTTTCTTTCGGCTGTTTATAACTGTTGGACGTATAATGGTTCTGGTCGCTCCGGTATCCACCAACAACGTATGTCTTTTACCATTTATTTCTCCATCTACATATACACTATCTTCACGACATTTCAAAGAAGCTATTAGTATAAGAGGGTCTTTGGAAAAGTTCCGGGTCGAAGCTGCTCCCCTAAAGCCAACTCGTTCTGGTTTTCCTGATGGTGAGTTTCTTGATTTTATGGTCTTCGTTTTCTTGCATGTAATAATTTTCATCATATTAACGAGCTGGTCAAGTTTATCTTCATCTCCTTCCTCTTTTACAGTCCTAACTTTACTGTATCCTCCAGAGGCCTGCGTAGCTGACTCGTATTCGAGGGCGGCGGATAAGACATCAACCAGCGTCTTGTGACGAGCTAATCGCAGTGTTCTCTGCATTTCATGATCACGAAGACCATCAATAAACGTTTGAACGGCCAATTTTTCCATCATGTCTTCGGGAGCTGTTGGATAAGCATATCGTACTAATCTGGCAATATCTACCTCATATTCTTGAAGAGCCTCATCTTTCTTCTGTCTACGATTTTTAAGCTGTGACTGATATACATGCTCCAAATGTTCGTGGCCATATCGCATATTTAACCTCTTCTTCAGTTGTTCGAAATCATCGGTCTCCTCTACGGCTATGGTCTGAAGCACATCTAAGGCATCTCCTCGAAGGGCGATAGTCAGGTTTACAGCCTTTTCTTTTTCAGACCATCCATTTGCTCTTGCGGCTGATTCGAACTGTTTCATGTAGTTGTTCCATGATGATTTTCCGTCGAAAGTTGGGACTTTAACATGAATAGAACCTCCACTTCCTTCAAATTTCGGCCGTGTCTCCAACTTAAATTTCGTCTCGTCTTCTTTTATCTCCACTGTAATCGGATTGTTACCTCTCTCTGCTGTCCCTGTTTCCTCCATCTTCTTTTCCATCTCTTTCCATATCTTTTCTTCGAAGGCTAACATATCGGCAGCAACTTGGTTTTTTAATGAAGATATTCTATCGTCCAGGGCAGACATCTCAGAAGTGACTTTAGAGATTTCCGAAGAGATGTTAGCAGAGACTTTGCTTTCCAGCGAAGAAATCTCGTTAGAAACTTTGTCTTCCAACGAAGCGATGTCGCCGGAAACTTTGGTTACATCAGAAGAAACTTTCGAAATATCGTCAGAAACTTTGTTCTCTAATGATGCGATATCACCGGAAACTTTGTTCTCTAATTTCGAAATCGACGAGATGACAGCATCTTCAAATATATAAGTCTCTGGATCTAGTCCTTCTTCTAGCAAAGCGTTCTTTAGTCGTTGGACTAACTCAGCCTTTTTTCCGGTAGAAGCTAATTCTCTGTCTTCAAGATGTCTTCTTAAATTAGTCACTGTCAGCTCATAAATCGTAGCCATTTTCACAATTTATTTTATATCACACTTGTATTATTATTATAAGTCTAATTTATGTTCGATCCCACTTCTGACACCATTTGTTGTGAATTTATTAAAAGGTTCAATATTTATAACACTTACGGATTTAATTTATTTCTTTATTTATATTAACTTATCTGACAATAATTTATTATATCCGTACGTAACAAATTCGCGAGCGCGGGTTCAGAATTAACTGGCCCTCCATATAAAAATGTTGTATTTATATACGAAATCCTGATATACTAGAACAGCATCGAAAGATCGCATTGTCTTGCATCGAAAAATCGAGAAGCATCTAGTTGGAGAATTCACCATAATTTGAATCTAGAACCTCCGGCGAAATTTCTACAACAAAACAGAATATTAGTCATCATATATTTTACAGTTATTTTTAGGCCAGGATTTTTATCGTAACACTACTTTACTATGCAACTAAATTTCTACCATTTTGCGATAGTTAAAGGAAGTACCAAGGAAAAATTATATCTATTTACAGTTAGATCGTATATGTCGGCAAAACTGAATGATCAGAAGTGATCCAATGTAAGAGCATCAGCTCTATACCATATACTAATATTTGAATTTAGTGAGAATGCAAAAATCATTCGACTCTTCTGTGATGGCTGCGGCACTCAAAATAAGAATAGTCACAGAAAAATTATTTTAACTGGCTATTAAATTTAAATCCCCCAGGTATAGAAAAATTTGAAGTACTCTCTACAACTGTAGAGCATGTATAAATGCTCTACAGTTTTAGAGCATTTATGCATTCCACCAAACAGACTTTTTGGCCAAATTGCAAAAACTATTAAAAAATTGCGTAAATTTTTGTTTCCACAACAGTATATTAAAATAATATAAAATTGGAACAAAGTCTACAAGTTGAGGGTTGATGTGAACTAACTAAGATTCAGCTTGTTATGAAGTCACCAGCTCAATGAAATTTTAAATATCAAAGCGCGCAATAATTTTAATAAGTCCAATTGCCATTGTAATTTAAGGGAGAGTTTTTATAAAAAACTCTTGGTACTAATAAATATTTGTTAAGAAGGGGATAAAAACTAATTAAAAAGCACTATGGAGACTCTTTCTTCGAAAAATGACAAAACATAAACTTTTTTTAAGAAAGCCATTGACCAAAATTCTTCAGAATCTGACGCTAAAAAAGGCTTGTTGTCTGATATCGCGAGATGCTTTGAGAGGGGAGAGAGCAGACGACAACAAAACTGAAAAATTCTCTTTGGGAAAAGACTTACATAGTTCGATATTTAAATATTTAATACTGTCTTATATTATCTATGCTTATGAGCACAAGTATTTTTGTTTATTAGAAAATATTAAAATTTAAAGTTTTTTGATTTCTTTCTGTTTAAGCAAAAATATGTGGTTAAAACACGATATAACATGCAAAAGCCGACATGGACTAATTTATTTAAATAAAACTCTGGTTCGGTAGACTTATGAGCGCCATTTATTAGGTGTACATAGAAATAGCCAAACAAAAATAATATATTTTGATGCAGGTAATTTCACACAGAAATTAAGTTTATATAAGGTTTGTCTGGCTTACTTCAAATTCGTTTTAAGCGACATGTCGGGTTTTGCATTTATAATACTGTGCAAAACCATTAATTAAGATCAAAGGTAAAGATCATTGGACGTTAGTATAAATGAATGTAATTACTACATTATTATTACAGAATTAATTAGAACTTAGATATATAAAACACTGCATGCAATTCAGTGTGACGGGATTATCTCAATTTACTTTTTACATTTACAATTTACAATTTTCTTTGTCTTTATCTTGATGCGGGATTGGCTTTCCTAATTACATTTCTTCATAAGTTTCCATCTTGGGTCACACTAATATCAATCCCCTTCACCGACATCCCTGCATAAGGGTATCCTCCATGTTTTCTTTGGTCTTTCTATTCCAGAAATATGCAAATGAATAATTATTTGTTTTGAGTAATTAACGTCTTAACTTTGAACATTACTAAACCATCTTTAACTATGCTCTATCATTTTGGCATCAATTGGAGCCATCCTTAAACTTCCACTTATATACTCATTTTAACTTTATCCTTTTTTGTCACTTCACTCATCCATTTTAGCATTCTTATTTCCGTCACTTGCATCCGTTTTTCCCCTTTATTTTTAACTGTCCAACATTCAGCTCTGTATATCATAGCTAGTGTTATGACCATTTTACAGAATTTTCCATTTAGCTTCATTGGAATTTTTCTGTCACAGAACACACCACTCGTTCTACTTTATTTACCCAACCCTAATTCTACTATATGCATCTTGATCCATTTCCCTAGTACTCTGTAATGCAGATGTAATGTACTTACAAGGTATTTAAAACTATTACTTTTCACAATCATTTTACCATTCAAAAATATTATTTTATTTGTAGTAACTTCTTTTCCTCATGTCGCCGTCTCCTTTCGAAGGTTGGCGATCCAAATGGCAATTGTAGTTCTGGAAACTGCTGCGTTAAAGATTTCTGCAGATGAGCGGTCGAACCATCTCCTCAGGTCTTTTAGCCACGAGTTCTGGCGTCTTCCTACTGATCTTTTGCCCTGTACTTTTCCTTCCAGTATAACTTGAAGTAATTCATATCTTTCGCCTCTCAACACATGACCTAAGTATTCCATTTTCCTCTCTTTGATTATTCTTAGTAATTCTTTTTGTTTACACATGCGACGAAGTACCTCAACATTAGTAACTCTTTGTACCCATGGAATCAACATTCGTCTATATATATATATATATATATATATATATATATATATATATATATATATATATATATACATCTCAAAGGCATCTATTCTTTTTTCTATTTCAGAGTCCATTGTCCAACTTTCACAGCCAATACAGTAAGACAGAAAAAACGTAACATCTGATCAGTCGGATTCTAAGCTGTAGACTAAAGTCTGATCTTGTAAAAAATGTGTTCATGCTCATTAATGTTTTCCTTGCTTGTTCGATTCTTGATATGATTTCTTTTTTTGGATTACACTGACTATTGATATATGCTCCCAAATATTTTATGTAATTTACCTGTTCTATTATTTGACCCTTTGCATACACCTGTACGTTTATTGGTGTTTTTAATCAATTTTAGCGTTAAAGTCACCCATGATCATCGGTATCTCAACTCTTTTTGTCAGTCTTATTATTTCATCTATGTTGTTATAAAATTTTTCGATTTCATTGTCTACCTTATTACTTGTTGGTGCATAGACCTAAATAACATTTAGTTTTCTGTGAGTTGTTTGTAATTTCAACATTGCTACTCTATCATTTAGAGGGATGAAGTCTATGACTGATTGAGCAATTTTGTTCGACACTAATATAGCAGTTCCGTATTGATGTTTTAGGTCAGTTCCACCTGAATATTATATGTATCCATGTTTTGTTATTTGTACTCCTGATCCAGGCCATCTTACTTCACTCATCCCCAAGATGTCTATTTTCAGTCTTACCATATCGGCTTCAGTGTTTGCCAGTTTCCCGGATCTAAATAAGCTGCGTACGTTCCAGGTAGCAATACGTACTATTTGGTCGTATATTTGTATTCTCTGTGCACTTTCTTGGGTAGTTGGCGGATGGATTCTTCGCACCCTCTCCCCATTTAAGGGGTGCCCCGGACTGAGGGCCATTTTCTTTTTCTCGTCTACTATTTAGATTTGTGGAAAATTTAATGGTGTGGTTTTCCCGTTGCCTTCCCCATCGCAGTACCACAACATACACCTTGAACTGGTACTGATGATCGCTGCTGCCCTTTACCAGGGAGGGATGGAAAGTAGGTAACTAGATTTTGGAAGGATAAAGGAATGGGACATGATTTCTCTCAGTAAGGAATTAAGAGCAAAGCATGGCTCGCGTGGGCAGGGACGCTTCCCTGAAGTAGACCTATTCTCTACCAGGATCGTAGAAAAGTGTCTACCCGCTACCTTGTAGTAACTACATCTCTAAATTAGCATTCCAAATATTCTCTTTTTGTCCTACTAAGTTTTAAATTTTAAACAAAGAAAATGAATTTCCTGTAGTTGACTGTATACCATAAATTACATATATTTTATTTAAAAAATCCGTTATATAAGGTAACATCATCATGATTTGAAGTTTTGCGTCAACTGCTAAACATAGGCCTCAAGTAAATATTTCCATTGCATCCGATATTAAGCACCCTGAATCCAGTTTTGCTGGATAAGCTTAATGTCGTCTGACCACCTTGTTGTCCTTCGATTACAATAAGCATCGTGTCTAAATCCCGATAAAATTTTCTTGGCCCATCTTATATGTCTTACTTTGGCAACATGTCCTGCCCAGTTCCATTTTAACGTTGTAATTATTTTAACTGTATATGCTTTCTGGGTTTGACTCCACATTGAATAATTTTGGTTTTATCAAAAACCATTATTTTGACGACATTTTACCAAGGTCGCACTTGTCATTGTCAAGTCAGGAAGTAGCACTTCTCGCTGATGCTTGAAGTTAACTGACTTTCCTGGTCGCTGCGTTTACTTTTTATAGGTGCAAGGCTTCCTGTGATTGGTCCTATCCGTATGTAGGTAGGCGGGGTCCTACTAGTCGGTCTTGTGGTCTGATGTATTTTTGGCTTTTTATGTAATACCGTTTTCCATGTTGTTGGAAGCCTTTGAGCATCATCTCTTTGGTTTAGACTTTTGTGAAATTTTTGTATTTCTGTTGATTCTCTGATTACGCGTTTTCTTTTAGTTTCAATGTTAGCTAGCATCTTAGTTTGGTTTAGGTTTATTGTATGTCTTGTATTTGAGACATGTTGAGCAAGAGACGACGTTTTTTTATCCTTTCGATGGCATTTCGATGTTCTTCTCGTCTAAGATTGATTCTTCGGTTGGTCTGTCCGATGTACGATTTGTCACAGTCTCCACATGGAATCCCGTATACTCCTTGATTTTCTAACGATATTTTTGTTTTGAAGGATGGTAAAATGGTTGATATTTTTCCAAGTTAAATCCAAGTAGTGACAATAGTTATTTTCAGCATTTTAAAATCAAAATAGTTAACAAATTAAACAAACTCGACTGAGCTTAAGATTTCACATACACTTTTAAGAACTAAATGATTTGCAAAAAAGATAATTCTATTCATACACACAATGAATTTTTGAAATACCTTTTTATTACGGGTTTATAATCGGTTTCCTGCTACAACACTACCAAGAATATTAGGTAGTATTTATAGGTACTATCGGTAATATTGAAGACTGAAATATTGAATATAAAATTAACATTGGAATTTCTAGTTACTGGTCTACGGTTAGTAATACCATTATCTACGGTTATATAAATATTTAATACACGCAATTCGAAACAAATGAAAGTGTATGCATTTTTTTCAATTTTTTGTATAAATATGCAAAATCTTCAGATATTTGCATAAAATATGCAAAATATGCAATTTATATGCATTTTGCATATTGGCCCAAGTCTACTTATCATATATTATTGTCGCCATTAGCGTTTAATAATTAATCTTTAGTCAATAATATTTTCGCGTGTTTAGTCTGCTCAGATTTTTTTTTTAATTTTGTAGCTTATACGTATTATTTTGTGAAATTTTAATAGCTCCAACTTTTTAGCTCGGCCAAATTATTCATATAGTTTTAGAAGTATTTAAATATCTTCTATTCCCAAACTTCATAAAATGAGCCGCTTGTGTCAAATAAATAGTAAAGTTAACAGTTGAAGTATATCAATGATGCCGTTTTATTTCTCTGATTTACTAAATTTCCTTATATAAATTAAAGCCACTTAAATAACGAACCACATTGCTATGATATTAGGAGAAGTGTTTTTTATTAAACACGTATTCAAATTTAAACTTCCACACTGTTAATCCCTTCACTACATACCAAGCTCGTTATTATTCCACTCTGTAAAATATTTTATTATCTAAGATTTAGTATTTACAAAATACTAGACTACAGATTGGTGTCCTTGAAAAACACAATTGAAAATTTATATTTAAACCTTAATCTTTCTTAAATCGCTACTTTTTTAGATCTGATGTCTGTTGTTCCGGAAACTCTTATTTTTTGTTGTCACGAAATGAATTTTCGCAAAGCTTTTAACTTTTATTTGAATTTGACTTTAAAAGAGCTTTAAACGTAAAAATAAATTGCAAATAATGTGAAAAATGGAATTTAAATTTAATGTAAGTCGTTTAAATTATTTTATTACTAATATATGACAACTACTTCACTTGATATTTTAGCTCTAAAATAGTTAATAAAGTCTGAACAACTGGAACGATAAAAAACAGTTTTATCTATTTCATTTTATTAACATTTTTGATTTAGAATATGAGCACAATAAAAATCATGAGGAGAAAAAACGTAACGAGCAGATGAGTCGTAGATAAGAATAGGGAACACCATATTTGAGGAACACTACCGGTAAAAACTAAATGAACACAATGTGGAAACAATTGGAAAATGTATAATGCCAAACATGTATCGAATCAAACTGTAATAAAATAGCAACCAATGTATAATAATACTAAGACTACGTACTAGATCATTGGAGGTGCCAATTGTTTAACAATATATTATAGTTTTGAGTTTCTTGAACCGTACTATATTTAATAAAAAATTACTATTACTTGGGTTTGAGTTCAATGAATTACATTCAATTTGGAACTAGATTTTATTTTCCATAGAAATCAAAGTTTCGGCAGGACACCCTTGCCTTTGTCAAGATTTTAAAATGTACAAGATTAAGAACAAACAGTTATTGTAAAATATATAAAACTTACCAAAACGTAAAACGGGACACTGACTAATGAATTAACAAGTAAAAGTTGATATCTGATATCTCATGGTTTACTGTCATTACTGTATAATTATTTTTATATGGGCGTATCACTGATGTTTTCGAAAGAGGTAAAGTACAGATATGTTCTGACTTTAAGACCTTTTTATGGTATTTTATTTATTATTATTTAAATCGGATTGAAATATATTTTATTTAGGTTATGTGTATAATTTCTATTGATTCGTATATCTCCCTCTTCTTTTTGTTTTGGTCGGTTTTTAAAATTTTGATGTTTTCGAAGTCAAATTTATGCTTCTTCTCATTTTCATGTTTTGTGAGTACAGTGGCGTTGTTCTTATCATATTTTTGTGAAAACAAATTCTGGATTGAAGCAGTTGACTGGTTTGCCCGATATAGACACCTTCAAAGTTAATACATGGTATCTCGTAAACAACATGTGATTTTTTAAGTTTTGGAGTTTGTGTTTTTAGTTTATTGAAATAATTATTTAAAAGGTTGTTGCCTTTGTGGGCCACTGTTATGTTCTGTTTGGCTAAAAGAATTGTTAATAGTTCGGATAAACCTGTTAAGACTGTTAAGACCATGTTTCTTTTGTAAACCACATGGTTTTAACTGTGTTATTAATGCAATGTAAGGTGATATCCAGAAAATTTATTTTATTATTTTGTTCAATTTCTATAGTACTTTGGTTTCCTTAGGTAACTGCTAAAATTATCTTAAATTTTGTTCATTTTATTTGTTGGAATAGAACAGATACAGTCATCGATATAGCGGTGATATAATGGTACATTAAAATCTAAATGACTGATGACAGATTCTTTTAAGTCTTCCAGAACCAGTTAAGCAATGACACTAGAAATACTTGCACCCATGGCACATCCATCCATTTGTCCTTATTATATATATATATATATATATATATATATATATATATATATATATATATATATATATATATGCTGTCACTATTTTTCCATGTTTGACTCCGCATTACAACGCGGAGTCAAACCCGGAAAAATAGTGACAGCACATATAGCTCCCGCGGAAACCTCAAAACAAACATATATATATATATATATATATATATATATATATATATATATATATATATATATATATATATATATATTAGTGAAACTATAAAACAACACTTAAGATGTTAGAATTACTGTACTGTTAGGAAATCGTCTATCTCTTTCTTACGTGTCGTTTATCTTAATGCAAATTATACAAGAAGACATTTGGCAGGGACAAATAAAACATTATACTAACCTTACTTACTTAATTAGTAGACCCATTTGTACCTTTCGGTATTGGGCCGTTTAAAATACAATTCATTAAATTACAATATTTGACAGTCTTCTGAGGTGTCCTAGCTCTTAACGAACTTTCTCCATTCCTTCCTATTGGATGCCATCTGTGTTGCTTTCTGCCAAGTCTTACCCTTACTCTGTCGTATCTGCGAGATGTCACTGTTCCATTCTTTAATGGGTCTTCCTCTTCTGTTCTTCCCTATTGGTTTGGCGTCCCACACTCTTTTTACTTGTCTATTATTGTTCATCCGGGTTAGATGTCCGAACCATGCCAATTTGTTCTCCTTGATTGAGTCGAGTATCGGTTTAATTTTGAGTCTTTCTCTTATTTCTTCATTTCTGATTCTATCAGTTCTTTTTACTCCTATCGTTCTTCTGGGGTATTTTATCTTTGCTGCCTGAATTCTGCTCTGATGTCTTTTGTTTAATATCCAATTTTCTGCTCCATATGTCACAACAGGGATGAATGGCGAGAAATGGGAGAGGCCTTTATTCGACAATTCGGATATTGTTTTGTATATTGTCATCTTGGTCTTTGTTGATATTTCTTTGTTATTACGGATCCTTTATTTAGTGCTTGGAATAGTTTTCCTGTGTTTTCCATTCTGTTGTTAAGATCGTCCTCGATGTCTCCTTTGTTGTTGATTAGTTGATTACTGTTCCTAATTATTTGTATGAATTTGTCTGTATTATTTTTTGTTGGTCTATCAATACTTTTATTTGATCTTCCGTCCCTTCTTTCCTTGATATTTTTATTATCTGAGTCTTCTCTTTGTTTACGTTTAAGTTGTATTTGCTTGCCTCTAGGTTCCATTTCTCTAAGTTGTATTTCAGTTTTTCTGCAGTTTCCGCAATTAATACTATGTCGTCTGCAAATATACACATCTCAGCATTTATCATTTGCATTCTGTTCCAACCGATGCAGTATTTCTTGAATGTTTTCTTATATTCTTTCACTATCTCATCTATTACATTTATGAATAGCACTGGGCTGAGACTTCCCCCTTGTCTAACTCCTTGAGTTGTTTCAAATGGTATTATAGTAACCAATCATATTAAATAAATATTAACTCACCCGACGAATTGTTGTTGTTACCATCTAGAGAAACTTACTATATTGTGGTAAGTCGTTTATTGTTCGTTATTAATTAATTGCGATAGTAAGAGATTCTTTTTTAGTTATTTATAGAGTCTCTCCCTTTGGCAATTCACATGTTGCCGCACTATTCACTCACAAGATTCTGTTGTCATGTAGAGGCCAACCAACCTTAGCAACATTTTTGTCGAAGAGGTAAACAGTATCGTATTTTTTCATCTAAAGGACCATATGTTTTACTCCAGGTCTACGACCCTATTATCACAATTCAAGAAACCATAGTGAGTGAACATTTTATAACGATAATGCTTTTTTGTTAGGAACAGTAACTTTCAATTTTTTGTAGAGTTTATTTTGACTATTTTGAGTATGTTACTAAATTAAGTAACATATTTTGTGACGTAAATGTAAGTAAACGGAACAATAGCCAGTGATTTTCTTTTCAGATTGTAGTCAAATTCATTTGATTTTTAATGTTTTGAAAGATAAGGTTTTGATTAAAGTATTTCCGTATTGTCCATTTGTTAATGTATATAAATGACTACAATATGATTTCAAGTTTAAGATTTTTAATGACAGTATGTGTCATGGATAGATAAAAACAAAAACCCACTAAGACGAGCCCAACATAAATCAAAAAATCCGTTAACCTATCAATAGGGACATACAATAGGAAAAAGTAAATGAACTGGAAGAAGAATTAACAAACATAAAATGGGATATAATAGGCCTATCAGAAACACGACGAAAAGAAGAAAGCCGAATACAGCTAAAATCCGGTAATCTACTATATTATAAAGAAAATGAAAAGAATAGTAAATTTGGAGTAGGATTTATAATAAATAAAGCTATAAGTAAGCATGTCCAAATTATCAAAGGTATATCATATCGTGTCGCCTATGTCATATTTAAAATAAGAAGAACATCAATTAAAATTATCGAGGTATATGCCCCCACGACAGCTTATGATGACGAAGATATCGAACTATTTTATGAAGATATATCAAAGGCTATGAAAAAACAAAAAAATTATCTTACACTAGTAATTGGAGATTTCAATGCCAAACTGGGTAGAAAACTAAACAAAGAAGAAACTAAAATAGAAGATTTCGGGTATGGTCAGAGAAATGATAGAGGTGCTACTTTGATGAACTACCTAGAAGAAAAGCATCTATACGCAATGAATTCCTTTTACAAAAAGAAGCCCCAACGAAAATGGACATGAATCAGCCCTAATGTATCCACAAAAAATGAGATCTACTACATACTGTCCACGGAGCGATATATCATTAAAGATGTAACAGTTCTTAGCAGATTCACAACAGGTAGCGATCACAGGATGGTTAGAGCAAATTAGTATTGACGGTAACTATAAAATAAAAAGCAAAATAATTATAAACTGGGATCTAGTAGATAGAAACAAACTAGGGCAATATAAAGAGATATAAAAAGACCAATTAAAAGAACAATTTAACAAACAATAAACAGAATGATAAAAGAAAATAAAAGAAAAGAATAAGAAATAAAAATAGAAGAAGTAATACAGAACAACAAAAATATGAAATGCTTAAGACCGAAATTAGGTAAGTGTGAAATAAACAAAATAAAAGATGTAAACGGAGTAGAAACAAACATTAAAGATGACATCATAAATATAATCCACCATTTCTACTCAGAATTATATAAAACAAAAAAGGAACCACCAGAAGAAATTAAAAACCAACTTAAGGCTAAAATAAAAAATGTCAACTCAGAGCTACAAAGAAATAAGCCAATCAGAAATAAAGAAGGTATTGAAAGAAATAACAAACAACAAAAATCGCCTGCGAAAGATAAAAAACTGCAGAGATGCTGAAATATGGTAAAAAAGTGGTATTTAATACTCTACATTTCCTTTACAACTGGAAGGAGTCCGTTACCATTATCCTACACAAGAAACCTACACCAGTCGAAAGATCAAGCTGGTTTTAGAAAGGGATTCAGCACAAGTGACCATTTACTTAGTATGAAAATACTTATAGAACGACCAAATGAATACCACATTCCTCTATATATAGCGTTTATAGATTTCGAAGAGGCTTTCGACAGTGTCGAACATTGGACAGTGAAAAGTTCTTTGATTAACAGCAGAATTGACCACAGATATACGGAACTAATAGCCAATATATATAAAGAAGCCAAAACAACAATTAAAGTATACGAAGGAACAAAATCGATACAAATAAATAGAGGCGTGAGACAGGGTGACATAATATCACCGAAACTTTTCAATCAGGCTCTGAAAGATATTTTTAAAAGATGAGAATGGAAAGAAAAAGGTATAAAAATTTATGGACAACGCTTGAACCATCTAAGGTACGCTGATGACATCGAATTGATAACCGATAAAAAAGAAGAATTATTTGAAATGATGAAAGAACTGGACGTAGAAGCTGGAAAGATAGGCCTTAATATGAATTACAGCAAGACCAAAATCATAACACATACAGATGAAGACATCACAATGAGGACCGGACAAGATGAAATAGAACAAGGTCAGGATTATATATATCTGGTTTAACCTATAAAACTTAACAAAGGAGAACAAACAGCAGAGATAAAAAGACAAGTTGGACTGCCATGGGCGGCATTTGGCAAACTAAGCTACATTCTTAAAAACAAAAGATATCTACAGCATCTTAAGACCAAAGTATACAATCAATGCGTACTTCCTGTTCTCACTTATGGTTTCCAAAAGTGGATATTTACAAAAGCAAACATGGAAAAAATCACAAAAACCCAAAGAGCAATGGAAAGACAAATGTTGCACATAAGACTAATGGACAAAAAGAGAAACCAGTGGGTGAGACAGAAAACAAAAGTGAGGGATGTTAGACAAGAAGTTGCAAAATTGAAATGGAGATTTGCCGGACACAATATAAGACAAAAAGAAGACCGATGGAACAAATTCTTATTATAAGTTGGAGACCGTGGGAATATAAACGAAGCAGAGGAAGAATGGGAAAAGAACAGAGAAGAATGGGAAAGGATTGGGGAGACCTATGTCCAAAGATTGACCGAAGAAGGCTAATTAGATAGATAGATAGATGTGGCATGTGATGTTTTTTTATTAATGTTTTTATTAATACAAATTTTTGGGCATTACTAAACAATTGTTTATTTTTTTATTTTTGTTTTTAAAGTCATGTTTGTTTTTGAAAGTGTAATAAATATTATTTGTTTGTGACGTATTAATTTATTCGAAGATATTATATTAAAAAAATATTGTAAAGTATTTGTCTTAAATGGCTATGGTTAGATATGTTTAATTTTTACAGTTTTTTTGTCGATACTTTGCTGATATGTTTTCTAACGTGTGTTTTTAGTGTTTTTCAAATGTTTTTGAGACAAATGTTTATTTTAGTTTATTTATTCTTTAGTTCCTTCCTAAGTTTCCGGATAAACCTTATTGGCGCCCATTTTGTTTACAGTTATTTATACACTACATACACTAAATACAGCTGTATTTAGTGTGTTTCTTAATCAAACTGTGGTACTCTGTAATCTATTTATTATCTATCTTTTATCTATCCATTTTAACCTGCAATTTTTTACCATCTACATCCTTACCCATCCCAATAAAGCTCCTTGAGTTAATCAACGTGGTCTTCGTTGAGTATTGTTTAAAAAAAGATTTTTATTATCAACTTTTGTCAGCTTTTTCACGACATTATGATTTGTTTATTGTCATTGTAAAAGCCAAAAGCACGGGAAATTGTAAACGTTTAAAATCAAATGGTATGTTGGCTAAAATCATCAGTTTACGCGTGATCAAGACATTCTCTCCTTTGTATTTTTCCTTGATCATTGTACCGTCGAGGTAGACTATTGTTACGCAGCATAATGACATGTGGCAGCATAATCTATGTGTACCATCTCACCAACATTAAGGTCCTACGGCGCATGAGAAAAGAAAAAGAAGTGCTTAATTTAGTGAAACAACGTAAGCTTGAGTACCTCGGGCACGTGATGCGATACGAAGAAAAATATCGAATTCTTCAACTTGCTATGCAGGGTAAAGTGATTTTAAAGAGAGGACCGGGACGCCATCGTATCTCGTGTTTAAAAACCCTCCGACAATGGTTTGGGATGACATCCGCGGAGCTGTTTCGCAGAGCAGTCAACAAACCATGATAGCCTTAATGATCGCCAATATCCGGACTGGATAAGGCACTAAAGAAGAAGAAACATAATGACAACTAATCTTACTTTTAATTGTAAATTGTTAGGTAGAAGTCCAGGAAATTCCAATGAATTCAAAATCTCTATAGAATAGTTGACTACGTCATTCTGATTTATAACTGTGTCAACTGATTTGAATAAAAACAACTTTCCTGGAAAAGTAGTATATTTAACCGAATATACATATAAAATTTTATAAAAATATTTCAAGCCGTTTTGAAGAAGTGCATCAACTAACTCTGTGACACTGATAAATCTGTTACACTAATTTCGATATTAAAAAATAGGGGTTGATGGTAGAATGGTGAAAATTATTGATTTCATGTACTGTTTATGTCATATCATAAAAAAAAATAAAAAAAATTGTCCAAAAAATAAAAAAAATTTTTGGAATGTGAATGTTCATCTAGTTCTATTTTACATTCCACATCGAACCATTCTTTGTATTCATCTTTTCTATTTCTATTACTGGGTTGCGCGTCTTTGGTACTTTTATTTGTATCCATGTTTGTTCAATATTTCTGTTTTCTGCACTATTATCTAATTCTCTAGTGACTATTCTTTTATATTTACTTGTTTTTCTTCTGACAGTAGTCTAGCAGGTTTAGTTTTCTTAGTCGAATGTAGTAGTAAGACAGTAAATAAAAAGTTGTTTATTGTGAATTATAGGTCCGTAAGTGTCAATTATGGACTATGACTATGGACTATGTTAATTAAATTTAATCAAATCGGTCAATGGACAATTTTTAATCAAATAATAAATAATTTCTTTTATACATGTCTAATTTTTTGCTAAATATCCTATATACTATATATATATATATATATATATATATATATATATATATATATATATATATACAATTTTAAATATATATATAAATATATATATATATATATATATATATATATATATATATGTATATATATATATATATGTATATATATATATACATATATATATATATATATATATATATATATATATATATATATATATATATATATGTATATATATATATATATATATTATGTATGTATTGCCTTTGAAAGCTTATACGATAAATAGTTTAACTAATCTTCTCCGAACAACCTCCAACTACAATAATGAAAAACCACCTGACACAGAACTCTCCAATTCGGTTCCGTCAATAAAAAAGTTGTCGAACGAGGCGCTTGTGCTTGTCCCAAAAAAACGATCTGCAATATAAACTTCGTGACTTTGGGAAGTTGTGGAAGTTTTCTATTTTGATGTAAAATTCTAATCGACAGGTAAATATTGAAATTGTTTGTATGGTTATTATTTGTTTGGAAACAGAAAATGGGAACTAGTGAAAATGTATAAAAATATTTTAAATGAAAATCCGAAGACTTTTGAGGTTGCACCTAATAAAGGATAAAAAATCATTCGCTATAATTGTATAAATGTAATTAAAATAAGCACAACTTTGCTGAATACTTTGCATAATTTATAAATCGTATCCTTGCTGTTTGTCTATGATAAAAATTTGTTATTCTTGTTTGGTTTTAGCTATTAATGTCTATGTGCATATATATATATATATATATATATATATATATATATATATATATATATATATATATATATATATATATATATATATATATATAATATATGTAGACTTTTGTCTTCACACGTTCTAGATGTTAAATAACTTCTTCAGAACCACAGAGCCTAGATTGTACAATCGTAAATTAATAGTAGTAGATAAACGAGTGTAAAATTATAAAGGTTTCATATTGCAACCTCAAAGATCTTTGTGTGTATCCTGCATTTATATTTGTGACTTTCGGATCAAGTTTGGACTCCAATGATCCATTTTCTTTTTGTTATCTGTTCTTGTCTTATGGCTATGAGCCTCTTTTGGGTCGATTCCCTAATTAAAGAGTTACTTAAAATTTTCTTCCACTATTGTTGTTCAGCTATTTTCCTGTGATATTTTAATAATATTAACTATTTTTAATAGGAATTAACCACAATTTTAGTTAAAAAATACGTTTATTTTGACGTTTCGGATTCCTCTTAGGAAATTGTTCCCAAAATACAAATGAAACAAATTATTTTGTTTTGTTGCTTTGTAATGCAAACACCTTATTATATTTATTATATATTTAATTTGATCTGCCCCATTCATATACTATATTACATATACATTACATTTACATTACATTTATATATTATACATTTTAAAGTAGACGGCTTTAAAAGGATATTGTCAACATTTTTGTGATGCAATCCTTGCACGGCTTATCGAAGAATAGTTCATTCGATTACAAAAAATTAATTTTAAATTGAGAATACCCATTAGAAAGTTCATAGAATGTTATTTGTCGTTTTTTTTTAATTTCTATTTATTTGTGTTCTGCAATAATATACCAATAAATAATTTGTGAAATTATTTCGCAAGTAACATGCAAGAAGTTGTTCCATGACAATTTCCTTTTATATTTTAATTTTAACAAAAATTATTTGTAAAGTTGAAAGATCAATGAGAGTGTTTAGTCTTTGATTTCGTACTGACCTTATCAGGTTCTTTGCAAGATTATTAGGATGACTTTCAAGCCGCAGAGCATATGTTGGGAGCAATCTGTGATGTCACCTTTAATAGTTTTGAGTTTAAGGTCATGCATAATGAACTGATTAGGTACATAACATGATGCATTTGTAATGACTAATGATGCGTAGGACTTTTGATTAAAATCTCTCCAAGATATCTACATTAGAGCTGAACGCTGATCCTCACAGCTGGATTCCATAACTCTACACTAGATTTATGACTGATTAATAAACTAATACCTTGTTATGTGGGGGTAGTTGTGATTTTTTACTTTGCAATCAATGTAACCAGTAACAGTTAACCAGTAAAGTCTACTTAGCTTTAAGCCCAGTTGTTTTCTTTTCATCAATATATGCTTTTTCCATATTAAACCTCTGTCGAGATACATACTTGCCTCTTTTTCTATTGGTAAATGTTATATACATTGACTTGCTCTCGTTTACTTTTATGCTCCACTGAGTCAGACAAATTTGTATTTTGTTTAGGATGGCTTGTAGTCTGGAAAGCAACGTTGGTGTTTGAGAGTAAAGCTAAAATTGCTTATTGTAATCTGCGTATTGCTGTGATGCTATCGCGCTCGTAGATAGATCGGCTGTAAATAACAGGAGGAGAAGAAGTCACAGAACACTACCCTATGGAACCCCTCTTTTGATTGGATTTACACTTGTGTACTAATCATAAAAAGTTATTTAGAAATGCCGTTCATGGGGATAGGACTTAGGATACGGAGATAGTTGTTTGTAATATTTACTATTGTGCCAAAAACTATCAAAGACTTAAGAAATATCCAAAAAGGCTGCTGAACAGTATTTCTTTTTTTTTGAGC
Source organism: Diabrotica undecimpunctata (assembly GCF_040954645.1). Classification (NCBI taxonomy): domain Eukaryota; kingdom Metazoa; phylum Arthropoda; class Insecta; order Coleoptera; family Chrysomelidae; genus Diabrotica; species Diabrotica undecimpunctata. The sequence continues at coordinate 93,860,594 of NC_092810.1, forward strand.
TTTATAAATAAAATTACAGACTCTGTTTATTTGCTCAATGGTGTCATATTATTGTCTAAATCCAAACTGGTGGTTAGGTATTAGTTATATATATATATATATATATATATATATATATATATATATATATATATATATATATATATATATATATATATATATATATATATATATATATATATATATATAATTTAGCTCTCCAGGCCTAGAAGGCCCATGGCTTGGGTTACTATTTTTTTCCATTCTTTTCTGCTTGTTGCTTTATTTTTCCAGTTTGGTATTTTAAGTTTTTCTATGTCTTTTTCAACATCCTTCTTCCACCTGGTTTTCGGTCTGCCTTTCTTCCTTTTCCCTCCTATTCCTCCCATTAGCATTCTTTTTGGCAATCTCGTGTTTTCCATCCTTTGGATGTGTCCCAACCATCTCAGTCTTTGTGACTTTATGATCCCTACGATATTCGGCTCTCCATACATCTCCTCTAATTCTATATTTGGTCTTTTTATCCATATACCATTCCATAATTTACCTCCAAATATTTTCCTGAGGACTTTTCTTTCCCAGACTTGCAGCAAGACTTGCTCGGATTTGTTCATTGTCCATGTTTCACTGGCATATAATACAATAGGTCTTATTACTGTCTTATATATTCTTATCTTAGCCCTTCTAGATATGTTTTTGCTTCTTAATAAATTGTTTAGTGCAAAAATACAACGGTTAACGGCCATAATTCTCGCTTGGATTTCTTCCTTCATATTTGGTCTTCTCGTGAATGTTGCTCCTAAATACTGGAATATTTCTACTTCTTCAAATTTATATGTTTTTTCATCTGTTATTACTGTCAGATATTGTTCTTGTATGTAATCTCTTTCTGTCCATTCCATATATTTGGTCTTTTCTTCATTTATGTACATCCCTTTCTTTCTCGCTTTCATTTCTAATCTTTTTATTATTTCTTTTAATTCTTGCTTACTTCTGGCTATCAGTACAATGTCGTCAGCGAATGCTAAGCATTGGTGTTTTCTTTGATATATAAGTCCTGACCTGTTGATTCCAGCTTCTCTGATGGTAACTTCGAGGACGATACTGAACAACAGCGATGACAGTGGGTCTCCTTGTCGCACCCCATCACTGACCTCAAACTTATCTGTTTCTTGGCAATTTATTTTAACCCTATTCTCTGTTTTTCGGAGTGTCACTTTTACCATTCTTATCAGTTTTTCACTAATTCCCATTTCACGTAGTGCTTTGTATATTTCTTTGCGCTTTATCCTGTCGAACGCTTGTTTAAAGTCGATGAATAGGGCCATTGTAGGTTTCCCATATTCGTAGCTTTCTGCTTGTATTTCGCGCAGTAGGAAAATTTGATCCACTGTGCTGCGCTCTTTTCTGAATCCACATTGATATTCCCCTATGTCATTATCTATATTTTGAGATAGCTTATCTTTTACATATACTGCAAGTATTTTATATGCAACATTTAGTAGGGCTATTCCCCTGTAATTGTGGCATAAACTTTTGTCGCCTTTTTTGTGAAAAGGGCACAGTGTCGCTTCGGTCCATTCCTTCGGTAATTTTTCTTGTTCCCATATGTCTTTTAGCAACTTTTCCAAATGCTTAATTAGTACTGGTCCTCCATATTTAAACATTTCAGCTGTTACTTTATCTCTTCCTGGGCTCTTATTATTCTTTAGCTTCTCTATTATTTCTTTTATTTCTTTTTCGTTAGGCGGTCTTTCCTCCATTCGTTCTTGATCGACATTTTCCTTCACTTCTTCCTCTTCATATTCTGTTGTGGGAATTTCATTTAAAAGTTCTTCAAAGTATTCTTTCCATCTGCTCAATATTTCTTCGTCACTTACTAAATTTCTTCTATTTTTGTTTTTGTAGTGTACAGGTTTTCCTTGGTACTCCTTTTTCTCATTTTTCACCCCTTTATATAAGTTTCTAATTTCTCTATTTTTATAGCTCTGTTCTATACATTTTAATTTATCTTCATTGTATTTTCTTTTCTTAGATCTTATTATTCTTTTGGTTCTTTTCCTTTGTTCATTGTATTTTCTCTCTATCTCTGTTGTTTTTTTTTGCAACATTTTCATTCTTAATTTATTTCGTTCATCTAGTTCCATTTTACATTCATCGTCGAACCATTCTTTGTATTCGTGTTTTATATTTCTATTACTGGCTTGAGCTGCTTTGGTCATACATACTTTTATTTGCATCCATGTTTGTTCAATATCCCCACTTTCTGCAATATTATCTAATCCTCTACTGACTATTCTTTCATATTTATTTTGTTCCTCTTCTGTCAGTAGTCTCACAGGTTTAGTTGCTTTATACTTTTTCTTCCGCTGGTTTCTAAGCACTGGAATAAGTTGTTTCATTTGTATTCCAACTATAAAGTGATCTGAATCTGCATCTGGACCTCTGTATGTTCTTATGTTCTTGATACATTTTTGCATATCTTTTTCGACAAGCACATGATCAATTTGGTTTATGGTTTTCCCATCCGGTGATCTCCACGTTCCTTGGTGTATTCTTTTGTGTTGGAAGTATGTGCTCATAATGATCATATTTCTTTCTTTCGCGAAATCAATTAGGAAGTGACCATTTTCGTTCGTTGTTTCATGCAAGCTGTATTTTCCTATGGTGGGTACATATATTTCTTCTTTTCCTATTTTTGCTTTACTATCACCTAGCACTATTTTTACATCGTATTTGGGGATATTTTCGAATACTGTATCTATTTGATTATAAAAGTCTTCTTTTATTTCTATACTTTTGTCTTCAGTCGGTGCATGTATATTTATAAATGTTGTTTTTTGGTATTTTCCTCTTATTCTTAATACACATATTCTCTCTGAAATTGGTTTGAAGTCAACGATTAGATCTTTCAGCTTTTTATTTACCACAAAGCCTGTGCCTAACATTCTATTTTCTCCCCCGCTATTGAAAAATAAATAGTCGTTTATTTTCATTGAGTTTTGCCCTAATTGTTTTGTTTCTTGTAGTGCTACTATTTCGAACTTGTATTTTTTGCATTCGTCGATTATGTGTTTTAGTTTTCCTTCCTCGTACGTTCCTCTTACATTCCATGTCCCTACTAATATGCATTCGTTTATTACTTTGTTTCCAGTAATGATCTCTACATTTTGTTCATCTCTTGTACCTTTATCTTGCCAAGTCGTCTTCGTTATTTTAGCCTGTTTAAATTTTGCTGTTAGTTTTTTGGTTTTACATTTTTATCTTTTACTAATTGTCGTTGGCTGTTATTCCATTTCCATATTTCTCCATCTATGATTAGCTTCAGGAATCCTATTTTTACATTTTTTCCATTATATCTCTCTGCCATAGCCTTACTTCTAATTACTTTCTGGATAATTCTTTCCTCCTTTGACATATCATCATTTATGTAGATTCGCTCGTCTGTTTTGTTTTTTAGTTTATTTTTATTTTTCATTACTTCAGTTTTGTTCTTCACGCTGTTAAGTTCTACTAAGGTAGTATTTTCTCCTATTTTTCTCGCTCCATTTACATCTACTGACACATGTAGTTCTTTTTCTAGAAAGTTCTCTACGGCCTCTCGCAATAGTTTTTGATCATTTGTGTCAATGTTTAGTCCTTGTATTACTACATTTTTCCTCTTTTTTTCTCTCTTCAGTTTCTCTATTTTTTCGTTTGCTGCGGTAATTTTTTTCTCTAATTGGCCTATTTGTTTAATAGCTTTTTCGTTTGTTTCTAGCATCTTTCTTATTTCATCCTTGTAGTCGCTTTGTTGATCTTTTAGTTCTGTAATTTCCCTCTTTAGTTGCGTAATTTCGTCTCGTAATCTATATTGTTCTTTTTTTATGTCTTTTACATCCATTGCTAATTCTTTCATCATTTTCATCATTTGGTCGATTCCACTTGTGTTTTCTTCTTCTCTTTTTTGTGGGGTTCTCGGTGTTTTTTTTTGATCTGAAGTAATATTTATCATCTTCTCTCCTCCTTTTTCCTTCATCAGTTAACTCCTCATCTGAATTCATTGTTCTTTATTTATAGTAATTTTCTGTGCTAGGGTTATTAGTCACTGCGTCACGGGTGCAGTTGTGCAAAAACTCTACTCAATTCAAATTTCCGCCCACACCCGCGCTGGCTGCTTCCAATACTCTAACACTTTTATTCCTAAAACTCAGAAGCCGGCCCTGACTATATGTTTCTATTGTTTGTATCAAAGCTACTATTATTACTATTAAAACTAAAATTCTGCTTACTTACGATATCCTGTTGTATTGTTTGCTTAATTATCTGGCTAATGATCTTAAAAACCAACCGATAAATATTTCTTATCTTTTTGTCACTTTACCGAAATCTAATTTATTTATCAATGCTACTTTCACTATTTTAATTAAATTACGTTTTTTTTCTTCAATGTAGACGAATCGAAAGTTCTTTTTTATAAACACTTATTATCTATATTTTACTTTAATCACTTGTATTTATTATTTGACTTCCGACACCGTGAAAAGGTCCGATATGCGAATTTATTTTCGTCGATGTCGTTGTCTGCAGGTGTGTTCGCTTTGGCTGCTAAACCCAAACTCCGGTATTAGTTTTTATTCCGAAATAATTGGTTGTAATGTAACCTAGTCAACAGTAGTTTTGCAAAAACCTTTGGTATCATAGGCACTAAGCTAATAAATCTATATTATTTAATGTCTTTGGTAGGTTAACCTGCCTTGGGAATAGCAATAATTTATGCCATCTGTGTCTTAGGAATTGCAATAATTTGTGCCATTAGTGTCTAGTACAGAATTTGTTTTTTTACGAGTTCTTTGAGGATTTTGGCGGTAATCAGGTTTTATCCAGGACACTTTTTACGGTTAAAGTCTGATTTTTTTTTTAGGTGAACTTGTTTGGTTGTGAATTTTTACAATACTATTATTTTTATGATTATTTAGAACAAAAAATTAATTGTTCGGTAGACTGGTTCAATTCAGTTTTATTCTAGAGCGCTTATCTTATTTGCCACGTTTACTTTAATCTTTGATTCCATTAGGCTGATATTATTGTTTTAGTTTCCGGCGGTCTGGTTAATGTTTACTGACAAGCTACCTTATGTATTATTTTAGTAAATTTTTCAACAGCTTTATCTATACCGTAACTATAATACGATAGTGGTTATCTGAAAACTCAAAATAAGATTTTACTGTTCGAGGTTCGGATGGAATTTCCTTAGTTACAAAAAAATCGACCAAGTCTGAAGTTCTGTTCCTCAAGAAATCTATTGCCTAAGATCTAAGATTTTACTGTTCGAAGTTCGGATGAAACTTCCTTAGTTACAAAAAAATCGACCAAGTCTGAAGTTCTGTTCCTCAAGAAATCTATTGCCGAGTGTGTTAAAAAACCAGGAAAAAACTTTTGATAGTATCTCGAAAGTATTTGGTCGTACATTTATTTTTCCCTCAATACTAATATCAGACTCTAATTTTATATGTTTGTGACCTTAAAACCAAAATGATCGAGATGTTGTTAACTTACTATTAGTAGCATTTTTCTTTTTATAATTTTTTTCTTTCATTATTGGTAACCAGATATACTATACTATACTGGTACTATATTTTAACGATTAACTTGCGATGTAAATTTGAGTTTTGAGGCAGGAAGCCTCAGTCTTCAACTTTTCTCTTTTTAGTACCTCCTTTATTTTTAGTACAGTAGTAGTCACAATCATACAACAGTCGCTTTACGTAGTTCCATGTTCGTTTTCTCATGCGTGTTTACTTAAATCTGAACTACCTATTCTAATATTTAATGGTCTTAATCTTCTACCAATAAAAGTTTTTGCGTTTACAAGGTAATGTAAATAAAATCCTTTGTTTTTATTGTATGTTTGTTGCTTTAAATGTTTTTAAATATTGAATTTATTTCATATTCTCTAACGTTTTTCTGATAATAGTTTTATGTATGGTATTCTTAAATCTTCTGCTATCGTGTTTTGTAAATGTTAATGCATAAAAAATATTTTTAACATTAAAAACAATAACAACAATAAGCAGTTTGAATTTGTCTTTCAGTTCGAACAGACGATAAAACCACATTAAGCAGAGATAAGTTTTTGCGGTAATTAAAAATCGATATTTATATTTAAATTTAAAGTTTGTGTAAATATATCGGTTTAATACTTGGAATTTTAGTGTAAATAAGTGATTTACCTCCCCTAATGGGGGAGGAAAATAACATTAAGACGCAAATGTGCGAAGTAAGTGTTGCGACAAGTTCCCCAGATATGGATATGGATAAGGATATTGAAATTGGTGCGGATTCCGGCAAAACAAGGGAAGTTAAACTGTATAATATTTCCTCTAATAATTATGATTTTCATACCTGTTGCGTTTATATAGAGAAATTAAATAATCAGAACATCTCTCGTTTACATCCAATGGTGGTGGGGGAAATTTTGTATCAAAAACTTAAAATCAAAAACCTAAAGGAAATTAAATCTATAGGAAAAAATAGAGTTAAAGTCATTTTAAAATCTATTTTGGATGCAAATCATCTAGTAACTCATAATAAGTTAAAAGATGAAAATTTAAAAGCCTATATCCCTAACCATCTTTTGGAAATCAAGGGAATAATTCACGATGTAGATACGAGGTATGATACTGATTATTTAAAAAAACATATAGACTCTTCCGTTAAAATTACCGACATTAAAAGAATGCATAGAAAGGTAGATAAAGAAGGTAAAACAGAATACGTCCCCAGACGAAATATTATAGTTACATTTGAAGGAAATGTTTTGCCAACTCATGTCGTAGTTAATTTTGTGTATTTACCGGTAGAAAGATTTGTAGGCAGGGTAATACAGTGCTACAAGTGTTTGAAATTTGGTCACATTTCTAAGCAATGCAAGGGTACACAAGAATTTTGTATACGATGTGCAGAAATTAAAAATGATAGTCACATTATGCGACACTAAAAAAACTTTTTGTATACATTGTAAAAGTAAAGATCATATTTCGATCTCCAAAAGTTGTCCCGTTTATGAGGAACAAAAAAAAATTAAAAACATTATGTTAGATCAAAAAATCTCCTTTCTAGAAGCAAAAAGATTTAAAGAATCATCTTTTTCCGAATTTGTTAGTAACAATAAATTTTCGATATTGTCAAATCTTGAAGAAAATTTTCCAAAACTATCTAACGTATCTGATGACATTATGTCATCTCATCCTACCATTCCAAGATCGTATATGAAAAGATCAACAAACTTTACTCATCCTGGACCTAGTAGGATTAATACTGAACATAATGCACTTAAAAAAAGGAAAGTTTCTACTCCTGTTTCACAATCCCCTACAGATTTCTCCACCTTTCCTTTTAGATTTGGCCCGTTACAGCCTCTACCACCTAATCCCAATAAACCTAATAGTTCAATAGATGGTGAAAAAAACAAGATGGTTATTTCGTTAGTCAAATTTTTTTCTGAATTTATAAAAAATGTAAAATCATTTGAGGATGCAGAAACACTGGATAATAATTTGTTAGCTAAGAGTTTGCATACTGTTCTCGAGGATATTTTTAAAGGTACTTAAATTTATGGCTTTAAAGACTAAACTTAAAATTATGCAATGGAACGCTAGATCAGCTGTTGCAAATAAAAACAGACTACTCAATTTCCTTATTAAAGAAGATGTTGATATTGCTCTTTTAAGTGAAACCTGGTTCAAAAATAATGTTGTATATAATTTTAAAGGTTATAATATTGTTCGTCAAGATCGTGCAGACGGTTTTGCTGGTGTCGCTGTTTTGGTAAAAACGGGTATCCGTTTTGAAATATTAAAACTAAATAAAAACTTCAATAAAGAGCTGCTTGCCTGTGGTATTAAAGTTAATTACGATAATACTCACTTGAGTTTTCTCTCTGTATATAGATGTCCAAAAACCAAAACCAGAATAGAAGATTGGACAAACTTATTTTCCCAAGTGAAGCACCCTTGCATTATTGGGCGTGATATGAATGCCCACAATGCGCTCTGGGGATCATCAAAAAATGATAATATTGGCGATCAAATTGTAGAGACCCTACAGGATCTTGATTTCATTGTGATGAATAACGGTCAACCTACCTGTCAAGGAAATCCAGGACATTCAGATTCTATGATTGATATTACGGTTTGTTCCCCTTCCATTTTTGCTAAGACATTTTGGACTGTAGATTCTGATACACTTGGATCAAATCACTATGTTGTAAAAATAGAATTCGAATACCCAAGAGCTGTTAATGAGACCATATATCCCAAAAGTAAATGGAGTACTAAGAAAGCTAATTGGGATATGTACGCTGAAATAATCGAGAATACTTTAAATGAAAGTGGACCTATATCCCCAAATGTCGAAGAAAAATATAATCTTTTATTAGACTGTATTAATAAAGCTTCCACACAATCTATTAGCCAATATAAACCCTTTAAGTGTAAGAAACGGACTCCTTCACCATGATGGGATGCAGAATGTGATCTAATTGTTGCAGAAAGAAAAAATGCATTAATAAAATACAAGCAAGATCCATCAGTTGAAAATTTTAATAAATGTAAACAAGCTAGTGCACACGCTAAGAAATTATTGAAATCGAAAGCCAAACAAAGCTGGGTTGATTGGTGCTCAAAATTAAATAAACAAACGTCGCCTACTTCGATTTGGAATCAAGCGAAAAGGATGAACAGGAAAAGGAGATTCGTGGATAGCAGAGTTTTTCGACAAAATTGCACCACCATATGTGAACAATCACGAAGATTTAATGTTATTCAATCCGAATTATAGTCATTTTCTCTTAAAACCGTTTACTATGCTAGAATTGGACTGTGCCCTTAGTGACCGTCCTAACACTTCTCCTGGTTATGATGAAATCAAATATATTATGCTATTTAATTTACCAAATAATGCAAAAGAGTTACTTCTAAATATTTTTAATCAGATAATTAGAGAAGGTGCTAACTTTTCGGCCTTCAAACATATTATTGTCGTTCCTATTCCCAAACCTGGGAAAAATCTAAAATTAGTTCAAGCTTACAGACCCATATCTTTATTATCTTGTGTACAAAAATCTCTAGAGAGAATACTTAAGGCTAGGCTAGAATGGTGGTTACTAGAACAGAACCTTCTACCCAACGAACAATACGGATTCAGGAAAGGTTTTAGTACTTTGGATGCATTGGCTTCCCTAGTTGTAGACATTCAAAACAATTATTCCCGGAACAATTACTTACCGGCATTATTTCTTGATATAGAAGGTGCTTATGACTCTGTGTGTCTAACAGCACTCAAAGAAAAAATGACAAGAATATTTCAAATTCCAGCTCAATTTGCTGATAGTATTGTTAATATTTATTCAAACAGATTAGTTTATTTAAGAAAAGAACAAATGCTCATAGGCCCCAGAATCGTAAACAAAGGATTACCTCAGGGTTCTGTATTGAGTCCTATCCTGTTTAATTTGTACGTAGCGGATTTGTACAATATTAAAATAAATAACATAAAATTCAACCTCATACAATACGCAGATGATTTCTGCATTTACACAGAACACAAAGAATATAAACAAGCAATCAAAAACTTGGATAGTATCTATCAACTACTTCAAAAATGGCTTGATAAAAACAATTTTGAATTATCTTGTAATAAATCACAGGTTTGCATTTTTACCAGACATTATAAACCTAATGATCAAATAATTAAATTAGGAAAACATCAATATCCACTAAAAAATAAGGTCAAATATTTAGGGATGACACTTGACAAACATTTGACTTGGACGGATCACATTGAGGATATGTTAAACAAATGCACCAAGGAAATAAATTTCCTTAAATCGATTAATAAAACGTGGTGGGGTGCTGATGTAGACGTAAATTTATTATTCTACAAAGCGTATATTCGCTCTATTTTGGATTACGGAAGCATATTTTATGGATCAGCCAGTAATGTATTGCTAAATAAAATTAACGTAATGCACAATTCAGCTCTACGTACATGTTTAGGTGCTATGAAGTCCACACCAATTCAACCCTTGTATTTGGAAGCCTTGGAACCACCTTTAAATATCAGACGAAACTTCCTGACCGAAAAATTTCTGGTAAAGACATATATAAAAAATCAATCGTTATACACAAAGCTCATCACTCTGAATTGCTATGATTTGTCTACTAAATACTGGGAAAAAAAGAAATCGCCTTTAGTCTGCGAAGCTCTGCAACATAATATGGAAGCATTAAAAGAGATAGATAAAGCTACGTATACACTTCAAAACATCTCATATGCAACATATCATGGTTCAAATGCAGATATCATGGTACCAAAATATAGTGACAGTATACACATAAATAGAAAGATTATTCACTCAATATTATCAGAATTCGAAAACTCCGTTGTTATATATAGCGATGCCTCCAAATCATCAAACGGCACTGGATGCGCTTTTTTTATTCCATTGGAACGAATAGAACGCACATTTAAGTTGAACTCCCAGATCTCTATTTTTACAGCAGAAGCTCTTGCAATATATGAGGCCTTACTTTATGCAACAGAAAGTAACTCGGACCATATAGTGATATTATCAGATTCTTTATCAGTTTTGACCTCTATTGGAAAACCGGGATTGCCAAATACGTACAGTTGCCCTTATATTTACAAAATTAAGGATATCAAACAAAAATTAGTAACAAGGGGCAAAAATGTACTTTTTGTTTGGATTAAAGCACATATAGGTTTGGAAAATAACGAACATGTAGACCAATTAGCAAGAGAAAGTATTATGTCTGGTAGAGAAACTTCGTATAAAATCACGGCTTGCGACTTTCTGGCTTCCTTAAAATTAAGATTATACCAAAGGTGGGATAATATATGGAAGGAATATTCCATTGTTAGCCCAAATAGATACACTTCTCTTCAAACAGATATTCCTAAAACTCCTTGGTATAAGTTTTTTAATGTACCTAGAAAATATGTTACCACGATCATAAGACTGAGATTTGGGCATGCTTGTTACCCCAAACATTTATTTAAACTTAAGGTTTTAGATAATGGTCAATGTGAATTTTGTACAGAAGAAGGAAACCTAGATCATATATTTTTCAGTTGCCACAGAAATACTATAATTTCATCCAGAATAATAAATAATTTACATAAACACAATATATTAGATCCTTGGAACCTTCAGTACCTATTATCATTAGACACGAGAGCAGTATATGATTTATTAGTTATGTTTTTAAAAGATAGTATCATAACCATGTAAATAATTATACATTAGTCAATAACGTAACCTTTGTCTTTAACCCAATTGTTTAAATTCCTTTCTTACCGTGGCCTAGTGTTGTATGTTAAAAAAAAATGCCTTGATGGGCCCCTAGGCGAGAAGAGAGTGATCCTGTTTACCTGTTTACTGTTTTGTATATTTATTTTAATATAAACTCAGACAATCTTTTTTCTACCATGTTGAGTCTGGCTGAATGACTAAAAGTCTATGCCAAAAAAAAAAACAACAATAAGCAGGAAAGAAGAAAATATTGTATTTATTACTTAATAAATACACTTCCCTTTCCTCTTTCTTCACTTATGCTCTATCGCTAGACCCCATACGGTTCTTGCTAAGTATATCGCGGTTGTCCTTACCACGCTTTAGTATTTTTGTTTAATCTTCGAGAGTATGGCCTGTAATTAAACCCAGTTTCAGATGACTAAGACAGGATGCTAATACAAACTGGGTATGACCTAATACTCAGAGTTGACACACTCTTGACCTGTACTCGGTTGTGCTCTCCCTACATAGTATTAACCACAATGATTGTGTATGAGGTGCCACTCTTTGACGATAAGGTCTCATTACTCTCATTGCTCGAAAAGAACGTAGATAAAAATCTTAATACATTTTCAAGCGTGGACGAGTTAAAAATAGTAAAAAGAATTTTTTAATTTCATTAACCTAAGCTTTTTTCTTTACAGTTTTGCCCATCCTTTGATACGATTAAGACTGGAAAAGCTCATGGGCACTAACATCTGTAGCCTGACCGATAGGGAGTATATGACTAGGCTACAAATACGCATACTCGAAGACTATGCTGACAAAATGGATAAACGGATTAAAACCAGGGAGGTAAGAATTTTTTTCTTAAAGTTTTGTACAAAGTGTTCCTTATATTAGAAAATTATGTTTCGGCTTTGCAATATGAATAGTGACTTTTTACTTTTTTAAAAATCTGTAAACATTCTTGTTATCCTTTCTATGCATCTTTTTAGTAAAAATATTTACTATACATATTTTTGTTGTTGTTTTGTTTGTATATTCGTAACCTTCTACTATCTACTTCATTATTTCTTCAGATTCTTTAAGAACTGCGTTGTTGTCGTAAGGATCCGTATATTTTTTTTTGTCTCCTTTTCTTTACCATGTGCTCACTTACTGTAGGCATTCCTGGATCCTGTTAATGATAGCTACATTATTGATTCTGATTTTTATTGATTTGGCATCTATACCAAAGGCCGGTTCAATTGATTTATCATATAAGTAATTTAAAAACTGATGCGAAATGCAGCGTGACACACAATGGGATCAACAGTGACGAATTCAACGTACTTACTGGAGTTAGACAGGGATGCGTACTTTCTCCGGTTCTTTTTAACATAGCTATAGACTATGTTCTCTCCAAACTAGACTCCGACACAAGAGGGATACAATGGACGTTAACCACACGCCTAAGCGATCTAGAATACGCGGACGATATCTGTCTATTAGGTCAAAGGTTCCAAGATCTGGCTTACCAATTGGAAACACTTTCCACTGAAGCCAATAAAATAGGTTTGAAAATCAATATTAGTAAAACCAAGTCCATGAGAATTAATGCAAGGAACAACAGGCTATTTACTATCGACAATATGCAGATTGAAAATGTGGAAAACTTTACGTATCTTGGAAGTGTCATAACAGAAAACGGAGGTACAGAAGACGATATTCGTATGAGGATACGAAAAGCTCAACAAGCTTTCAGCACGCTCAACCCTGTTTGGAGATCTGGCGAGTATACTACAAGGACAAAGATCCGAATATTCCGATCAAATGTCATGTCTGTTCTACTCTACGGATGTGAAACCTGGAAAGTGACAAACACCCTTACAGACAAACTGCAGGTCTTTGTTAACAAATGTCTACGAAGAATTGTTCGTATATTCTGGTCTAACACCATCAGAAACGACGATCTGCTACACCTGACTGAACAAAAGAGGGTACAAAATGAAATTAAGTCCAGAAAGTGGGGTTGTATCGGTCACACACTCCGCAAAAATAGTTGCAGTATCGCAAAGACTGCCCTAGAGTGGAATCCCCAAAAGAAAAGAAAAAAAAGAGGTCGCCCAGTACAAACTTGGAGAAGATCCATCATGGACGAGATAAGAGGCCAAGGAAAGTCTTGGAATGAGGTGAAGGCCTTAGCGCAAAATAGAACCCGATGGCGCGTTTTCACTGAAGCTCTATGCTCCACTTGGGAGTTCAAGAACCTTATATATATATATATATATATATATATATATATATATATATATATATATATATATATATATATATATATATATATATAATTTAAAAACTAGCATGAATAGTATGTTTGAGAGTAAGCCTTTCTAATTCACTTTTACACTTAAGTCTTATAACGAAAGTTTTGGTTGACTTGATTTTTAAATCGTTTCAACCCTATGGTAGCTTAAAATATAGTAGGTCCATAAAACTTACTCCAAAGTATATCTAAATTATGGATGTTGGCACTCAGGTGGCCTGCAAGTATTAGTAGTTCAATAAAGGCATATAGCTCTGTAGAGACGCAATATTTCCAGTTTTCTATCCCCAGGACTTTTCCGGCTTCTTTATTTGTACACTTCACTATATCATTCACAATTTTTTCGTTCATAAACAAACTAAAGGAATCAACAAGATAATCTACACTTTGACCAGGGGCTAACATTACTTTACGCACTTTGCTTTTTATTATGTCTCAGGATCGCATACGTCCTGTAGGTTGTGGTTGACACTTTCAGTTAATTCCATACTTATTTTCAAAAATTACATACTCTACATACAAAATTACATGCTGATCATCTTCTTCACTTGCTTCCGAAAGATGATCTTCAATATCAGAGTCACTTTCAATGCCACCTACTTCAGGATATCCTTCATCATCGGAATCCCATAGATTATTAGCAATATCTTGCAGTTTTTTTCTTGCACTATTTGCTTTCACTGTAATTCAATATAATTTTAGAAGCTTAGTTGTTTATACTAACATCGGTATCAAACGACTGATATCAAAAGCATTATTTATTTTAAAATACAATATTATTGCATACCATCAATGATTCTCAGTTTTTAAAATTCATTTAGAATAGATATAACACCTATTGTAAGCCTCTCTTTAATTTTCACATCAAACAGATGTTTACATTGTTTGTTATACGTTTATTCTTTATTATTGGATTTCCGAAATCATAAAAGTCGTCCGACGGGCCCGTGTTGTTCCTTTACGTGACAAAATTCTTTCGACGCAATAATTTTAAAAATAATAATGAATATTTTGAATAGCTCATGACTACGTTGAAGGAAATATACCTCTAAATAAATTTAGTGATGCATAAAATACAATAAATTTTTTTTATCAGGTTATGATAAAAGAATTGGCGTCTCGGGTCCGTTTTACCTACCTTGCCCGAATAAGGATTAAAGTATATTTTTTCTTGTCGGACTATAATATACGAATAGTTTACGATGAAAGAATTGGCGTCTCGGGTCCGTTGGACCCACCTTGCCCGAATAAGGATTAAAGTATATTTTTCTCTGTCTGACTATAATATACGAATAGTTTACGATGAAAGAATTGGCGTCTCGGGTCCGTTGGACCCACCTTGCCCGAATAAGGATTAAAGTATATTTTTCTCTGTTTGACTATAATATACGAATAAATATAGTAAATAGAGACTATGCACTTTTGTAGGCGGAAGAACTGGAAAGAGTCAAAAATCTTGTATTAAACGGAACGATTCCTTTAAGTCAAGCTCCCCCAGAGATGGCTGATCATCCTGTAATGTTAATAGATGCTATTTGCAACAAATTAATTGCTGAACGTAGATCTAAGGTAAGCGAAAACAATTTATATTAAATTTTTAGTCATTAATCATAAAATAAAAATTGCTCGTCGGCCTTGTTGCCCAATTTATTTTTGTTTTCTTTTTTAACACCATTTTTTATGTTGTTGGAAGCCTTTGAGTATCGCCTCTTGGTTTAGAGCTCTTTAGATTGTTAATATTTTTTTCCAACGTTCTTCAAATGTTCTTCTCATATAACATAGATTCTTCGATTGGTCTGTCTGATGTATGATTTGTCACCGTGCTCACATAGAATCTTTTTTTTTATATTTTCTCCCGTTTACCCTTTGCTGCAAGATACGACAGTTTTTGGAATCGGTTTTTTATCTTCTATTTGGTCCTTAATCCTTCTCTGAGCATTCTGGGTCTTTTCGATGGTATATGTTAAGAAGTTGTTTTTTCTTAACGCGTTTTTACATTATGTATTTCTTAAATTTTACGGTCTTTGTCGGTCAATTTTTTTGGATTTTGTTAACAGTATTTTGATAACTGAATGTAATTGTTTAGGATAGTGATGTGAAGTAGCGTGTAAATATCTGTTTGTATGTGTGGGTTTTCGGTGTACTGTATATCCCATGTATTGGCAAAATCTGGGTAATTATAGCCTTAGTACTTAGTTCTTAACAGTATTTTGTCGTAACTTTTTAGAAAAAAATAGACAAGGAGACAAGGCCTGTACAAGAACTTACAAAAAAGTGATTCTTTTAAGTCTACTAATAAAAATACAAAAGTAGCAAACTGATATACATAATATGTAACTAAGTCAATCGATAAAAAAAGTTCGATTTTGCCTTGACACAAGAGTCCTCGTTAAACTAGGACTAAATAAAAGATCTATCGGTTGTTGGGGGAGAGCCTTAATAGAGCAGATATGAGGAAATTCCAAATTATTGGAGTAATATATCAATTGGTCAGGTATCATTCGATCCCTAGTTTGGGACAAAAAAACAAAAAGGCTAACGTTGTAGTTTAAAATTCTAACTGAATCTGCTAATTAGACTAGAATATGCTGGTGTCTGCAAAAAATGATGGCTTGGCGATACTCCTCCATAGATCACTATTGGATATGCGTATATGCCTAATAAACGGGTATACGTGGATATCTAAATGAAAATATACAGATATCCAATTAGATGCAGAATGATAGATGTAGAACAGATGGTTTAAAAAAATATATTCTGGTCCAAAATTTAATAAAATTACTCAGACAGCGATGACTCACATAAAATGTCACAACTGATATCCTGACGAGATTATATTTTTCATTGTTTATTACGTATGTATCCCAAAATTATTTTCATGGTTTTCACGTTAAATTTTTTTAGATTAAAATACCTAAAGTTAAGATTCCAACATTTTTGTATTGGGACGATACTCCTGATCCTGAATCCGGTCTTACCATTCAAAAGGGACACGTATTTAGAAGTCCAGATGAACAGTTGTGTGTACCGACTGAAAAATATTTAGAATATACAGAAGAAGAAGAAGAAAAATATATAATGCCACAAGAAGAATATGACAAGATTATCTACATCAATCCTTTGGTCAAGAAACTGCTTGAATGCGAGGTAAGTGTTTCTATCATTTGTTTAAGATATGATAGAATAAATGGTCAGCGCATGATCTTCCTGAACAAAATTCACTGTTTCTCCTTTTCGTTTTTTTTTATATATTTCTTCATTAATCAGACCTTTTAAAATTGTTTATTCCCGAATATGGCAATGTTATTGTTATAATCCTGTTTTTATCATTTTTGTGTTTTATTGACGAAATATACACCATTCTTTATTATTCTACTATAAAGTGCCTATTTAATTTAAGCACATACTGCTAATGACATTAAAAAAAAAAGTTTAGATTCTTGAGCAATTTAACATAAATATATTTTATATATGTCTATTTATTTTGTTTGCAATATATATCTGCCTTGTTTCTGTCAGTAATTCTTCATAGCGTTTATTCTATTCCTGTGGTTAAGAGGTGACTTTTTTTCCTTTGGTTTTTATTGATCGTATAAAATTTACTGCACTTATAAAGTAGGCAATTCAGGAAAAGTTAACCAAATGGCAGGATATAACTGGTTTAAAGGCTTCATGGAACGCCACAAAAAACTTTCGCTACGTTCTCCAGAAGCTACAAGTCTGGGAAGGGCAACAACCTTCAACACAACCAATGTTATTATGTTCCTAAATAACTTAAAAACCTGTGTCGAAACAGGAATAAGCACAGTCAATATTCCACCCAAGTTTGTGGCTAAGCGTGATAAACTACTAACTAGCGAGACAGGTTGGATGTCAAGTGATCTTTTTAAACAGAGTCTAGAACACATAATTACATAAAATGCAATAAGAAACAACCAATATTGTTAATTTTAGACAACCACGAGAGCCATGTGGGTTTAGAAGTAACAATAAAAAAGTTTGTGTAGATTCTGAGTCTTCGTCCGAGGAAGTATCAATTCCATATCAAGATACAGATGATGATATAGAAATATCTCTGAGTTTTGAGGAGCATAAAATGGAAGAAATAGATTGGAATAATAGTTCTGTGAATCTTAATACTGACGATTTTGTGCTTGTTAAATTTTGTACTAAAAAGTCTATTGTTTATTATGTTTGGAGAGTATTAAAGTATGATTCATTTGATGAAGTTTAATTCATGCGTAAAAAAGGAGAAATCTGGAAATTTTATTTTCCGAATGTGGGGGACAATAGCGTTATTGAGAAACAGGATATATTACGTAAATCGCCTGCACCACTAACAGCTCGAGGTACGGAGAGAGTAAATTCATCTTTGTATTTCCGGTTAAATTGTCAAAATTCAATTTACAATAAAGAAAAGTTTCTATTGTGTTGAAAAAAAAAAACATTTGTTACATTTTATCCCGGACTTCCTTAGTAGTGTCCCACTCCTCCCAGTGGTCTGGGTTGTATGGAACATTTGCAGATTCTCACACTATCCATTATTCTTCATTTTAAAGAATACTTATATCAACCCTTTTTTAAATTGAGTAGGACAAAGGGCTATCTAACATATCCTAGCATTATTATTTCACGAGGAGCAAATAAATAATTAAAAAAAAATTTTATTCAAAAAGTGTCCCACACCTCCCACTTCTCCCCTACTTAAAAAGACTATTTTGTAGTGTGTTAGGGGCAATAAGATCATTTAAAAATTTTTTTAAACGCTTATTTTTAAAATGTAGTTGAAAGTCATTGAACTAGTCACTAATCACGAGTATATGCAAATTTAGAACAGCAATATCTTAACCAATTTTTATCTTACAGGAAAACAAAAAAAAACCATAATGTACAAAAAAGTAAAACCAATATTTTGTTACTTCTTGGCATTTTTTGTATCACTAATACTTTTTAAGTTATGGTAAATAAAAAAGCAATTTTCAAAACTTGCAACTTTTCAAAAATTTTTCTTTTACTTTATAACAATTTTTTTTTAATAAGCACTTTGAATCGGCCAAATAACGATTCATTTTATTTGGGGTGCTAAGTAGGGGATGATTTTCACAATGTTTTTGCCAAAGAAGGTACCAACTTTGTTTTGAGCCTAAATCGCTTAATTCTGATGCTAGAAACATAAAATACTTGGTGTACAGAATTCATAAGTAACCCTTTTTTTGTTTTTTTGATGGGCTACATTTTTGCGAAGAACATTTTTTCGATAAATACTCACTTCTTGAGTTATGTATGAAAAACTGTCTAAAGCTGTGGTTTTTATTCTGAAAAATGAACATTTTCACTCGCAAATGACTTAAAAAGTATTGACTAAGTGAAAAAACTGTATAATATAAAGTTGCTTAGAATTACTTAATTTATCCATTTCTGGACATATTTTGAACATATGGTTTTAACCTCCGTGAATTGGTGGATTTCATCCACCAAGTAAAAGCAACCCTGTCGCCAAAATCTGAAATTTCAAGCAAATTTGTCGTGACGAGGAAAATTACACTTCAAAACAGTCACTTACTGGAGTATTACTCACGAACTGGAATGTATTTCCTTTTCAATTTGGATGAATAAGTTTTATAGTTAAAACATTCAAATACAAATGAATGAAAGTGAAACTCGCAACTTTTATTAAAACGCAAAGACAATGTTATTATAAAATTTTCCACAATAGGTCGTATTTTTTATCCACCTTCTGCACGCTTTTACGACTGGGTGCATCGTCATAGATTTCAATAACTACCCTTCGCTAAGCACAATGGTTCACATTTTTCGGGATTAAATTGCGTCAGTGGTTCAACATAGTTGATAAACAAAAGTGAATCAGTTATTTCCACTGACAATGATGATCGCAATGGAGTCACTCTCTCATTTATTGAACTAAAATTGCTCTCAGATTCGGTAAGTAGGGGATGATTTTCACAAGGCTTTTACCAAAAAAAGGAACTAACTTTGTTTTGAGCGTAAATCGCTTAATTCTGATGCTAGAAACATAAAAAAATAAACACTATTTTAAAACACTTTTAGAAAGTTTTCCCCAAAAAATGCATTATTTAAGATTATTTCACGTTGAAATATTCGCTTTTATATTTGATAAAAAATAAGAACTTATTTTTCATTAGCTACAACTCTGGTTCTACTGGGTGTACAGAATTCATAAGTACACCATTTTTTTTTATAGGCTACATTTTTGCATTACTTAATTTATCTATTTCTGAACTTATTTTGAACGTATGGTTTTTACCTCCGAGAATTAGTGGCTTTGATCCACCAAGTAAAAGCAACACTGGCCTTAAGTCCAAAAGTAAAGTAAAGGGTACGAGGAACCTAAATCTAAATTTTCAAGCAAATTCGTCGTTACGAGGAAAATTACACTTCAAAACAGTCATTTACTGGAGTATTACTCACGAACCGGATCGCATGTTTTTTTTCAATTTGGATGAATATGTTTTATAGTTAAAGCATTCAAATACAAATGAATAAAAGTGAAACTAGCAACTTTCATTAACACTTTCATTGCCGACGGCACACACCGTGCGCCATCGGCTATTGTCGTCACAGGCCGACGGCGCACCATGTGCGTCGAGCGCATACGTGACTTTCCTCAAGTAGTATGGCTCTGGTCTTTGTTATAGTCAGTTCTGTTTTTGTTGGCCGTTTAGATATTCTAAAATATATACGTGCAATAGCGGTTTCGGAATTTTGTGTTTTTTTATATAGTTATGGATGGTGACGTTGCAGGACTGTCTAGTTCGAAGCGTGTATGTAGAGAGTGATGTGAAGATCCCATTGTCGAGTAAACAGCTGCAAGAATTAGCAGATTCATTGTGGGAAAGTTCAAAGGAAGATCTAGTAGTTTTATCAGATGATTCTTGGTCGGAGGAGGATGATAATGCTGACAGCGATAGAGTTGAGGCTGATATTGTGAATGATCCTGACAATGTTTTTAGCGACGACGATGATGATATCCCTCAAACAAGATTATTATTTCCAGACTGGAATAACACTCCTGATTTGAAAACAATTGATTTCACTGGAATACCTAGATTTCGTGTACCACCACCTGTGAGTAATAATCCATATGATTTTTTTAGTTTGCTTGTAACTGATGAATTACTAAATCACATTGTAGATCAAACAAATATTTACGCAGAAGAATTTTTTTTTAAGTCGTACCACTTCAGCTAAATCCAGAATAACCGATTGGAAACCGCTTTTCCTAGCAGAGTAAAAGATTTTTTTTGGCATGTGGTTCCAAATGGGAAATGTACAACTCAATCGGTTACAAAACTACTGGAAAAAAGATGAACTGTTTGCTATTCCTGGTTTTCAAAAATACATGAGTAGAAAAAATAGATTCATGATCATTATGAGGTGTCTTCACTTTTCAACAAATGCACGTCATGTGGGAGATCCTGGTTATGGTGATCGTTTGCATAAAATCAGAAATCTTCAAGATTATTTTAATAAACGAATGGATGAAATCTATTACCCTGCAAAATCGTTATCATTAGATGAGTCCATGATGCTGTGGCGCGGAAGACTGTCTTTTCGCCAATTTTTAAAAGGTAAACGACACAAGTTCGGCATTAAATTGTATATATTAACTGAACCCGATGGTATGGTGTTGCGATGCAATGTATACAGTAGTGCTCAAGGTGAAACTGGTGGTACAGGTCATACTGAAAAAGTGGTATTGTCACTGATAAAAGAATTCAAGAACAAAGACATTCTTTATATATGGACAACTTTTATAATAGTATTCCCTTATGTCGGAAATTGCTTGATCAAAAAACTTATGTTACCCGTACTCTCCGAAGAGGCAGAAAATAAAATCCAAAAGTCGTTATTGACCCAAAAATTTACAAAATTGCTTTGCAGAATATCACAAAAAATTATAGATATTGTTTGTGTATATATTTTGTTTGTTTTTTGTGTAAAATACCTCTTTTTTAAATAAATTTTCTGTTGTCTGTTCTGTTGTCTGTTGTATCATTTTAGTGTAAACATTTCAGTATATATGAACGACGCACACCGTGTGCCACCGGCCTTTCATACAAAATTTTATTCTAACGGCCGATGGCACACACCGTGTGACACTATTTCAAAAGCCTATTTTAGTCTATGAAATGATAAACCAATGTTTAAAATACACTCGCGATCATAAAATCCGGATCACCTTGAAAATCACCGATATTTCATTTTTAACTTTAGCTTTATCGTAAATAATAATAACACAAATACAAACTAATGCATGTTTCTGGGAATTGTTGTCGGTTTCCTGTGCAACAAAGAATTTCAATAGTGCCGATTTCGCGGGAAAGCGCACACTTCCCAAAATAAACGATACCTGTAACTGCCGCTTGTTTTAAATGTCTCATTTGTGCTTCGACTTTCTGTAAACGCAACGAACAAACGTTTATTATTGCCACCATTAGTGTTTATTAGTGCCATTATTAGTGTTTATTATTGTTTATTTTTTGCCAAAAATACCCTTGACTGTTAATGAAACGGCACAAATTGTTGCGCTTGTGAAAGACGGTCACACTCAACGGCAAGTCGCAAGAACTGTTGGCGTAAGCCTTTCTACGGTTCAACGAGTGCTTCAACTCTTTCAGGAGAAGGGTTTGCTATCCAGGCGACCTAGCTCTTGACGAAGAAGAATGACCATGGTACGGGATGACCGTTTTCTTGTATTTCAGACTTTACGAAACCGAACCTTAACTGCGATTGTTCATCGAAATCGTCTACAGGAAGTACGAAATCGCAATGTTAGCGTTACAACAGTCAGGAGAAGATTTCGTTCTTTTGGACTCTCTTCTCGGGTAATGGCTACAGGACCGCCACTTGCCTGGCGCATCGAGTTGCACGACTAGCTTTTACTCGACAATACGCGCATTGGGAATTAACGATTGGAGCAAAGAGTTATTCTCAGATGAATCCCGTTTCTGCCTAACTGGATCCGATGGACGTGTAAGAGTTTGGAGGAGAAGCGGTGAATGATTTTTCCAAGCTTGCATTGCTCCAAGAATGCCATTTGGTGGTGGCTTGGGGAGGTGTATCTTCCGACTTCCGCACAGAATTACCTTTCATCGAAAATGGGTCCTTAACTACACGAAGAGACATTACGAAGATTCTGGAAGAACATTTTATGCATACCATGGCCAGGCTTGGAGAAAACGTCGTTTTTATGCAGAACAACGCGCGAAAGCACGTTGCCACGATCAGTATGCAATACTTTGACGAGGTTGGAATTACGAGGTTACCCTGGCCAGCTAGGTCTCCGTACCTGAATCCCATCGAACATATCTGGGAC
Organism: Diabrotica undecimpunctata; assembly: GCF_040954645.1. Lineage (NCBI taxonomy): Eukaryota > Metazoa > Arthropoda > Insecta > Coleoptera > Chrysomelidae > Diabrotica > Diabrotica undecimpunctata. The sequence continues at coordinate 93,883,535 of NC_092810.1, forward strand.
GATTTGAAAAAACGTATTCAACCCCTAACATCTCCTCCTAACAACGGACAGGAGTTTAAGGATTTGTTAGTGAGAAAGTGGAATAACATACCACAACATGCAATCTGGAGAAAAATTGAGAGTATGCCCCGTCGTCTGCAAGAGGTCATTAGAGCAAGTGGAGGCAATACACGATATTAGTCATTGAAATTTCACTGACATTTTACCACGATCTGTATTTTCCATTTTTTTCGTATGCCTGTTTTATCAACAATTTGGTTTGTTTTCTGCTTTTTCAATAAAAACAATAAAAAACCGTTCTTTTTTTTCTTTCAAAACAAACATTGATGACAAATAAAAAATACGTTACCTATCCTAAAAAAAGGTTATTACTGCACCAGAGGGAAAAATATTCCAGAAACTTGAAATTTTCAAGGTGACCCGGATTTTATTATCGCGAGTGTATATAATACACAGTTACATTCAACTATTTAGCAATGTTAAGTTACGACCTCAGACGAACATCCAAAATAATTGGTTGGCACTGAATGTGTTAAAACGTAAAGACTATGTTATTATAAAATTTTCCACAATGGGTTGTATTTTTTATCTATCTTCTGCACTCTTTTGCGACTGGGTTCATCGGCATAAATTTCAATAGTTACCCTTTGCTTATTACAGTATCGCTGTATCACAGTATTGCTGCAATAATTCCGACAAATTTCCCATCTCGTCAAGAGGGTCCGACATAGCCTTTATATTTTTAAAAAAATTAACATTAGTGATTATTAAAATTCTTTTGTATCTCTAGTCAAATCCTTAAAAGCCGTCTCAAAATATTAACAGAGTGCTTGGTAGTTATATAATACAGCACTAAGTGTACGTTAGCTTGATGCCACCCATCGAACAGATAAAATAGGTCCGATTTTTAAAATTTGCATGTCAATCGATGCTGCTACCTTTTTTAGGTGATTTTGGTTTTTGGGCTATTGGTAATTAAAGCTATATAATTTATCTAAAAAGATTTTAAAATAATTAATACCACTGACTTTATTAACGCAGTAATTGACAGCAAACTCTAACCTATGATTAAAGCAGTGCCACACTAATCAATTTGGAAATATTGTTTGTAGTCTTGTTGCGACTCTGGAGTTTTATTTAATCATAACCAAAGCTTCATCACAGACAAAGGCTATAATCCACTCTTCCAGAAAAGTTTGATCAAAACCGTATTTATTTAAGTATGTCAAAAGGTCCCTTGTAATATTTACGGCTGTTGCATCAGTCAGCTCCATTATATCTAAATTAAAAACATAACGTCGCTTAAGATGCAAAAGCTCGTAACCCACAAATAGGTTTTTTACAGGAGAATAAAAATACATTCTCTGCATGTGAAAATCGTTAAACTCAAATAAATAATTATTAATTTAATATCAAGGTATTCTTATATATTGTAAAATACTAAATTATTTTAATTTTCAAAATTATTTTGGTCTAACGGTGGATTACTATGATTAGCTGCCAAATGGTACTGCAAAATGTGGTTTAAGTATTTTGTCGAATTAAAAAATTATTTCGAAATTAAGTTTTATTTATAACTAAAGTACATAATAAGAACATTTTAAACGAAATAATTCATTATGTTCGATATTATCGTAAAAGTAATGGAAATTAGGAGGGATAACAGCGTTTAAATCTTGAAGATGTTTCCATTTCTGAGCCTTTATTTTTCTGTTTTCCAAATTCATTTGAGGAAAAACATAGCATATTTTTTGTCTGTTTTTACGCTGCGGTAGTTCTACCCATAAATCATCAAAGTTGAGTTATATATAATATATATTTAATAACTCTAATATCAGTCACATTTTTGTTCCCTGGTCGTATGCTGGCATACATCTGGTTTCTGACACTTTACTTTTAGGTACAATTAACTAAAGCTTAGTTTCTGTACCATCATCGTTTTCAAAGGTTCTATACAGAAGATCATCTTTCAGCATTAGGCAATTCCATTGGCTCCAGTAACACTTGACTTCGGGACTACATGCACCAGTGTCTTTCCAAGAAGGTCTTTCACTTCGACACATCCAATCTAATACTCTTTTTATACATGGATCATCTGCTTGGGCGTCTTGTAGCTGTTGTGGCTGCCATTGATCAATAATGACGGTGGTTCGTCTCACGGGGCAAAGTCGTTCTTCTAATTCAAGACAATGATTACGATTTACACTGTATGGCCGTCTTGACTAAGCCTCAGCATTTAAATGCCTTTTTCCAGCCCAGTGTTCGATCTGTTCTAGCTTTCTGACTGTTGTATTATTTTCATGCAATTTACGACGAATGTGACCTACGTCGTTACCATTTCAACATCTGGGTTCACGTCTCTTCGGCATCATTTTACGAACTACTTTCCGTACGATTTCCTCCAGACGTTTCTCGTTTTGTTCGTCGATCTTTTCAGAGGTTCGTACTCGATAGCTCCGTGAATCTTGACTAGCTGTTTCATGTTCCAAGGCAATAGCGAGCGCTTCATCTAAAACTTTCGGTCTTGCTAGTCGTAAAGCTTTCTGTAGTTTACTGTCTCTTAACCCATTAACGAAGGCATCTACAGCAATTTCTTCCAAAATGTTGTCTGGTGCCTCTGGATAAGCTAACCGCACTATACCACCAACATCTGCTTCAAACTCTTGCAAATTTTCACTTGCTTGTTGAATTCTACTTCTTAGTTGCGCCTTGTAGACTTGTTGTAGATGGGCATCTCCGTAACGTTTGTCTAGTCGAGTGAACAATGTCTGGTAACATTTTTCTTGACCCGTAGGAATTGATCTTAGGATATCCGCAGCACACCTCGTAAAGCAGCAGTCAAGGAAACAGCTTTTTCTTGTTCTGTCCAATGATTTTCTGTCGCAATAGCTTCAAATTGTCTAAGGTATATGGACCAAGAGTCGCTATCCATAGACCGGTTAATATAGTCCAAAATTAAAGAGACAAACGAAAACGCGGATACATCAGTTTCTATTTCGCTAAACCAATAACTTAGTTTCTATTTCGCTAAACCAATAACACTTTACATGTTTTGTCTTTATATTCATTATAGTGAAATTATGGCAACATAATTTTGTTTTATAATATACAGCACATGTGTTAAGGCTGGCACATACCTCAAAAGCTTGTAAATCAATCATTAAAACGATGCTTGATTCATATTGAGCTAGCATGGGGTCATTCAGTTTTTCTTGCCTTGCTTTTTTCTTCTTAGTAACATGACTGACAAAAGATTTCTCATCGAGGTTCCCTACTTCATGTTGACAATAAATGTCACATTTATCTTTTTTGGGCAGGTATATAGAAATTTCTTTCTCATAGAATAACTCGTCAAATGTCCTTCTACTCATAGCCTACTTACTTTTCATTTTGAACTTCAACAGATACTCGCTATATAAAGCTGTAATAGACCAAATAGTCTGGTCCAAATATAATTTGCTTGAGCTTCTACGGCAGTAGTAGGATGGCAATTTTGGTAGCTCATCTAAAAACATCTTTAAAAACTGCTTGTCACCATTCACTTTGTATAGTGCTCGTCTCGTTCGTGTTTCTTCTGACATCTTTGACTCGTCAATATTGTGTTTAGCTTTCTTAACCCATGAAATTACTTGAAATTTACCCAAGCATAAAGTAGATAGAAATAATTGTTTACATACATTTGTCTTTTGACAAATGTATGTAAACAATCTGTAGTACTATTAGCTTCAAAAATTGTCTGTTGTTTCCATATCATTTCCCAGAATTTGTTAAATATTTCTTTTCGCGTATCTTTTAAAATGTTTGAACACCGATTTGAATCACAGCGTGATCCAATTTTTTTCTGAGGTTTTTTTTTTTGTTTAATTGCCGTATTGCCAGATTCCAGTAAGAGCCTAAGAAGGTATCCATTGAATTCTGACAAGCAACGGTGGGGGAAATCTTTTTTGGACATCTTCGTCATGAAACAAGACACCCTGGCATCTTTCGGCCGAGTAGGATACCAGGCCAGAAGACCCCAGGATAGTGCCGGATTAATCGTGTTCCGGCTAAAACCTTAACCACCGTTCCAGAGAGGTGGTCTTGCCACTCAATGAACAACTAATACAAAAACTAAAAATTTATAAATAACCATACCTATTACCGTAAATCAGAAAATGTTTCATACGTTAGGACCTAAACTAATGAATAATATTAACCCTAAATTTCAGATCCCTGGCTCAATTTCTACCTTTGTCCTTCTGCTCCTTTTTCTTTATCACCCCAGAAATCAGACAGTGTACTTCTCTCAATTCTTTCTCTCCTCTCAACATTATGTTTACAACGTTTTTTTAATCCAGCCCGAAATCTATTCGCCTCTCGAAATCTCTCCTCTTATTTGCCCATCACTGGCAGTTAAAAATGTGGGCGGGAGCGTACGGTACCATACAAACAATACAGTCTGCCGAGGCAGATTTGCCTATTCTATTTGTGAAGGTGCCAAAACTACCATGTCCCATCAGAAACTGCGTCAGGAACTAGTCTAGTTTCCTGAACGTACATTCCCACCACGGCCTCACATCGGGAATAAGCTTCTTCGTCCACCTTGCCTTTCCGCTCTCATTAACCCATTCTCTCTACCACTCTACTACCGTTCTTTCTCTCACATTCTCATCTATATTTACATTCATCCTCCTCGCTATAGCTGCTCGCTCTTTGCACAACAAAACGATCGGTATCACCGTAAGCTTTTTCCATAAAATTGTACAATTTTCATTGACAATAAAGCATATTTCCATTCTATTTTATTCTATAAAAAATATTAAGCATTTTAAGGATGTGAATTTAACAAGATTTTCTTAATTCCTACAAAAACAAATATTTATTATTGTGTAAAGTATTTAAACTTACCATAATCGGATGGATACACAGTGCTTTCTTTTCGACATACTTCGGGTACCATTTTAGTTGATTCGGATGGAGACATTCTGTAATTAAAGTATTAATTAAAAATCTAGCAAAGTTACCAAAGGATACGTTAACAAAATTCTCTTGAAATATAGATGTAATCTGTTTTACTCATTTTACAAGCACCTAACACCACTATCTGCAAATTTTTGAACCCATTTTCGATATCATACGAAAATTAGGATAGCACGAATTATACTTTATTAAATATTAACAATTTAATAAAATATAAACTACGATCCAATGATGAGAAAAGAATAGTTTAGGTTCTTTCATATTAGCGATGTCAAAACCAAAAAATTGTTACACATTTAAATATTAAAATTACACAAAGTCTTGTGAAGTTTGATATTTTCGCAGCATGTATGGTATACAATATTTATTTATTGTTGTCTCAAGTGGCAAAAGCCGTGAAAGAACGATAATACCAATAGATGTTCTGTTTTGATTTATGACGACCAATCGAGCACGAAGAAGCCAAAGGCTATTACTTTGCAGGATTTATGTATTTTTATTAGTGTCAACGCGACACTGTTTATTGGACAGGGATTTTCAATATTGCAGATGTATTGGCATTCCTACTACGCGTTTCAGGTAATGAAATCTGCGTAGTATTTGTTAAATTGCGGAAATGAGATTCTAACAAAATAGATAAATGTTATTCGAAATAATAAAACTAGTAGAATATCGACAAACAGCAAAAATAATAAATGACAATCTTTTTCGTAACGTATTGTCTCTTCTACTGTATAAAAGTTATTAATCAATAAGCAAAATCATAACGGGAACGATCAGAGAGGCGACTCTGGTCGTGAATTATATCTCTCTTTTTTTTCTATAAGGTGTCGGGGCAAGAACAGACTCTGAGTCATTTACTAACAAACACATATAGTTCAGAAGAAAAAGATTTAAGTAGTAATCAAAATAGTTGTCTGAGTTTTGTAATGAATTAATTTAGTTCTAAAACAATTTACCAATATATAATAATTGGTAGTTTTTTTCCTTTGAACTATTTTTGCACTGAAGATAATTTTTTCTGTGGTTCATTAGGATTTCTTAAAGCGTCACGGGTTTCTTGAGTTTTCCTGTTTTTTATTGTTTAATACTACTAAAGTGTTACTTATCTAGTTTAAGTTCATTATTATAATATTTTAAAGTAGATACTATTTTAATGGGTCTAAGCCATAATTGAATATTTTAAGAACTTCACAACAATAATATTTTAAGTTCGTTTTTGTATTACATATTTCAAGTAACTAGTGAAATTCATTACGTTATATAACACATAAATGTATTTAAAGTTATAACAGTATTTAATTTTTTTTTAATTTGAAAACGATTTCCGAAGTGGAAATTGAAACGTCAATAAACGTACTTTAACCTTTAATTGTGGCTTATTCCCATTTAAATATTAATTACTTTAAAATGCCACAAGAAAATAGCTTCATAACAAAATTTTTTTTTATTGTTATTTATTGTTGTGTATTTTGTCTAACGATTTAAATAGATAAAGGTATTATTATTTTTTTATTTAAAGAAGAAATTCTACAGACTTAGACAGCTTTATTAAATTGGCTATTTTATTAAAAATGAAGGTGTTTAGTGCATCAAAACCCATTATTTTTTCTAGTAAGCCCCATTTTATGTAGGTGTTTATTGACTGACGCGTGTCCTGTAAGATATTCTCTTATAATTCTTAGGTGATTTATGCTTGTTTTTCGTAGTATTTTATTCCTTTAAGCGCTCGTACTTTTAATAGAGTAGATGAGAGTTATGTTGTCTTCGGATATAGGCTTTTCCGGTAGCTAACGATACTTTTTTTCTACGGTTAACCCTGTATCGAAATATTATACAGCTAATTTTGTTTAAACAAGTTTATCAGATTTTTGTTGCCGTATATTCCACAAATATGTGGCACATACTAGTGGGATACTGTTGTGTTCTGCTGACTATCGAAAGTTTTTTAGTATGATCACATTAACCTAGACAATACCTTAGGGCTTCCGACAGCGTCAATAACCCCTTGACTATTACCACATTATGTTAATCCATTTAAGTTTAACATAATTCATATTGATTTCCTTGCACAATGCAAAACTGCATAAATTTCTGCACGAAATATAGAGATATATTCTTGTGAACGGTATATTCTTGTAGTTTCAGACCCGTATGTGTGACAGGTAAACCTGAGAAACCCTGTAGCCTAAATTATATGATTCCTCCATCCTATTCTCTCGTATGCGAGTGTGTAATCGAACCTTTATGTTTTTCTCGCATTTTGTAATATCTCAGTTTCACTACCTCATTTCTTTTCTCATAATAATCTTTAGAAAAGAAACCTTAGTAAGGCATCCACAGCTACTGCTTGAGTGACCTTTAAAGTCCCGGTAGTTCCAAGTGTTTGCGCCTTGCTTAACGTAAGAACCGCACTTTTATGCTGCACCTTTTTTGCTGTGCTTCACACCACTGCTACATGCGTTAGTGTAGGTTTTACCACTATTTTATAAATCCAATATGACATGTTTGGTTTTAAACCATATTTTTTTATGATATACTCTGGCTACTATTAGAGTAATTATTTATTCTATTTTATAATTTCAACCCGTTTATGCTCACAACTATTTTTGTCAAATCTATCAATGATTTTCTTAATAATGTAATAAAATACCATAAAATTCATTGAAAAATTACTAAAAAAAATGTTCAAAAACTGTTTTTCGAAAAACATACTGGGTCATTAACGACCCGTTGAGCCCAAAGGGGTACAAAATAAAAATAATAAACTTTTACGCAATTAAATTTTATTTTATTTTCTTCTGAAAAATTAAATATTTACTCCCTAAAATGAAAACAATGAAGCAGGCATAGTTTAGTTTTCTTACTTAAAGCTTAAAGTAGTTTGGATGATAATCTTATATAGAAGTATTTATAGTGCAGTAAAATTTCACATCTATCGTATGCTTTTGTCGTTTTATTTAAACATACTCGACATCTTCTTCTTTGAGCACGAGTAATAATTAGATGCTGTGTTGATTTAAACAGCAATTATTGCAATATTTTGAGGTTCAGTAAAGCTGACTTTTTATAATTAGACAAAAATGTACGAACTATATATGTCTTTTAAATTCGAAGTTGTCATTTTTATGTCCAAATTGTGATGATAGTATCGAACCATTAGTTACACAAACATCCAGCATTCATATCCATATTGAAAAATATCATTTTTCCACGTATTTTTATTCTATAGTTCGAAATGTTGTTGTCTATTTGAATATTTAGTTTTCCATATATCGGTATAAACGAAATTTTCCCAAAACATTCTTCGCCTTGGTAATGGAACCTAATCACTTAAAATAAAAATCCCCAAGAATACATAAAATTCGTCAATTTCTATTGAAATATTTTGATTTTTCGAGGCAGCATAATTTGTTGTCTCTTTAGTTAAATACTCTATTGTTTCTTTGGTCATGAACAATTTAAAAAAAATCAACTGGATTGCTTTCGGTAGCGAACTGGTAATCTCGGTAGATCGGAATTTGCGCTCTATTATCTATGAGAATTACATTATGCACATGCTTTTATGCTTTGATTTATAATCCGAAAATCATTTTCAACAAAACTTTAGTTAAAACCCACATCGTCAAAACATTTAAAACGTCAAAAATGTAATTCTTATAACAACTGAATGTGGTTTAATGCCATATAAAGTAATATTTACTATTATTAATCGTATTAAATAAAAACCATTCAAAATAAACATGAAATTCATAATTGTTAATTTACTATATTGTTTTAGAACGTAGAGGAAATATATGATCTTGCTGAAGAAATTACAGGAACAAAGAAACTTGATGACCTCTCTAGGTTTACTGTGGAAACTAGGGATACGATTGTCAGTACAGTTACCAATTAGATAAACGCAATATGAACTAGAACAAAATTGAGACATATTATGTACTACATATTAATAGTATTACTCGTAAAATATTTGTGCAAAATATATGAACAAATTTTTAGTCTAAGAAGATTTAGTACTTGACATGTTATTTATAGGACAATTTAAAATTGTGTATTTATATGTAGGTATCCAGTTACTTTCTTTGTAAATAAATATATAATATGATTGTTGTTTTGTATTATTAACTCTATACAAATACCTCATAGTTAAACTATTAAATCGTAGATCTCATGCCTAATGATAAAAAAACATTTTAAATAGACCATATTCTCATAGATTCAAGACACTAAGTAGCATTATTAATTCGCGAAGTATGAGAGGAGCGATATATATTACTTTTTTGGTTAAAACTACGGTAAAAAATAAAAAGAAAGATAAGACATAGAAGCATTCCAAACGCTTAACAAAAAAACTAAATATCAAATGGTCATAAGGAAAAGATCCAATTTACTAAGAGAGTAGGAGAATAACTTACGAGGATAGATTGATATTAAACTAGCCTTTGTTAGATGGCGCTACTTGACACCGAATTGGTTTCGGTTTTGATAGTTGCCATTCATGATATGACGTCTGTCAAAATTTTAAGTTTTAAAAACAATTAGTTTGGTTTTTACAGCCGTCAAAAGCAAGCAAATTTTGTGTTTTCGGAGAAATGGAAAAAGTCGAGTATCGTTTGGTGATTAAGTTACTCCACAAAAAGGGTAAAACGAATGTGCAAATCAAGGCCGACCTGGACGAAGTTTATGGTGAGGTTGCACCGTCGTTAGCAATAGTAAAATTTTGGAAAGCTGATATTGTTCGTGGTCGTACGAGTGTTTTTGATGATGAGCGTACCGGGAGGCCAAATGAAGTCACCACGCCGGAAATGATCAACAATGTCCATGACATGCTTCTGGCAGATCGTCGAATTAAGCTCCTAGTTAATGAAGGTCCTAAAAATTTCCTACGAACGCGTACACAACATCATTCACCATCATTTGGACATGAAAAAGCTATCCGCGCGATTGGAGCCGCTTTTGCTGACAATCGATCAAATGCAAAAACGTGTGACCAATTCGGAAACGCTTTTGGCGATGATACGGCGCGATTCGAAGGACTTTTTTTACCGATTTATCACCGTTGATGAAACCTGGGTGCATCATTACACACCGGAAACCAAAGAAGAGTCGAAACAGTAGCGCAAACGCGGCGAAGGGCCACCGAAGAAGGGCAAAGAGTGCACATTCGGCCGGAAAAGTGATGGCGACTGTTTTCTGAGATGCGAAGGGCATAATCCACATCGACTACTTGGAAAAAGGAAAAACAATCAATGGTGAGTACTATGCAGCATTATTGTATCGATTCGATGCCGAATTGCGTCAAAAATGCTTCGGTTTGGAACGCAAAATGTGCTCTTTCACCAAGACAATGCACCGGCTCACCGATCGGCCGTCGCCATGGCAAAATTACACGAATAGAGCTATGAATCGGTTGAACGCCCACGGTATTCCCCAGATCTTGCCGCTAGCGATTTTTTTCTGTTTCCAAATCTAAAAAAATGGCTCTTAGGACGCCGTTTCGCAACAAATGATGAAGTCGTCGCTGAAACTTCGGCCTATTTTGAAAAGCTCGAGCAAAAGTACTATTCCGATGGGATAAAAAAATTGGAACATCGTCTTACTAAGTGTATCGAGCTAAAAGGGGACCATGTTCAGAAATAAATCGATTTAATTCCAAAAAACTTATTTTTTCTATCAAAGGCTAGTTTTATATCAATCCACCCTCGTATATAACGAGCAAACATAGCAGCCAATGGCAACAGTTACAGAACAAGTAGAAGGAAAAACGAGGAATTGCCCAAAGTGAAAATGGTTTTACAAAGAATGCGATAAAATTCTGGTAATTACAAATTATAAAAGACTATGAAAACTACAGATCTAAAAAGAAAAGCTACTTAGAACAGTAAATACGGAACATAGAGAGAAGTACAGGGATAAATCAGGTAAGGAAATTCTATAAGTAAGTAAAGATAGTCAGACAACGTGAAAGTGTTAAGGAAACAACAGCTGGAAGAAATACTTTCAGAATTTATTAGTACTTATATTCTATATAAATGGACATTATATTCTTCAGATAAGGTAGAAACATCAACACTTTAAGAAGTACAAAATGCGATATTATCTCTTAAAGATTACAAAGCACAAAAAAATGATGGTAGAAATAAAAAAAAATAAAATCATGAGAAAATAAACAAAAAAAAAGGACATAAAAAACAATTTCGAAACTATAGAGGCACATTGCTTATTAGCATAGCATATAAAGTTCTGGCAGCTATCTTGCTAAGGAGAGTCATCCCTTATGTGGAAGATATGACGCGGTTTTCATGCTAGGTCACCGATAGGCTAAATATTTACAATACATCTTAGACTGAGAATTTAACCGGGATGTCATCAAATCTTCGTAGATTTTTAAAAAGCACACGTCTGTATAAATTATTAACAATGCTAGGAATGAGAATACCAATAAAATTCTTTAAGATAACACAACAGTACACGAAAAACTCATATGCAAAGGTAAACGTAGAAAATATAACATCAACGCCATTAAGTACAATATCAGGACTCAGACAATGGGACCCATTGTCGCCATCGGTGTTCAGTTTTGCCTTGGAACATATAATAAGTAAAATACTGTCGGACCTGACAAAGAGTTTTGTCAATCAAGGTTTGAAACTAGTATTGGCCTTTGCTGATGACATAGATACAGTGCATTATTCTACAAAAGACATGTCAAATAAGTTTTTACGCCTCGAAGAAAAAGCAGGTAATCTAAATCTCCAATGACGAAAAGATGAAATACGGGCAAGTAACCAAAAATCGCAGGTCTATAATTAAACAAAACATAACTCTTAATGATCACAACTTCAAAGTTGTAAAATATCCGGGACGAAAACCACAGATAATAACCAAGTAAAAAGAAATATTAGCAAGAATTACTGCTGGGAATAAAGCATTATTATACGAGAGTGGAAAATACGCCGCAATGCTAAATGGGCGAAAACAGGGATATTATAAGATCAAAGCACAACAGAGTATTAAAAACAGTATTTTTTTAGACCAGATGAGAGGAGATCAATAGGCTATCCTAGGAAAATAGGGAAGTATGCGGTCAAAGCAGGTTTATCTACGATTAAGGGTGAGTAATGCCCAACTTATAAGGCTAGACAAAAAAAGAAAACTTCTTACTTTTCCTTTTTGCCGTTGTTTTTGTTTTATCTGTCTACCTATTATGTATGTTTTTATGAGCGCACCGTCCATTTTCTTAAGCATCTCCAAATTCATTCAGATTTTTTGTACAGTTTAAGCACTGTGATAAGTAATGCCTTGTAACCACAAAAATGCTTTACAGAAAACAACATAAAAAAGGGCAAATGGACAAAAAGTAAATTAACAATATTAGAAATGTAGACGATACCGTTCTGATAGCAGAAAAAATGGTACTGATAATAATAAATCTTTAAATTACTTGGCAATCCCAATCCCAATTAGAATTGGAATTAGAGGCCAAAACAATATTGATGGGTGAATTAGATAATGGTAGCCTACAATCAAATTACAACACTTCTAGTAATTCAGAAAGTAAAGGCAGTGCAAAATTGTTTCAGCCCACCTGAATTGGAGTACGAGCCAGAATTGTCTGGTGATTAAAGCAGCGATTTTGAGCGTAGCAGTAATAAAACGAAGAAAAGAAAACCTAATTACCACTCTACTTCTGTTTCTATACCTGGCACTTCATGTAGAGTTCAATATTTTTTTTTATATTAAACACCTACTGTGTTTATATCATTGGAATCTGGTCAAAGCTGACCAATTATCAATTTTTATCTGTCTTAATTTACTAAAGGATGCATTCTAAGAGCTTACCCTATGGCGTCCTCTTATTTTATCTAACAGCTTTGCACTAATACCTAACATGCAAATTCACAAGACAGCACTATGCTCTGCTTTTACACTAATTACACTTTACACTAACTCAAATGGTTTTGTTCGTTTGAGTCTTCTTTCTAACCCAGTATTATCGAGGAGCTGGATGGCCTTGATGTTTACGTGTTTATGGAGTCGTTGTTCGTGACTACCTGCCATCTTCTTGATAATTTTATTTACATCTTCCATCTCAAGGTCCTTGTGGAGGTCGACATTTCTGATGTACCAAGGAGCATCAACGATGTTCCTTAGTACTTTTTTCTCTGGATGATCTGGATATTACTTTTATTAGCACAGCCCCAGAGTTGGCAACCATACATCCATACTGGTCTCAGTATTTGCTTGTATATCAGTTGTTTATTATGTGTATACAAAACTTAACTTCTTCCCATCGGCCAATACATTTTCTTGTAACAGATACCTAGTTCCTCCCTTTTCTTTTTGATATGGGGTTTCCAGCGAAGCTTTGCATCAAGTGTGATAGGTACCCAAGTATTTTACAGTAGATGCGTGCGGTATTTGGGCATCATTTATTCTAATTGGAATGTTTTGGATTTTTTTGTTTGTAAAATTAAGGTGAATTGATTTAGACTAGCTTAGTTTGATTTTCCATTTTTTTGTCCACTTATGGATTTTATCTATTGACAACTGTAATTTTTCTGCTGCATCTTCACTGGTATCACGTACTGCTAGAATGGCAGTATTATCTGCAAAAGTGGCTATAGCATCATTTTCTAGTTCAGGTATGTCGCATGTGTATAACAGGTAGAGGACCGGACCTAATACACTTAATTGAGGGACTTTTGCTTTAATTTCTTTTAAATCTGTGTAAACGTCTTCTTGTTTGATTCTGAAGTATCTATCAGATAAGTATGACTGTAAAATTTCTAAATATTGTCTAGGCATAAAGGATTTCAGTTTATACAGTAAAGCTTTATACTATACTTTATCGAATGCCTTAGCTACGTCTAAAAATATTGTAGAGCAGACTTTCTTTTCCTCTACCGATTTCTTAATTATGTTAGTAATTCTATATACTTGATCAATAGGAGAGTGTTTATTTCTGAAGCCAAATTGGTGGTTTGGAACCAGTTTTTTCTCTTCTATTATCGGTTTCATTCTTTTTAGTAAGAGTTTCTCGAACAGCTTTGACATCACTGGTAAGAGTGATATTGGCCTGTAAGAAGAGACTCCTGTTGGTGATTTTCCTGGTTTTGGTATCATTATTACCCCAGCTATTTTCCATAAATTTGGAACATGTCTTAATCTAAAAGCAGCATAAATTAGGTTGGTCAATGTTACTATGACTTTAAACGCAGGTTTTTTAGTAATTCTCCAGTAATTAGATCGTATCCTGGGGCTTTCTTCAGATTTATGTTTTCTTTTATTTCATTAGCTACTTCTTTTGGGGATGTTGGTCTGATTGTCTCTTCTATCTGATTAGGCTCTATCCATATTTGATCATTAATTTGATCTTCATATGGTTTGAATGTATTTTCTAAATATCTGGCAAATCTCTCTGCCTTTAGCAGTTTAATGAGTGGAGAATGGATTACTGGTCTTTTTAGCCTTTTTGTTGCTTTCCATAGGGAGTATTCAGTGCTGCTATCATCCGTCAATTCTCTCAGGAAAGCACTCATTGATTCATTTTTTCTATTTTGAGCTTATAGATTAAGCTTTTGAGTTGCATTGTTCAGATTCGTTTTGTTTTGAGTACCTCTGGTTTGTTGCCACCTCCTTCTTAGTTTTCTTTTCTTTTTAATTAACTTTTTAATTTCCTTCGGATAGTTGTTTCCTTTTACTTTTTATACTTGAATCGAAGTGTTTTCCCATGCTGATTTTTGTATATTTCGAACAAACAACTCTACTTCCTCATCTAGTTGTTCAGATGTTTTTATTTGCACAGATAATTCAATTTTTTCATTCAAGGGTTGATTTAAAACTTTCCCAATCTGTTAATTTGTTGGTTAATATTGGATTACACTCCTTTATAATATTCGTGTCACTTAATGTGAGCATTATGGGTGAATGGTCTGAGTTCATATCCCAACAATCATCAATATCTACATAATTGGCTGAGATATTTTTAATAATAAAAAAAACAATTAGGTCCGGTATCTTGTTCCGATCACTTGGCCAATGCGTCGGTCTACTAGTTGATATTGGTTTACATTTCTGTTCTTTCATGGCTGCCAGCAACTCGTTTCCTTTTGGTGTTGTCAATCTTGATCCCTATTAAGTGTGCTTTGCATTAAAGTCACCTACAATGATATATTTCTCCCATACTCTTCAGATATTCTTCATGCTGTTTTTTTTAATGGAATGCTTAGGGGGATATAAATGGAACTTATAGTAATTCCGCAATTAGTTTTGAGCTTGACACATACGGTGGTTGCTTGTATGTGTTCAGTTTCATATTTTAGCTCCTCATAATGCTAAATATTATTTTTCATTATTTTTGCGCTGCCTCCTTTGGCTGCATTGTCAGGATGTATAGTGTGGTATGTCTTGTATCCTCTACATTTTATAAAAGATTGTTTAGTGAAATGTGTTTCAAATATGAGACACAAGTCAACTTCTTCTATGTCTAGGATTGCTTGTAGCTCATTTTGATGTGGTAGCAGTCCATGTCATGATCCCTAATTGCTTAGCCATTTCTAATTTTCGGTATAGCACCTAAAAGCTGTCATCGAATGCCATAGTCTGTGGACTAGTACGCATTTCGATGCGCATCGCCCCGCCTCGAATTTTCCCATTGGCTCTTGACCTGGAAATCCCTATTTATCGCTCGACCAGCGCATATAAATATTGGCGATTTTCATGTCAGTCAGGTCAGTCCCTCACGGGCTCTCCGAAAGCTTAGTGCTCTCGGGGCTCTGCTTCCTGCATTTCTTTACCATACTCTGTGGCTGAGAATTGTTACAACTAAATTTGGTGTTTTATTTCGACGAAGAAATTGTCATGTAAGAAATATCTTGCCTTTTTCAAGGCAAGACACCGAAGATAAATATTTTCCAAGTCTATAACCCGAAAATGGACTTAAGTAAAGAAGCTCTTTACAGCGATATTCGAAGCCCTCTACAGAGCACCCGGAGATAACAGAAGGTGGATAGACCCATAATTGTTCCCCCTGAGGTGACATGGCGCCCGACAACGTGGTTAAAATCCGAACCCACGACCCAGCTCGAATTCACAGAAGGCAACACACCATTGACTTCAACATGGGTTGAAGTCAAGAGAAGAATGGGGAGAACCACATAGTGTTAGAAAGCAATACTCTAACACTCCGACATCGAGGCCTTCTGCAGACCTCATGCCATCGGCGTGCAGACACCTTTGACAAGCCAGTCTTATTCGAAGTTAGAAACCCCAGATGCCGATGGAAGTCCCGGAGTAGACCCAGTCATCGCCCCCTACCGAAAGTGGCTGGACGACCACGTAGGCTTCGGCACACTGGTACCCTACGAAATCCCGTTGGATATGACAGATGGGATCCGGACGACCGAGAAGAAGACGAACCCGTTGGAGGAGTTGGCACGCCGACCGAGGATCGACCTGTAGGAGCTTGAGATGCCGTCATCTACCACCGATTTCCCCCTGTAGGTAGTGCAGTGTTGTGTGAATTTCTTTTTGAACATTTTACTTGTATTTTTATGCATATTTTCTTGTGTATTTTCACATTTGTATTTTTAAATTAATAAATATTTTTCCCAGCCGCAGAGTCTCCAGAGGAGGGGGATGTCATCGAATGCCAAAGTCTGTGGACTAGTACGCATTTCGATGCGCATCGCCCCGCCTCGAATTTTCCCATTGGCTCTTGACCTGGAAATCCCTATTTATCGCTCGACCAGCGCATATAAATATTGGCGATTTTCAGGTCAGTCAGGTCAGTCCCTCACGGGCTCTCCGAGAGCTTAGTGCTCTCGGGGCTCTGCTTCCTGCATTTCTTTACCATACTCTGTGGCTGAGAATTGTTACAACTAAATTTGGTGTTTTATCTCGACGAAGAAATTGTCATGTAAGAAATATCTTGCCTTTTTCAAGGCAAGACACCGAAGATAAATATTTTCCAAGTCCATAACCCGAAAATGGACTTAAGTAGAGAAGCTCTCGACAGCGATATTCGAAGCCCTCTACAGAGCACCCGGAGATAACAGAAGGTGGATAGACCCATAATTGTTCCCCCCGAGGTGACAAAGCGCTATGTTCCAATCTGGTCACTCTTATTTCTATTTGAGTTGTTGTGCCTCTATCTTAATGAGCTTTTCTTATATCATTTCTAATTTATTGTCGGTTTCTACTTCTTGATGTTTTGTAATGTTTACTACATCACTATACTTTTTATTTTCAGTGATAGCTTGCATTTTTGGTTTTTCCTTCACATTACCCCTTTGTTGGGGTTTTGGAGCATTTTCTTTACTTGTCCTCTGATTTCTTAGCTTTTGTATTTTTTTGGCTACATAACATCCGCGGTAATTTGAAGGATAATTTTCGCCACAATGGATGCATTTTGGACTGTCTTCTGGTGGTTTCTTACAATCTATTGTTAGGTGCTTACAGATGCATTTAGCACATCTTGGTTCCTTGTTACAATATTTGCCTGTATGACCATAGGCCTGGCATCTTTTGCACTGTGGTATCAGTCTTGAACTCTTTAATGGCTGGATCTCAACTCTCATGCTTAGTATATCCGTTATTCCAAAAACTTTGTTTATATCTTCATCCTGTCTGAACGTCAGGACGAACATTTTTAAAGGATTTTTAGTTCCCCATTACAATTTCTTGTCAGCTTGAATCTCTTTGTAGATCTCTTACTATATCCTGTGGCTGAAAGGTATGATGTAATTTTTTAACAATTACTCTGATTGGTCTTTCTTGTTAGTTTTCATATGTGTGATACGAAAAATTACTCGTATGTAAACACTTTATTAGTTCCCTTTATTGATCACTGTCGGATGTATTATTATTTATCACTTCACTATTTACGACTCTCTCATAGTGAAGTTAATACCAGCATCGACTAGAGTTTTACTTAAGTCGGCAGCATTTTTGAAACCTTCTACTACGACTGGTGGTGGCAGTTTTGGCTTTCTAAATTGTTTTCGGTGGTTGTTTTCTCTGTGGAGGGAGGGAATAATGAAGTATCCATTTTACGCTTTTTGATATTCTTTTTCTCTTTTCTTATCCACTCCGTTTCATTTGCTAACTCCTCTTCATTAGTCTAGTATTCAGTTTTGTCTGATTTTTTGTCGTCTTTTGTTCTGTCAGCATTTACTGTTCACCCTGTATATTGTTGGGTATTTTCAAGCTGTGCTAATCTTTTTCCATTTCGATAATTATTCCATTTAGTCGCTGATTATCTATATTAAGCTTTTTAACATTGTTTTCTGATTGGAACCAAGCATTGTATAGTGCTTGTTCATTTTGCGAACGTTGTGCGTTCTCTGCAAATAACGCGTTATTTTGCTTGACTAATATCGCCTCAGTTTCTGTCTGAATAGATTACATTTTAATTATTAAAAAAAAGCAAAAATTTACTGATTGTCTTTTATTAATTGGTTTCGCGTTAACATAACGACCGAGAACTAGATCGTCGGACATCACTCACGATAAATGATATCATTAATGAACTATTTGTTGATAAGGCAGGTCTCGGACACAGCCTTACCTTTCAGCAATCAAATGAATAATTTTTTGTAGAGTTCAATATGAGATTTCTTCTGTGGAAACCGACATTCAACAAGAATATTCATTTCAAAAAATAATAACTCAGCCTCATCAAAACGAAAAAGGTAATTAAGAAGTGTGTTTTCAATAAGTTGAAAAGCGAGAAACCGAAAACATTGTGGACGAATCTGAACCGCATACTTTAAATTTGACTACAAGTCTCAAAAACAAAAATGGTCATAGCTGATGTACTGTTCTTGTACCGGAGATTGTTCTTGGTAACTGGTCCTCATAAGACACCTAACTCTCACTTATGGCTCCAAGTGCCACACCCCGGACAACTGCATTGGTCTGCAGGCTAAACTAAGTGAGGGTAGCCAGATATGGTGAAAATTTCACCGACCGATTGCCGGTATAAGCAATCTCACACTTACTAATCAACGGCTCTGGGCGGAAGAATTGGTAGGTGGTAGGGCACCCTTTTGTCCTGGGGTTGAGAAATCAATCTCGAAGATGGAGGAACCAATATACTGGTCAACAGCATAAGGATGTAGAAGGCAAGGGGAAACCACTACATTAAAGATCCCCATGGATATCCCTAGTAAAATCATCATGGTTTTAGAAACTAATATCGGCGGTACTGATCATGGCCCTCGGAAGCCAAGATCCGGCAGGGGAGAAGAAGACAAGGACTCTCAGGTCGTTAATCAGCGAATTCCTTGTCAAAAGAACGCAGATGAAAAAATAAGACTGTCCAACGCTAGAATAGGAACATGGAATGTTCAGAGCATGTTTCAGCCTGGTAAAATGCACAATGTTATTTAAGAAATGAACAGGTTGAATATCGATGTACTGGGTATCAGTGAAGCTAGGTGGCCCAACTCAGGTTGTTTTTCAACAGACGAAGCCACAATATATTATTCCGGTAGCGAGAATAACCAACACAGACACGGCGTGGCAGTAATAGTTAATAAAAAATCTAATAGAGCGGTGGAATGCTATTTCCCTATCTCAGAAAGAGTAATGGTACTGAAGTTAGTGACATCTCATGCCAAACTGAATTTGATACAAGTTTATGCTCCTACGGCGAATGCCGACGAAGAAGAAGTAGAATTATTTTATCGAGATATCGAAGAGGCACTTATAATAACGAAAACAAGAGAAATCACGATAGTCCTAGGTGATCTCAATGCAAAGGTTGGAAAGGGACAAAGCGGAAAGTGTATAGGAAACTATGGTCTGGGAAATCGAAACGAGAGAGGAGACTGTCTGTTACAATTCTGTCAAGAGCAGAACTTTATTATTACAAACACATTTTTTATGTTACCAAACAGACGACTGTATACATGGCGATCGCCCGCAGATACATCGGAGAAAGTAGTCAGGAACCAGATAGACTACATTATGATCAATGAAAGATACCGTAATGCTGTTAAAGCCGTGAAAGCATATCCTGGATCAGACGTGGCCTCAGATCACAATCTACTTATAGCCAAAATTACACTCACCCTTAAAAATATTAAAAGACATCAAAGAATCCGTACAATAGACACAAGAAAACTTAAATAACCTAAAGTAAAAGAATGCCTCCAACATGAACTGCATGTGAACTGCAACAAATTGAACACAAACATCAACGATATTGACGAGTACTAGAATCGACTAAAAGATTGTCTACTGGAACCCTGTAAAGAAATATTAAAGACTTCCTCAAGGAGAAAAGAGGAATGGATGAATGACGAGATACTCAATATGATGGAACAACGGAGACAATTTCAAAACAAGGATTAGATTAGAACGAGATTAGAAAGACGATAAAGCAGGCAAAAGAAAAATACTTTGAAAAGCAATGCAAAGAGATCGAAGACCTTCAAAATAAATATGATCTATTTAACCTACACAAGAAAGTCAAAGAACTGGCAGGACTAAGAAAACAAAATCCCACTTGTGCAATTCTGGATAGACACGGTACTGCTATAACACATACGGACGAGAAAATACAAAGATGGGCAGAATATATCGATGAATTGTTCGATGATGAAAGAGGAGATCTGGAGCACATAGAACTTACGTTAGAAGAAATAGGTCCATATATTACAAAAGAAGAAATATTGCACGCATTAAAAACAATGAAGAGCGGGAAAAGCCCTGGACCTGATATGCTTTCTATAGAAATCCTAAAAATTCTAGATGAGAAGCACATTGATGTTTTAGTGACACTTTTGAACCAAAGTTATAGTTCAGGCGTATTACCCAAAGAGTGGTTGACATCTATTTTTATTTGTCTCCCTAAAAAGAAAAACGCAAGAGAATGCAGCGATTACCGCACCATTAGCTTAATGTCTCATACGCTAAAGTTACTACTTAAAGTCATCCATAACCGAATATATCACAAACTGGACATAGATGCCTGGACGTCAATCAAGATATATACGCATGTTTTATTGACTATAATAAAGCATTCGATAAAGTACGACATGAACATTTAATGAATGTCCTGAAATCAAAGAAGATTGACTACAACGACCTCAGGATCATATCAAATTTATACTATAAACAGCGAGCAAAAGTACGTGTTAACGAACAGCTGTCAGAAGAAATTGAAATTAGATGTGGAGTAAGACAGGGATGCGTATTGTCGCCAATTCTTTTCAACGCCTACTCCGAAGAGGTCCTGAAAAAAGCTCTTGAGGGTGAAACAGCTGGAATAAAGGTAAATGGAGTTCCCATTAACAACATTAGATATGCGGACGACACTGTGATTTTAGCCGAAAACATTGAAGATCTTCAGAGACTGATAACCAGAATAGCAGAGTATGGAAAAGAGTATGGTCTAACAATGAATGTCAAGAAGACGAAATTTATGAGAATATCGAAAACTCAAAGAAATAACGAGAGTCTTCTAATAAATGAAACCAACGTCGAACAAGTGGACAAATATGCATACCTGGGAACAATGATTAACTCCACAAATGATTACAATCAGGAGATAAAAATAAGAATAGAAAAGGCTAAAGCAAATTTCAACAAAATGAGAAGAGTTCTATGTACCAGGGATTTAAAACTGGAACTAAGAGTTAGGTTGGCGAGGTGCTATGTTTTTTCGACCTTATTTTATGGAATGGAATCTTGGACCTTGAATGCTACATCAATGAAAAAACTGGAATCATTTGAGCTGTGGGTGTACAGAAGAATTCTGAAAATATCATGGACAGAACACGTCACAAACAAAGAGGTTCTGAGAAGGATGAACAAAGAAATGGAAATTTTAAATTCAATAAAAACAAAAAAATTGGAATATCTCGGACATATTACACGTGGAGAGAAATACACCTTGCTCCAACTGATCATGCAGGGAAAGATCCAAGGAAAGAAAAGCATAGGGAGGCGTAGAATGTCATGGCTGCGCAACCTGAGAGAGTGGTACGGATGTACATCAAATGAACTTTTCAGAGCAGCCGTCTCAAAAGTTCGAATAGCTATGATGATTGCCGACCTCCGCCGCGGAGATGGCACTTGAAGAAGAAGATATTGTTTAAGGACCTTCTCGACAGGTAAAAGATACTAATATACCATTAGATATATTTCAGTGTTTAATGAACAACTTTGTGTTCGAAAAATTTCTGTTGCAGACCAATACTCAAATCAGCCTAAAGTCTAAAAATTTTAAAGTTTTTAAACATACTAATTTCATCATAAGAAGAGATGAGTTAAATGCTCTTGTTGGACTTCTTATATATTCTGGAGCACAAAAAGATGACCATCTTCTTAGTAGAAAGATGTTTGATTCCAAAATGTCTGACTCCGTTTATAAAGCAACAGTGAGCTGCGAAAGACATCTTTTTTTTTCTACATAATCTTAGGTTCGATGATAAAACCATAAGAATTGAAAGCAAATATATAGATAGGTTTTGTCCCTATTCGGTAAATATGGGAGGAATTTATTTTTAATTGTAAAGAGTCCTATCCACCAGGTAGCTATGTAACTATTGACGAGCAGTTATTAGCTTTTAGGGGCCGGTGTCCGTTTAGGACACCTGAATAGGCCGGCCAAGTACGGAATTAAAATTGATTAGTTGTGACGTGAGTAGCAAGTAGATGTTGAACGAAGACCCTTACCTTGGCAACCATACGCAGACAAATGGAGAATTTCTAGGAGAATACTATGTTAAAAAGTTGACTGAAACTATTTAAGGAAGTTACTGAAACGTCACAATGGACAATTGGTTCACTTCAATAAACCTTGCGGATACTCTTTTGAAGCCTCCTTATGACCTTACAATTATTGGTACTTTGCGGAAAAATAAACTGAAAAAGCGTTTTGCAATGCCGACTTTGCAACGCTCGGTGAAGCTTTTGATTAGCGATTTAATTCAAATTCCTTTGGAAGTTGCTGACCTTAATTAACCTTCTAACAAACGTGATATATGCTATATCTGTCCCTCCAAAAAAAAAAAAAAAAAAATGTCGTCACTTCATTGCAATCACCGTGCTTATTGTTGAGTTATGTGTGACGTAGATAAATAAATTTTAATTTTTTTGCATATTTTAGGCATATAAATGTTCCTTTGTTCATTTAAATAATGAATTAAAATTAATTTTAATTTTTTGGTTTACTTTTTTGAAATTAAAAAAAAATCGTAAATATTACGAATGGTTAGTGTCTACGGGAGTATAAATTAATAGCCCAGTCTGGTTATACAAAAATCATCAATTTCACGGCAAAATGTTTCGCAGATATCTGAAGCTTTTAAGACATAGGTGGGGGTTACTAGATGACGAATAGATAAAAAGATACTCCTATTTTTACCTTGCGTTTTTTTAAACAATAATTTATGGTCAGAATTTGATTTTTTATCTATAAGTTTTTTCCCTTATAATTTAAATAGACAATATTTATACAATTTTTTTATATTAATAATATCTTTATTATCTCGTTTTTTCAATTAAAATTGATAAATAATTTACGGAGATATTTGCAAAAAAGCAGTTTATTTGCACTAATTTATAAATTTAATTAATTTTTTTATTAACAAAACAAAATGCTATTAATACATTTCAACATTGAGAAATTACAGTCCTTTAAATTTTTGCGAAATTTCCCTTCGATCGGTCAAATAGTTTAAAAGTTATTCAATTTGTTTATCCCTGGGACTAATTATTTAAACCATTGAACTTGCCCTAAGAATGATGCTAGACACAATTAACTAATTTCATAGGATTCTTTAAGACTTATACTATCTCAGAAGTTAAATGAATATTGAGTTTTCATCGAAATTTTTTACAAAATAAACGTTTGAAAAAGGGGTATGTTTTTTACTTATAAACAATTGTAATAACTTCTATATTTTTCAAGCTACAGACTTGTACGTACAACCATTAGACAGCTGGTAAAAAAACTCACATTTAACAAAAAAAATAAACCTTCTATGAGCAATAGGAACGAAGTTAGCGACAATTTTTTGTTAATTATATCTCCATTGTTTATAAACATTAAGAAGTAAAATTTGCAGAAATTTTGAACAAAAATCTAAACTTTATATTGAATTTTATAGCTATAACATTCATCCAATTTTTCAAAACTTAAAACCTTTCGAAAAGAAGTTACTTTCGAAAGATCGACATAGGAAAGTGGAGGGGAAACTGTTTTAGCTCCTCGCTGCAAAATTTAATATTATGGTTACGGATTTATCATTCAAAAGCTTCAACAGTTCTGTAAGAATTTCATCAGGTCCTTTTGCTTTTCCATTTTTAGCGTTTCTTATTGCGTATTCTACTTCTTCTTTCAATATGTCTGGCCCAGTTGCATTGATTATCTGAGTTAAGTTGTTTCTATCGTTTTCAAATAATTCATTCAGGTATTCTGTCCATCTTTTTAATTTAATTCTCTAGATCTACAATAAGATTTCCATCTTTGTCTTTAAGTTTACCTATTTGGCATTTCTTTATGCTTCCTGTTATCTCTTTTACTTTTTTGTGCATATTGAACGCATCGTACTTTTTCTCATAGGTTTCCATTTCTTCACATTGTTCGTTAATCCACTCCTGTTTGGCTTCTTTTATTCTCTTTTTTATGTGTTTATTTATTTCTTTGTATTTGTCTGGGTAATTCTTCATCTTTCTTCTTTGTTCCATCAAGTCTAGTATATCTTGTGTCATCCACCCCTTATTCTTTGTTGTTGTTTTTGTAAGATGTTTCTTTCCTGCTGTTTGTATAGCTATATGTATGTACTTTAATTTTTGGTTAACGATGTTTATATCATTAATTTGTTGCTGCACTGAACGGAGGTTTTCATTTATTTCTTCTCCTGTTTCTTGTCGTAAATTTTTGTTTCTAAGTTTATTTAAATCTAGTGCCTTTCTGTGTGGTCTTCTAATCTTTTTTGGTCTCGCCTCTATTACAGTAACTACCGGGTTATGATCTGAGCCTATATCAGCTCCTGGGTACGTCTTAGTACATTTAACAGCATTATGATACCTTCTTGCTATCATAATGTAGTCTATTTGATTTCTCACTATTTTTTCTTTGGTATGTTGTGGAGATGTCCATGTATATAACCGTCAAGGAGGTAATTTGAAAAAGGTATTTGTTATTACGAAGTCTTCACTTTGGCAAAATTGAATCAATCGATCTCCTCTGTCATTTCTTCCAAGCCCATATTTTCTTACTTGTTCTCCTACCTTACCTTGACCCACCTTGGCATTAAGATCGCCCATTAATATGTTAATGTATGGAAAGACCGACTTAATAAGTGAAGACAAACAACCTTCAACAAAAAGGTTCAGACCTGACATTGAAGTCGAATAAATGAACCAAATTTTAACTTTTAAACCAATGTATGTAAAGAAAATAAAAAAAGTATTGTTAATTATAAAAATACAAACAATTATAATTAATATAAGAAATATAATAATATAATGTGTAAAAAATTACCTGAAATTTAATTTATAAAATATATAAGTATTATTACATCATTGATATAAAATGAAAAAACATATGTTGATTTTCCGGGATTTTCCGAGATTTATGGGGGGTGAAAATTATGTCATCATTATTAATACTGCGACAGACTATTCGAGCAAATTAAAAAAAGTAAGTATTTAGGGTGAATTTCAAATGGACTCAATTTTTCCGAGTTTTCCCATATTTTCCGGCCAGTGAAAACTATGTAGTTATTTATATTTCGACGAGCTACCCCAGAATAAAAAAAGAGGCTTGCAGCTGCAAAGGAAGCCAAGATAATGTAAATTTTTCCTACGTGTTGCAATTTGAAGATCCGATGCCGAAAAAAAAAACGAAGTTGAAACAGATATCCTCTCCACTTTATTATGTCGATCTTACGAAAGTACCGTCGTTTCGAAAAATTAGATAAATTTTATAGCTATAAGTTTCAATATAAAGTTTAGATTTTCATTCAAAATTTGTGCAAATTTTACTTCTTAATGTTTATAAACAATGAAGATATGATTTTTTTTAAATAGTCACTAACTTCGTTCCTATTGGTCATAGAAGGTTTTTTATTTTTTAATGTGAGCTTTTTTACCAGCTATCCAATGGTTGTACGTACAAGTCTGTAGCTTGAAAAATATAGAAGTTATTACAATTGTTTATAAGTAAAAAGCATACCCCTTTTTCTAACGTTTATTTTGTAAATAATTTCGATGAAAACTCAATATGCATTTAACTTCTGAGATAGTCTAAGTCTTAAAGAATCCTATGAAATTTGCTGAATGTGTCTAGCATCATACATAGGGCAAGCTCAATAGTTTAAATAATTAGCCTCAGGGATAAACAAATTAAATAACTTATAAAATATTTGACTGATCGTTGGGAAATTTCGCACAAATCTAAAAGATGGTAATTCCTTGATGTTTAAATGTATTAATACCATTTTATTTTGTTAATAAAAAAATTAATAAAATTTATAAATTAGTGCAAAAAAACTTTTTTGTAGATATCTCTGTAAATTATTTATTAATTTTAATTAAAAAAATGGGAAAATAAAGATATTCTTGACATAAAAAAATGACATAAATATTGTTTATTTAAAATATAAGGTAAAAAATTTATAGACAAAAAATCAAATTTCGACCATAAATTATTGCTTAAATAAAACTCAAGGTAAAACTAGGAGTATCTTTTCATCTATTCATCATCTAGTATCCCCCACCTATGTCTTAAAAGCTTCAGATATCTGCGAAACATTTTTCCACCTTTTTTTAACTAGACTGTTCTAAGGTTCACCGTAAAAAATATAGAGTTCGAACTTATAATAACGATTAAGAAAAGAAAAACCTCGCGCTTAGCCACAGATTGAGAAATGGCAAATATAACCAGCTATGAATAATAAATGAAGTGAAGATAGAGGCCCAAACCCATAGATGGATTCGACCGATGGTTTTATAAGTGATGGATGGTTACTTATGGAAATTGAAAACAAAAGTTTTATTGTTCAGTGTTTTATTGATACACTTTTGGTTTATTTTTACTTATTAATCGAAATATGTAGCAAAAAACTGGATCTGTTTATAGTTCTAATTAAATAAAACTAAAAACAGTTGATAATGTTCATATACATACATTGTGAATTCATTCCCTGGATAACTCCCACTTCATAACTATTGAAAACAGCCAAGCGACTGATGGATGTTCGGATTGAATCGACTATCTTTAAGATATTTAAAAGAATCAATAAATAAGTTAATATTTACAGAGATCTTGAATTTTAATATCATTGTATCTGCATCGA
Source organism: Diabrotica undecimpunctata (assembly GCF_040954645.1). Lineage (NCBI taxonomy): Eukaryota > Metazoa > Arthropoda > Insecta > Coleoptera > Chrysomelidae > Diabrotica > Diabrotica undecimpunctata. Next base: position 93,910,816 of record NC_092810.1, read on the forward strand.
TGTCAAACGTTAACGATGTTATATACTTAATCCAACGATACATGTTTCAAGGTAAGTTTCATGGTTAAACTCACTGGACAAATATAGGTCACCAATAAATACATTTGTTTAAATCTGCATTTAACCTTGATATACACCAGGGATGGGCATTCTATTCACTTCATTTTAACCTATTTAAATTTATAGCGGTTATATGCATAATTAATATATATTATAAAAACTTACACAAATGACGCAAACGGTATATTATTATGTCGGACAATAATTAGTCTTTATCTCTATAACTACTAATTAATATCTGATACTAATTAACAGTCATATTGAAGTTTTAATGAGTATAGTTTTTTTAAAAATTATTGCAGATGTATAGTATTTTTCACAGTAAAATCATTACACGTCACGATTTGTTCAAACTGACGTCACTTGGATTTAAAATTTGCATAACATCAACCTTAGAGGTCAAATTTCCCTAACACGGTTAATCATACGACACCCTTACCGAACTGCTCGATCTTTCGTAGGCGTCAACATGGCATAATTATGAGAAAAATGTATTCTATATTAAGAACTTTAGAATTATATGGATTAGATAATCAAAAACATTTTTTATTATTAATAACACAAATTTTATGAAATCACGGTATAAATTTAAGGCTCCACAAAACAGTAATTTTAATTTATTAGATTAGACAATCGTAGGCAACTAGTACAGGAATATGTCAAACTTCACTGGCAGTTTAACGTTTGGCAAAATGGTTTACAGTGTTGCCGCCTTTTAATAGTAAGAATTTTATACATGCTTTGATTTCTAACACAATTTGAGTCACAATATATTATGTATTAATAAATTGTAGTTAGAAACACATATTAAATTTAGCTTAGTAGCTTAAAAATAATTATTGTTCTGTATTGTGATTGAGCTATGCCAAAAAAAAACTAAAAAGTTAAAGAATTTGAGTCCGCTAGATGCAAAACTTTGTATTTACTGTATAAGTCAAACTGAATTATTTGCAAAAAACTGATAAATTTTGCAAAAAACCTTAGACATAATAAATGGCACTTTTTTGTGATAGATAAATGCTTTATTAGGTAAAATATAATGATTTTTTTCTTAGAAAAGTTATGGGGTTTGCTAGAAAAGGAAGAAAAATTTGAAAATACCGAGTTTTGCAAGTAAACTATGTAAATACAGATTTATGCAACTAACATTTGCAAATACATGATAATAGTCAACCATTAACGATATTAGTGGTTGTTATATTAGTCTGTTTTCTAAACCTAGTGTGTTAGGAATAAGGAAAAAAGCATGTGGAAGTAAACTTTTAGTGAAGTTTATTTTTATCCAAGGTACAAAAGATATTACAAATTATAATATGTATATATTTATATTAATTCCTAAACTCTAAGTTCCTCTGGGTCCTCATCATCAATATGATCATTTTCTGCAGCACTCTCGTTATTATTTGCTTGTACGCCAGTATCTATAATTTTATAAAATTTGAAATTCAGCTGGTCTCTCCAATTTTCACCAAAATGGTTTCTAAGGAGAGTGCCTATGGACGATTTATCTCCTTTCAATGAACATCCAATCTGTTGTAACTTTGGTTTCAATAAAGAAATCTTTTTCCCTTTTCGTATTATAGACTTGCTGAACCCTATGTCAGAACGATAAAATATTTCCCCCCTTACCGTAGCCATATAATCTTTGTCATTAGAAAATATAAATCGTTTTGTTGCATTACATTTAAAATGCCACTGGGAAGGTTTTTTAACAAGAACGTCACTCGTCTTTCTCCAGTCTGATATCTGCCAGTCTTTACCAAGTCTCAGCACCTTTGAGTGTTTTCCAATTATGTCTTTATATTGTTTTCTGTTTATTACAACTTTCTTCTTTTTTATCTCCCTTTCTATCATACCAAAAATCCTATCTGGTGGCAAAAAGGAATGACCAACAACAGGAAACGTAAACTCCACTTCCTTGATGTGACCAGGTGCTTCATAAACCAACCAGTAGATTATCATAGACATCATCGTGCTATTTTTGTTCTGTCCACCACATCCATCTGCAAATAGGTGAACTTTTTTGATTTGATTTTTAAAGTTGAATTTTATGAGAGTATTATGTACAGCAGAGGCAACAGCATTTGAATCTTTTGGATGTTCAAACTCCAGCCACACATATGACGTCACATTTGCAGAAGAAAGATGGGATTTCGTATTTCCAGCCACGATGGTGAAATTATAAAAATTTATTTGCTGTGAGAAATAAGCCGCCTGGTCGGGAAGCTTTGGCAAAGAAAGATTTTTTTGATAATCAAAAGAAAATATTTGTATATTATGATTTGATTCATTTTTTAACAAAGAATAAAAGGCTTTAGCTCTTAACGTATGAACTCTCTGCTCTGTTATAACCTTTAACTTTTCTTCTTCTGAATTTTCTTTTCTCAAAATTTCCTTCGCTCTGAGACACGCAGAATAAGCATCTACTAAGGGAGTGCCGAATGATATGTTGTAGTGTTCATTAACGTATATTCGGAAATATGATAACTTTACGGAATGATGTGGATGACGTTGACAATACATTCTGTAAAGCTTTGTAAAATTCAGATCACATGGTAAATACAATCTAGTCGACCGTCCTCTATTATAATGACTCTCTGCACCGTTCAAACGCCCCATAAATGTTTGGATAGATAATTTTATTGGATCAAATCTACCTTTTGTTGTATCTCCCCCTCTTTTCTCTTTTGGTATTTCACCCCGGATAACAAACGTTCTTACAACACGCTCTATTCTTTCAGAACTTAAATGAGTTATTCCAAGAAATGCTGTCTTGCATACTCTTAAAAGTCCACCCTCTACTGTAGGAACAAAATATTTAATTGAAATTCCATGTAGGTTTGTACCTGATCTCTTGGGCTTTTGACCTTCACAAAATTTCAGCAAAAAAATATCTTGTTTTATTTTGTCAGTTGTTGAATACAGATTATTATGGAAACGCTGAATGTCTCGCATCTTTAAATCTATACAACAATACACTTTCTTTGTATGGTTACAGGTGGGAAAACCGGGTAAATCCTTAGGTTTATGCCTAAAAATATTGACAATAAGTCCCAAACCTATCTAGTTAATTGTAGACACCTCTTACCTTATAAGGTTCATTACATTTCGTTTCCATTTTTCTGTTTGTACAACTCGTTTTCTCCCTTTTCCTTTTTCACAAGGTCTAATATGCACATGAAGATCCATAATGTTAATTATTTGCAATAAACTTGGTGTTTTTAGTACTCAAATAACAAACAATGAAACCGGTAATGGCGAATGATGGAATAATTGACATGTGCACATGAGACGTGTCATGTGACTCAAACAATGTAAGCGATTGGCCAATTGCAATTACACAGTTATACAACTGGCATAGGCTGACAAATACAGAGTTTTGCGTCTGATTCAAGATTTCTAATGCCTTTTTCTTAGTAAATACCTTACTTTGCTGCTGAATTTATACATCAGCAGATAGCTATAACATGTGACAAATAACTGTCAGCTAAAACTCAATTTTTACAATTTTTGCAAATACAGAGTTTTGCATCTAGCGGACTCATTTAGAATAAATAATTTTGTATTAAAATGTTTTCTTATAAATTTAAGTGTGTTGCTGTACCCTTAAAACTCAGTGTAACTACTATTAATATTATTTCTCAAGCTGTTAAAAATAATGAACTTTTAAAATCACCCCCTTAAAAACGGTATTAAAAACAGACTGAGTCTAATAGAGAAGAGTTGAATGTCAGTGGTATTCGTGATGTTATTTACGACATGTACAAAACAAGTAAGAACTTGTTCTTACAGTGTTTATTAATCATAGTGTTTCGTTGTAGAAAAACATGTAACTTTAAAATTGTTAAGAGAAAACTTGGTTGAGAAGCAGATATTCGAATGGTCCAATTTCATCATTATGGAGATTATTAAACAACTTGGGTTTGAGATGAAGAAAAATTTACCAAGGCGTGGACTTATGAAACTACCTAATATTGCGGTAAAGAGAACTTTATTTTAAGAAATTATATTGCAGAGAAATTTTTGTATCAGTTTGTTTTCTTTGATGAAATATGGATCGTCGAAAATGGAACAATATGTCGTTCATGGCAAAATGAAGACAAAAAAAGTGTCAGAACCTCAAAAACAGATGGTAAAAGGTTAGTGACATTACTCAATTCATTAATTCTATATTATTATTATCACCATTGAGTTTATTAAGTTTATAAAACCTTTTTTACAGATATATTATAATCAATACTTGTAGTGAGTATGGATTTACTGATATACACGCGATGTATTCTTTAAAAATCAAACCATCAAAATCTGATTACCATGAAAAAATTATAAAAAAAACTTTTTACACTGATTTAAAGAACAGTTCTTTAAGAACCTTTTACAACCTTCGATAACTATCATGGACAATGCTCATATCATAGAATGTTGCTACATAAAATACCAAATGCAAGCTCTACTAAAGCTCAAATAAAAGAAATAAAACATTAATTACGGTAATAACAAATAAACAGTGAGTGTGTTACAGGTAGGCTACTAAAATAAAAAAATAAAATAATCATATCAAATTTTGTAGATATAAATGAGAATCATTTTTTTTAGAAATAAGCTACCTCATGAAACTATTTAGCTGGGCAATATGCATATTAATACATTTTTAATCCTATCGAACTGATTTGGGACATTTGCAAACAATATTACAATAGGCATATCTAAAGGTCTGAAGCACTCCAAACAATTATTCCTTAAACATGGAAGAATGCTATACAAAATTGTGAAAAGGAACTAAGAAATGGTATGAAAAAGAAAGAATACTTGATATGACTTGAAGTAAATCCCATTATAATTAATACTCACAACCAATACAGTGATGAGTGACGACAGTGATTGAAGTTATGATGAAGATAAATAAATGTTAGTTTCTATTTTTTAACTTACTTTTCTTTCTTACTATAGACAGGACTCTCCAGCTCTGCATAAACCTGTCAGAACGAAATAACGCCAGAAAGTCGTACGCCAGTTTCTGGAACGATCTTCAAGCATGTTTCTGACAATCTTCCAATCCAGATTTTCTAGTGCATGGCCTATCTTGGGTAAGGTCAAATCCTTGATGTCATAATAGCACACGATGTTCTTCAAATTAGTTAGAGCACGTTATATATTCTCGTAGCTTGCCTTCTCGTAGCCTGAAGTATGTATACGACTTTTTGGTCACAATATACAGCAAAGATCGAGGACCATCTTCTAATCTCAGTAGTCTTCCAACTTAAGGCTGCTGGTTTTTAAAATCGTCCAAGCGACCGAACATCTTATAGAATACGGACGAGATTCCTTTAGTCATCTCAAGATCTTTGGCAACACAGTAGGCTAGAGAGACGTTATGCGAAACACTAAAAATATCCTGCTGAACTTCTGTGGCCACGCCGAATCTAGAACTTTTTCTCTCTGCGTAATTTGACATAAACTTATTAAAGCTTGGTTGCAGGTTACCTTTGATCTTATGTTGAAAAGTTCGTACTTATTTTGTTTTATTTGAGCCAGCATAAGATACAAGACGATTTATGTAAACTGCTTTTGCTTTACCTTTTGAAAACTTTTTAATTCGGTAAAAAGTATTTTTGCAACGGTAGCAGCTTCTTAATTTCGTATCGCATAGGCCTTAGTCCATTTTACTTCTCTTTTACCAACTGGACCATTGCTGGTTGCACACAGTTTACATTTTTGGCACCATTTTCTTACACAACAGTTCACCCAATAGAACCTTTCTTGAAACTTTACTTTTGGTACAATCCACTGAAGCTTAGGTTTTGTATCATCGTTCTTAAAGGTTCTAACAGAAGATCATCCTCTAGTACTAGGCAATTTTATCGGCTAAAGTAAGACTTGACTTCGATGCATTCAATCCAATACTGTTTTTATACATGGATGATCTGCTTGGGCATCTTGTAGCTGTTGATGCTGCCATTGATCATTGGTGGGGTGATTTGTCTTACAAGGCAAAGTCTTTTTTCGAGTTTAAGACAGTAAAATAATACAAATACATCGCCATCATTCCAACATCTGCTTTCCGTACGATTTTCTCCAGACGTTTATTGTTTTAACTAGATGTTTCGTGTTCCAAGACAATGGCAAGCGCTTTATCTAAAACTTTTGGTTTCACTAGTCGTAAAGCTTTCTATAGTTCAGTCTCTCAACCCATTGATGAAGATCTCATACGTCATCCAATATGTTGTCTGTTTAACCTTGCCATAAGTGATCTTTGTTTAAATTTTTCTTCTCCTACTAAATATGTAGCTTATGCAGATGATTTAATAATATACTGTCAGGGTCGTTTAGCATCCACTAGTTCTAAAATGTTACAAGCGACAATAAACATAATAATTAACCGTACGCACTCTCTGGAACTAACTTCATCCCTAGCAAAATCCAAAATTATTAAATTAAGCAGACGGCCTCTAATACCTCTTACACCTATATTTATAAATGATTCACCTCTTCCCGTAGTAAATCATTGTAAAAAACTAGGTTTGTCATTTGACTCATGCCTCACTTGGAAGCAGCCTATTTTAAAGTTAAAGTTCCTGTTACAAAAGATAAAATATTCTTAAAACACTGTCTCACTATCATTGGGTGTAGACGAAAAGTCGTTCCTTAAAGTATGAAAAGCACTATTTGCTCTAAATTGGATTATGGCAGTATTGCTTGTATGTCCGCTATCAAGAGAGATCTGGACTCCTTAAACTATATCCATAATACAGCTCTTCGACTCTCTCCAGGCCCATTTTGTTTCAGTCCATATGATAGTCTCTACGGTGAAGCCGATTAATCCTACCCTCTGGATTAGACGGCAATACCGTCTCGTTTTCTACACTGTATCTGTGGCCGTTATTTTCTTTATTATCTACAATAATAAACGACAATAACTTTAAACTCACAAATCCCATTATCTTTCTTCCAATTTCTTATTGGATTATGTAGCCCACCTAAAAACACATATTTAACAAAATTCAATAAATACGAATCACCTAAAGAATTCATAATAAAAGCATTTTTTTAAATTATACACAATTATTACTTTGATCAAGTATGTATTATAAACCGATGCTTTTAAAATTGATTTGGAGGTTGACTGTTAATTAATGTTAATTTTTATTTTCCTTTTGTACAGCGTACATACTAATAATTTGTGTAGTGTCCTACAGGCTGTTAAGTATATTAATCTTCCGTACAAAAATGTTGCTATCTGTACAGACTCCCTAGCTTCCATATTATACATTAAAGAATTATTTATTGATCATTTTCTGGTACAAAATATCCATCACTCTTACCACCACCTTTATACATTAAACACTAAGATTACTTTTATGATAGGCATTCCGTCTTACATTGGTATACCTGGCAACAAACTCGCAAATCAGAATGCTAAAAGAGCTTCACTCGATACCAAATCAACAACTCACATCCAAATTTTCAAAGATTTAAAAACAGAAACATATAGATTCATCAGGAGATAATGGCAAATCCACTTGAGCTACTTAAATACATCCTTATGTGCAATACCACCCTGATTATATAGGTCATTATACACTGGCCCCACGGGACTATCTAGACAAGACCTTACAATTATACAAAGAATCCGTATAAGTTACACCAAACTAACACAGCCTCCTAATGATATCAGTTATCCTCATATCTGTCAAACACGCCAGTGCTAATGAACAGCGAAAAATATTCTTACCAAATATCATCGAAACAATAGTGAAGTAAGAGGACAGGTTGTAGCATTTCAAATCACCTTGTATATGTTAAAACATTGAAATATTTTCTCAATCCTTTTGCGTCATTGGGATTGATAATATAAATATTTCTGGTTTGTCTAGAATAATTTTAATGGCTTTCATCGTGAAGCCGCTTTAGGATATATTGCGCGTCAAATAAACAAAAATTTTTCTGTTTACGTTTGGTTTATATCGAGTTGGTAGAATGAGATCACTCTGCAATGTATCACCGAAGTGATCACTTCATTGTTTCGAGTCCAGATTTTTTTTTAAATTCGTAATGGCTTTTAGTTTTTCGTTTTTTTCATGGAAATATAGTATATTGTGTCAGTTAAATGTGGAGTTTAAGTGAAAGTTGAGGTTGGAATTGAAATCTTGAAGGAGAAAGATCTCGTTGGGTGTGTAGTCTAAAAAAGCCGGCAATTTTTTATTGTGGAGAGGTGAATATAATCAAATGCAAATGTGGCATTTTTGTTGATTTGATGACAGATGTGTTGTACTGTGTCTTATGTGGGAGATTTGTAAAACAGCGTTACAAAAATTTAAAAGGTCCACATGATTTCAAGCAAGAACTTGAGTGGCCGAGTTTTGAAGATTGCAATTCGTTAATCTGAGGACCGAATCCAGTGCCCAACTTCCAAAGAATCGTCTATTTGTTTTCCCTGGTCATTTCAGACCAAATTGCAGCTTGTGGGACGCATTTGTGTTATTTTGCAGTGTTTTGGATGCAGTTCTAAGCACAAAAACTTAAAGGAAATACATAAGCCAATAATACAAGGTTCTTTTTGTTAAAATTTTACTAAGTAAAAATAGACATTTTTCATTAAAATAAAAAATGTTTGTTTTCATGACAAGTTGAAAAATTGTAATAAATAAAATTATAAGTTTTAATATTTAATTTTGACATAGTACAGTTAATATTATCTCTTTCGGACATTAGGTACATAACCACAAATTTTGATTTCTTTTGTTTGTATTTGAAGTTTAACCTCAATGTAAGCTCCGTTGAAAAATCTAGATGTTTTCAATATAATAATCATTATTTAAATAGTTACAGCTAGTTGTTGGAACCGCTACAAAATGTGGCCCGACCAATAAGTTTGTTTTTAAATCTTATTATTATTTGTGATAACTGTTTATGGTGAAGTAATAATAATTATATGATGTTTCTCTCTAAACCAAGTGCAGTATTATTTCTTTTAAAAAGATTTTAACCCTTTTATATTTTTTAAAAAAGAAAATACTGTCTTTCCATCCAGCAGGAGGATTCTTGTAAATGGCGTCCAATTTAAATAGTTTAGGAACCTTCTTGTGTAGTGTTCCAGGATCTGTGTAAGTACTTTTTGATTTCTTCATTTGTAGTTACCTCTTTTCAGTCCCTCTGTTATTCGCTTACTTACGACCCAGCTCTCAAACCAAACCAAGAGTAGCCGTTCACAGGCGTTTCGGTTTGTTTGCTTACCCTATCTCCAGCCCAGTAATTTCTGTCCCCAGTTATAACCCCCTATAAGTATTACCCAATGTGGTAGGCAAAATAGGTTACCAATAGGTAGGCATAGTTAACGAGCACGTAAATGTAAAGAAAAAACATTAAATTAAGCTTGTATAAATTATTACATAGAAATAGCTTTTTTTTTTATAAATATCAAATAATTCGTTTTTAATAATCGGTCAATCTAATAAGATTTCGTTTTGTCTGGAATCTGGACTTTTGATATAATTTCTATATAAAATTTAATTTTATATAAAAAAATCTTGTGAAAATATTCACTTAAACTGAATAGTTTTTTGCGACTTTTTCTTTAAGTACTGGTAACCAGAGCCTGTTACATTCTATTTATGAGCATTTTAGTCCTTATTTAGTAAGATGAGTGCTACTTCTTTGGTTTTCCTCTGTTGGTTTTTTTTTTATTTATATTGATGCATCTTTCCATTGTAATCCGTTTTCATTGTCCCGAGCATGTTTGCATACCAGCGATGCATCAAAGTCTCTGTATTTAATGTTTTTTAGATTTTTTTTTAATGATTTCCGGATTGGAAATCGAAACATTAAAACAAATGTAAAATGTTACAGCCTCACGACTTACACTGCCAAGTTTTTATTCCTCTAAAAGTATCGTTTATGAATATAAATTACTATATTATGCAGTGTGGACCACTAATTTTAATATAAAAAGGGAAATCCCAAAAGATAAATTACAAAATCATGTTTTTTTTTAGATTGTGATCACGCGAGGTACAATAATTATTAATATTGTAACATTTTCACTTCTAGGAAATAATCCTTACCTCATTCTAATGCGGTTATTTGTAATTTTGCCAAATTAAATAAAAATTTAGAAGCGTGTTAGGATCAAATTTATTTTCCTATTATAATAGAGAATTTCCTTTTATTATATTATTAAAAATCTAGTTGTTATTGTGATTTAAGTATAAAAATGCAACAATGCAAATTAAAGTTATTAATCACAATGAAATCTGATACACTGATTTTTGTTTTTGCAATATGTGCAACTTTATGCTTTATCAGTGCCGGTAAGTTAGTTTTTTTGTGAATAATAAAATTTTTATATGTACATACATGTAAGTATTTCGCCAGGTAAAAAATTTAGCAATAAATAAAAGATATGACATTTGACAGTAAGATACAGCCGGTTTTATTAACTGCTAAAATACAAAGAAAAAACAGATTTTTTTCTTATTCTTTAGGTGTATTTTTTATTGCTGAAGTTTAGCAATAATTTCATTACAGTGACCTATGCCTTGTGTCACAGAATTTTTACGCATACCTATTCAATCTCTTACACAGTTTTTAGTTTGCAAAATTGTTTTTCTTTAGGATCTCATTTCCGCCTAAGATTTCATTGTTTATTATAAAACATAAAAAATTGTATTTCTTTCATTGGTTAGTATGTCGTCAACAACCAGCTCACCTATTAATCATGCTTAACTTTTTTATTAGGTTTTAGTATTTGTAATAATTTTTATAAGTTTTGAGTTTGGTCCACGACATAATCAAGATTTTCAGTCGACAAATAATATTGACTCCAAGAGTTCATATAAGAATAAAGTATCATCTACCTTGTTTTTATTATTTTTAGAGTTTTATATTATTATAGATTAGATTACTAGTTCTATCCGTCAAAATTTGTGACGTATGTTCGGCTATTGTATATTTTTTTCTTCGCTATTATTTACTTTATTTCCATCATTATTCATCGCCAATCCTATTATGTCCACACAAATAATACAGAAAAGGAAAATACACCAGAAACACCATTTATTGGAACTCTTTGATAATTGTTCAGCTACTATTTCATCTGACTGTATTCAAACACTTTAAGAAAAAACCAACTTGTAACGTCTAAATTCACATAGCTGGTTCAACACCGGCGAGATATTCTTAGACGGCCAAAGATTTGCAGTATTTCATTTTCCATTTGTTAAAAGGAACAAAGGTTATGTTTTTAGGGCTGGATTTCGACAAAAATTTCTTCTTCTTCTTCTTCATCTTCTTCTTTTTCTTCTTTCTTCTTGTATGTAGGCTTTAACGCCTGTTTCTTCTTCAATATTAGCCTCCACAATTGTTTAAATTTTCGCACCATCTTTTTCTTGGTCTTGCCAATACTTCTTCGTTCACTTGGTGACTTATCTCGTACTATTCGTACTATACTATCCTCTGCCATTCTAGTAATGTGTTCGTTCCACTCCTGTTTCCGTTATGTCACCCATCCATTTATCTCTTCTATATTGCATGCTCTTCTTATGTTTTCGCGTCTATCCTCATCCAACCGACTTTTCCCTGATATTCGTCAGAGTATTTTCATCTCTGTTGTTTCTAGTAGTCGTTTCGTTTTATATGTGTCAGGTCTTGTCTCTGCCGTGTATGTTATTATAGGTCTAATTGCTAATTTATAGATTCTTGTTTTTGTGTCTTGTCTTAGGTGTTTGTTCTTCTAGATTGTGTCATTAAGAGATCCCGGCGCTTTACTTGCTTTAAGCTTTGTTGTCATACTTCTAAATTCCATTTAGAAATTAACTGTTAGAATCTTTCTTCGAAATTGGATAGATACAGGATACATAAACTCTCTCTTAATGGACACCTCTCTTCGCCGGACAATTTAACATCTTTCTACAGACAATTATTAAAACAAAAATCATTCAGATATATATATATATATATATATATATATATATATATATATATATATATATATATATATATATATATATATATATTCTCTTGTCATTGCGCCATCTCCTTTAAAAGGTTGGCGATCCAAATGGCAATTGTAGTTTTGGAAACTGCTGCGCGAAAGATCTCTGCGGATGAGCGGTCGAACCATCTCCTCAGGTCTTTCAGCCACGAGTTCTGGCGTCTTCCTAGTGATCTTTTGCCTTGTACTTTTTCTTCCAGTATAACTTAAAGTAATTCATATCTTTCGCCTCTCAACACAATGACCCAAGTATTGCATTATTATTAGTAATTCTTTTTGTTTACACATGCGACGAAGTAACTCAACATTAGTAACTCTTTGTACCCATGGAATCCTCAACATTCGTCTGTATATATACATCTCAAAGGCATCTATTCTTTTTTCTATTTCAGAGTCCATTGTCCAACTTTCACAGCCATACAGTAAGACAGAAAAAACGTAACATCTGATCATTCGGATTGTAAGCTGTAGACTAAGGTCAGATCTTGTAAAAAATGTTTTCATGATCATGAATGTTTTCCTTGCTTGTTCGATTCTTGATAGGATTTCTTTTTTTGGATTACACTGACTATTGATATTTGTTCCCAAATATTTTATGGAATTTATCTTTTCTATTATTTGACCCTTGGCATACACCTGTACGTTTATTGGTGTCTTTGAAAATACTAAAATTTTAAAAGAGGCAAAAAAGAAATAAATTAGACTTACTCACAATCAGTTTAATTTTACTAGCCAAGACGACCGGTTTCGCTTTCTAAAATTTGCAAAGCATCATCAGGTCAGTGGTATAAAGTAAATTAAATGCTGAAATTATAAAAAGCCCATATTAGGGTGCTGTCTTATAAGGAGATAGATTAAAAAAGTTATAGATCAAAAAAAGGTTTTAGTCATTATGCCAGTATTACATGTTTGTGTTAATTAATATGCATAAATTGCTTTAGAAGACAGAGTAACAACCCACAAATTGGTAAGAGAAAAAAATCTGTTAAATTGTAACAAATTAGAAATAAACAAAATACTACTTACATTCCGGTACAAGAGTTTTTATATAGTGATTGGTGATTCATAGTTCAAACTGTCCCGTATTACTGATAATGAGTGATCTTCGGTCAATTATATGTCTTCGGATGTTGTGTGCTCTATTTCAATTGTTGCCGTTTTGTGCCAGTATAGATCTGAGATAATTCGCAAGTCTTGTTCGTCAACTCCAGTTGTTCTCAGAATTTCGATCATCTTTTGATGGTTAACGCAGTCAAATGCTTTTCGATAGTCAATAAAACATGAATATACATCTACATTCATGTCTCTGCATCGTTGCGTTAACACATTTGAAGCAAAAAGAGCATCTCGTGTTCCCAATCCGTTTCGAAATCCGAATTGAGTGTCACTCATCTGGAACTCGCACTTCTTGTAAATTCGTGATAAAGCATATTCAAAAACTCAACTATGGCGGGAATCAGGAGAGAAGTCAAGAGTAGATGTCGTTGATTTTTTTAATTTTAATAATGCATCAACCACGTAGGGTCATTAGCGTATTTGGACTAATGTGACAGTTGATACAATTAGTGTATACACATAAGTTTACAATAATAATATGTATGTGTATTTCAATGTATGTTTTAGATCTTTTGAAGTAGTTGACAGTCTTTAAGATAAGAAAATATTTTTGGGTATCTGTATTTTCTTCTAGGGCATCTCTTAGGGAATTGGGTATGCTATATTTGATTTGTTTACTGTTATATTTGGGACACTGTATTAAAAAATGTTTTACCATTAGAACACTGTTGCACACTTCACACACTGGTTTATTTTTGCGCTGTAATAAATAGTCATGAGTAAGTCGTGTATGGCCGATACGAAGACGGGTAAGTATCAATTGCTCTCTTCTATCTTTTATCTTTGGTTTCCAAAGATATGGATGTTTGTTGAATTCGTATAGCCTTGATGGAGCCTATTGTTCCAAGTTTGTTGCCATTTTTGAAATATTTTTTGTTTTAAATATGGTTTTAAATCGTTTTGTACCAATATGTTACTTTCTTCGGACATCAGGTTAGTTGGTGCGTTTTTAGCCAGTTTATCTACAACTTCGTTACTTTTAACTCCGTTATGAGAAGTCATCCATAAAAAGTAAACTTGGATGTTCTTATTTGACATGTTTTTAAGTTCTGTTTTAATAAGAAGTAGAAGGGGGTTGTCACAATACAATTGAGTCAGTGGGGATAATGAACTTAGATAATCTGTGATTATTTTACATCTTTCTTTGTTTTTGTTTTGTATCAACAATAGTGCTTTTAGAATTGCGAATAATTAAGCCTAAAAGATGGTTGTAATTGACGACAATTTGAAACTAACTGAGGAGTCTTTCGAATAAATTGCTGCTCCAACTCTTGGAGCTTCATTTTTTGACGCATCGGTGAATACGTGTAGGTATTGCCATGTATGTTTAATAGTATATAAAACTTTTGTTTAATGACGATTGATGATATCTCTGATTTTCTTAGGTTTGTTAGACTGATGTCGACAACAGAAATAGATATTGTCCATGATGCAGGGTTGTGGATTGAAGAGTTATCATAGGTTTTTTGAAATTGAAAATTTAATTTGGATAAGTATGATTATATACTAAAGTAATAAGGATGATCAATTTGATGTGTTTGTTGAAATTTATTTGTAAATCGATCAGCAAAAACGTTATGCTGTACTGGATTATTTCGGTTTGATGACACTGCTGCTGCTGCATTAGGCTTAAATATTGTCTTCTCAAAGAAATAGGAAGTTCTCCACTTTCCCAATAGTGAGGCTTTTGTAGTAAGTACCTAAAGAAATACGTGGACATCTATTTTGGATAATATACAGTGAATTTAAATGTATTTTTTTTGAAAGAGTTGTAGACGATGGCTCGGTAGTCAAGTTTTGATCAAATTATGGATTTGTAAATAAGTATTAAAGTTAAATAATTGGCACCCCAGTTTTTAAAGGCAAGTGATCGTAGTAAATTTATACCAGGTAGACAGGATTTTTCAGCTGTTGAATATGTGTCTTCTAAGTTTATTTTTTATCAAACGTCATACCCAAGAATCGGATTTCTTCTACGTAATTTAGTTTTTGTTCGTGTAGATATAATTCTTTTGTTTGGATTTGATTTCTCTTTGAGAAACAGATTGCTTTCGTTTTTGAATTGTTAAACCGAAGTCCACTTGTAGCTGATTATTTATCAATGTGTGTTAACGCTTTTTGAATGTAATTGTGAATTGTAGTTATGTTTTCTCCTCTACAGAAAATAACTAGGTCTTCAGCGTATAATCTAGCTTTGACGGGGTTTTTAATTTGTGTTAATATCGAATTTATTGCTACTAGTAATAAAGTTGTGTTTAAGTTTGATCCTTGTGGTATACCATTTTGTTGAATTTTTGTTTAAGATAATGTTCCGTCAACTCGAATTTGAAATTGTCTGTTTTCAAGAAAATTTGAAATGTATTTTAATTTGTTACCCCTTATTAATTAGTTGCTGAATGTTTTAATGATTGAATATTTCCAAATTGTATCACCTGCTTTGCTTATATCAAAAAATATTTTAACACAGTGCTGTTTTATTGCGAATGCTTCGTGGATTTCTGATTCTTAGTCAACAAGTTTGTCTAAAGTTGGGCGATGTTTTTGGAAACCACACTGTTCTGGAATAATTAATTTGTTTGATTCTAAATACCACATAAGCCTATTGTTTATTACGTTTTCTAATACTTTACCTATGCTACATGTGAGTGATATCGGTCGGTATGTTTGTGGATCTGATTTTGGTTTAGTTGATTTTGGAATAGGTACTATGACTGAATTTTTCCATGATTTAGGAAACAGGTTTCTGGATAGGATTATATTATAAATTTTGAGTAGATGTTCTTTAAGATTGAGGGTCTAAATTTTTAAGAAATATAAACGGTATATTGTCGGCACCAGGACAAGTGTACTTATAATTCAGAAATACATTTTCTAATTCTTCCTCTGTTATTGGTATATTTAGATTGTTATTGTTTTGGTCGTAATATTCTATAGGATTTTTTTCTTCTTTTATTTTAATATCTAAGAAATTGGAAATATAATTTAAGTTACTTGAGTTATATTCATAAGTAGATGCTAGTATACTAGATATTTCTTCTGGGCTTTTATAAACAGTGTTATTTTGAGTTAGAAAGTTGATTGATTTATGGGGTTTGGATCTTGACATTTTGTTGACTTTTTTCCATATAGTTGTTATAGGAGTTGAACTATGTATTGTGGTGACATATTCTCTCCAAGAGAATTCTTCTCAAGAGTCACGTTTGGCGTTTTTAATGGTATACCTAGTGACTGCTCTTAATTTTTTATATTCTATAGAGTTTTCTGGAGTTTTGTCTAGTTTGACTTTATTAAAAACTTGTTTCTATTGTTTTAATCCTTCTTTGCAGTCATGATCCGACCAAAGTACCGACTGATGTTTGTGATCGTACCTAATTATTGCAACGTACTTATTTACTGATTCTGTGATTACGTTTGTCAGAGAGTATATTGTTTTGTCTATATCTACATTTTCATTTAGGTTTTGCAGATTGTTTTCAACGTAATTTTGAAATTCTGTCTAATTTACGCCTTTTAGCTTCTATTTTAGTTGTTGCGAGTTAGTTGATAGTTATTGTTGATAGTTGTTGTTAGTTCATTGCTTATTATGATAGGGTAGTAATCACTATCATATATATATATATATATATATATATATATATATATATATATATATATATATATATATATATCTGGTAACACATCCCACGTAAGAGTATGTGTAATAATTGATGGTTCGCAAATACATAGATCTGTACTAGAGCCTTCACTTATTCTTATGTCAAAGCGCGTATGTTGTCGGTTGTTAAGGATATTTAAGTTGATTTTTTCTAATATTTTTTCCATTTTTCGACCTAGAGATGTTAGTTTTGCTAAACCCCATAACGGATTATGTTCATTGAAATCTCCAATTATTATCCGTGGAGCAGGTAGTTGATTTAATAGGTTTGAAATTTCTTTTGAATCGGGTTCTTTATTGGGGGGAATGTAAATATTGCAAATTAAAACAGAAATTGTGTCTGTGACTCTAATTCCAATTACTTCGATATTTGTTGCGAGTTTTATTGGTTTAGCGTCAATTTTATGTAGATTGCTACCACTCCGCTAGCAATTTTCGCATTTCCTCAATTTTTAAGGAAACAAGTGAAATTCTTTAAATCATGAGCTATGTTGTTTTTAAAGTTGGCTAAATGAGTATAATACCCATTTATGTTCCATTGAATTAGATAGTTAATAATGATATATTAATAAGTTTCTGTAGATGCGTCGTTTTCTAAGTCTGTTTGAAGGTCTGAGTTGATTTGCTTTAATTTTTCAGTCCTTTAGGTAAAGGTATATATTAGTTAATAGATCTGTGACCTCTGCTGTTTCTCTGTATACATTTCGGCGATACTCAACGGGTCTGATAAGTTTTTACAGTTTTCAAAAAAGTCTAATAACTGTTCGTAAGTTATAGAGTATTATTATAATAGTTGGAGTTTGGATTATCAAAGTTTTACAGTATCTTAGCATTTCTTTTAGTGTTTTTTGTGGTTTGATATTTTTATCTGATTTTACTTTCTTCTCTTTATTTTTTGATGTAATAAAAGTAGGTTCTCCTGTAGATGTAGTAGCTGGTGGAGAGATTTGGGAGATTATGCGTTTGTTTTGTGCTTTTCCTGGGTTTATATGCGTTGCCTTATTTTTTAGATCTATATTAGGGTCGATTGTTGTTTGTGAATCTTCTTTGATTGGTTGGCTGCATATGTGGTTTTTGTAGTTGGGTAGTTTGTGGTTAGGTTTCTTGTTGTGTGCTTTCTTCTTTTGATTGTTGTTGTTTAATGTTTGTCTGGATTTTTTTAGTTGATAGATTAGTTGTATTTTCAATTATTGAGTCTATATTTGGAACAGGAATATTTGATGTTGAATTATCTGTTGTAATCGCACTAGACATTGGGCAGTTTTTTGTTAAGTGGTTGGTTTGCTTACATGTTTGACAAGCTTGGTTATCTAATAATAGGTAAATCCTGTATATCGTTTCCTCATGTGTGATAAAAAAAATCATGTAGGGGCTGGTTATTTAGTGCAAATATGTATGTTTGGCGTCTGAATTTCAAAATATGTTGGAATTGTGGTGTTGATGTGCCTATTCTTAGGAATTTTATAGGTGACAGAAAATTTAATCCATGTGATTTTAATGCAGATATTAAAACTGAGTGTGGGATTGAGGGACAGACATTGGACAATACTAATCGCTGACTGGGGCGAATTAGTCTACGAGCTTGTAAGAGTTGTTGGTTTATTTGAATTTTTTATTTTTGTTTATCAAATCATCAGCTAGTTTTTCGTTTGCTAAATACATACATACTATATTATTTGACAATTTTGAATAGAAGATGATGTGGATTGGTTGTATCAGAAAACTCAGAGCGGACAAGTAATTATCAAGTTTGGTATTTTCAATTGAGTCAAAAATAATTGCTTGTTTTCTTGATGGAAATATATTGAATTGTGGTGTTTGATTGGTTAGGGAAGAATATGTAGGTGATCCAATAAATTGATTTGATTAGGAGCTGTTTGGTGTATTCTTAGTTGTAGGAATTTCAGATTGAATAGAATTATCCATTTTTAGTAATTGTTAAATTTTTTCACATGCGAAAAATCATGTAATTTTTTTGCTGTATTACTAGCTACCATTCTACCACAATTTTAAAATTATTTCCCATTCTCCAACCCTTCCTACTCACATTTTAACCCCACTCCATTAGAAATACAGACAGTTGTAAGATAGCAAAGAAGAAAGACTGCTCTCTTGACTGCTTACTGTTGCTAGAAACAGTCGTCCTCTCTTTCGTCTGCTGAGTCCTACTAGGCAGACATATAATCTCTCTATCGCTATCTATCGCTTGGTACAGACTTACCGCGTTTTTTCTCCACTCTAACTCTCTCGCATGTAACTACGCGAAAAATACCGAAAATACTATTTAAATCGTGTACAGACGAAAAATGTGCTCTATATCGTGATCTAAGTATTAGTACCGCGAAACACGTGTTCAGAAACCGGTAACCGGACAGTTTCCCCGTATAAAGAACAGCCGCGAGTGTAGCCTGTCAATACCGTGTCGTCGGTCCAATTCCAAAACCGCGAATGTGCCAAATTGCCCATTTCCGCTTTATGTTATCAGCGTCTGTAATTATGTTCATAGTATACGGTGACAGAAGCACGAAAGTGTTGACCTATCCCCTCTGCCCCCCTCAAATGGAACGCATTCCACGAAAGCGTCAGTTGGAGATTTACTGCCATACCGAAAAGACGAATGTACCACGTTCGTGCTTTTGACGTTGCAAGTTATTTTACTATTTAAGATCCAAATTAACGAATGTGCCACATTCGTTGTATTGGCAGTGTG
This sequence comes from Diabrotica undecimpunctata, assembly GCF_040954645.1. Lineage (NCBI taxonomy): Eukaryota > Metazoa > Arthropoda > Insecta > Coleoptera > Chrysomelidae > Diabrotica > Diabrotica undecimpunctata. The sequence continues at coordinate 93,930,346 of NC_092810.1, forward strand.
AATAATTAAGTTTCAAGGTATTCTTGAATTTAGTGATATTGTTAAAAAATGACTTCAAGGTTAGCAAGAATAATGAAAAAGTGCCGATAATTAAAAGATTAAAGGTAAGTAAATATGTAATAGTAACTCTTATAAGGCCCGGTCTTTTCACCTCCGGATAACTAGATATTGGGAAGTTTATCTGACAGATCGGCGTGTCTGTAATCTGTCAGATAAATTCCCCGATAACTAGTTATCCGTGGGTGAAAAGACCGGACCTATGCAACTTATACAAAGTTTTAATATTTTAAGTTGTCATAACTTTGTTCATACACACTTTTTATATAAATACCTGTATTATGATTTTTCTTTTTTCTGTTTTCAGATGATCTATTTAACGAAGTTCTTTTAAGAACCACCATCAAGCATCCAGATGTACCTCAGTACCATGTAATGCAAAATATACAAACATACACAGGTAAGAAAACATTAAAATCTTATTACTCCTATACAAGTTTTTTCAGTCATTGCCAGCAAAAAAATAAAAAACCCTAAAAGCTATGCTATGGCTGGCTTTTGTTTGGCTGTATGCACTTGTCAGCAATTTTCGATGTTGATTCTGAACAAATTGGTCTAAAAATCATGTCTGCATAATTTACGGACATTAAAACGTTTTTAAATGAAAATGGGAATGTGAAGAAACACTCATTCAAAAGTTCATTTTTATTTCAGGTGATATATCTGACCAGCACATGTCAACACCTCTTCTGGTTAACCATCCGAGCAATCTACTCCCAGCTTCGCCACAAACACTACAAGAAAATTTGATTGTGTCTGATTCATCTTCAGATGTCTATGAACCTTCACCTGCGTCAGACATACACAGTTCATTGGAAAGTGATATTGAAGGTGTTGCTGACCGTAAGAGAACTATACTAACAGACATAACACCTAAAAATCTGACGAAAAAAGAATCTATGAAGAGAAAAAGAAACGAGAAGTTGTGGCAAAAAAATGATAGGAAAGTGAAAAGGCTTAAAGGAGAGTCTTACGTTGGCTATAGGGGAATCGAGGTACCTTCACGGCCTCTTTTGCCAGCACCTTGTCTAAATAAGCAAAAACATAAATGTGCAACTTTAATTTCCGAGCAAAATCGAATTAAAATTTATAATGATTTTCGTAATTTTACCTGCAATAACGATCAACGTCAATTTGTGTCTAATCACATTAAACAAAAAGATAAAAAACGCACGACAAGAGGAATCGAAAATTCAAGAAAAAATTACACCTACGTTTATAGTCTTACAGTTGATGGTATTAAACTTGCCGTATGTAGGGAATTTGTCATGGCCACATTAAACGTGACAGACGCCTTTATGCGAAGTGCAATAAACAAGCGCTCATCCCATGGAGTTTTAGAAAAAGATAAGCGCGGGAAACACCAACCATCAAACAAGTTAACCCAGGATGTCGAACAATTTATACGAAACCACATTATATCCTTTCCAGCGGTAGAATCGCATTATTGTCGTAAATCGAGTACAAAGAAATACCTTGACTCATCCCTTAATATATCAATAATTTACAGAATGTATAAGGAGTTGTGCAGCACTAACAAAGACAAAACTGTATCATTTGAAAAATATCGCCAGATATTTTCCGAATATAACTTAATAATTCTCTCCCTAATATTCTCCGATCATAAGTTTCTTGAAACGGGACACACTGAAATGGAATGTGATTCCATTCATTCAAAATTAGAGAAGAAAGCAAAATATGTACCCGTTTATACCCCCGAGGGTTGGGCGCAACTTATAAGAGATGCACATATCACACCATCTCCCTTTGTTGTAAAGTCTTTGACGTTTGATGCCTTTTTAAATTTTAAAGGGTTTTTAAATAATAATTCCTTCAAATTAAGTGAAATTCCTTGGAGAAAGCTTTGCGGTCTTCAATTGATTAAAGAAAATAATGTCATAAAAGTTCTTTAAAAAGTAAACTTTACCGATGATTTTATTGAAGTGGACTACAAAAAAACACGAGGCCGCCCAAAACAAGCATAGTTACAAAAGGCCTATCAAAATGACTTACCCATCAGCGAGGCAAAATGGAAGGACTTAGATAAAATGTGCAAGGATTTGACAATACCAAGAGATTACCATGATTTTTACGGCTCCCTAAAAAAAATCAAACGGTGAGGGACAATCTACCGGAACCCGATATTGGTGAAGAATCCGATACTGACGAAGATTAAACGTTATTGTTTTATTAAGTTTTTAAAAAGAGTATACGACTATGATTTATTTTAATTTTCTTCTATAGAAAAAAAAGTTTTTCTTAGAAAACTTTGATGTTTGTTTTTTATTTTGTTCTATTATATATTATTGACTTATATTCTCAATAAAACTAGTTCATTTTATCGATAATATGGTTTTATTTGTTTTAACGAAACACAATATGTCTTAAATTTTGAAAAGCCAAAACAACGAATATGCATTATTTTTTGGAAAAACAATAAAAATGTAGAAAATTTTCAGCCGTCATTATTTAATGCTGTATAAAAGTAATTTTTCAATAGTCGTTAGTTTCGTAAATTGAAATTTCTATTTTTAACAATGTCCCCAATGTTTAAAACGGCTTTTTCTCAAAACATCAAATATGCACATTCGTGACTTTGGCATTGGACCGACGGTGTGTGTGCAGCAGAAGAATTGGTAAGACTTTATATAAACTTAATTCTCTATAATCTGTATAACCCTTTACCACATATCCTAATTTATTTGAACTAGCCCTATGTAATACAGTCTTCATTAACTGAAATTATATTCATAATTTCACATATGTACACCCTTTTGTACAGTAATCATTTGTAATTGGAGTACGATCCTGGCAGACAACCTTCGTAGTCTGTAGTAGAACAGGTTTTGTGAACATGTTCTAGCTTTTGTCGTTAAATGCTTATATTTCGAAATAATATTCGATAATAGTAAAAACTGTTATGATTAAAGTAACTTACTGTCTGTTGTATTTATTTTTGTTATTACACTACTGGATCACTAATTAACGAAAAGATTTTTAGTATTTCACTAGTTTTTAAATTAATTTTAAGAGCTCGATTTTAAAACACGTACTAGCTACTATGTTCTGAGTCGAGCCGTCGTTGTATTTGTTTGAGCGTTTTTGTAAAAATTTTTGTTATTTTTATATTAAAATTCGCAATAAATTTTGTGTCTACCTGAATATCTGCCTATATAATTGAATTAATTGAAATCATTTTAGTTTTGAATGGATTGCGACGTGAATAATATGGCATTAGCCAAAAGGAAGTTTTTAAGTTTAAAAGAAAAAATCGATTTGGTTCAATTAGCAGAGACGCTAGTTAAGTGATAGACAGTTAGCAGAAAAACTGGTTTTGTAAAGTGCGTTCTAAAAATATTCCTGTTTCTGGTAATATTATGCAAAAAAAAGGCATTAGAAGTAGCAAGGGAACTAAGTGTTGCTATAAAGGCTTCTGTGGATGACTCGAGAAATTTTGTAAGCGACACAATGATTCCTGGGAATCAGTATGTCGCGAAGCAACTGCTGTAGATTTATTAGTGGTTTCTGACTGGAAGGAAAAACTGCTCACTCTAATTAAAGGATCCTCTCCGCGAGACATTTTTAACGCAGATGAGACGGGATTCTTTTTTAGAGCATTACTGAACAAAACATATACCCTTAAAGAAGAAAAGTACACTAAAGGTAAGGCTTCCAAAGATAAAATCGTAATTCCATTTTGCACCATTATGATAGGAGACAAAAAAGCCACTATTATTCAAAAAAAAGTAAAAGACCTCATTGTTTCGAGGTAACTAACAAGAAATCGTAGATGACAAGGGAAATCGTGACAGACTGGCTAACATAATTTTAATAGAAGAATGCAGAAAGAAAATCGAAAAGTTCTTTTGATCCTAGACAATGCTGCATCTCATCCAAAACTTGTGTTATGTAATTTTAAACTAATCTTTCTACAGCCAAACAATACATCAGAGTGCCAACCCCTGGATTATAAAACGAATAACATAACGTATGAATAAAGAAATAAATAAAACGAAAAAGACGAATATGGTTCTACAAAGGAGATTGAAAAGTCGATCAACACAACCAACGCCTTAATTTGGACCGTAAGTACATGGAAAAAAGTTCAACCAAAAATAATCAACAGTTGCTTTCTTAAAGCTGGATCCGGTTTACAGATCGATATTGAGCCTAAAAAAGAAGATTCTAAAGACCATCCTTTACTTTCTGAGTTGTTTAAAATAAACGAAGACTTTTTCAACAAATTTATTGAGTTTAAGAGTATGTACAAGAGTTTCAGATGAACAAAGTTATTGCAATATTATCAGAAAGATCAGAAAGTAAAAGTAACGACGAAGAAATTGATGGTTTGAATATAAAAGACAATAATCACATTTTAAAAGACATTTTTAGTATTGACCAAAAATATCTTTCAATATGTTTTATAATGTCTTTACATTACAAGTAATGAATTGGTTAGTGATCAGTGTCTGGGGGCTAGGACTTCAGAAGTCCTGAAGAAGACATCGAAGAGGATGTTGAAAGCTCAGCGCAATGATAATCAACGCGGTTCAATCGAAAAAGCAAAAAAGAAACCTTTAAGCAGTTCTATTAATGTATTTCAGATATACCTGCTAGCATTAGAATCTACAAGATTTTTTCATAAGGATGCGACAAAGGGACCAGTGTTACTTAAAATATCGATTAGTAATTAGCTATTTAGTCGTATTTTGATTTGTTTTTAATTAATTACCTATATATTTTCTACTTTTCATAAAAATTTTTTCTTAATATGCAGCAGACAGTTTAGCAAAAAACTCACTATCAACCGAACTTGAAAAATCACTTTTATTGCGAGGATTGTCTGATACAGAACCAATCAAGTACGATGTTCAAAAACGAAGTATAGATGAAACTGTTAGCTTTTTCAAGTAAGTTTACATTTAGCTAATTCTCCGTATAACCGTATTACTATAAACCATATGTTTAGCAATAAAGTCCTTACTTGGAGTTACTACCTATTTAACTATTTGGAGTCTTTCAGTATGTTAATTATGTATACTAATGCAAACTGTTGGTAACTTGCAGAATGATTCATTAGACGTAATTAAAACTGATTGTAATTTAACTGGTTTTTCGTTAAAATTTCTAGTAGCTCTAAAAATATTAACCAATTTTTCAATGTAATTAAATACAGATTTGGTCACTCATAAGAGTCCACCCTGATATTTAGCAATTTTTATTGGATTTTGTAAAAAAGATGAAACAGGTCGACTTTTATTCCAAATTGGTCATCTTTTAACGATATAAATATTTTTTGTCATTTATTAATTCTCTTTCTGCCAGTAATACCTTTAATTGTAAATGGGGAATAGACCATGTGCGGGACATTAATAGACAGGAATTTGGCCGAAGAATTCAGGTATCCAGCTTTTTTTTTAAATAACTCTTTTTTCGTGTGAAAAATTATCAATTTCTTAATAGTTTCACAGCTTTTGAAAACTTATATTACACCCATGCACGTTTTGCTATTGTTAATGTCAAATCTTTTCCGTCACATCAAAAACTACGTTGAAAGAAATTTAAAAAGTTTATTTATTTGAAATGTTGGTGTAAAGTTTAACAGTGATATTAAATACTTTTTTTTTAATTCGGAAGCACTGGTCTATTTTATCTCACAGCGCATTAAAATTATTTTCATATTTTTTGAAAATAGAAAGTGTGCAAGGAGAACAGCAAAATTATTTATTTACCTTTGTAAAGATATAAAAACTTATACGTATTAAAACTAGTAAAAAAATTTCATAAAACGGGGTCAGTAGCTGATAAAAGAAGGGATTGTGAAAAGTTTGCGGCTGAAGCGACAGAAGTAGCAATTTTAGGTCATGTTCATTTGGGACCTAGTTCAAGTACATGAAGATGCTTAATAATCTTGTTTTGCATATTACTATCCGCAAAGTACTGAAACCTTACAAATTTCATCCCTACCAGATTTGTAGGGATGAAACTCTTAGCACCAATAATAAATTAATATGAGCCAGACAGACGACTACAGTTTTGTAATATGACTAAGAAAATTATTGGTAATCCAAACTTTCTATTAAATATGTGTTTTTATAGCTAAGGAGTAAACTGTTTTGAATTAATAATACACTAATCTAAAATTTAGTCCATTTTATTTACATTTTGCTAGTTACATTTAAAAAAATTTCCTGTTACTGGTGCCAATTTCGTTTTAATGTAGTTTTTAACGTTACGGGAAAAATTGAATTTAACACTTGCACAGCATAGGTGATCATTAAGTTTTTAAGAGGTGTAACACTTTTACTAAACGGATACTTTTTCAAAAGAATAGTTAATATGAAAAAAAAAAATCGGTTGCCTGTAAAGTCGGTTTTACGGGCGAAGATTTTACGTGACAACGTCTTTTTCTCGGTAGAATATTTATTGATATGAATATTATTAAATTGCACAATAGGAACAAGGAATTGAATGAAAATAAGAATTGCACAAATTTTAACTATAGAAATATATTTTGTTTACTAAAACATTGTACATGTAAACTTAAACTTAACTAATTTCTATTTGAGTGATTTTGTTGAGGATAGGACGATGAAAGGAGAAATATGAAATGAAAGGAAGTGTTTCTGCTGTAATGTGTCTTGAACGCCAAGAACGCTCGAGAAAGACAGAGACACAAGCACGGAAGCACGCACCGATTCAACGCGCCTAATTCTCTAGTGCTGCGCGCGCAGCGGACCGATCATGTTTGAGTGGGAGAGAGACGCAAGGCGTTCGCCGGTCCGGCGGGCCTCTCTCTCGTTCAATGACTCACTGTAAGAGACGTGAGCGGGCGTTACACTTTTTCATGAATGACTCCGAGCCACAACCTAATTTAAGACGTTGTCACGTCAAAACATTAATGCTTGAATTCTTCAGCGAAATACATGTTTAATAATAAGAAGAATATGGTATATTCCGTATATAAAATTAAAGGTTTCTAGAACAGGAAGGAACAAATTGTGTCTATTTCGTTAAAATATGTGTCCCTTAGAATAGAAATTAACGTATTTTAGTATTTCGCAATATCGAATGACTATTGCGACATATGAGGGTGGACTCTTTTGATTTGCCAACCCTGTATTTTAATATAATTTTAAATAAACTATATTTTTTGAATATGTTATTTTAAGTTATGTATTTATTATACAGTTTGATTAAATATATTTCTTTATTTAGGAAATCTGGTGGAGGTTCTCGCTCTGGAGGATATTCCTATGGAAAAAAAGGTCGCTGTGGATAATACCCGAACTCAATAAAACTTGTACAATAGAAATAAACTTTTAATATTGTCTTACTGGCTATACAATAAAAATATCTGTACTTACATGTAGTTTTTTAATGAGATATTTTTATTTCATGTATACATATATATGCATATATATATATATATATATATATATATATATATATATATATATATATATATATATATATATATATATATATATTAAGAAAAATAATTTTTGTTCGCTTTATACCAAAGAGTAACAGTTTAAATTTTATGCTTAATTTCATGTTTTCAAAAAATGTTCTCAGGCTATATTGTTTCAGTAAAGTTTATTACCCTTTTATTATTAATTTCTTGTCGCTAAGTTAAAGCTTCAGCGAAATTTTCAAGCGATTTGCTTCCGATAATATGATCGTCTTGATTTAAAAGATGTTTTCAGCTGTTGGAAGGAAAACGAAAAACCTTCTATACCAAACAAATTGCTTTGTTAACTAACTTTATATAAAAAATCAAAAGTATTGATAATTAACAAAGTTTTGTAATTACAAAGTTATGTTTAAAAATAAGTGGCTCTATATAGCGGATGCTGAGCTGAGAAAATTATTTTTAAATAGACTTTCTTTGAAATGCCGCTTTAGATAACTTACTCAGATTTGACTCCTAATTTTCTCAAGTATCCTAATTTTTTTAAATATTTAAAGGTAAAATTTATACAAAAGAAACAAAATAATTCAAATATCATGTTTTTTGTAGTATTAGCCACAATTATGGCCAAATTTGTTTAAATTTATGGAAATAAATATGGACAACGAAATCAAAAACACAAACCAAACAAAGGTAACAGTCAGAGAGGCGACTACAGTCGTGGATTATGTATCTGTCTCAAATACTCAGCCAGAAGGTGTTCCAAAAAGAACGCACTCTACGCTAAGTAGCAAAAAAAAACGTCTCTCTCGAGCTCAAAAAGAAAGATGACGAGAGTGCTAACAATGGCTTTTCGGGCCTGGAACACAACAGATCCCCATAGAATCAAAGTGGGAGTACCGACAAAATCCGAGAATAAATAGAGCTCTCATCAGAATACCATTACACTCCCACAACAAAGGGTTACTAAAGGGCCAAGGAATTCTAATGGGCAGACTAGATCCTATATCTATGCCCCAAATATGTTCAGGACAAATGTATTATACAGACATCATCCTGATACTTAACTATATCACGTTTAAGCAGACCTAATAATCAACAAACTGGACAAAAAGTGGATGAGGCTCATATTGGAAGTCAAAATCAACTTCTGCAATTCCATAAATTATCGTTTCGCGCAGGGACCCTGTGGGTAAACTAATACACCAAAACATGGACTACTGAGGTTGTAAGTACTATGGTGGACCTGAGGGAGGGAGCAGGCTTAATGTAGTCCATCACAACAATATCCTTAAATGATCTATGGTCCTTACCCGCGTCCATGAGAAAGAGTCTGACTAAGTAACAACCAGGACTCATCTAAATGCAAAAAGCAGACCTTAAGATGAAAGACAGTTAAAGAATCAAAAGATCAAAAAGGGCGCGCAAATACTCGCATTCTCAATCTATGAAGCATTTCAAGGCATTATACAGACTTGGAATGTTATGAAGCCTCGATAGCTTCAATTATAGTCCTGCAAGCGAACCTCGTGCATAGTAAAACAGCTTCGGCAGAACTCTCTGATAAGAAGGTTCGATGTAGCTTTGATACCAGAACCCTGGATATATAGAGCCAGAATCGTCAATATTGTTTTAATATCACAATTAGAGACATAATGCAAGAGGCCCTGACTGTAGTCACAGAATAGACTTCAAATGTAAATATCTGAACTAAATTATATTGGGTTAGTAACAGGCTCAAGGATTACTTGGACTCAGCAGATAAATAACCAAGAAAGCGGTAACTACGGTTTTGGAGGTTTAAGATCAGACATGACAAAAGCCAAGCAAAAAAGTGCTACTCTTAAGCTAGGCAGGGTGCAAAAACTTACTTGCCTCGAAATCACAGGGGCTATGATGGGCATACCAAGAGCAGCTATGGAATCCCTACTTACCTCTTTTACATATAAGTGTAAAAGGGGACGCAATAATTGGATATTATAAACTGCGAGAAAACTTGAACAACGTACCGGTTAGATCAGGGTATAGTAACATAATAAATAAAACAAGGGATGTCAAATTTATGATAATTTCTGACCATATGGTACCCAGATACAAGCCGGAAGTACATTTCCAAGTAAATGTTTGTCCACCAGGGAGATTGAACAAAGAAAACTCTCGACCCATACTGCAGAGTTATACCAAGTATACGAACGAGTCTAAAACTGCAAAAAGGTATGGTACAGAAATATTGTGTAGAAGTGCAACATTTCTATTTCACTAGGAGAATATACACCTCTATTTTAGGTCAAAATTTTTTTAATCGTGCAGTGTGCAAGAGAAATTAATTAAAGCGCTTTCGAACTAAAGCAGATTAATATATTCACAGATCGCCAAGAAACAAATGTAGAGGCCAGACTGGTGTAACATAACAGTATTATACTGGTATGGGTTGATGCACTTGCGAGAAGGGCATCGGCTACAAAATATTCCGTTTTACAGCTGGCCGTGGAAGTGAAAAAAAGCATCGTCTGCGATCCTGGATTTAAAGCCAACACAACCCCCACTGGGAAAATATATATTTTATTTACACATCGTGAGTTTCTTGTCGCGAGCTACCCAAAACGTCCCGCCGAACTACCAGTAGCTCGAAATTGATTGTGTGGTAGCCTTTGATGTAGAAGATAGATTGATGATATAGAAGAAAACCTTAAGATTCTAAGAGTTAGAAGATGGAGAAGAGTTGCTAGGATTAGACGGGAGTAGCGACTTCTCTGCGAGCCGGCCAAAATGCACAAGGGATTGTCGAGCCATTTATGACAATGATAAATAATAATATTGCTTAATATGTCTTCTATTAGCGGATCATATTATCAGTGTATATTAGTTGAGGGTATGTTATTTTTTTCTGGATTTGGTTTTCTACGTAGAAGTTGAAAGAGCTATAAAGAAGATGTAATTTCAATTAAATATGATCGAATTATTTCACTTACTTATTAACGTTATGTAACGTTAGGCACCAATTTGTAACGTTCCAACGAACATTCATTGGGTGCCAATTTATAATCCTTCGAGGCTCAATTTGTAACATCCCAACGTTGAGCTGCTGTTGTCAACTTGTAACCGCAAACCTTAGTTTGCTGCTACAATCCGACTAACATCACTAACAACGTTGGAGTGACAAATCGTTTCCCGTTGGGACCAATTTTTAACGTCATAACCCCTAATGTATCAATTGCAAAATTGATACATTAGACGTTATACGAAACACTCCCTGGCTAGCTCACTCAGGACGTGAATATGGCCTACTCTGGAGCAACACACGCAAACAAGTAAAAAGAAGAAACAATACACAGTTAAATTAAGACATGTTTATTAAAATATTAAAAAAAAAAAGGGAGAAAAATACATGTTTAAATATTAGGTATATTGAATTTAAATAAAAATTATTCGACTTCTTGCTACAGTGTTACATTATAGTAAGGAAAAAATGCTTGTCACCAAATCCTAGGTTTTATCCTGGTCTTTTCTGCTATGGTTGTTAGCAAGCCATGTTGTTAGTTGTGGATTTTCTTCCCCTGGAGTCAACTCTCCTATCGGAATGATAGTGCCATTCTCAGGCCGGTTGGTCTTCTGGATGTTAATATAATTTGACCCGCACCTGAGAAATGTATCCCGGAGGTTGACTAAAATGAAGAAAAACACACCTTGCTTCAGAAAATGGTGAAACCAAAATGAGAGACCTTGCTTGGGGGATGAATAGGTGACCAATCAAATTTAACAAAATTTTATCATTATTCACCCAAGCAAGTCGAGAAACAATTCTTATTTATGTAGCAAATAAGTAATAGTAAGGATATATAATCTTTTTAAGCAAATGGTAATTACTTTTTACTACTGAAATATTCTAATATTAATTACAAAGCGGGCAATGTAGCAGTTATAACGCTACACACTTCCACCACCCAGTAGAAAAATTTCTAAAGTACCTTGAGAAATTTTTCTCATCACTAAACTCATTATATGTTATGATCATCAAAATAATAATAAAGGTAATCTTTACCAAATAATAAAGTTATCTAGATACCTAGATATAGGTATAATAACTTGTAAGTTTAGGTACTATTATTTAAACAAAATAAAGTGAAAATGGTTAACTTGTGATAAGATATAAAAATTAATATACTTATATTAACCTAAGTCAAAAAAATAAATGACTATCACCCAACGAATTATAGTATCCGTTAAACTAAAATTTTAACTACATAATTATAAACTATGTATTACAGTATTGTAATACTATATACACTAAATGATTTTAGAGTGAGCACTCTGGGTATTATTTCATCCCCAACGAATTATAGTATTCGTCACACTAAAATTGTAAGGTAAATAATCCTATGCTATACCTTATAGCAATTCCTTACAAGGCTTTAGAGTTAATACTCAGGATAATATTTTATCCCAACGAATTATAGTATTCGTCACACTAAAATTATGAGGCAAATATTTATGTGCTATACATTGTAGCAGCATGTAACAGGGCTTTAGAGTTAATACTCAGGAAAATATTTTATCCCAACGAATTATAGTATTCGTCACACTAAAATTGGTCGTAGACCAAGAGGGAGAAAAGCTACGTTAAGGGTTATCCGCAATCTTTGGTACTGTACATCGATTATACACTGGGCCGGTTGAAATCATGTTGGTATGAACGCAGTAGCTCATAATCCATGGTTAAACCTCGAAAGCGCTCCTCAGAGACGACAGTCCTGTGTACTATGAACCCCCCGACGCCATACCCTAAAGACAACCTTACCATTAAAGGAAGATCCAGTGGTATAAATGTACATCTCCACCACAGTTCGGTCCCATATATATGTAATTACATAAATATCATACAAAAACAACTAATATGGGGACGATGTATCTATCACTCATGGAGATAAACATCGTTAGAAAGACATTCTTTCAAGAATGTTAGTTCTTAAGGGAAGCTAATTTTAAACCAAGGTAATTATGATATTAGCAATATCACTAGATATGCATATAATCATTAAGTTATAAAAGATAAGATATCATAATCATCAGTAATGCAGTAGGTATATAAATCCAAATATTAGTTATCATAATACTAATCTAGATTTTAGTTGCATATATTGCATGAGATAGTATGAGTAGAACATTATAAGCAGTTAAGAAAGATAAGGTAAACATCAAAATATAAAAGAAATAAGTAAAAATTTAGTAAGACCAATCTAGACATCTATTAAGTATAAAATTTACACAAGATAAAAAGAAAACTGCACAAAATTATACTCAGTTGAACTGAAGAAGAAAAATTAGTCATAAATATACTTTGATTTAAATCCAAACGTTATGCACCTGTTAGAATAATAAAGTAATCTATACAGAAAAATTGTACAGAGCAAAGTTATACAAGAGGGTATAAAAAACAAAACCTTTCCATTGTCATTTCAAAGAGACACAACCCTACACCAGATTTCTAAATAGTAGTATGCATAAGGTTAAATCTACCTTGTAAATGCAATAAAAAAAATTTCATTAAAATATAACACTCAAGAAAAAGAAAATTCATTGTAGTTATGCATTGATGAGGGCAATCATTGTGAACTAAATCAGAGAAACTTATTATGACTAAACTTCAATAGACAGTATGGTCTGGAAACAATTACATTGTTTATTAAAGATAAGAAGATAATGAGAATGAATTCTCGGCATATTGCATATGCATATTTATGGACTAAGGCAAGTCAATAAAACAGCAAATTGACATTAAGCTAGTATAAGATAAAGTAATTTTTGTACCAAATAGTATCAAAAATTAAAGGTAGGTAAATATCAAGATAATTAAGTAACACAAGTAATTTTGATTGTCAGATAAAGATAAGTATATTCTTCACAATACCTAGTAAGTCAAAGGTCTACACAAAAGACATTAAAGATACTGCATAAAATTTGGCTTACTTATGATAAAGGAAAATACAAAGCAAAGATAAGATAAGTTGTGGTAATATCATATAAAATTGCTATAACACTAAACACTATCCAGGGATCTACACAAAAGAAATAGAACTAGAACTGCATAAATATAGACGTATGTATTTAAAATGTTAAAGACAATTCAAATGCAATCAAAAACTTCAAAGCTTCATAATCTTACACCAGAGGTTTCTATAAAAGAAGATATATGCATAAGATTACTTTCACTCCAAAAGATAAAGAATTATGCCTAACGCAACACCCCTAATGGGTAAATGGAAAATATTAACGCCCTTGTTAATAGTTTTCCTGCAGTGACCTCAAGTCCCGCGAAGATAAATCATCCTAGGCAATTTTTATGTGCTTGTCCGAACAAATCTCATATTTGAACCCACTCAACGGAAAAACAAGACACTTGCACTAGGTATGAAAATTAGACATAAGTTATTACCGCAATAGTTTTAATAACACCATAAAGGTAATACAAGTAGCTAACTTGCAAAGGTAAGAGATAATGTGTTATTAAACGAAGATAAAGATAAGTAAATAACAATCAAACTTGTGAAAGGTAGTAGATAAATTTTCTAGCAAAGGTTCTCATAACTAAATATTTTATTGAAAAGTCCATGAATAACGAAGATATTTGTTAACGCAGGTAATAAAAATATGTATAAGCTTAACAAAAGAGATAAGAAGATAATTTAAAATATATGCAATACAAGATATATGTAAGTTTAAATTACACTTAAAGGTAAGATATAATAGTATAACTGCAAGTTTTACTCAAAAGATATATTTTTAATATGCATTACTGATTTTCATCGTCACTAGAATCAGTGACATCTAATTTGATATCCCTGACATGAAAATTTCCAAGATCATTTCCATCTAGATCCTTTAAATTGTAGACTAATTTAGACAAAACTTTATTGACAATACAGGGGACAAATTTTGGTGCTAGTTTTGCAGAGAAATCATCGACAGCTTTTAATAGGACAAAATTTTTCTTCCAGACTTTATCACCAACGTGATATTTGACATCACGTCTACGAAGGTTATACCTGCTAGAATTCGTCGCATAAGAGTGACGTATTCTCTTTTGCACTTCTTTGAAAATAGAAGACATATTTTCTAGTGGTCTTGGGTCGAATAGCTTGTTATTAATATTAATGACATTGCTTGCTTTGTCTTCTATTGCACCAAAGAAGGAACCGTCCAAAGGGATATTTCTGGCAAAAGTTAGAAACGAAGGACTAAATTGTGTAACTTCGTGTTTGGCTAGGCGAATAGCCTGGGCAATCTTAAAGATTTCTTTGTCCCAATCTTTATGATTATCATGTATAAAAGAACGAATAGCTGTTACGATAGTTTTGTTAACTCTCTCAGTAGGATTTATTTGAGGAAAATATCTCGCATTATACCAAATTTTTTGTACTTTATATTTATTCATTAAATTTTTGAAATCATTGGAAACGAACTGTTTCCCATTATCAACTGCGAAAATTTGTGGTACCCCAAAGATAAGAAAAACTTGATTTTCAATAAATTTAACAATAGCTGTAGAGGTAGCATTTGCCATTGGATGGACAAAAATAAATTTCGTGAACCAGTCGACAACAACTAAAAGAAAACGATTTCCATTTTTAGATCTAGGATAAGGGCCTAATAAGTCAGCAGATAAAAACTGAAATGGAAAATTAATATCTCTGTACTTTCCCATTAAACCAGCAGGAGGTACATTTCCTGGTTTACTAGCAGCACAGATTTTGCACTTACTGATATAGTTTGCGACATAAAGTCTCATTCTAGGCCAGCAATACAATTCCGTGATTCTAGAGAGCGTTTTATATACTCCTAGGTGAGCAGCTGTAGGATCATCATGAAAGAGTTTCAAAATATCTTTTCTGTGAGGAGACGGAACGAAAATTTTCCATTCTGGGGAAGGATCTGAAAACTTATTCCTTGAAAAGATATGCTTGTAAAGAACATTACCATGAACTTTAAAAGCAGGAAATTGATCTGGATTATTTTGTACTTTTTGTACCATATTATCATACCAAGTATCTGTTTTAAGATTAGATAAATCTAAAAGAGAAATTTCAGGATTTTGTTCAGGTATTCTAGAAAGGGAATCAGCCACAACATTTAAAGAACCACTACGGTGAATGACAGTAAACTTGTGACAGGATAGTTTCATTATCCATCTGGCAATTCTAGGAGAAGGGTTTTTCATGGAATATAACCACTGTAAGGATGAGTGATCAGTAATCACAGTGAAGTTTTCACTTCCTTCAATATAACACCTAAATTTTTCAATAGATAATAAAATAGCCAGCAGTTCTTTCTCAGTAGTAGTGTACTTACGTTGAGCTTTAGAGAGAGTTTTACTAAAGAAAGCTATAGGATGCTCTAAACCATCTTCTTTTTGAAATAATACACCCCCAACACCAGTGTCACTTGCATCACAAGCAAGATAAAAATGCTTGTCAAAGTCTGGACTAGCAAGAACAGGAGCAGATGTTAGTGCCTGTTTAATCTGACTGAAAGCTAAGTTAGCTTCTGGAGTCCAAACAATAGACTGTCCTTTCTTTTTACCCTTGAGTAAATCAGAAATGGGAGTACAAATGGATGCAAAATTATTCAAAAATCGACGGTAATAACCTATCAATCCGATAAGTCTACGAATTTGAGTAGTGGTTTTTGGAACTGGATATTCCAAAATAGATTCTACTTTAGCTGGGTCAGTTCTTAACCCTTGTTGATCTACAACAAAACCAAGAAATTTAAGAGAAGGTCTACAAAACTGACACTTTTCAAAATTGACTGTAAGATTTGCATATTTAAGTCTCTTAAACAACATTTTAAGAATTTTGATATGACAATCAAAGTCAGGAGTAACAACAATAATATCATCAAGATAATAGAAAACATAAGGCTCCAGTAAAGGACCTATAACTGAATCCATAACTCTGCACATAGCTTGTGCACTATTATTTAAGCCAAAAGGTAATACATTAAAACAGAACAAACCTCTATTTTGAACTGTAAATGCAGTCTTTAATTTGGATTGATCATCCAAAGGTATCTGATAAAAAGCTTGTTTTAAATCGATTGACGAAATAAATTTATCATCTCTTACTTTAGATATGATTGAATCTATTAAAGGCATGGGGTAACTATCAGGAACTGTTATCGAATTAAGTTTTCGACCATCAAAACAAACTCTATAGGAACTATCTTTCTTCGGAACCAACCACAAAGGAGACAACCAAGGTGTACTGGTTGTTAATGGTTCGATGACTTTCAACTTAAGCATCTCATCAACTCCTTCGTTG
Source organism: Diabrotica undecimpunctata (assembly GCF_040954645.1). NCBI lineage: Eukaryota > Metazoa > Arthropoda > Insecta > Coleoptera > Chrysomelidae > Diabrotica > Diabrotica undecimpunctata. Next base: position 93,947,134 of record NC_092810.1, read on the forward strand.
AGAATTTTCTGCATAGTAGGCGAAAGAGGATATTGTCTTTGCCTAATTGGTTTCGCATCACCAGTGTCTATATGGTGAGTATACAAGTGGGTTCTACCAATAGAATCTGTTGGGCCTATTTCCTTAAACAGTTTGACTACCGAATGTAGTTGTGAAAGCTGATGGGTGGATAAATTCTCTGAACTTACTATAGTATTAACAACACAAGTTGACAGTTTAGCTGTACTATACGAAAAATTTGTGAAATCCAAAGAAATTCTAAACAATTTCATAAAATCCATACCTAAAATCATTTTATGTGAGATAGAAGGAACCACTAAAACTTTTAACTTTTGTGTGCTATCAGATAAGGTAACAGGTAAAAACACATAACCTAAGGTACTTTGGACATTACCATCAGCAGTAGTTAGCTGTACTGAAATATCATAGTGAAGATGCAAATTCAGCTTCTTAAGAAGAAATAAGGCTGGAGAGCCAATAATAGAGACATTACTACCAGAGTCTACAAGTGCAGATATTGTTTCACTGCCAATATTTATTGAAATATATGGTCGATTATCCTGTGCACGAATATCGAGAAGAGGATTAGTTCTACATAAAGTATCAGACGTTGAAATCAACGGAAAAGAAATATTCGCAGGATTTAAAGAAACATTGTGCGTTGTATCTATGGGAGTTTTGTCTATAGGTAAAGGATTAAAATCACAATTAGAATCAGAAGTTTCAGCTCGCGTTTTAATAATAGGTGGTAGTTGAAATGTTACTCTGCTTGTCCTTTGTTTGAAGTTTTCTTCAAATTTTTTTCTGGTATGTTCTTCCCTTTTAGGTTTGATGCAGACATTTGACTGCAATGAGGTTGATTCCTGTCCGCTATCGAACAACCTCGCGCTTCGTTTTTTGAACATTTGGGGCAATGTGCCTTAATAACGTTCTTAAAACCGCAACCATAACAAAATTTATTTTTCTGGTACCTGCACTGAGGATACACATGACCTCGTTTGTTGCAATTCCAACAAATTTCATCAAGTGAATTTGTTTCATATGAAAATTTCTTATTATTATTAAAGTGGGGTATAGATAACGCAGACTCAATTCTTTTACAGTAAGAGGTAAGATCAGATACAGTGTCTATATCGTGCAAAGCCAAAGCTTTGATGTAGTCTGGCAAAAGACCACGTCTAATTTCAGATACTTTATCTTTCTCTGAAACGGCAGAAGGTAAACGAAAGAAAAGAGCTTCAAAATTAGAGATAAATGTAGATACAGGTTCTCGAAAAGATTGCCTTGTAGAACGAATTTGTTCCCACAAATTCCTCTCATAATCTGCCGGAAGATAAGTTTCCTTTAAAGCGGCAACTAAGTCAGACCATGACTGAAATGTCTTTTTAAGAAGATGAATATGCCACCAAGTGAAAGCATTGCCATCAAACAGATCTCCTGCAGAAAGAAACAGGTCATCATTAGAACAATTCCTGGAGATTTTAAGCGTCTCAATTTGTTCAAGAAAAGGAATCAAAGGCTGTTTGCCGGAAAACTTTTGAATTCCCCATTTATAAATGGGCACAGACTTCACTACTGAAGATGCAGTATGTGATTCTACCCTAACTGGAGTAGATTCTGAAGGAAGATTAAGTTTTTCCACAAGCACACCCTCAATTGACAATAATTTACTCCGTAACTGTCTTTTGAGTGTTTCCTGCGTTGAAGAAGTGGTCTTCAGACGAGATACACGGCCAGACAAATGAGTTAAACGAGAACAAATACATTTGTACCTATAATCAGACTTACTACCTGAAAATTCATCGATGATACTAGATAAATCAGCAAGAGTAGCCAAGGCCTGATTATGGTCTTGCTCAAATTCAAGAGGGACAACTGTTTCAGAGAAGCTTCTGTCTGATGCTTCCTGAGACAAAATTCCACTAAGGACTCTTCTTTTCTCATCGACAGTAGAAGGAACCTCAAGATCTCTAATAATTAACTCATAGGTTAACTCATCAGTTTTCAAATGCTTAGGGTTGATGGTAGCCATTTTGTAAGATTATTTAAAAAACAATAATTTCTGTAAACCAACAAGTAACCAAATCAACTTTAAAGATAAAGATAATTAAATTTACGAAAATAATATAAAACTACTATTTTATATTTAATTAAGTTTTAACACTACCCAACAACACATGGACTTGTCAAGGTTAATGATAACCAGCAGACAAAAAAGGTTGGTGATCAAAAAAAAACTATCAGTAAAAATTAGATAAAAAAAATAAGTATAAAAAAGTAAGTAAGATAGAAAATAGATATTTTTACTGAAATTTAATAAATTTACTACTCAAAATAGGAAGAAAAATGTTAAAGATAATAATAGCAAGAAAATATAAAAGTATTGTTTCAACTAAATACAAGAATGTATGCATTACTCAGAGTATATTACGTTGGTGCGCCAATTTGTAACGTTAGGCACCAATTTGTAACGTTCCAACGAACATTCATTGGGTGCCAATTTATAATCCTTCGAGGCTCAATTTGTAACATCCCAACGTTGAGCTGCTGTTGTCAACTTGTAACCGCAAACCTTAGTTTGCTGCTACAATCCGACTAACATCACTAACAACGTTGGAGTGACAAATCGTTTCCCGTTGGGACCAATTTTTAACGTCATAACCCCTAATGTATCAATTGCAAAATTGCTACATTAGACGTTATACGAAACACTCCCTGGCTAGCTCACTCAGGACGTGAATATGGCCTACTCTGGAGCAACACACGCAAACAAGTAAAAAGAAGAAACAATACACAGTTAAATTAACACATGTTTATTAAAATATTAAAAAAAAAAAGGGAGAAAAATACATGTTTAAATATTAGGTATATTGAATTTAAATAAAAATTATTCGACTTCTTGCTACAGTGTTACATTATAGTAAGGAAAAAATGCTTGTCACCAAATCCTAGGTTTTATTCTGGTCTTTTCTGCTATGGTTGTTAGCAAGCCATGTTGTTAGTTGTGGATTTTCTTCCCCTGGAGTCAACTCTCCTATCGGAGTGATAGTGCCATTCTCAGGCCGGTTGGTCTTCTGGATGTTAATATAATTTGACCCGCACCTGAGAAATGTATCCCGGAGGTTGACTAAAATGAAGAAAAACACACCTTGCTTCAGAAAATGGTGAAACCAAAATGAGAGACCTTGCTTGGGGGATGAATAGGTGACCAATCAAATTTAACAAAATTTTATCATTATTCACCCAAGCAAGTCGAGAAACAATTCTTATTTATGTAGCAAATAAGTAATAGTAAGGATATATAATCTTTTTAAGCAAATGGTAATTACTTTTTACTACTGAAATATTCTAATATTAATTACAAAGCGGATTCGGTAAAAATGACAAGATATATTTATTGAAAAGTTAGATAATTTAGAATTTAGAAACATTTCTATATAGAAATGGTAGTTTGTCAAAAGTTAATTATTATTAAAATCAAAAGATATTATTAAGGATTTAAATTCAATATTTAAAACTGTAAAAATATTCGTAAAACTTTTACATACTATGTATATCAAAGAAACTATATATTTCTTATCGCTAATTTTTTATTATAAGAAATAAAAAAAACACAAGAAATATCCACAAAAATATGTACCTACTTACATATGATAATCATAAATAATGAGATTAGAATTTTCAAAGTTAAAATTATAAAAAGATTTTTATACAACAGGTAGAATCAGGAAACCGATAAAATATATTAAACTCTTACCTCCTAATTCAGGAGACGACACAACAATTGGTTATTATACTAAAGTCATGAAGAAAATCGACATTTTTAGAAATAAAAGCCATTATATCGACTTTTGTATCGAACGGGTCAACATGTCAACAAAAAGGAGTCTTTGTCACTAGCATTAAACTAAACAGAGAATAAAGATGGCACCTCTCGTTCCAAAGTAACAGAAATAGAGATGAAAATAAAATTCATTCTTTAGAAACTTGAGTAAAAGATAAAAATGATGATTATTAAGAAAATAGGAAAGGTAGATACTGAAATATATATGTGTAAAGAAGATAGATTTGGACGCCAACTGGTTTTTATACCAAATACCAGTAAAAATGAAAAGAGAATAATGAATCAATTAAGTAACGACATAATTCTGATACAATCTATATCTGAGAAAATATATAGAAAAATAAGAGATACAATGGAGGATATAGAAGAATATGAATTATGACAGAAGATATGGAAATTGGAGAATAGAATTAACGAAATATATTAACATAAGAAAGAAAGCAGGCAATGTAGCAGTTATAACGCTACAAAGTATATGATGTATGATAGCATAATAATATATATATATATATATATATATATATATATATATATATATATATACAAGAATTACTGGATATTAGTGACTGTCAATATAAACAAACAACACAGTTTATTAGGGTTGCAGTCAGAAAATTGGCCGGGATGTTAATGAAACACTCTTATGACTTTTCGTCTAGCTTTCGGAATCGTTTTGTTCCTTTTTCAAGACACTATAATAAGAAAAAAGTGTAAATATTTATAAAATATCACAAATCTTGCAGTAGTTGCTAGTAAGTTGCACTGAAGATTTGTGATAATTTATAAATATTTACACTTTTTTCTCATTATAGTGTCTTGAAAAAGGAACAAAACGATTCCGAAAGCTAGACGAAAAGTCATAAGAGTGTTTCATTAACATCCCGGCCAATTTTCTGACTGCAACCCTAATAAACTGTGTTGTTTGTATATATATATATATTGTTATGAAATTAAAGCTCCTAAACAGTTTTTTTTTTATGAATAGTATGAACATAAAACAAAATGACAATATTGAATATACCACATATATATTTAACTCAAACAATTGTATTATTGTTGTTAATTTAATAGTTGAAACTAGATTCAACAATAAGAAAGAAACTAAAAGCAAAAATAAGCAGAATTCACAGACATGTAACAAACCAATAAGGACTATATTGTATCACCAGATTTAATTAATGTTTTCAAAATAATTTTATTATTATTATAATTAAAACCAGTTGGTTTATTATAAACAAATTTAGCATAATAGAAATAAGATTCTTTTAATACGTGAGTTATTATAGCCACTGAGTTATAGTTGGTTGATAAACACTTTTCAATTAAAAAAAAAATATATAAAAAAAAATTAAACCAAAAACAATTGTTGATCATGAAATTGATTATGATTTAAACTTAAGTTATTGTTCGTTATATATATATTATATTATTTATGTAAGAGATACTTACAGAATAAGCCAATATAGCCACAACATAAAGATACAAAAAGCAAATATCAAACCACTTCGGATCGAGTGGAAATAAAAACCATAAATTTGTATTTATTAATTAATTACAATTTTTATTATAATCCAAATTCTAATATATACAAGTCAATAGAATCTTCAACAGTCCTAAAACAGATAAAATATTTAAGTCATTTATTCACAAAGTAAGAAGTTTCAATTTGTTAGTAAACATACAGTTAACATGGATAGAGCTCGGAAAATAAAACGTGTTAGGAGGTGAAATAGGATATATCTCATAAATAAGAGTTCAGAATGATATAATCTTTAATGGACAGGTAATCTGAAGACAATTCTCAGTGATTCAATATCAAAAATGCTTTCAGATAGCTTTAAAATTAAATAAAAGCAAAATAAAAGCAACTAATTCATGTTAAAATTGGTGTATGTCAAATTTGTTAGTAAAAATTTTAATATTTAAATTATCATTTGTTGTAGAAATTATATGTCAAAAGAATGCTTAAATTCTCTAGTATTTGTTTCAATTCATTTCAAAAGTCAATATAATTCTCAAGATTTAACAATTTATGAAAATTTAAAATATTTTTATTTTAATCATAAATGTCAAAAATATACAAAAATCCTGTCAGATCTTAAAAAAACATTGTCAAAATGCTTGGAGATCTGGTAAGCAATGAAAAATAAAAGATAGAAAATCAATAGTTACGAAGGGGCAGAAAATTTTTGATTATTTTTCAGCAGTCACAATTTTTCAAAAGTATTTTAAAAAACCTTAAAAAAGTCCTGAATTATAACAAAGTATATTCAAATTACCTTGCCGATAAGAAACCATCGTTTCTGATTAAATTTTAGCAAAGCCTGCAGATTAACAGTATATTTTCCGATAAGGGAATTGTTAGCAGTCATCATAAAGAGGTCCACAGCTACCAGAAAGGTGAGTTTTTCCACTCATTTGAATTCTCGCTGAATAAAGAGACCGTTTGGTGTTTATTTTTGACTGAAGATCATTTAAAATTCATTTTGGGTACTTATAAATATTTCTCAACCATTGGAGAGATAATTCTGATAGTTTTGCGGCCCTAATCCATTAGAAGACGTCACTGAAAGATGCAATCTTTGTTATTGAAGATTTCCATAAAATTTTTAGAGAAGGGATTATCTGAAAGACGAAAGTGAACTTTAATAAAGTTAAACGCAAGTTTTGAAATTTCTTTAGAAATAATCTTACCTTTTTTTTTTAACAGCCTATATCATTCTAAATCATCTTTGTGTTAAAAAACAAAATAATTTGAAGTCAAGTTCACAAAAATTTTATTATCGCTTTTGTAATATTAACCAAATATAATTCACCGTTTCTTTTGCTTACTAAAATCATTAAACAAAACAGTTAAACTAAAAAATTGAAGGATTATAAACCTTTGTTTTCGCTCTAAAAAGATAGTAAGTGAGGTTATAAATACTTTGACAAACAAACACGTATTAGATCTTAGATCAAGTATTTCTTGTTGCAACTTCACAAAACACTAATTTCATATACTTACTTCAATATTGTATTACGTCATAAATCTAAATCCATTCATATTATTATTAAACGGTTAAGTATTGGCTTATTTATTGGAAGAATCTTAATTTTTTTTATATATTATACAAGATATCGTTGTGTAATATTTAATTGATCACTTGTGAATAATTGCACAGTACATTAAAAATAAAACTTCTTGTGTGGTGATTTTTGCTTTATATAATTTTATATAGCTTTATCAAGCAGTACAGGTCACAGAACTCGCTTGAGTTAAGAGTCTGCATGTTCTAAGACAAATAAGTAAAAAAAATTTAAATTCAAAATACAGATTTAGAGAATACAAGGTGAGTAGAATAAATGTTTGTCAAATTTTTTTTATTTTCAGGCGTTCAATAATTTTTATTAAAAGCATTTCTAAATTTAACAATATTACAAATTAATCAACTTAAAAAAAAATTATTTTTATCTTTATAAAGCTAGCCGGTAAATAAGAGCAACTTGTAGTTTTCTTGCATCGAATTCACATATCATAACAATTTGGCGAGCCCAACGTGTGGCTGTGTATTTGGACGGTGACAGGTAGTGCATTATAACAAAGTATTAACCAGTGGTGTACCTTAAACATTTAATAACATAATATACAGGGTGTTAAGAGTATAATTTGTGTAGATAATAAGTTTATTGAGTGAATTGAAATTAAATAAAAATAAACATGGACAAAAGAAAGACTAGATCACATAAGAACGTAGAAGAAGAACAGGAAGTGACAGACAGAACCGAAGAACAAATTAAAGAGACTGAAGAAGTACAGGAGACAATGGAGGAGAAAAGACAGCCAGAAGAAGCACAAATGGAAAGGCAAATGGCAAGTGGAGACCAAGCTCAGCCCGTAAAGAAGGATGAATTGGACTTTCACAAGATGATGGCAATTTTGTTACAGGAAATAAAAAAAACTGAGCAAAATATAAACCAGAAAGCAGAAGAAAATAAACAACATATGACAAAAGAACTTGAAGATACAAAAAAAGAAATAAAACGGGAAATAACACAAAATTTTGATGACAAAATACAACAGATGGCACAACAGGTTGAGGATAAGTTGGGAAAGAAGATAGAAGAAGTAAAAGAAGAGTTAACCCTAGAAATGGCCAAGATGGAAGAGCAGTGCAAAGAACAAATGGAAGTGTTATCGGCACAGCTGGAAAAGAATAATGAAACTCAAAATAAAAAGATTGGATTAATGGAACAAAATTTGAAGCTAGAACAACAAAATAACCAAAAAAAGTTCGAAGATATTGACGAACAAATGGGAGTGTTGGCAGTACAGCTGGAGCATCATATTGAGCAGAAGGAAGAGATATTTCGACGAGACATTAATGAACAGTGGAAGAAAAAAGAAGATGAAATAGATGAAAATATGAATAAGACCAAAGAGATAATGGAGAAAGAAATTGGGAGAGTACAAGAGTCTCTTAAAGAAGTGACACAGAAGGAATTGGATGCAAGGCCGGTTGTACAAACGGTCGAAAGAGATTGTAAAATCTATTTTAGTGGAAGAATAAAACAGCAGCATCCAGTACCTTTCATGAAATTCCTTAGGCACAGATATGCATCTTACAGAAATTTCGAAGACTTTAAAGAATTCATCAGAAACCAGATGACGGATGAGGCGTTACTATGGTTTTCGAACAAAGAAAATGAGTTGGTGGATCTGGAAGACTTTGCGACCAAATTCAGTGAATATTTCTGGGGTCAAGCACAACAGCGTTCAATCAAAAACGAGCTGTTAAGTGGCAAATACAACCCAAATCGTAGCATGTCATACCACCGGTACGCCATGCAAATTTACAGCACAGCTCAATACTTAGACTGTGGTTTTAACGAAGAATACATTGTGGGTTGTATCGTGCAACACTTTGATCGGACATTGGAAGATATCATGATGTTATACAACTTTAAAGAAATAGACAAACTGTGCCAATTTTTGATGATGCATGAGCAACGAAACCCCATGTATCAAAACAATGACCAAGCAAATAATAATAATAATAACAACTTCAATGGGAGCAATAACTACAGCAGAAACAATAATCAGAACGGCAATAATTTCAATAATCATCGTAATTTTAACAATAACTATAGACAAAATAATGGTAACAACAACTATAATAACTCGAACTTTAGGAATAATAATAATAACTACCGCAACCAAAATAATCAGAACTTTAATCGCCAAAACTATAATCGTAACAATCAAACTAACAACAATAACTATGGAAATAATGGACGGTATCAAAACGGTAATTACAATAATCAAAACAACGGAAATTTTAACAGAAATAATTACAATAATAACAACAGAAACTTTAACTCCAATGGCAATATGAATCAGGCATTTTCAAACAGTGCCATTCAACAGAATCAGACAAACAATTCACAACAACAGTCAAATCAAAACTACACAAACAATCGAAACCATAACACTAGAAGTCTAGAAGATATAAATAGAAATAACCAAAAAAGACAAGTGAATTTTCTAAGTCACCATCAATCATACACCGACGTCAGTCAACAAGAGTCACCAATTGAAACACTCAACACATCATCACCATCACAACCCTTTGACACACAATACACAACAGATTCACAATCACCAAATTTTCAATAAAGCACCTGCTAAATGCGGCCGTATGTCACTATGAGCATCCAAGGGAGTTCATAACATTTGGGGAAGAAAAGAAAAATCAAAATTTGCAAGGGTTAATTTTAATTCAGGGTAAATTCTTTCAAAAACAAGTTAAAATTTTAATAGACACGGGTTCTGAAGTTTCACTAATTGACAATAAAGTTATTAATGAATTAAATTTTCAAAAATATTGTTATTCAATTCCAAAGGTTAATCTAGTGGGTGCAAACAACAAAAAACTATATGAAGCAAAGAAGGGAATAGTGGGAAAAGTATTATTTGATACAACCGAATATAGTATGCAATTCATAATAGTAGAAAACATGAGACATGATATTTTTGATTGGGACAGACGAAATGGACAGAAATGGAATGGTCATCGATTATGTAAACAAAACTTTACAAATTCAAGAAGAAGTACTGAAATTTGGAAATACAGAAGACGAGGAATCAAAACAAGAGGAATTAAAGATAAAGGAAATTAACAATATTCAAAATCATACAAACTACAATTTTATAAATAATGAACCAGAAGAAAGTAAAATGGAATTGGAAGAAAATTTAGTATGTGCAGAAGAATGGAAAGAAGATGTAGGAAGATTGTTGCAAAAATATGATGGTTTGATAAAATCCGAAAACCGAGTGGCTGAAAAGTACATGCATAAAATTGAGGTAAAAGGAATAGAAAATTTTAAATCGAAGACATATCCAATTCCTTATAAATACCGGAAAGAAGTTTCAAAGGAGATAGAGAAGATGTTACAAAACGGAATAATTGAAAACAGCAATTCAAAGTACATAAACCCTATAGTGGTAGTGAAGAAGAGCAATGGTGAGTTAAGATTATGCCTCGATGCCAGGAACATTAACAAATATTCAACACCACAATATGAAGCACCACAAAGTGTAGATGCAATCTTTGGAAAAATAACTAAATCAAATTATTTTACAAAAATTGACCTGAAGCATAGCTTTTGGTTGATACCATTGCATAAAGATAGTAGGGATTTTACAGCCTTTTCGATAGATGGGGTAATATATAGATTTAAAGTAGTTCCATACGGTTTGCAAAGTGCATGTTCAGCTCTTGTACGTGCTTTACATCAAATTCTAGATCAATACGAAGACTTTATTATACACTACATTGACGATATTCTCATTTATTCTCACACATCACACGAACATTTAACACACATAAATATTTTGTTGAATGCATTGAATGAAGCAGGATTAAAAATTAACTTAAACAAATGCCAGTTTTATCAACAAGAGGTCACGTATTTAGGATATAAATTAGACAGAAGTGGTATTTCTATGGACGAAGAAAGAATTGAGAAAATAATGAACTATCCAGCACCGAAAAATTTGAAAAATTTACGAGGATTTATAGGCCTAATCAACTACTTTAAACGATTAATTCCAGACTTGAGTGAGAAAGAATTACCATTAATTCAACTATTGAAGAAGGATCAAAAATGGAAATGGAAAGAAGAACAAAACCAGGCCTTTCAAAATTTAAAGGACATATTTCGGACTAATCTAAGAATTTATCACCCCAGGTACGATTTGCCATTCATTCTACAGACAGATGCTTCCATGCACAAATTGGCAGGAGTGTTGTTACAAGTCCAGGACAATGAAGAAGTTCCTATTTCATTTGTGTCACGTGTAACCAGAAATTACGAGAAGAGGTATAGTGTCACCGAATTGGAATTTGCTAGCATACTATTTTGTGTAACAAAATTTCGGTATTATTTATTAGGATCAAAATTTTATATTGAAACTGACCATTTATCGTTAATAAATATCATGAATAACAAATTGCTTAATAATAGAATACATCGTGGGACTTTACTACTTCAAGAATATAACTTCGAAATTAGACATATAAAAGGAAGAGATAATGTCATTGCAGATGCCTTGACAAGGAACGAAGAGGAAGGAACAAGAGAAGAGAGAAAAATTCAAATCGGATTAAATATATTAAAAGAACAGGAGGGAATGTACTCAAAACAAGCCATTAGAGAAGATCAGCAAAATTTAACACAGAAAGAAAAGGAAAGATGTATACTGAAAGATCAAATTTACATTAAAAGAATTGGAGAGCAAGAGTTATATTACATCAGCAAAAATTTAGCCGAAGAAATACTGAAGGATTTACATGAAAAGAATGGACACGCGGGTAGTAAGAAAATATGGTTAATGTTTCGAGAAAACTATATCACCAAGAAGGATACAAGCATAATCAAAAACTTGACTAGAAAATGTCATACTTGTCAAAGACAAAAATCGAAGAATTTTTCAAATTGGAATACTCCCAAAAATATAATAGCACAAGAGCCCTTAGATATAATAGCTATAGATTTTTTGAGTGACTTGATACAAACGGAAGGAAATGGACATAAACATATCATGGTAATCGTAGATTTATTTTCAAAATTCATCAAACTTTATTCCAGTAAAAATACAAAAGTCAACACTATCATAAATAATTTAAACAATTATTTTGAAGAAATAGGAAAACCTAAACAATGCATATTGGATAATGCCACATATTTCCAAAACGACCGATTCAAAAATTTTATGACAAGAAATGGAACCAAATTAAGTTTTACAAGCATCAGACATCCTCAATCAAATCCTTCGGAAAGATATATTCAAGAAGTGATAAAATTTTTAAGAATATCAATAGAAAACAAACACACTGTATGGGATCAACATTTATTAAGGATAGAACAATACATAAATCAGTTACCAAACACTGTGACTAATGAGATACCACTATTTCTAATGAAAAGGATAAGACCAGAAAGACCTTGGATTATAGAAATAGAACCTGAATATGACCAAATTTGTCAAGATGTAAAACTAAGAATCATCAAGAATGGAGAGAAATATTTGAAAAGACAAAACAAAAGGAAGATGAGAACAAACCAAAAATTTCAAAAAGGAGAACTAGTATTAATTAGAGCACATAGGGTAAGCAATTATAGAGATAACATTTGTAACAAACTTTTACCACCATTGGAGGGACCTTATGAAGTTGAAACAGAAGATGGAGAAAATAGTTATTTATTGAAATATCCTGAGAGTGGGTATCTTAGAGGAGTTTTTAACATAAAAGACATTTACAAATATGAACAATAAGTGAAGAAATAAGAAGACATTATTAATTTTAAGTTATATTTATAAAATGAAACAATTTTTTTTTAAGTAAAGGACATGAATGGGATACAGAAGATGGAATAATAATAATAATAATGCTGCTATTTATGAAAAATGATGAAATATGAATTATTGCGGATATTATGATTATGAATATGATATATAATATAATATGAATTATGATGAATTATGAAAGATTATAATGATATAATTATGCAGTATAATAATAAAACTTGGAATGGAATTACAGAAGAAGGATTGGAGAGGAAAAATTTGAAACGAAGATGGCAGAACTCTAAGAAACCAAGGAAGAGAAACAACTATAAAATGGATTCAAAAGTAGAATATAAACTCAACCCTCAACGAAAACTTATTAAAAATAACCGAATGATAATAAAGTCACATTCAAACTAGCTTACACTCTAACCACAAAATGCAGCTCACACGGGCTTAAATAAAACTTAAACTCTATATTTTTTTTATATATTCAAAATAAAACATGCATTAATAAAACAAACTAAAGCAACTTAAGCTTACACATGCAAAATTAAAAGAACAAAACTAATTATTATTTTTTTTCAAAGAGAGCATTCAAACTATCTGCAGCATAATTGTATACCATATATATGCAACTGAATCAAAAATTTAATTGTTTTTAACCATCACACATTCATAAAATCACTGAAACATACACTTGTGTCGACGTTCAGAGAAACAATCACACAACTTGCAAAAAACCAGTCAAAGAAAAATGAATATTTGATATTTGCCAAAAAAATTGTCAAATATGAAATATTAATTTTTGGAGAATTGTTATGAAATTAAAGCTCCTAAACAGTTTTTTTTTTATGAATAGTATGAACATAAAACAAAATGACAATATTGAATATACCACATATATATTTAACTCAAACAATTGTATTATTGTTGTTAATTTAATAGTTGAAACTAGATTCAACAATAAGAAAGAAACTAAAAGCAAAAATAAGCAGAATTCACAGACATGTAACAAACCAATAAGGACTATATTGTATCACCAGATTTAATTAATGTTTTCAAAATAATTTTATTATTATTATAATTAAAACCAGTTGGTTTATTATAAACAAATTTAGCATAATAGAAATAAGATTCTTTTAATACGTGAGTTATTATAGCCACTGAGTTATAGTTGGTTGATAAACACTTTTCAATTAAAAAAAAAAATATATAAAAAAAAATTAAACCAAAAACAATTGTTGATCATGAAATTGATTATGATTTAAACTTAAGTTATTGTTCGTTATATATATATTATATTATTTATGTAAGAGATACTTACAGAATAAGCCAATATAGCCACAACATAAAGATACAAAAAGCAAATATCAAACCACTTCGGATCGAGTGGAAATAAAAACCATAAATTTGTATTTATTAATTAATTACAATTTTTATTATAATCCAAATTCTAATATATACAAGTCAATAGAATCTTCAACAGTCCTAAAACAGATAAAATATTTAAGTCATTTATTCACAAAGTAAGAAGTTTCAATTTGTTAGTAAACATACAGTTAACATGGATAGAGCTCGGAAAATAAAACGTGTTAGGAGGTGAAATAGGATATATCTCATAAATAAGAGTTCAGAATGATATAATCTTTAATGGACAGGTAATCTGAAGACAATTCTCAGTGATTCAATATCAAAAATGCTTTCAGATAGCTTTAAAATTAAATAAAAGCAAAATAAAAGCAACTAATTCATGTTAAAATTGGTGTATGTCAAATTTGTTAGTAAAAATTTTAATATTTAAATTATCATTTGTTGTAGAAATTATATGTCAAAAGAATGCTTAAATTCTCTAGTATTTGTTTCAATTCATTTCAAAAGTCAATATAATTCTCAAGATTTAACAATTTATGAAAATTTAAAATATTTTTATTTTAATCATAAATGTCAAAAATATACAAAAATCCTGTCAGATCTTAAAAAACATTGTCAAAATGCTTGGAGATCTGGTAAGCAATGAAAAATAAAAGATAGAAAATCAATAGTTACGAAGGGGCAGAAAATTTTTGATTATTTTTCAGCAGTCACAATTTTTCAAAAGTATTTTAAAAAACCTTAAAAAAGTCCTGAATTATAACAAAGTATATTCAAATTACCTTGCCGATAAGAAACCATCGTTTCTGATTAAATTTTAGCAAAGCCTGCAGATTAACAGTATATTTTCCGATAAGGGAATTGTTAGCAGTCATCATAAAGAGGTCCACAGCTACCAGAAAGGTGAGTTTTTCCACTCATTTGAATTCTCGCTGAATAAAGAGACCGTTTGGTGTTTATTTTTGACTGAAGATCATTTAAAATTCATTTTGGGTACTTATAAATATTTCTCAACCATTGGAGAGATAATTCTGATAGTTTTGCGGCCCTAATCCATTAGAAGACGTCACTGAAAGATGCAATCTTTGTTATTGAAGATTTCCATAAAATTTTTAGAGAAGGGATTATCTGAAAGACGAAAGTGAACTTTAATAAAGTTAAACGCAAGTTTTGAAATTTCTTTAGAAATAATCTTACCTTTTTTTTTTAACAGCCTATATCATTCTAAATCATCTTTGTGTTAAAAAACAAAATAATTTGAAGTCAAGTTCACAAAAATTTTATTATCGCTTTTGTAATATTAACCAAATATAATTCACCGTTTCTTTTGCTTACTAAAATCATTAAACAAAACAGTTAAACTAAAAAATTGAAGGATTATAAACCTTTGTTTTCGCTCTAAAAAGATAGTAAGTGAGGTTATAAATACTTTGACAAACAAACACGTATTAGATCTTAGATCAAGTATTTCTTGTTGCAACTTCACAAAACACTAATTTCATATACTTACTTCAATATTGTATTACGTCATAAATCTAAATCCATTCATATTATTATTAAACGGTTAAGTATTGGCTTATTTATTGGAAGAATCTTAATTTTTTTTATATATTATACAAGATATCGTTGTGTAATATTTAATTGATCACTTGTGAATAATTGCACAGTACATTAAAAATAAAACTTCTTGTGTGGTGATTTTTGCTTTATATAATTTTATATAGCTTTATCAAGCAGTACAGGTCACAGAACTCGCTTGAGTTAAGAGTCTGCATGTTCTAAGACAAATAAGTAAAAAAAATTTAAATTCAAAATACAGATTTAGAGAATACAAGGTGAGTAGAATAAATGTTTGTCAAATTTTTTTTATTTTCAGGCGTTCAATAATTTTTATTAAAAGCATTTCTAAATTTAACAATATTACAAATTAATCAACTTAAAAAAAAATTATTTTTATCTTCATAAAGCTAGCCGGTAAATAAGAGCAACTTGTAGTTTTCTTGCATCGAATTCACATATCATAACAATATATATATATATATATATATATATATATATATATATATATATATATATATATATATATATATATATATATATATATATATATATATATATATATATATATATATATATATATATTAAACTTAGAGCTAAGATTAATATTATTATAAAAATTAATATTAAACTCACCAGTCTTCCGGGTTGAACCGCGTCGATATCCATTTTGCCGAGCTTTCGACATCCTCTCTGATGTCTTCTTCAGGGCTTCCGAGGTCTCAGTCTCCCGAGCCCCCAGACACTACTACACTCACTAGTCACTTCTAGTTCACTCACTAGTTCACTACTACGACTGGGACCAGGGGACGGTTCATTTATACCGTCGATGGTGACGTGGCCTAGGTGGGGGTTAGGGTGGGGATTGGCGCGAGAGTTGGCGCGAACATTTCCGACAGTGGGATTTTGATTCGAAGATGGAGGGGGCGATATTTTGTTTATGAGAGGTCTCCATGTAGAAGGTAACCGTATGGCGTCATCTCTTTTATTAAGGCAATTTGGTCTTCTTTCTATTTCTATGGCTTCTCGGATAATTCTTGGTTTATAAAAGCGGATGGGGGCTATGGTTCTGGAGTTTTCGAAATCAATTTTGTGACCTGTATGAAGATGGTGTTGACCGAGAGCTGAAATTGAATCGGAATTGCGAACAGAAATGGAATGTTCATAAATCCTATTTTGAATTCTACGATTTGTTTGGCCTATATAGGATCGGGGACAGTCTGCACAAGGAATTTCATAAACTCCGTGCTGTTCGTTTGGAATATTGTCTTTGATTGATCGAACAAGAGATGAAAGTTTTTGTTGGGGGGTAAATATTGTTTTTATTCCTCTTGGTTTAAGAATTTTGTCGATTTTGTCAGTGACACCTTTGATGTAAGGAAGAAACGCTTTCGTATGATAAGGGTCTGAGTCTTTGGATTGAGATTGAGTGGGATATTGATGTCTGTGGATGCTCCTATTGATGTGATTTTCGCGGTAGCCATTTTGGATGAGGGCTTGTTTTAAACAAGAAAGCTCAGCGGATCTACTTGCATCATCGGAAAGGCGTATTGATCTGGATACAAGAGTATTAATGACTGAATTAATTTGTGAAGGTGCGTGGTGAGAGTTGGCATGCAAGTAACGATTGGTATGTGTGGGTTTTCGATAGACAGAGTAATGAAAACCTTGGGATTGGTGTTTCTTTATGAAAACATCGAGAAACGGTAGGGATGAATCAGTTTCTACCTCCATCGTGAACTGGATACTAGGATGTATACCATTCAGATGGGTTCATTCAGATAATACAGGTCACAAAATTGATTTCGAAAACTCCAGAACCATAGCCCCCATCCGCTTTTATAAACCAAGAATTATCCGAGAAGCCATAGAAATAGAAAGAAGACCAAATTGCCTTAATAAAAGAGATGACGCCATACGGTTACCTTCTACATGGAGACCTCTCATAAA
The DNA here is from genome assembly GCF_040954645.1 of Diabrotica undecimpunctata. Classification (NCBI taxonomy): domain Eukaryota; kingdom Metazoa; phylum Arthropoda; class Insecta; order Coleoptera; family Chrysomelidae; genus Diabrotica; species Diabrotica undecimpunctata. Next base: position 93,964,692 of record NC_092810.1, read on the forward strand.
CAAAATATCGCCCCCTTCATCTTCGAATCAAAATCCCACTGTCGGAAATGTTCGCGCCAACTCTCGCGCCAATCCCCACCCTAACCCCCACCTAGGCCACGTCACCATCGACGGTATAAATGAACCGTCCCCTGGTCCCAGTCGTAGTAGTGAACTAGTGAGTGAACTAGAAGTGACTAGTGAGTGTAGTAGTGTCTGGGGGCTCGGGAGACTGAGACCTCGGAAGCCCTGAAGAAGACATCAGAGAGGATGTCGAAAGCTCGGCAAAATGGATATCGACGCGGTTCAACCCGGAAGACTGGTGAGTTTAATATTAATTTTTATAATAATATTAATCTTAGCTCTAAGTTTAATTGTACTAACCGCGGAAATCTTTCCGAACATTATATATATATATATATATATATATATATATATATATATATATATATATATATATATATATATATATATATATATTATTTCAAGGATATTTTCAGATAAGTGAAATCATAATTGAGACACATTTAGGACTAATCACTGTTAGATACAGGCAAATTAGAATTTTAAACGGAAAAATATGTTATTATTTTACTACTTTGGCAAGTGCATCTAGTTTCACCCGTAAATAAAAAATATTCAATAGGAAGTCTTCACTTAATTCACATTCCTATTAGCCAACATGTACGGCTCATTTTTAAAGGATTTCAGTTTAAAGTCAATAGCGGTATTGTGTGTTGTCTAATATTGTCATTCAATCTATTTAATAGTGTGCGTGAGTTTAATGATAATTATAAAGTATATTTTGATATGTCAAACTACAAAAATTTTAGAAACTTGCAGTTTTTGACGAATAAATATTTATTATTTGTACGTATTTATAGTTCAATTGCCATTAATTAATTTTAATTTATAAAACACATTTCTTTCAGCCGTTGGTAATTTAATTGAAAGTTTAATTTTACTTTAGAAGTTTTCAATATCAAATCGGAATTCTTCTTTTTATGGTGCCTGTCCGTTCCGAACGTTGTCGATCATTCTGGCTATGATAACTTTGTTGGTTGCTATACGAAATAGCTGTGTTGATGTCTTTCTATACCATGCTCTCAGGTTAGCAAGCCAGGATATTCTTCTTTGTCCTGGAGCCCTTTTTCCTTAAATTTTACCTTGCAAAATGCATTGAAGTAGCTCAAATCGGACAAAAAAGGTAAAAAGAACAATAGCACATATCGGTATCTCACGTCTCTAAGCCTAGATTTTCGTCTTCTTGGAACTCTTCTTACAATAATTTGTCTTTAGAACTATTCTCTACTCATAAATAATCTGCGATTAATTTATCCGTCACGATATCAAATAATATATTATTTTGTATACGTATTCTTCTATAACATGTATTATTTTTAATGTTCCTGACCGTAACCCCATAAAGAAAATATCAGGTAACACACCGTTTTAAGATTTTAACAAGCATACCCGTAATATCAACTCGCATACTTAGTGAAAACTTACTTTGAGAGTTTTCTTTTTCCCTCCACAAATTGTTTTTCTGACAATGAACCTCTCAATAAAGTTCGCAGACGTTCAGAATACACAAATTCAATTTGTTATACAAAATCATACATTGTTTTATGTGGGTATACTTTTTAAACATGCGATTTATACACTTAGATATAAATAGAGTTAAGTTGGAAATATAAAAAAAACGTTGTTTCGTGTTCCTTTTAATTAAAGGAGGATGTGAGGTTTGTTAAGATAAATTTCGATACAAAAGTAAAACTTTAATGGTCTCATAATAAACATGTCTCACAACTTGTTGTAATAATGTATACAGTCGGTTCACAATTTGTTGATAGCTCACTACAAGTTTAACCCTAATTAGAAAACTGAAATACAGAGAGGATAGGTAATACGATATAATAGTAAAAACCAACCTAAAACTGACGGTTTAAGACGTTTTCGACCAACCCACCTTATATCTGAAGGAATACAATACCTTTACGGGGGTATTTTGAATGGTTAGAGACGAACGACTAGTGTCGTAGAGTATATGATTGAAACATTTATTTGAACTAAATAAATATATTTTTTAAATTGTACTTATGTAAATTGTATTTTTTAATAAAACTTATTTATTTTATTCAAAAATAAAAAGTTTCTTGCCATTTGTAAAAGATACATTCATTTAATTAACCCTTATCCGGAAAAGGTGTGTCCATCGGACACACTTATAGATACGTTACTGTATATTTCAAAAATCGCAGTATATTATTATATCAAAAATTAGGACTTTGACGCTTTAAAGTAAACATATTGGAGACAACAACTAAATATTTTAAGCTAATCAAAATAAAATATAAAAAAATAAAATTATTTTTACTGACGTAACCGGACAGTGCGTGTCCGTCGGACACAATTTGCTATTCGATGCGATTACGCCACTGGTTATCAATATTTTTCGACTGTCGGTCACGTTAAGTACTAAACAAGCTATGACTAGTTTGACTAGTAATTCATAAGTAAGTATAAAATAAAACGTAGATTGAGACTAGTATACTTCATGATAAAATTTCAGCTCTTGAACAGCATATCAGAAACAGTCAACCAGAAATGTGTGTTGCTAAAGATAAAACTCAGTGGCGATCACAACCTTTTCCGACTGGACGAACACGAGTTCATAATTTAGTAAAAGAACCACTACACAAAGTTCAACTTCCACATGGATTACGTATTGAAGACCCACTAGACACATTTTGCTTATATTTGAGTGAAAATGTTATGGACGGCATTGTCCCTTACACCAATCTAGGGGCTCATCCTGTATTGCAAATAAACCATGTAAGTCCTACGATAGAATTAAAATGTACGCTTTCTTCAGTCTCCTGTTTACCGCCCGGCATCTGAAATCAAACTGTGCAAGTTATGAAGCTTTGTGGAATTCAATTTATGGACCACACATTTTTTGAGCCACTATGGGTATAAATCGGTTCAAAGAGCTTTTGCGTTTTATTCGTTTCAACGAAAAAACGACAAGATCCAAGAGACGTAAAAAAAATAAACTAGCTGCTAGACGGGATATATGGAATCAAGTAGAGAAGGTAATCAAGTAGCTACTGGTTTGGGACGTAAAACCAACAGAAACGTAACATGTGAGAACTATTTTACGGACTTAGATATTGCTTATAATATGCTATCTAATGGTTTAATAATTGCTAGACAGTTAGAAAACATAAAAAGTTTATTCCTCCTGAGTTTCAACCATGTAAGCAAGGAGCCATTGTCTTCTACATTTGGTTTTACAAAATATTCAACATTGGTATCACACGTGCCTAAGCCTATGAAAAGTGTCATAGTGTTGTCAACAATGCATTACTAGAATAAGATTAGAGAGGAGATGAACCATAACCCAGAGTTTATAATTCTCGACTATAATAAAACAAAAACTATAATAAAGTGTGGAGTTGACTCGCTCGACCAGATAGTGGATCAATATATGTGCAAACGTAAAACAAACCGTTGGATTTTTGCATATTTTATGAATATGTTAGATGTATGCTGTCTAGCATCTTATGTTATTTGGATCAACCCGCATCCAAACTGGAACATAAAAAGACACGAAAAAAGACGTCTATTCATAATTGAAACAGCAGAATAACTTATAAAGCCCTATATTATGCGCAGATCGAACGTAAGACTGTCTAAATCAACTAGATTCCTTATGGCGAACTTTATAGGAGAAACAACTTCCACAAGTGCCACCTCAGTCAATACAGAAAAGAAGATATTAATAAAAAAAAAGTATCATTGTAGATACTTTAGAATTATAGAATAAGATTTGCGTTTTGCGTGTTTTTTTTGTTTTATAGACCGAGCACTCACTAATTATTACTTTATTAATTAAAAATAAAAATTCAAATAAATTGTCGCATATTTTAGTAATTATAACATGAAATACCATAATATTGTTACTACGTCAGAAAAAATTAGTGTCCGGATGAGGGTTAAGGAAAAAGGCGCCAAATGTCGCCTGGCAAAGGCGGGAAAAAAAGGCAAAAAAATGGAAGATTACATTATTACTCAGGAAGGAAAGTCCCTGAAAACTTCTACACTGTTTATTTTAATATGTTATGTAACAGGGGTGAAAATAAAAGAGAAAATATAGTATAATTTTTAACTGAAAATATTGCATGCAAAAGAAACTTTTTATTTATTCTAAAAAATATTTTATTCTGCCTTTAAATTTTTCAAAAATGCTGTTTAGTTTTCTCAGGATTTGAAAAAAAAAATGGATACATTTAAAACACATTGAACATTTTGACAGGCGACATTTTGCGCCTTTCCCCTTTAATACCTTACGATTACAACTATTATTACTTACCTTATATAATTACGTCTCTACGGTCGCATCAATTATGTTATCAAGATACCACATTTTTTGTTCTTCTTCTATTACATGCCTTACTGCATCTTTCCAGTTTTGTTCTGTAATATGTTGTAAAGACTCGTATAACAATTCACGTACAGCTTGTATTTTATATAACGTATTTTTTCTAGCCACATAACTTTTCATTTGTGCCCAAATGAGTTCAATTGGATTTATTTCGCAGTGGTAGGGTGGAAGTCTAAGGACTGTAATGTTTCGCATTTCCGCCATTTTGTCAACTATGTATTCCTTGAACTTAGATTTGTGTTGCCGGGCAATTTTTAGAAGTTCTGCTTTTACCATTCCATCTTCGTAAGGCAGATACTTATTCCGCAGCCAGTCAAGAATATCCTGTTTCTTCCACGCAGTCGTTGGAAGTCTTTCTACTAGTCGTGAATGATAAGGTGCATTATCTAATACTATAATTGAATTTGGTGGTATGTGGTCAATCATCTGCTCAAAATACTCTTCGAAAACATCAGCTGTCATCTCCTCGTGATAGTCTTTTGTGCTTTTGGACTGAAATTCCAACAAACCATGCTTAACAAATCCTTTTTCACTGCCAATGTGAGAAATTATTAATTTTCTGCCTTTACCAGAACGTGGGGAGATACCAGTAGACCAGCCTTCCATAAAGGCTTGCCTGGAGCTTAATATATTTTTATCTGACCAAATTTTTTTTAGAGTATGACCTGAGTTTACCCACGTTTCACCCTGGTAGAAGATGGGCCTTCCTTCAGCCCGAAATTTTCGTATGGATCTTAGATTATTTGTTCTCCAACATATTATCTCCTCCCGGTCAATCAAACTAACTTCTTGTAAAATTTTGTTTAGGTTTGGTATTTCTTTTTTGAAAAAAAAATCCATGAATTTTCCTTCGAATACCATTTTTAATAAATTCATCAATTTCAATAGGCTTTTTCCCTCTCTTTAAGTGTTCGTTTGTGTTTGGGTTAGCTATACCGTGTTTTTTTCTTTCTGATAGGAACCTATATATAGTTGACTCTCCTACGCCAGTCATGTTGGCACAACTTTCGACTATGTTGCGAACAGTGTTTGTGGGATTCTGAGAAACCAGAGCATCGTGAACATTCAGGACAATAGTCTTCTCTCTTGGTGAATAGACAGACTTACTGACTGTACGTAACAGTACCGGTGTAAAACTTGATGATGTTGATGATGAAGCCATCACAAACAATCCAACAAAACGAGCACGAGCGAAAGGTACGTATATGTTCGTAGGTATATGGAATAAAAAATCACTCACGCACTGCATATAATTCGCAAAAGAAATATTCGAGACGCTAATTACTGCCGTAGACGCGGACACACCGACGAGCCATAAATTACATGCGATCAAAAACGTACTAAACAAAAAAATTGTTTTCGTTCGTAATAACTTCACCCTTTTAAGTTAAGTTTCGAATATAAACTGAACAAACGAGGCACGTGGCCAAAGCATACCCATTATATTATTAAAAATCTGGGGAATTCCATCCTAATTATCTTGCAACGAATAGTACCTTCGGATATGAATTCCAGGTTTTCTAGTAAAGTGATTAAACGCGAAGATTAGTATTGAAATATCCAAAGAGATAAGGTATTCTTATTTACAAAATTGTTGATGGTTAAATTCTTATTTTTATTAATATAATATAATTACATAACATTAGCCGTGAAAGTTTTAATTGTTTTTTTGCTAAATATATTAGTATTAAAATATTATTAATATTATATATATATAACAGTATTAAAAAATATTATATTATTATTTAATGAATAAACACCTCAGGAACGCCTATGGTTTACGACCGTTTTATGAGTTTGAGGCACATTTCGTGCTCTCAACAATTTATGAACGGAGAATAAGTATTTCTGTCTTTTATCTTATTGCTCAATACAATTTCTTTAAATATAATGTAATCTTCTTTCAACATAAAACTTTATAAACTACAAGGCACTAGTGCTATAGGAAAAACTAAAAAGTGCTAGTTTTAGTACGATACAACTTATTCAGTAAAAAATCTTTAATTATAAAATTATACATTTTTACAGTGTAAGAAGTTTTGTTGGTGTTGGATGGGATATCTACATATTTTATCTAGAACTTTTGTATATATTTTTAATTGTTATTTTTTCTGATATGTTTCCAATATCTTTCTAGAACGCACAATTAATTGTAATTACCAAGATATGTTTCACTGGAAAAATTTGAGGTACTATACTTCAGTCCAAATGTATGGAAATACTTCTTAATAAAAATATTTTAATAGTATCTACAAACATATTAGCAGGCTCTCTTTAAACAAACACCAAAACTATTACAAAACCTCGAATAATAAACGCTGAAGCGGTTTAATAAAGCAATATAGGTACTTTATGAAAAGCGTAAATAGTGCGGTATATTAATTAAAAGACAAATTAACAGATTTTGAGCGGGGGTTTTGTGGCCGAGCAGCTTCGTAATAATAACAAAATATTTGCACAAATGTTATTCAGTAATGTTGTAGTAAAAACTTTATTGGCAATTATGTTCAAACAAACACAAAATATTTAATTTAACTTAATTTAATTTAAAATATTTAAGGCTATAGAATAACCAGTTGCAAGCCAAATACATTTTGTACTGTAATTTGTTTAATTTGTTAATTATTTTTAACATTAAATTTAATTATATTAACATAGGTGAATTAGTAACAAACATATCTAGAAGACGAAACATTATTGCTATGAGCCATATTCATGTTCTGCGACTTATTTATATTTATGACAAGCATGAACATAACTTAACTACGTTTGGTATTTTTTGTCGTATTAGAGATTATTGACTTATTGTATATTGTCTAAGTTGTAGTGTGCCTTAACGAATTGCCTTCAAGAGGGAGTAAAAAATTACTGTCAAATGTCCTTTCTGATCCATGATGCGAAAACTAACGCACCTTGTCACTAGTAACACATGCCCGTTAAATTTTGTGGTATATCATCAAAAACAAATTAAAATCTTGGACTGGCCTAATCGAGCTAGAACGTGTATGTTCGAATCGGACAACCTCTTTAATATTTTGTTGTCTAAATAGCGAAATAGTTAATTAATTAATAAGAATCGCAGTGTAGTAAAGTTATTGTGTTGTGCACCTACCAGTAATATTTCGGTAATTTTTCAGAAATAGAACACCTAACTGATTCAGAGTTTATCGTACCAGAGAAAGCCACAAAAAAAGTAAATCAAGCCAAAAAGAAACTCAAAAGGGACTTTTCTATTCAAGATGGCAGCAGAATATCGCTGGGATCTAAGAATACAATCAGAGAACACTATCAAAAAGACTCCTTAACGTTACCGGTCGATAACTTTATAGCTTTCTTAGAGAATTGCTACGGTAAAACCAGCCCACTGAGCGAAGTACTCGAGTATACAAAAAATATAGAAGATCTCCTCTCCGACATTTCCAAGATTTACAAATCACTTACTGAAAGATTTTTCAAAAATCGACTAACCAGAATTAGTAAAAAAAATAAAACGGAACTAGCTCTAATATTTGTGACGCAGAAAGCATAATCTCGGTATCCTCACAAGACAATTCCGAATAAGACCATCTCTCTGAAGGGGCGACCACTTCAGAAACATAACATACTCATTTTTAATTTAATCCAGTGGAACTGCGACGAGTTTTAAGCCCGTCTAGAACGCATTCAACAACTAATCATGGACACGAATGCTGACATTATTTGCTTACAAAAACAAACTTCAAGCGAACGGACAAGAAATATCTCAATGGTTTTCAAGCACATTACTTTTTAAGAACAAATTATATTAGAGCTAGTGGAGGCACATCTATATATACTTCTAAAGACAACTATTGTAAAGAAGAACACTTAACTACCACACCAGAAGCTATTGCTGTTACTCTTTGGTGTCCAAATAAAATTACTATCTGTAGCATTTACATATGACACCTTCCTACAGCCTTACTGAAATTGAGCTAATAAACTTAATTAATCAACTTCCTTCCTTCTTTATTTGAGTAGGTAATTTTAATGCCCATAATTTGCTGTGTGGATCGAAACAAACATTTAGTAGAGGAAAGGTCGATGAAAATGCTTTAAACTCCTCTAACATCTGTGTATTGAATACCGGATCCAAAACATACTTCAACAATTCTAGTGGTACTTTCTCCTCAATTGATCTTAGCCTATGTGACCCAACTTTTATTCTAGTCTTGTCGTAATTATTCGGGTAAACATTTTATAGATGTGGTTTAATAAACTTACTGGTCTATAGTTTTCCAGGTGCGCCTTGTCTTTTTTCTTGTGTAGTAAATTGTTACTGAATTGTTCCATGTTTCCGGGTTGGCAAAAATCTGTTAGACAAAGGTTAAGCAAAATTTTTGTTTGGTTGAGAAGGGCTTGTCAGCCCATCTTTGTAGCTTCTATTACAACTCCACCTTCTCCTAGTGCTTTGTTGTTTTTCATTTTTTTTTTTTTTCATTGCGTCTTGGATTTTGCTCAGTGTGATTTCTGGCATGAGCTCTGAATCCTGGTTGATGATTTAACGTGATGCGGGGGCTACCAAGTTCGATTGGTCTTCTCTTTGACTTGTGTATAGTTCTTGATAGAAGTCTTCAACTATGTGTAGTAGTTCTTCTCTATTTGATATGGGGACTCCTTCTTTGTTCTTTAGTTTGTGTATTTCATATATTTCTAATTTTTAAGCCGTCTTTTTAGGACTTACAGACTTTTATTCTCTTTTATAGTTCTATATACTTCGGTGGACCTTTTCATTTTGAAATTTTCTTAAATCTTTCCTTATAGCTTTTGATACTTCTTTATTCGTTTTTCGTATTTTTTCTTTGCCAATGCTTTCGTAAAATTTAATTTTATAACTCACCCATATATAAATCAAAAGGAATTAGGGTACAGTTAATTTTAACGAACACTTATTCAAATCAAATTACAATTTTTTTACCTGTAGTAGACAAGTTTTTGCAACACACCTGTACACAACTAAAACCGAGCCAAGGTATTGAATACTATAAGGAAAAGATGTAAACAATCTCTCTTTGCCCTGCTGACAAACGGGGACAGAATCTATTGGCTTAATAATTATTTGGCGCGCTAATATTTAATTTCAACTTTTAAATTCACGCGGTTTTAAAACAAGAGAGATTAGACCAGGATACCGTCTTTATAGAGGTAAAACTCACTAAGTGACATTTTAGCTCAAAACCATGTTTATATCAGTAAGTAACATTTAACATCTAAACTTTCGCGTGGTATAACTCACTAGGTGCTACGTCTAATAATAAGGCAGTTATAGAATGGTAAAAAACATTCAGTGCACTTTGTCTACATTTCGTTGGGAGGTAAAAGTCAGGTTGCACTTAATGATTTTTACCTCTATGGTAATACTTTTAACACGGGATTTTGTAGTTTGGCAGCTGCGTACTTAATGAGAGTTTGAGGTTAGGTTTTAGTCTCTGTGGTTGTGTGGAGTTGTTATTAAAATTATTAAAAGTATAATATAGTGTAAATATATGCTGTCTCTTTGTAAGTTTGTGACTACGTTTATTTTAATTTTAATAAATCCCTAAATAATAGCCAAAATGAGAAAACCTTATGCAGACAAACTTTTTGATTCATCAAAACCTTCTACAAGTTCTGAGGTATGTAATATCAAGTGAAATATTTTAAAATTACTTTAAAACAATTAAATTTTTATTTCAGAGATTTCCAAATCGTATTACACGAGTGTTTGCCAGTTCCAGAACTACTAAGATGCTCGAAAGTGTATTACATAAAGAAAATGAAGAACCAATGACACTAACAAAAAATGTAAATATCTACTTCCTACCTAGTGTTTAAATGTTTTTTTATAATAAGTTGTGTATGTAGTTACTGAATTGTGTATTTAATTTCCAGAATGTGCAGTCATTTCAACAAGGGATAAAAAATGATATATTGTTTACTGAAATTAATTCCGGAAGCGTACAGACTAAGGTCAATAAGTTATTTGGTCACATTGAGGCTGAGAAGACTGTTCCAGATCAGGTAAAGAAACACATATTACTTATTATATTTGTTATCCAAGTAATCATCACAATAATTCAGCCCGATGTTGCGTCCACTGCTGAACATGGGCCTCCATAAAATTACTCCATTGGGTTATCATCATGCAGAGACTAATTAACTTTTGTATTTCAGGTGCTGAAAGAGGATGTTGTAATGGCAAGAGTTAAAAGACAACGAAGTACATTAAAAATCGTTCCGTATTCATCAAGCAGTGACAGTAATTTTTCGTCTGATGACATAGATATGGACCCCTGTTTCAGACCATCGAATTCACCTCTTTCTTCGTTACCAGATATCTCCGATTTATTAGACTTCGCTGAAGCTACAGAAATTAATACCAAAAAATGTACATTAACAAGAAGGCGAAAACGAAATGAAAAGAACTGGAAAGTAAACATTACTAAAGAGAAACGTTCCAAATGTGAGCCATATTATAACAAATTTAAACAATGCAATGCAAAGGGTCCCAAATTTGTTGATTGTACAAATTGCAGATATAAATGCTCATTAAATTTTAATGAAGAGGATAGGAAGATATTGTGTCAATCATATTGGTCTTTCAATGATTTTAAGAGGCAAAAAGATTTTATAATAAAAAATGTTACACCAGTTAAACCAAAACGTTGAAAAAATAATGTTAACAACAAAACGGTTTCAAGATTGTACTTCCTTGAAAGTCCCTCAGGACGGCACAGAGTATGTGCCAAGTTTTTTGAGAGAACTCTATGCATTTCTAATGGTCCCATAAACACGGCCTTACAAGGAACCAATTCAACAGGTTGTTTTTTCAGTGAAGATAAAAGGGGTCGCAAAATCCCTGCAAACGCTACTAATGAAGAGTCTATCCAGTTGGTAAAAAAACATATCGAGTCATTCCCTGCTGTAGAGTCGCATTATACAAGGGCCACCAGTCAAAGACTTTATTTGGACTCTAAATTATCAATTAAAAAAATGTAAAATCTCTATCTCGAAAGTCTAGCTGAAAAGCAAAAGCCAGTCAGTCATTGGAAATACAGGCAAATTTTTGGTAATGACTATAATTACTCTTTTTTCGTTCCTAAAAAAGATCAATGTGCAGCATGCAGTAAATATAATATGGCAGATGCAACAAAAAAACAAGATTTAGAAATAGAATATTCAATGCACATAATAAGGAAGAATGAATGCCATGAAGCAAAAAATACAGACAAAAAGTTATCTCAAAACGACAAGACATTTAAAACAGCAACATTCGACCTTCAAAGTGAATTGCAACTACCTCACTCCCCAGTATCCCCATTTTACTACTCTCGAAAATTATCTGTATACAATTTAACCATTTATGAGGGAGATGGTGAGCACGCATCTTGCTACTGCTGGAATGAAGTTAATGGAAAGCATGGTAGCAACGAAATTGGATCTATTCTGTTAAAGTATATTACAAACTTACCCTCCACAGTTCTGAAAATATCATTGTTTTCAGACACTTGTGGAGGTCAAAATAGAAACCAGCAAGTGGCTGCTGCACTTCTATATGCATTGCATACTACGCACTTGGAATGCATAGAACAGAAATTTTTGGAGTCAGGACATAGTCATATGGAGTGCGACTCTATGCATTCGGCGATAGAGCATTCTAAGAAAAACCGAACAGCTTTTATCATGAACGATTGGCTGGAAATATTTAGGTTAGCACGGCAGAAAAGATTACAGAAGGAGCCGTATGCTGTACGAGAACTTAAATATACAGATTTCTATGATCTAAATAATTTGGCACGAACAATAATAAAAAATAGAACGAAAGATGAAGACGGCTGCACAGTATCCTGGCTAAAAATTAAATGCTTCAAATTTGTAAAAGAACATGCTCATGTGATTTCTTTTAGATATGACCATTCATCGCCGTATAAAAAATTAATTATTTCTTGTGGTCCAGGAAGAAGGAGTAATTGGGATATTTCAGAAATAAGGTTAAAATCTCTCTATAACGATTTACTCCCAATTTCAACTCCGAAGAAACGAGATCTAGTCAAACTTTGCAACGACAATCTCATACCAGATGAAGTTCATCATTATTATAAAAATCTACCAACAAGTACCTCTACAAATGACAACCTGCCAGAACCCAATTTTGATGAGGAATTAGAAGATTCAACATCAATTCATCCTTAAAATAAGTTTTTTTGTTATATTTTGTTTTGTTGTGTTCAATTTTACAGGAATTTATTATAATTTGTAATAGTAAACGAAATAATAACATTTTTCATCACTTCCTGTCTAGTTACTTTATCCCTAAGTACCAATCAGGAATATGATAGTTTGAGGTAAAATTCATTAAGTACATTTAGCTTAATAATTTTAAAATTATTGAGTTCTGATCATTTCTTTTAAAACAGGATAGTAAAGTAACACCTAACCTCCATAAATAATATCACTTCTATCTATAATAATCATAAATAAAATTATAAAGTGAAAAACGGACAAAATGTTAAATATCTCTGTTGTACTTATTTGTAGTTAGTGAGTTTTACCTCTATATAGACGGTTTTGTCTCCTAACTTGTTAGCTATTTATTTATTTAAATACATCTCCTAGATTAATAAAACGATTTAAGAATACTTTATTAAAATATGTAGTTAGAAACTACAGCATACGTTGTATAACATGCGTGTCGGTTATAAAAATACATCCGTTGCAGCAAGTGGAACGTTACAAGCTAAGCACAATAATTTCAACAACTTGCTCCAGTAACAAGGTGATTCGTGACAGATTGACATGACATTAAAGTCGAAATCGATGTCAATATTAATATAGATAGATTAGTAGTCAGTCAATAATCATACTAGATTAATCATTTACTAGACCTTCATTAAGACGTAAATTAGCTCAAATAGCGAAGAGCCGAGAAGTGCACAGATGATAAAAAAGAGAGTATATGTCGGAGATGCATGTCTTTAGCAAAATCTTTGTTTTCCAGTCTTATTCGACAGTTTGTTTGTTGTAACTAGTTTATTTACAGTGAAAATACAATTTCTGATTACTCATTACATAGTAAATAATCTTCCTGTTACCCTGCCTATCAACTAAAACGATTAATTCTTCGCTAAGAGAACTCCGTACGTGTTTAGTTAGTAAACGAAACTTAGGGGTGCCTTACGCTGCCTAAATTGATAATAGTGCGATACGGGGTCAAAAGAAAATGTATGTAAAATAAAGACATGACCCTACCGATGATACAACCTAAAAGCGGTAAGGATACTAGGTAACAATAAGGTATAGGAATACTAGGTAATAATAAAACTAGGTAACAGTAAGTAAGTACAGTGAACAAGTAGTAGTATATATATACGTACATACATACATACACACGTACGTACACACATACACATATATACAAAAATTCAAAGTTTTCTCTGCTTTCCATAGCCACACGTATCAAGTTGTCAGAGGATATCTCTCCTAGCTTTGTTCGCATTATAAGTTGTTCCGACGCAAACACCTTGCACCTGAAGATACAATGCTCCGCGTCGTCTTCTACGTTACATATGAAACAATTCTCATCGCTGGTTTTTCGAATACGATACATGTGAGACCTAAAAGATCCATGCCTAGTCAGGAACTACATAAAATAAAAATTTACTCGCTTGAACTTACACTTGTACCACTTTATTACATTGGGTATTAATTTTTTGGTCCATTGTGCCTTATCTATCTGTGCCTCCCATTCTGCTTGACATTCTGTTAATAATTGTTCTCTAATGGCGGCTCTAACCTGAGGTAGGTGACCGTTTCGAGAGTTATAAAGCATCTGTCGTTGTGTGGCTAGGGGGTGAATGGGGAGCGTACCCATCATGTATCACCTGTAGGGTCGTCGTTGAAGTAGTCCGGTACGTACTTGTCACTTTTAATAGGAGTTTTCACTGGGCTCTGGTTACCATGTCTGTACTTTTTGTAATTTAGTAAATCTGCCCAAATAGGGATTCCATATAGGAAGGTCGACTGTACTACTTGCATGTACATTCTTCGTTTGGCTGCTTTTGCCTTTTTTATTCGGCATGATACATTTGTCAGAAGTTTCGTGAACCTTGGGCCTGTGTCATTATAGTTACAGTGTTGGCATTATAATAGTACTACCAATTTTAAAAGTCAACTCGGATCTTCGTCGTGGTTCTTTTGTATGACCCCTTCCGTTTTGCTTCCTGCCAGTTCGAGATCGCTTTTAGCCATCCAGCTGTTAACTTTTCTGTAGCATGTGTTGACTTTATCTTCGATTTACCAGTTCATGTCAGTTGTGACTAGTATCGCTACGTTATCTGCGATACGATAGCTAAAGTATCTCTACCAGAGTCGATTTCTCGTACCCCGTTATATAATATATTCCAGAGTGTTGGATCTAATACGGAACCTTGCAATACGCCGGCTATTAACTTATGTTCTGTATTTTTTGCCACTATAACGTATCTATTAGTAAGATATCTTTTAATGATATTGATGAGATATCACTCGTGCTGATTTCAGTTTTGTTATGATAATCTGTACCCAGTTGGCTGAGTTGAAGGCATCCTTCACATTATACATAACCAGTATGGCCCATTTTTTCTTTGCATTCTTTACAGTATCAGTTAAACATTTTACCGCGTCTATTGCTGACAGCCTTTTTAAATTCGTATTGTCCATTGGAGATAGTATCTCTTTCACTTGATTCATCTTTTAGGTGATTTTTAATAAGATTTTTATATAGTTTTTCTATACAGTCTAATAGACATATAGGCCTGTACGAATTGGCTTCGTTCGGGCTTTTACCGGGTTTATGTATCAGTGTAAGTTTAGCTAGATTAAGCTGGTCTGGGAATTCTTATCTTACCAGCAGCTCATTACGTGCCCTTATAGTAGCTTTTGTGCACTCATTCACTAGTATTTTTATCGCCTCTGGTGGTACACGGTCCGTTCCAGGAGATTTGTCTACTTTGATGAAATTGGCGGCTCGGGTTAGTTCAGCCACTGTTAATTCTTTGGGACAGGTCTCATCGCTTCTAATCAGGAAGCCGTTTATGGGCTTGTTAGGAAACAGGTTATTCGCTATTTCTTCTTCATTTAGTAAGATTAGGGCTGCTTTATTTTATTGTACGATGGTGATGTTTGCCTGCTCTTCGACTATCTATCATGATTTAGTTTATTTTTCTTTATATGTCTTTATCCTTATTTAACATTGTTTATTCTATTCAACTAATATTGCAGATCTTCTACAGACTTGGAAATAATGACCATATTGTCGGTATAACTATGGTCACGAGTAAGTTTTGGGTTGACCATAACATCTTTAATTTCTTTTTATAATACAATTTCAAAGATATGTTTAACTTTAAGTTTGAACAGTATCCGCAACAGAATACTAACTTAGCAATCTCTTATTGGAACATTAAACAGTGTTTTGGAACATTAAATTTCTATCTCTTTTTTATGTATTTACTTTCTGTGAGACTCTAAATTAGATAGAAGATATGTCGATAGTTAAATAAATATAGAAAAATTTGAAGTCAATAATGATCGTAGCACTTTTAAAACAACCAGTTTTAATGATAAAAGAGAGGCCCTAGTCCTAATCAAATTATATTTTAGAAAATATAATTTTGTCACCACTCACGTTTTAACACATAATTATTCTGATGTGAATTATGCGAAGAAGTGCCTTCAGAACGTGACTCATAATAAGCTTAAAATCTTTGCAATATTTGCGATTGGAATTGAGACACACATGCATGCCTTATTATTTTTGCGTAGACGATGTAATATTCCTAATTTAATTGCTTTTCTACTTGTATATCTCCAAAACCAAAAATAGATGTTTTTGTCGTCAGAGAATAAGAATCAGATATATACAGTCGTTTTTTTTATAGTTTATTTTTATGAACGAGAGAGTAATTAGCATAATTTTAACTGGTAGCTCCGACCACTCCATGGGCGTGCTCAAGATTAATTGAAAAATTACTTTGAATAATTGTAAAAAATAAATGAATTATTTCAGTGTTATAAAAGTGTTATGTGTATGTAAACAAAAGTGACCTCTTTTATCACACACTATATTAGAACTGACTGGCCTACATTAAAAAGGGTTTTAAAAAATTCACATTTTTTTTAATTTTTAAAAATTACAAAAGAGAAAAAGAGTTTTTAAAACCGTCTAAGGTATGTTAAATAGATGAATAAAAATATTAATATAAAACTTACAGCTACTTGTTACAAATCCAAATCAGATTCAGAAGATGAACTTTCAGAACCAAGATTTATAATAACTGGCTCGATCATTTTATCAGTAATATTGTCCAGCTTCCACATTTTTTCCTCTTCTTTAATAGTGTGATTTACTGCCTTTTCCCAGTTTTCAGGTTTTACATTATTTACGGCCTCCAAAAACAATTGTTTACCATCATGAATTTTAAAAGTGGTATTTTTTCTTGAAACTTCACTCTTTATCTGTGCCCATACCAGTTCAATCGGGTTTAATTCACAATGATATGGTGGGGATCTAAGTACTGTCATTCCACGATTTTTGGCAATTTCATCAATTTCGTATTTTTTAAATTTTTCTTTATGAAGGGCACACAACGAATAAAGTTTCTTTCTTATAGATCCGGGATGGTACGTAATATTTTTTGAACTTAGCCAATTCTGCAAGTCTTTTTTTAACCTCTTGGTTGTGGCCAGTCCTTCTATAAGTCTGGAGTGATAACTTGCATTATCCATTACTATTACACAGTTCTTAGGAAGAAGATCTATCATTTGTTCGAACCATTCTTGAAAGACATCAGCGTTCATGTCTTCATGGTAGTCACCGGTACGAGTTGATTCAAAAGTTAATAAACCACCTTCAACAAAACCGTCTGAATTGCCAATGTGTACTATTATCAGCCTGCGTCCCTTTCCTGATGGTGGGTTTAAACCAGTAGATAAGTTATTTACAAAAGCGTGCCTTTGACTTGTAACAGTTTCATCCTGGCAAAATTTATTTGGTGTATGACCCTCGTTGATCCATGTTTCATCAAGATAAAATATTTTTCTTTTTTGGTTTCTCATTTCCTTTATGGTTCTTAGAAAATGTCTTCTCCATATGACAATATCGCTTCTTTCTAATAAAATAGACTTTCTGGGATTCTTTTTCCAGCGGAAGCCTATTTCTTTTAAAAGTTTCCATAACGTACTTCGACTCATTTCTGGGTAATCCTTATCATCTCGAACTGAGACAAGAACTTTATCCAATGTTGGAAATTCTTGTCTAAAGAAGAATTCATGCACTTTCCGTCGAAGTCCTTCTTTAAAATGATATTCTATTTGAAATTTTGGTTTCCCTGGAGCATTACGTGGCATTTGAAAACTACCACAGTTCTCTTCTTTAATAACTCTGTAAATCGTAGATTTCCCA
Organism: Diabrotica undecimpunctata; assembly: GCF_040954645.1. Classification (NCBI taxonomy): domain Eukaryota; kingdom Metazoa; phylum Arthropoda; class Insecta; order Coleoptera; family Chrysomelidae; genus Diabrotica; species Diabrotica undecimpunctata. The sequence continues at coordinate 93,982,556 of NC_092810.1, forward strand.
ACACCAAGTGTACTGCTAACTAACTCAACGGTCTCATCAACACTTTCACATAAACGTTTGTCTGTAAATGATTTAAAACAATTAAATATTAATGTTTTTTCATTAACTGTTAGAGGACCAATTTTTCGGCGTTTACACGGCACTTCCAAATTTTCCATAACACTAGTATACACAATAAACTGCGCCTTGCAACTGAAGTACCTACTTTTAGTGAACTGTTAAGAATTTTGAATACGCCACTTGGACTTTCCTACAAAATGGAAAAACCCACTATCACATTTTCTGTGGAATAAGTTTAGAAGGTAATTATCTAGTCAATTACTGTCGTAGATTCCTGGAATTAAAGAATTAAATGTTTGATTGTTGAAACCCTTACTTCGTGGAATGCACTCATTTCAGATAAAATAAAACGTTTTATTTTATCTAAAGAATTAAACTTTATTTTGCAAATAGGTAGGTACTTATTAAACTTTTATTGGTTATATATAACCAATAAAATAAACATCTTACATTTCTTGCAAATTCATTAGTACCTGTTAACCTCCATCACTTCGATACTGGCAACCTTATTTAGGGTTTAGTACCCCTCACAACTATTGTATTCTATTCTGCTCCAACCTTTATACCTGGTGGTCATACTCAATTTAAAATTATTTTCCTATATACTTCTGTAAACTTGTTGACAAATATCTGTTTTTCATTGAGTCACCCGTATCAACAGTTTAGGGATTTGCATACATAATTTATTGTTTTATTACTCATTATATATTACTCTCATACATAAAAATACACTATAATAAGTAGCATTGAGGTAAAGATAACAGAAAACCTGCGTCGAAAATTTTTTAAGGATGTAACAGTAAATTACGATTGCCATATAAAAATATTATAAATGTAGTTTTTAACTTTTTTTGAGATTTTACAATTTTCTAGTTAATACGAATAGTTTACAAATAGTTTAAATTAAGAAGATATAATTCTTAATAGCAACTTTCTTCGTAAAGCTATTCTACGGTGAAATAAAAATAAAATTCTTAGAAAGGAAAATTTGATTTTACTCATTAAAAACAAACGTAATTACTAAAACCTGAACTTGATTATTATCGTTTTATCACTGTTTAATACATTATTCCCGACATGACATGATCACTAATTATAGAGAAAACCTTCTATAATCCATCAGAACATACGCATTAATGTAATTAAAACAAATTAAAACGTGATTAATACGATTATCTACTAATCGGCACCTTGTGAGAGAGAAATATTCACCTAATTAGAAAAAATGTTCTCATGAACAAAAATACCGAATATTTTGGAATTTTCAAATATTTGTTTTTTCAAAATAAATTCTGGTCAAGCAAGTCGTTTATTATAAAATAAAGTTAATTTTAACAATGTTTAATGAACAATTTTAAGTTTTTATGCAGAGAAAATTGTGAAAAAAATAAATGTTTAATATTAGGTAAATAAGGTTATTTTACTCTTAACTTAAAGGATAATTTAAATTACTTAAACAACTGGTTTAAACTGAAACAAGTGCATGATTAGTAACGAGTATTCCCCCCTCTAGCTCTTATTACTGCTTGCATCTTTATCAGCATGCTTGCAAGTAAATTTTGGACATATCCTTGGGAAATTGCATTCCATTCATCCTGTGCAGCAAGCCAAAGCTGCTCTATCGTATTTGGAACAGGATTTCTTTGTCGTATGCTGCGTTTTAGGTGATCCCACATGTGCTCTATTGGATTTAAATCCGGGCTAGGCCAATACAATCTTCGAATTAGGACCTCATCAAGATAATTACTCACTATGGCAGCGGCATGTGATCTAGCATTATAGTGCATTAACGTGAAGGATGTTTTAAACGTAAGAATCACCAGTCATCCGTCCAATCACTTCCATGTGTGGTACGTACCTCCCAACTAATACCTTCCCAAAGAATTATACCATTAACTCCAAAACTAACGGTCTAGGCGAGACTGCAGCTGGCGAATCGTTCTCCAACTCTTCTGTAGACGTAGTTTTGACCATCTGGCTTCCATAATAGGATTCTGGTCTCGTCAGTGAAAAGAACGTTTTTTCAGTTGTCGATATTCCACTAAATATGTGTTCTTCCAAATTCCAAACGACGAGATTTATGATTTTGGTCTGATAAATCAAAATATATATTTATATATTCCAAACTACTAGATACTTATGGTCATAAAACTAGGAACTTTAGGTAAATCGAGTTTAATTTGGAAAAACCCATTTTACAATTTTTTCATCTTTTGTACACATTTCCAATTTAATTGCGATATTCTGGTCTAAGGGTAACAATTCCTTCGACCTTCACCTTAAAGAAAGTTTTTATGTTTGGAAGAAAAAATATCGGTGATAGAAACATCTGAAAAAATTACAAATGTAATGTAGTACTCATATGACTTCACTTTTGTATAATTAATTTTATAAATTAATACCAATAACCGCTTAAGGCACACAATAGTTTTAAGGTTAATGTCAAAAAATGATCCATTTTTTTATTTTATAGGTAATTCATATTGGCAAATAAAATCAATGAAAAAACATATTTTCAGGGGCGTAGTAAATATATATTTCATGACAGGGACGTGTTAAAAAAATATATATTTTTTAAATATTCTTAATTTAGTAAATTAAATGTATAAACTTTTTAAATATTTTTAATTTCGAAAATTTAATATTTATGTATAATTAAAAGCAAAAACTTATGAGTAAAATTATAGTAAAAGCATAAATAAAAAGAAATTTAAAAAAGTTTTTATTTGAAATCTGACGATAAAGTAGTAAAATTTAGTTCAAAAATAGTTTGTGCACTGAACTGTAATACTGTAAACACTGCAATTGTAAGACAAGAAAGATCTACTACCTAACAGTATCGAAAATAAAATAAACAGTAAATATTGCAAATATAATAGGTACAACATCTATCAGCTAAGAATTAGGATTGAAAATAGCCTAATAAATTCGTTATGAGCCAAAAACGGTCTTAAAATGTTTCAACAAAAATAAAGTTAAAATTAAAAATAGCATAATAAATTTCTTTTAAACCGTTTGAATATCTCGTACCGTTCGCGTCATAAAAAACTGGTACAACTCTTATAATCGAAAATCGTATTTTTTAAGTTATGTAAATTGAGCTTTTCACATGTGTCATTCTAATTTCGAAGGCAACGTTGCCAGTTCAACGAAAATATTATATCAAACCAGCTAAAAGCAGGGCTATGCGACAGGTCGCAAGTTTTTAGTATATTAAAATCTAAAACAATATCGAGCATTCTCGATCAGTCAGTCACATTTATATTTAAACATTTATTTAAACATACATCTCAAAAAATTCTATTAATTTTGAAATTTTCCATTATCTCAGTACCCATACATTGATTCGTGTTTAATTATAATTTGTGAAAATATTTCATTTTGACAAATTTGTCAAATGTGACTGATGGCAAGCAATATTTTTTATGTTTAATTTTTATGTTTAATCGTTCGGATATGTTCGGGAAGTTTTTAGTTCTGTTATAAGAAGATTTTTTAAGACAGACGATGATATCTTACTCCGCTTAATTTTATTCTCATTATCATTTATACACCGTAAATCATTTAATTTTGAAAAAAATATGCATGTCAATGGGTAGGTAAATGTTTTTTGTTTACATTTTATACATAATAATATAAAAAAGTAATAGTCTATTTATAGATAAAAACGGATTACAATTAGGGTGTAGATTCAACCTCCATAAGTAACATTACAGTGAGATATTGGATTGTAATGTAATACTGTCACGTTTTGAAAAGCATTTTTCTACGTAGGATAAAGTATAATGTTAGTTTTTCATAAATATTTATCGTTTATGTAATAAATAATAAATTAATTTAAGTAGTTTGCCTGTTACTAAACTTATCGACATAACATACAGTCAACAGTTTGTGTTCGGTAAGTAATTAAGTAAAGTATAAAATTACAGTGGATGCATTCCAATGTTTCCTGTGCCAATACCCTACGTTTAAATATCGTTCAACATTTTGGACATTAACTTAATCCTCTCTCTGGTTATTAAATTTATTAGATACGGTTTTTTGTTGTTAATAATAAAAATAATACCTATCTAAATACTTTATACATTTTTGAACGTTATTTTTTACGTTTTAAGTTTTATTTAAATTTACTGAAATTCCGTTATCTGTGATAGCAACAACGAATTGATTTACGAACCATTGTGTCCAGTCTGAACACAGGTTTACATTGGGAAAAAAAAGTGTACCAGTTTTATATGAAGGGAAGTGTACGTGGCCGAAATGTATTTAACATGTTATAAAACAAGAACACAAAAATGTGAATGCACCTTTACTTGTACAGAAATTTTATTCTGAAAGACTATCAGTACTGCTATCATCATCAAGGTTTAATTTAATAGATTCCTGCTGGACTTCTATTATATTATCTAATTCCCACATTTTTGGTTTTATTTTTAATACATGCTGAACGCAGTTTTGCCATTTTTGTGGTGTTATGTTTGCTAGAGCCTCGTTAAATAAATTTTTTAAGTCTTTAAACTTGTAAGTAGTGTTTTTGGCTGGCTACGAAATTTTTTATATCCGCCTATACGAGTTCTATGGAATTTAACGTTTTTTGTAACCAGGCTTCAAATGACCGCCCGTCCATTTCCTCGTGATAGTCCCCACTTTTTTTTTATTCAATCGTCCAAAACGTTCCAGTCATAAATCCGTCTACACTTTCAATGCTACACACAAGACATTTACTTTTTCCTGAAAAATATACCTTATTATAACTGTATTGAAGTACTTAACATATCAGTACCTGAAGGATTTTTGAGACCCACTGACAGTCCTTTCAAAAACGCTTGTCTTGATGAAACTACTGAAGTGTCAAACCATACTCTTTTCGTTCCTCAACTGCTTAATTTTTTTCAAAAATTCCCTCCTACATATCCTAATGTTGTCTCTCTCTGTTAGCATGCTGTTTCTGCCACGCCTTTGAAATTGAAATTTAAATTTTTTTAGTGGTATATGAAACGATGTACGTTTGAAATTTGGCAGGTCTGGGTTACTATTGATTTGGTTTAACACTTTATCCACTGTTGGAATTTCATTTAAAAAATAAAATTAATAGACAATCCTTCTTATAGCATTCCTGGTAAATTCGTCAGCATCGTCCAATTTGCTCTTGCGGTTTTTATTTATTTTTGGCGCAGTTAGTGTTTGAGTAGTTTTATACTTCTTAATTACGTTAAATACGCTGGTAGCACACACACCAAACTTATTTCCTACTATTTTTTCTATGTCTCTTAATGGTGTTGTTGGATGTTCTAGTACTTCGTTCTTATAGACATTTAAAATTACTTCTTTAATTTCCAAACTTGAATGATTCTTCTTTGTTCTTTTTCTGGAAGGACTCAAATGAATAGCAAGATCATTTGCAGAATCAAGAAAGGTTATTAGGGATTAGTTTTTCCACTGATACATAATTACAATATAAGATTACTTATATACTTATCGACTAATCAAGATTAATCAAAAGATAAAAAAATATCTTTATTCAACTAAAATACTTTTCAAGATTCCAGGTAGTCCATATAGTACAATAGCAAGCGGTCTCAACCGTTATATAACCGTTATAACAGTTATAGTTACCATTCTGGGCATATATGCAATCAATGACGATGCTATTGTAAATGTGAAAGATAACTTTTTTGAACAACTGAATAAAGAAATCACAAAGGTGGGTAACACAAGAGAAATAATAATCTTTGGAGACCTCAACAGCAGAGTCGGAAAAAAGAACAACCATAAAGTAGTAGGTAGATATGGAGAAGATAATACAAACAATAACGAAGAAAGGTTAATAGATATATGTGATCAGAATGGACTCAGAATCATGAATGGATATTTCCAACATAGAAACATTCATAAATATACGTGGACTCAGGAAACCCGAAACTTAAAATCAGTTATAGACTATGTCATCCTCAAACAAAAAAGTCGACTGAAAACAAAAGACGTAAGAGCATGTAGAGGACCCACTTGCGGCAGTGACCACTTCCTCCTACGTTCAGATATTTTATTTCCACATAAAAGAGAACAGAAAACGCCGCAAGATAACCATACAAAGGAGCAAGTACAAGAAGTACGAAACAAGTTGAGTAGTTTACACCAAGAAAGTGTTAGAAAACTATATAAACGTAGACTGGAACAAAAACTAATTGAAATGGAAGATAATACCAGGAACGTTAATCAGTTATACAAAACTATCAAAGAATGTATACACGCCGCTGCCCTAGAAGCACAAAACCATATTGGTGGGATCAAGATATTTCGCAGGAAATAACACAGAAAAGAAAATTGTATCAAAAATATCTGAACACAAGAATGTGGAAGACAGAATCGAATACAAAAGAATGCAAGCGATGGTCAGAAGAAAAATATGCCAAAAGAAAAATTAATCCTGGGAAAAAAAGTGCACCATGATAAATACATACATTGGTGGAAGCCAAACTTCAGAAAGATGGAAACTGTTAAAAAATTTAAGAAACAACAGAAAAAGAGATATTATCCAGTCCATATCATCGCAAACTTGGGAAGAATACTTTAAAGATTTACTAACAGAGACAAGAGAGCCCTTCAAACAGATAGAGAACTATGGTTTACAAGGCGTCAGGCTGATAGGATCGCCAATCAGAATAAATGAGAGAGAAGTCGAAACCGTATGCAGACATCTAAAGAATGGCAAATCACCTGGCCCCGAAAATGTAGCTCCGGAACTCATTAAACATGGACCCAAAATACTAATTCAACGACTACGACAACTTTTCCAAGAATGCATAAATAAACATGAAATACCTGAGGAAAGAATCGCATATGAGCACCATCCATAAAAAGGGAGATAAATCGAAACCTGAAAACTATAGATCAATTGCAGTTACTAGTAGTATTAGCAGAATATATGGGAAAATAATAAAAAATCGAATAGAAGAAGAATACCAAGATATGGAAGCCGAAGAACAGGCTGGTTTTCATGCAGGTCGATCTACAATAGACCATGTCTTCTCTATTACTCAGATAATTAGAAAGAAAGTTGCTCGTGGCCAAGAAGTCCATCTGACGTTCGTAGACCTTAGGAAAGCATATGATAGTATCCCGCTTGATAAATTATGGGAGGCACTGGGGAAAACAAATATAAATATAGAATTGATTGAAGCAGTAAAAACGTTGTACTACCAACAAACAACAAGAATTAAAACAGGAAATCTGATAACACCGAGATTCAAAGTGACTAAAGGACTAAGACAAGGATGCTCTATATCCCCAACATTATTCAAAACATACCTCGAAGCAGCACTCAACAAATGAAAAAAAAAATGTACGAATATGGGCATACTACTAATAGACTTAACTTTGTACACTCTGTGCTTTGCGGATGACCAGGTCATCATCGCACAGGACTCTGAAGACCTTAGTTACATGATGCAAAAACTATTAGAAGAGTTTACAGAGTGGGGTTTGGAAGTGAATATGGAAAAACTGAGTACATGAGTATCGGAGGAGATCAACATAACCTTCTCGTAGAGGAAAATCAAGAGATCAAACTATGTGATAACTACAAATACCTAGGAGTAAAGATCACTCAAGATGGAAAATTAGATGCAGCCATTAAGGAACGAAATACACAGGGAAGGAAAGGCATAGCCTTACTAAACAGCGTACTGTGGGATAAAAACATCTCCAAATAAAATAAAAGAAGAATATACAACACCGTAATAAAAAGTATCACATATAGGTATAACAAATGGATGCGAAGTGTGGCCCCTAAAAGACAGAACAGAGAAAATGCTTAGAGCAACAGAAATGGACTTCTGGCGCCGCTCGGCGGGAATCTCCAGAAGCGACAGAATAACAAACGAGAGAGTCCGAGAAATCATAAGGGTTACACATAATATTGTTGATGACATCAAAACGACACAACACAGATGGTACGGACACGTAAGGAGAATGCCGGAGAATAGAATACCAAGACGAATTCTTGAATGGCAACCAAGAGGTAGGCGAAGACCAGGAAGGCCTAGAAGAAGTTGGAGAGAAGGAGTTGATAAAGAAATCAGAGAAAGAGAACTGGAGGACGATCTATGGAACGATAGAATGAGATGGAGATTGGAAATCGGAAGACGTCGAAGAACGTTGTAAACCGACATTATATATATATATATATATATATATATATATATATATATATATATATATATATATATATATATATATATATATATATATATATATATATATATATACAGTTATATATAACAGTTATAGTTTATAAATTTTGTAGTAAACAATAAAAATGCAAGATATGTAAAGATTCCTAAAAGGTAAAAGCAATTTGGACGAATCAGCGTCAACGGTCAACGAATACGAGTTAAAACATAGACCTACTTTGGTACAAACGTCAATGAAAATACCGACCATTCCCTAGAAATGAGATGCAAGATTTTCATTTCAAAAGTGGCTTCTTCTTCTTCAAGTGCCGTCTCCATCAATGGAGGTTAGCGGTTATGGTGGCAAACGTTTGTCTATCTTCAGCTGTTCTTAAGAGTTCCTCAAATCCAAGTCCTGTCCAGTTTCTGATATTACGTAACCAGAACAATTTTTTTCTTCCAATTCCTCGCTTTCCTTCTATTTTGCCTTTTATTATCAACTGAGGGATGTAGTATTTCTCGTTGCGCAACAAATGCCCTAAATAACTGGTTTTTCTTCTTTTGACTGTTCTCAATAGTTCTTTTTCTAAATTGAGTCTCGCTAGTACTTCTTCATTTGTTTTTCGTGCTGTCCAAGGAATTTTTAAAATTCTACGGTACACCAACATTTCAAATGCCTCGATTCTATTCAGGCTCTTTATTTTTAAAGTCCATGTTTCGACTCCGTAGAGAAGAACAGACCAGATAAAACATTTTACAAGTTTTAATCTCAATTTAATATTTATATGTGTATCGCAGAATAGAACGCGCATCTTAAAGAAACTATCCCTAGCTTGAGCAATTCTCGCTTTAATTTCTTGTTCTGGGTCCAGCTTGCAATTAATCCAACAGCCAAGGTATTTGTATTGGTTTACCTGTTCTAAAATATTCCCATTTATTTTTATAGGTAAGGGGATATTCTGTTTTCTTTGGATCACCATTACCTTTGTTTTTTTTTCGTTGATCTTCATTCCAAACTCTCGACAAGCATCCTTAAGGTGGTCTATAACCCCCTGTAAGTTTGTGTCTGTATCAGCCAGTAGGACAGTGTCATCTGCATATCTTATGCTAGATATTGGTTCTCCATTAATTTTTATTCCTGTGGAAAGGTTTTCCAAGGCTTGCTTGAATAGTAGTTCCGAGTAAAGATTGAACAGCATAGGGGACAGTATGCATCCTTGCCTTACTCCTTTATTTATACTAATATTTCTAGATGTATGATCGTCGATCCTAATCTTGGCACTCTGTCTCCAATATAAGTTCTTAATTAGTCGGAGATCTTTGCTATCCAAGTTGATGCTCTGCAAGGAATTTAACATTTTATTATGGTTTACGCGATCAAATGCCTTTTCAAAGTCTACAAAACATAAAAAGACATCCTTTTGTTGGTCGTAACACTTCTGCAGCAGTACTTGTAATGAAAACAAGGCCTCTCTGGTCCCCATTCCGGCTCTGAATCCAAATTGATCGTATCCAACTTCTTTTTCACACCTTTTGTATACCCTATTGTGAAGTATTTTAAATAGAATTTTAAGCATTTGGCTCATAAGACTTATTAATCTAAAATCTGCGCATCGCCTGGAGTTAGCTTGTTTTGGAATGGGAATAAAAATAGATTCTAACCATTCCTCTGGTATTTCCCCAGTATCGTAGATTGTATTAAACAAAATTACTAACAAATCAATGTTATTACTTTCGATCAATTTAAGTATTTCAGGATAAACTTCATCAGGTCCAGGGCTTTTATTGGTCTTTAATTGTTTAATGGCATATTCCACTTCGACTTTTAGAATTGGTGGGCTTTCAGTGACATTATTTATTGTAATGTCTATTCTTTCATCTCGGAACAGCTGTTGTATAAATTTTTCCCATTCTTCTATTTTATCTTTGGTGTTATGAATTAACTCTCCGTTGTTATTTACCAGTGGGCAATGTTGTTTTTTGTGGATGAATGAAAATTCTTTCACCTTCTTGTACATATTAAAGTAATCATGTCTATGTTCTAATTCTTCTATTTCTTTACATTTTTCTTCGAGCCATTTCTCTTTTGATTCTTTTATTTTCCTTCTTATTTCTGTATTTAATCGTTTGTAATCGCTTGTGTTCTTATTTTTGTATTTCCTCCTTTCGTCTATCATCTTTAGAATAGCTGGTGTCATCCAGTCTTTTTTGCCATTAATCGTGTATTTGGAATTTCTTCCCTTGCAGAATTGACGAGGATGGATTTTATTTGTTGCCAAGTTGTATTTATATTTTGGATATTTATTTGGGTTCGGTCTATTTCTGAGAGTTTTTCATTTAGTTTTACAGTGGTTTTATCTTTAATCTGTACATCTTTTAGTAGTTCCATATTAGGTTTGTTCTTCGGCTTTGCATTTTTTATTACTTTAATTCTTGTGCGAATATTTGCTACTACAGGGTTGTGGTCGGAATTTGCATCAGCACTAGGATATGTTTTTGTACTTGTAATGGAGTTACGAAATCGTTGGTTGATTAAAACATAATCTATTTGATTTCTTATTATTCTTTCTTTTGTGTGTAGCGGGGAAGTCCAGGTGTATAACCTGCGTTGAGGTAACTTAAACCAAGTGTTTGTTGCTATCATATTGTGTTGCTGGCAAAACTCTAATAGTCTCTCTCCTCTTTCATTTCGTTCTCCTAGTCCGTATTCTCCTACGATATTTTGGAATTTCCCTCTTCCTATTTTAGCATTAAAATCTCCTAGGACGATGTTAATATCTTCTTTCTTTGTCAATTTCATGAGCTTTTGTAGATCTTCATACCATTCTTCTAGTATGTCATCTGACTTATCTGCGGTTGGTGCATAGACCTGAATAATATTCACATTAAAAGGAGAACTCCTTATTTGCAACAGCATTGCTCTGTCAGAGAGTGGTATAAAGTTTGAAACTGCGTTACTCAATTCATCGTTTATTATTACACCTACTCCATTGAAATGTTTTGGATCATTGTTGCCTGAATAATAGAGTGTTTTGTTCATAATTTTTGTTGTTCCTGAGTTAGGCCATCTAACTTCACTCAGACCTAAAATATCTATATTCAATCTGTTCATTTCTTGGCACACGTTTGCTAGCTTTCCAGCCTCATAAAGGCTTCTGATGTTCCAGGTCGCTACTTTGACGTCATTGTTTGTTTTAGTTTTGTATTTGTTTTTGTTCCTTCGGGGATTCTTAGCACCCCCTGAACATTTAAGTTCTGCCGGGCACTGGGGGCCATCGATTTAGTTCCATTTACCATCATAACTTTCTTGGGAAAATTAATGAGGTGGTTTCCCATTGCCTTCCTCATGTTTTCTGTCGGGGTTTTCTCCCTTATCCGGAGTGTTCCAGTTTTAAGGCGCCGGAAGCTCGCCTTTCGCCCTTTCCCGTTAGCGTTACCCAGGAAGTACCACGTGGAGGTGGGAATCGGACTTGCTAACAGACGTAATGTTTAACTATTCATCCAGGTTTTATTACCACATACCTTCCGGTAAGACATGTGATCCCAGAGGTCTATCGTTAGCCATTCACTTCCCCAAAAGTGGCTAAGATATTTAAATGTCATGATTTATTAATATCCATAAAAATTAGGTTACTACGATGTTATATCTTTCCTATACTGTTATATGGAGTTAAGTCGTGGACTCTCACAGACATGACTTGTAAGAAAATGGGGGATTTCGAAATGTGGCCCTATCATTGAATCCTAAAGATATACCGACCACGTTACTAATCAGAACGTTTTATTAGGATGCAAAACCAAAATAGGTTATCTCGGTTATCATTTCATGCGGAACAGCGAAAGATATAGAAAGATTGCTGCACCTAATTTTACAGGGAAAAGTAGAAGGAAAACGGGACCAAACAAGGCGAAGGATTTTGTGGCTAAAGAACCTACGTGCGTGGTTCAACACAACAACCAAAGCAAAAAAAAATGAAAGTACAGATTGCCATGATGCTGGTACACATCCGAAATGGACAAGCACCATAAGAAGAAGATATTTATTCCTTACATTTATTAATATTGTTCTGAAGCTATTTTCTCGTGGTATCTAATGTAATTTACTCTTTTCTTTGGAAATAAGGCCACAATTTAAGTTTGAAATTATTATATCAAAATACAAAACATTAATGTTTGATTTCCGAAGTGGAAGTCGAAACGTCAAATAAATTAAATTTTTAACTTGAATTGTGTCTTTATTTCCAAATAAAATAGTAAACTTCTATTTTCATTTTGTTCATTTATTCAAATAAATGAACAAAATCATACTTACTTGCAGAATTAAGCTTAAAATAGAATGAACACACAGGTACAATAGTACCGTTTTAAGTCTAAATTAACACTATAAATAAATTTATGGACACAGTTTAAATTAACACTATAAACAATATTTATCCAGACAGTTTCAATATAAGAAGTATATAACGCTATTATTATACGAAGAATACGAAACGTAACTAAGAAACACAATAATTCGGTTTGTCACTGTTAAAATTGAAGAACGCGACCATTTAATTTCTAACCCATGACAAAATTCGGGACTGCTACAACAACATTGCCACAACCAACGCCGCGTGGAGCAACAACTCATGTTGAAACCGGATGAACTGTATAGCCAAGGCTATCAGCTTCTCTACGGGTGAGTATACATGCTCTGTCTGGGGTACATCGGTACCCGCAAATAAAGTGAACGTAGCCTTAAATGAAATATGCCGAATGGGTGCCTGAAAGTAACGCTACCAGAGAACCTATATCAGTATGCAAGAATCGACCGATCGGAATTGCAAAGACGAACCACGGAGTATACCAAGCCCTTCAGACAATCATTTGACGACAGACATGTGATGGTCGATGTGAAAGAGAACTCACATGACAACCTACGGCTAAAATCCAAGAAAGGTTTTCTCAATGACGTTATTTTGGAACCTCCAGCCTGATATAAGCCACATAAGAACGACGTTGACCGCTGAGAGAAATAACAGCGAAAGATGGGGCCAGGGCAAAGGACAGGATATGGACCATCCTCTCCAGAGCAGCCTATGTTCGTTTCCGTGCACAGTGGACGACTTGTGAAAGGCCAACACCAAGGCAATAAACTGTAACAGATTCTGAGCTGAACACCTGAAATGATCACGCTTGTACACGAAAAAGTAAAAGTCAGTTTGATATTGTGACCACTGTTTTAAATGTTCTTCTTCTTGATGTGCCTATCCGTTACGAATGTTGACGATCATCATAGCAATCTTTATCTTATTTGCAGCAGCACGGAAAAGCTGCACAGATGTTGTATTGAACCAGATTCTGAGGTTCTTTAACCAAGATGTTCTTCTTCTTCCTGGACCTCGTTTTCTAAATATTTTTCCATGCAGGATGGCTTGAAGGAGAGCATATCTGGATTCATTTTGCATAATATGTCCGAAGAACAGTAACTTTCGGGATTTGATGGTGATCAGTATATCTCGGTTCTTATTCATTCTTCTGAGGACCTCCTCATTTGTGACTCGGTCAGTCCACGGGATCTTAAGCATTCTCCGATATAGCCACATCTCAAATGCTTCTAGTTTTCTGCACATATCTTCGTTCAAGTTCCACGATTCAACACCATAAAAAAAAGACAGAGAAGACGTAGCATAAACAAAAACTATTTGGATAAAAATAATGTTATTTGGATATGTTGCCAATTTTCCACCTTAAATGGCTTTTAAGTAGCTAGCGAAGCAATTTTCGAAAAAATATCGAAGAACAAAAAATGTTTATTGACGCTTAATTAACATGAACATTTTGCGAAGTACTTTGAATTCATTTTTTGTTAATATATAATTAGGGACCATATATAGGATCGAATAAAAATATGTTATTTATGTTTTTTATTGCAAATTTTTGAAAGGAATGTACTCCAATGGGTTTTATACTGTACTTTTTTGTGGACGGCCAGGATGATTTATATGAATATTTTCGGTTGTGAAACTTTTAACAGGAATCCTCGCTCGCAACTATATGACCAGAGATACTAGCATCGGCTAAACGTGTCAAACGTTGTTGTTTAATGCCTAATTTATGAATAAATTAAAAAACCAAATTTAATAGGTAATCATCGTAGAATATACATATACGCAACAAACTCAAATCCAAATGATCAGTTTTAAATTCACAACTTATATTACATAAAACATACGAATATTGACTTACGTTTACTATCGCAGTAAAATTTTTGTTTTTATTTTCTTAAATAAATTATAACGAGTTTTGAAATCGACGCAGTTGTATATAAACTTTAATGTACGTATCGACACTTCTACAGGGAATAAAACTAGAACATTTCCAAAGTTTTATCACGTTCGATATGTCATGTTTAACATACCAATAAATTTGTGAATATATGTTTGTACGAAGTAATTTTAAAGTGGGAAGCATGTAGCATTAGGAGAATAATAATTTTCATCAAAAAATATTTCCCAAGTTTAATATTTATAATTTAGACAATAATATATTGTTTAATTGGCTGTCAAATGTTCAGTATTGCGTTAATAGTATATTAACACTTGTATATGGAATAGCCATTATTTTATTTCCCGCCTATATACAATTTTGCAAATTATTAGTGTTCGAGGGAGAATTTAATCGAGTAAGAAATGAACATTTTGTAATTAAATTTTGTAAGAAAATGTAGATAAATAAAAAACAAAATGAAATTGTATTAGTTTTTAACTGTAATAAAAGTATTATTGGTAAAATTATTAGATACTTACACCAAAGTATGTCCATGAATAGGTAAAACTAAGAAACAAAGAACTGGCAAGTTTTCAACAAACTTTTGTCGAATTTATAACTTGTAGAGCATACTCTCCTATGGACTTAAATTTAAGGGCATGAGAGAAAGGTACCAGTTGTAAAATAATAATAATTAAAATATTAGGTAGCGATTGACAAAGTTTTTTTTTCAACATTACTCGAGAAGACTCGTGTGCTTCATTCCTTTAAGTTTCCTAATTAGATTAACAATGCCTAAGACAGTAACAATTCCTATACTAACAAAGCTATTTAATAAATGTCTCCATAAGAGCAAAATCCCCAAAAGACTGGAACGAGGGTCTAGTAGTACTCTTACACAAAAAAGAGGACAAATGTGACCTAAAGAATTATATGTAAAATGGATAATTACCAACCGGTTGAAAAGGCTGACTTTCGTAAAAGATATAGTAGATCATCATACCATCTGCTGACAATGCGAACGCTGATAGAGAAGGCAAATGAGTACCAACTACCCATATTTCTTCCCTTCATAGATTATGAAAAGGCATTTGATAGTATCGACATAGTATATTGACATTTATAATGGTCTAAGACAGGGGGACGCGCTGGCGTATCTTGGCCCGCTCACACAATGTATTGACGAGCCACTTATGATGATAAGCTATAGAACACGCTATTAATAATTAACTATAATACAGAAGTAAAAAACTTCAAAATTTGTATATTGGTATAAAAACATTTAATTAAAACTTGTTAAAAGTGTCGTCCAAAATTAATAGATACATAACGTTTTCGATCTAGCTCAGATCATCCTCAGTGCCTTCTTTTGGTACTTGTAGCTAACACTTAAATTGCAGTGGAGACATTAAAATATGGTTTACATATTTAAATTATAATGTGACCCTAGGTCAATGACAATGGTTGTAAATTGTAACCGTTTCAAAAGATTTAAAAGAAACTCATTATAAATTTCGATTATTTTTTTTTTAATAAAACTACTAACCCCATCTATCTGTCAAGTACCTGTAGCCGACTCAAGGATTCTTCTGTAATTCCCAAATATATCCGGTAGATGAGCCTATTCATCAACTTGTCACTCACGCCCAATTTCAGAGAGCGCAAGATAGCGTCTCGCTCTTTTCTCTTAAGAACGTCCAACGTGTTTCCGAAGTGGGTCTCATTTAGAGGTGAGCTAAGAAATCCTTTTCTTATCCATATAAAGATAGATATTTATTTTTAGACTCTTATTGAAGAGGCTATAATGCTGATATATTTCTAATACATGTCGCAAGATAATATTGGTATGGAGTTATTCCAGATCATGGCCCAGTAGCGGTATCTTTTTATGGAATACCTAACCCCTCTTATCTAGTATGGCGGTGGATTGATATAGGATGTAGCCGAATCAATGGTTTATTTGGTTGACTGATTAAATAAGAAAAAAAAACAGAGCAGATTCAGGTTGTACCAATTTTTATTATACCTACTTTCAAGACAACGGGAAATAAGTATGAACTCAAAAAATAAAAATATAGTGTTTTAATTTTATTTAAAGGTTTAATTTCTCTATTATTCCTAGTTGATAAATAACTATATTATTTTCAATGTAAACAAATTTCGAAATTTGGGGTATATATATATATATATATATATATATATATATATATATATATATATATATATATATATATATATATATATATTCATTTTCTTTATAACTAATTCTTAATTTAATACGCTACAAAGCTTTTTTGTTTATGATAATGTAAACATAAAATGGTATTTTGGTATCCCTTTGGGATGACATAACTTTTAATGTTTTCTTTTTGTTCATTATTAAGAAATAATAAAGAATAGTTTTCTTGTAAACCTTCGATAAATCTTAATTTTTTTTTGCTCGTCCCCTTAGAGGATAAACCAGGGTTGGCGTCCAATAATAAATTATAATTTCATATTATCTAATTGTGCTTGGATTTAAGATACGATATAGTTTCTATATGTTAAAAACCCCACCCAACACTCTTCGACAATGAGCGATTCTGGCCTTGTATATATCATTGTAGCACGCCGTGCTACAAAATGTTAATACTTAAAGATCAACATGCTTCCTTGCTCGATTTGAACACGTAGTTCTTGTCGGTTAAAATGACACAGACCAACTCAGTTGGTTGGTCTGGTCTTTCTGAAATGTAGATTTACATTTTTTATAAATTTTTCAATGCCATATGTTTTTATGTTTGGAGTGCAAACTAAAACTGCACACTCCAAATCTGTAAAGTTGGTTACATTTATTTTATAAAGTTCTCTCCAAGACAACCATCCATAATAATTGCCATGTATAAGGTGCAATGTATATTTGACAGCAACGGTTTGTTCGAAAAAACCCATATTATTTCTAAGAGCCCCTTCTTTTATTCCAGGAAAATCCGCGAATCTCTAGAGATCCGAAAAAATCCACATAATATCAATCGAGAGGAAGGATACTACTTGTCTCCCATCTGGAATCTCAGTCTAGAGCCGCCGTCCGGTCCCGCTACCACGATACAGCCACATGATTGGCCAGCGCGCGCTTCTTGACGTTCGCGCCACGGAGTGTGCCGATACGTCCCGACACGACAGGTCACCGCGACTATAAATAGAGCGGTAGCGGAGTAATCGTCGGATTCACTCCCCGCCTCTCGACGCGTTAGTGTTCTGAGCTGTTGTA
This sequence comes from Diabrotica undecimpunctata, assembly GCF_040954645.1. Lineage (NCBI taxonomy): Eukaryota > Metazoa > Arthropoda > Insecta > Coleoptera > Chrysomelidae > Diabrotica > Diabrotica undecimpunctata. Next base: position 94,000,286 of record NC_092810.1, read on the forward strand.
CGTGAATCCCTGTCCTGGCATTTGGTTTTCACCTCTGGCTGCGTTGAGTAGTTGAGTTACTGTGACCAATTGCCCATCTTGGTAGTTAGTATTCGCCTCTGGTTGCGTTGAGTAACTGAGTTACCGTTGCTAACTACCCATCTTCCTGTCTTTTGTTTTCTTTTCTTTTTCTGTTTCTTTTTTGTTCTCCTGAAGAAGCTACATACAATTGTAGCGAAACGTCGAGATGAACCCACTTTTGGGTCACTCACAAATGACACGGTCCAAACCCGGAAGACGAATAAACTACTTTTCTGTCTTTTTCATTTTATTCGGATCTACTCTGTACGAGTACAAGAAATAAATTCGTTAAGGATTTTTGCTTAGTTGAATAGACATGTCATGGAATGCAAATTTTAGATTCACCATGTCTCTATTAACATCTTTATCAACGTCTGGCCATGTCTTGCAATTTTTAGAAGGCTTCAGATTAAAGCAGAAATCTGAATTTGTTTCGAAACTATCTTACCGATTTTTCTATCAGATGTCGCTATTGCGTCCATAACGAAGCCATTTTATTGTTGCTTTCTAATAAGACAGAGAAGATTATTTTTCACGTTAAGAACGGCTATGAATAACTATTCTGATGAGACTTATTAAGTCGAAATACGTATCAATAGATACATAGACGCTTTGAACGTGAAATCAAATCTTTTTTGTCTTTTTCATCTTTTTCATAAAATTGCTTACTTGGGCCTCAAATCTCCGCTCTGAGCTAGGCTCAGTTCGGCGACTTGGTGCTCAAGGGATTGGGCCCTACATGCTCGGGTTTTTAATAGTTTTTTTGTAGCTTGCGCTGGTTTTTGTTACTAGTTTTGTTGTTGGCCAAAGCCGTTTTTTGTTGTTTTTTGGATTTTTTTTGTAGGATGCCTAAAACATAAAATCAGAATTAGTGCATATTAATATAATAAATGATCCACTTAAAATTGACTGGGTGCACGCTGTACGTTGCGATTATCCACGAGTGTTATTCGCTACGAACTATCTTTATTGTGCGTTGTTGTTGTTTTTTGAAGTGTTTTCTCTCTGGTGTTTTGTTTTCTCCCTGGTGTGATTGTTGATTTTCTCTCTAGTATTGTGATTTAATTCTACTATTTGTTGTTTTTTTGTCATTTTGTAGATCAGTCCTTTATGCCAGACTCTGTCGAAAGCTTTGCTTACATCTAGGAAGGCAGCTCCTGTGAATTGTTTGTCATTAAATCCAGCTGCTATGAATTCTGTTAATCTGAGTACTTGTAGCTCACTGGATCTGATCTGATCTGATCTAATGTGATCTAAAATCGAATTGGGCTTCGAGTATTATATCTAATCTGTCTGTTTCAGCTTGGAGTCTGCTGAGTATTATTCTCTCTTCAATCTTGCTGATTGCAGGTAGTAAGCTTATTGGCCTGTAGTTTTGCGGGAATGTGCTGTTTTTCCCGGGCTTTGGTAACATTATGACATGGGCCTCTTTCCATCTATTTGGGAATTTCTTAAATCTTAGCATCGCGTTGATTATATTTGTTAGATATATCGGGACCAGGTCTTCCTCTTTGTCTTTCGACTTCTCAGCTATATTTTTTATTTGAAACTTCTCTATATTCTCGGCAAAATTTAGCTTGTTCGTATGATTTTTAGAGGCCAACTCTCTAACGACTGAACTACCAAGGGAAACACAATAACTATAAAATTTTTCTACACTTTTGGCGGTGTACCAAGAGGCAAGAGAGAGGCGAAGGGATATCTATTACTAAGCAAAAACTAAAAAAACAAAATAACAAATTAGGAAACATTCAATAAATGGACAGTAATTACGAATCTAAACATCAAAATTAGTATATTAGACGTATATGCCTCCAATGAAGATACATCAGTATAAGATAAAGATACGTTCTACCAAAAACTGGAAGAAGTACTCTCAAAAATAAGCAATCAGAAACAAATAATAATGATGGGTGACCTAAACGCAAGAACTGAAACAAGACAAAAGAATCCAGTTATAGGTAACTTTGGCGAAGAAATAACAAAAAATAATAACGGAAATAGACTAAGACTATATACGCAATTTGAATCAAAAATCATAAAATCATGAATGGATTCTATCCTCACAAAAATATACATAAATATATTTGACATCAGGACAAAAGACAATGAAAATCAATTATTGACTATATTTTAGTTAGACAGACATCTGAAGTGAAAATAAAAGATACCCAAGTATACAAGGGTTTAGAACGTGAATCAGATCATCACTTACTTAAATTTCGAGCTCAAATTGAACATAAAAATAATCATATCTCAACCGAAATCTACAAAATAACTAATAGGCACTAAAGAAATGGAGATCATGTTCTGGAATTGTTAATGGAATTGTTCTGATACTGTTAAACGGCGAAACAACACTATATTTCGCGGACTATCAAGTAGTCATGGGACAGGACCAGGAATATAATAATAATAATAATAATAAATGTCTTTATTAACAACAGAATAAATTTTCTTCACAATGAAATATAATATCAGTAGGGCGACATTCAGTTTGTGTACCACTGTGCAACAGCGGCACACAACTGCTCTTCCACCTAACCCCCCGAAAATAGGATAGATAGACTATATCTAAATAATGAAATTGTATTTACAATAAAACATAAAAATATTAAGTACATTTTATGGTACAATTTATAAATTATAAACTATTTATTTTTTTTAATTCTTAAATTTTTAAATTACTGTTCAGATAACAACTGCTCATAAATTAATCTCTTGAACTTGACTCTAGACAGATTTTTAATATTGTAGGACAAACTGTTAATATTGCAAGCAATTGAATATGAAAATGAACGTTTAAAAAAGGATGTTGTATGTTTAGGTAAAGTGAGGGTATACTTGTGTCTAAGATTAAGATTATGAACGTCCGTCCTATAAGTTATTCGATTGTACAGGTATGGTGGAACTCTCTCTTGAATGATTTTATGGTAAAAACATAAAGCATGGAGTTTCCGACGATTTTTCATATTTAGCCACTTGACTACAGTGAAAACATGACTTATCCTTTGAAATTTCCTGATGCCAAAAATCAAACGCAAACAAGAATTTTGCAATTTCTGTATTCTCCATGAATGAAATTCAGTGAGACACGCATTGTAAAGCACGTCACAATAATTTAATTTTGATAATACCAGAGCATTACATAATAATGACTTTGTGGCCCTACTTAATAAATTGCGGTTTTGATACAGTAATTTTAAAACGGCGTAAGCTCGTTGTAAACAAATACTTACATGACATGTAAACCTTAAATCTTCGTCGAACCAAACCCCAAGGCTTTTAATCTTTTTGCTAAAAATTAAATTGTCATTTCCTAAAATAATTCGATTGGCATAATTCTCTAAAAATATTTTCCTATGAAGATTCCTCCCAAAAATGATACCCTGAATTTTTAGATGTACTCAATTTTAAACAATGATTTTGAGAAAAAATCTGCAGCTGAAGAATGTCATGATTTATTGCATTTACCGCTTGATCACACTCATTTGGATAAAATGACATATAGAGTTGGGTATCGTCTGCATAATAATGTTGTGAACAGGACAAAAACACAGAAGGAAAATTAGATGTGTATATAGAGAATAAAATTGGACCTAATATAGATCCTTGAGGCACACCAGTATTAAGATCTAGAAATGAAGAAATATTTTGATTAAGTTTTACTGCTTGACATCTATTAGAAAGATAGGATTTCATTAGATCACCTGCTCTCGCTTCTAGACCATTATATTTTAAAATAGAGAATAACAAATTATGGTTAATTGTATCAAAAGCTTTTGAGTAGTCTAGAAGAATTAGAATTGATATTTTGTTTTGGTCATAGGCTCTAAAAATATCATCTGTAATATTTAATAAAGCAGAAAGACAGCTATATCTGGACCTAAAACCGGACTGCATCATAGGGATTATGTTGTCATTTTTTAAATGCGTTTGTAACTGAATATCAATCACGTTTTCCAAAATTTTAGATAATGTAGGCAGTACACTTACTGGTCTTAATTCATTCATGCTTTCTGTATTTTTAGTCTTCGGTAACGGAATAACATGTGCCCGTTTCCATTTAGTGGGAAAAATTGAATTTGTTAAGCAAAAGTTAATGATATGTGTGATATACGGTAGAAGAAAGGGAATACACAGTTGAAGCGTTAATATGTTAATACCATCATCACCAATAGCTTTACTTTTAATATTATTAATAATATGTAAAATATTAATTTCAGATACTGTTTTAAAGGTAAGAGAAGAACTGAGGGAATACTTAAAGTTATTTTCATAGAATATTTGTGTATCAATGTCTGCTTTCATGTTTGGTATGACTTCAATAAAGTGTTTATTTATCTCATTTGCATTCCACATGTTTTTAATTTCAAAGTTATTTTTGATTTTGCAATTATTTACCAAATATTTTAAGTTATTCCACATATCTTTAGAAGATTGATCATGTATGTTTTTAAAATATGATTTTTTCTCCCTTATAGTCATGGCTGTTACTAAGTTACGCAATACTTTGTAGTCATTCCATTGATTTATATTTCTAGTTAACTTGTAAGCAGTAAGTGCTTTATCCCTATCTAACATTAATTGCCTGATGGTATTCGTTAACCATGGAGCATATTTCTTTGAGATTCTAAAAGTCTGATATGGAACATGTACGTCAAGTAAAGTAATGATATTATTAGAAAGAAAATCGACTTTACTGTCTATATCTGGCAATTCATATATTATTCTCCATGGTATAGATTCCAGATCAGATTTAAATTGACTGTAATTTAAATTTTTGAAATTCCGAGTAGTAATAAATTTATTTGTATTAGATTTGACATCACAACCAAATTTTAAAACGACTAATTCATGATCGCTTATTTCTGGGATATGTTTTACTTCAATAGACAAGATTTTATCCTCAGTAGATGTGATTACATAATCAAGCAGAGTCGATGTGAACTGGGTGATTCTAGTTGCTTGATTTACCATCTGCTTTATATATATATATATATATATATATATATATATATATATATATTATTGTGATATTTAAAGTCTTGGTGCGCCAAGCAATAATTAGCTAATTAATTTTTTTGATTAATTAAAATTATTTAAATGATATGATTATGACTCTATCACAATTTTTAATTCTTTTATCTCAGGGTTAAATTCGTGCTTCAATATCTATGCTATTACATGTGAAAGGTAAGGTCCAGAGAATACCGGAATAATAAAAAACACATATGATCTAACACTATATATTGAAATAAAAATAATGAAATAATTCACACTCAAAAGTTTTCAATAAACAAATCTCATATAAGGATTCTCAAAATTTTGTTCTCCGTACGTGAACAATCAAAATTTATGGTACAAACAATATTAATTGAAAACTCAAAATTCCGAACTATTCTAACTCTCCTAATCAAAATATTTATATCCTTTCTAAATTAAGTGTAAAAAATTGTGTTATCAATAAAAGAAAAAACTGCAGAAAACAAAATATCTCTCTCTGACGATGAGTGGTCCAAATCCTTGTTCCTTGTAGACTATATTATCTCCTCTCAACCGCTCCCTATGTAATCAGCAATCTTACAACAGATTGTTGCAAGTATATCGTCGTTAATGATCTCCTTCAAAAGCAACAATCATTCAAATTATGACAGCCTTTCTCCTCTCGATAAACTGAATCTCTCGTTGGCCCGAGTGAAAAATTGACTCTTGGAATATCTTCTCTTTACGATAAACTGAATCTCTCGTTGGCCTGAACAGTGACTCTTGGAATATAAGTAGGAAAATATGACTTACAATATTTTGCTGCTTCAGCTTCTGTCAGATACACTAACTCCACAAAAAACTCACTAACATTCAACACTACTGCTTGCTACTTCTTGGGAACCACCAAAGAACAATCCCTGTTTGTCTTACAGAATTGGAAAATCAACTGATTCTCTTTTCTCTCTCCTCAATCTCGCTAAACTTTTTCCTACATACTTATCCCACCTTTTTCAATCTCCGCCAATCAAAACTCGTCACAATTCCCCCATTTTTTCATTTCGATAACAAACAAATTTTTACCTATAATTATAAAATTTCCTAAAACTTATTTACAAATAATATTTTCTATAATTCTTAAAAACTAACAAAAACCTCTATCTAAAATCTCTTCTATTTGTCCCTAATCACTGCATTAATGTATTTTGGAAAACCCCGTTCAATTGTCTTTTTGTTTTCACTTAAAATTATGCGGGTCACTCAAGTATAACAAAGAAATAATTTATGCAAAGCTTACTTTTTGTTTGGTACAGGTAATTCAAGAAATTAATAACTCTCCTTCTTCGAAATGTTTGTTGGATATTATCCTACTTATCTGAATTATTTTAATGTTATTGAATTTTGAAATATTTTTAAACAAACCAATATTTTTCTCGATTTTACATATCATAACAATATATATATATATATATATATATATTTATATATATATATATATATATATATATATATATATATATATATATGCATATCTTAAATTATACACGTGTTAAGCAATATCAAAACTAAACTTAGAAGATGGAAACCTAATTTCGTCATGTTCCGAATATATCTATTTGGGGGCAAAGATAAAAAGAGATATACACACTGAAACAGAAATCGAAGAACAAATTATAGAGGAAAAAAAAAATAATAAACTAGTAAAATAAATAACAAAAATAGTTATTAAAAAGTATTAAAAATAACTAAACTCACTACTTTGGTCTAAAACTATCTCTAAACAGATAAATACACAGCTATAGATACAACAATTTCTAAGTAGAATACTCAAAACTTGATAATTAAAAGTTCTCCTATTAGTTTTTAATAATTGTGTGTATATTAAACAGTATTTAATAGTTATATTACAATTAATAAGTATTCAAGATTCCCATTCAGGTAGCCAACGGAGTGGTACGGTGGTTAACGTGTACGGAGTGTAAATAGCTCCCCCCTAAATGGGGGAAGCTTTAAAAAGAAAGACGCCGTTAGGTGTAACTATTAACCAGACAATGAGTGCAAATAACTTTAAAAGTGATGCGGAGTCAGAAAATTATTTATCGGTCCCCGTACAAGACATGGATACCACTTTAAGTTCTGAGACAACAGCTGAAACCAGTCGCCAGGTCATTAGTGATAAAGCAAAGGATATTTATAAACAAAATAAAACACCTAAAGTTTTTAATCTAAGAAATGGAGATAAGTATAATTTGAGTAATATTTGTGTTTTTATCGAACGAAAAAATATTGAAAATGCCGGCCGTCTTCATCCCTTATTTGTGGGAGATATCTTACACAAAAAACTAAATGTTAACAATATTAACCAAATTAGATCTGTTGGAAAAAATAGAATAAAAGTTAGTCTAAAAACATGTTCTGATGCCAATGCTTTAGTAAACAATCCTCTTTTATCAGAAAATGATCTTGTAGCGTTTATACCAAATCATTTATTAGAAATTAAGGGTTTGATAAAAGATATTGATACTCAATTCGATACGAAATATATTTTAGATAACATAAAATCTCCTTCAACAGTAGTTGATGTTAAACGTACACATCGTAGAATAGAAAAGGATGGTGATATACAGTATGTCCCCAAAAAAACCATTATTGTAACTTTTGAAGGGAACACTTTACCTAATTATATTTCAATAAATAGTGTATATTTTTCGGTGGAGCGGTTTTTTAGCAGAGTTACACAGTGCTTCAGATGTCTACGCTATGGTCACATTTCTAGACAATGTAAAAATATTGAAGAGTTATGTATTAAGTGTAGTAATGTAAAAGCTGAAAATCATGTTTGTCACGATTCAGAAATTCGCTGTTTATATTGTAAAACAAATGACCACGTTTCTATTTCAAGAAAATGTCCTCATTATGAAAAACAACGTAAAATTAAGAATGTTATGGTTGAACAAAATATTTCCTTTATTGAGGCAAAAGAATATTGTGAAATGTCTTATTCTGGTATATCTGTAAACAATAGTTTTTCTATTTTATCCAACTCCAATTTTCCGCCTTTACCAGCGATTGAATCTAAGTCTGGAAATTCTAACTCCCTTTTACACTCAAATTTTAAGAATAATAACAATTACGTTTTGCCCACCCATCCTACACGAAGTCCTACCGGCCATAGCAATAAAAAACGTCGAATTTCTAATGACACTCCTCCTCCACAACCGATGTTTCCGTTTCAGTTTGGCCCTAATCAACCACTGCCTCGAAATAATAATCCACCAAATTATCAAAATTTAAATAACAAAAACATTGTAAAGTCAATTGCAGATTTTATAGTTGAATTTTTAAAAGGTATTCATACCATTGAAGATATCAAAAATTTGAATAATGATTTAATTCAAACAGGAATAAATAAAGTGTTGGAGGACACATGTAAAAAGTAACCTTCACTCCATTACCAAAGACATTAAATATTTGTCAGTGGAATGCACGTTCTGCTGTTTCGAATAAAAATAGTCTAATGCATTATCTTGTAAATAATAATATTGATGTAGCAATAATAAGTGAAACATGGTTTAAACCCAAAAAAGTATATAGTTTCGTAGGTTATAATGTAATTCGTAAAGATAGACAAGATGGTTTTTCAGGAATTTGCATTTTGGTCAAAAAGTCGATTTCACACCTAGAATTAAGCATAGTTTCCAATTTTAATGTCGATCTTCTTGTTTGTGGTATTAATATCAAATTCAACAATAAAACTTTAAGTATAATTTCCGTTTATAGGTCACCGGATATTAAAACCAACACAACTGATTGGGTAAATATTTTTTCGCAGTTTTCAACTCCATGTATTATTGGTGGGGATTTTAACGCGCATCATGCTACTTGGGGATCCCATAAAAACGATTCTATTGGTAAACAAATCATTGAAGCAAGCAATAATTGTGATTTTGTAGTTATGAATACTGGCGAACCCACGTGTATTACCCGGCCAGGATGCAATGATTCTATGATAGATGTTACCTTTTGCTCCTCGGACGTAGCTAGTGATATAGATTGGGCAGTTTACTCTGACACACTTGGATCGAATCATTTTATGATAAAAATAACTCTTGCAAGGCAGCAAATTCCGCAGGACATCACAATTCCGCGATATAGATGGAACCTAAAAGGAGCTAATTGGGAACAATATAAAGAGTTTGTGGAAGACTACTTTTATAACTTTACTGATGCAGAATATCCAACCACCAAAGAAAAATATGCATTCTTAATCAATTGTATAAATAATGCGGCACAAAGAACTTTAAAAGAATACAGACCGTTTAAGTGCAAAAATCGAACACCTTCACCTTGGTGGGATGCAGAATGTGACAACATAATTTCTGAAAGGAAACATGTACTGCAAGTATACAAAGCAAACCCCACAAAAGATAATTTTCTTGCATACCAAAAATGCATGGCACTTACTAAACGAACATTAAAAGAAAAAGCTAAAAAAAGTTGGATTGAATGGTGTTCCAATCTCAACAAAAATACTCCAACTAGCATGATATGGAAACAAGCAAAAAAAATGAATCGTAAAACAATAAACATTGGTAAGCCACATAATGATGATTTAATAGATGAGTTTTTTAATCATGTAGCTCCCCAGACTGTTCCTTTCACTGTAAATATCGAACATACGATCTTAGATAAAAAACATTTTTTGGCAAATAATTTTCACATTAATGAACTAAATTATGCTTTAAGAAATAAAAAAAGTACTGCCCCGGGTTTTGATCAAATAAAGTATCCGATGTTAGAGAACCTACCAATTATAGCAAAAAGTTTTCTTCTACAAATTTTTGATGAGATGCTTGCAGGTGAGTGCATTGAAGATTTTAGGAAAATTATAATCACACCGATTCCTAAACAAGGTAAAGACCCTAACTTGGCCCATTCTTATAGACCAATTTCTCTGCTATCATGTGTGCAAAAAACTTTCGAACGTATGATAAAACATAGGCTGGAATGGTGGCTAGATAAAAAAGACCTGCTTACGCCCTGTCAATTTGCATACAAAAGAGGAGTGGGTACGCTAGATGCACTTACAACCTTAGTAACAAATATTCAAAATAATTTCTCTAGAAATAACTTTCTTCCAACAATTTTTATTGATATTGAGAAAGCATATGACACCTTAAACTTAAATATTTTGAGTAAAAAAATGATTATTGATTTTAACATTCCTAAGGCAATAGTGTATGCTATTATCGGATTATATTCAGAAAGACATGTTTATGTCAGGGATTTTAACAACCATTTATTAGGCCCAAGATATGTTTTCACAGGAATTCCACAAGGAGCTGTCTTAAGTCCTTTTCTTTTCAATTTATACACAGCTGACCTACATAAATTAAAGTTGGAAAAATATCCTTTTAAGATCATCCAATATGCAGATGACTTCTGCATTTACTGTGAAACAAAGAAGAGAGATGAAGCTTTTGGATTTTTAATGGATACCTACAACGTTGTAGAAATATGGTTGGAAGAAAATCACCTTCAGCTGTCGGCCACAAAATCAGCAGTGACCATTTTCAGTAGACATAATATTCCCAATATCGAAACATTTATAGTAAAACAGCGAGAAATTCCTTTTAAAAAGGTAATTAAATATTTGGGCATTATACTGGATCACAAGCTCACATGGAAATTTCACATAGAATATATGTTAAATAGATGTGAAAAAGGCCTAAACTTTCTGAAAATGACAACTAAAACTTGGTGGGGAACAGATGTTCAGACTTCCTTACTTTTTTATAGAACTTACATTCGCTCTATCATAGATTATGGATGTTGGTTATATGGATCTGCCAGCAAGAACTTACTAAACAAATTAAACATATTTATAAACCAGTGTTTGCGTATCTGTATTGGTGCCATGAAGACAACTCCTATTGAGCCCCTTTATGTTGAAGCACGTGAGCCTCCAATTTCTCTTAGAAGACATTTCTTGGCCGAAAAATTTTTACTGAAAATTAAACACCAGAACACTTTCCTTTATACCGAATTAACAAATTTAAACAATTATGATTTAACGAATAAATATTGGATTAAGAAAAATTCTCCAACCCTATGTAAAGCTCTTAGAGAAAACACAGTTTGTGCTGATGAAGCTATTAATTTAAAATCACACACAGATATAAATGATTTTGAAGCTCTTTTTTATAGCGTTAAATTTATTAAACCAAATTATGTTAACACTGGAAGAGCAAATAACAACATTATAACAAGCATCCTATCCAATTGGGATTACTACAGTACTATCTACACGGATGCCTCCAAATCAGAAGACGGTACAGGATGTGCCTTTTACATCCCCATGGAGAAGGTAGAAAAAATGTTCAAATTAAAAGCAAATATTTCCATATTTAGTGCGGAAGCAATTGCCATATATCAAGCCCTACTTTTTGTTTCTAACAGAGATTCCTCCGTTATTATTGTTTCAGATTCCATGTCAGTTCTCACAGCCATTAACCAACCTTTTGTTCCAACCTCATACTCCAATCCCTACATAATATTAATTAAAAAATTAGTTAAACACTTTAAGGAAAATAAAAAAAATGTGATATTTATATGGGCCAAAGCACACAGTGGAATTAAACATAATGAACATGTGGACCAACTAGCCAAATTAAGTATTTATTCAGTGGATACCACAGAATTTCTACCCAGTATTTCTGATTTGGTTGCTTCACGCAAGGCAGTTTTAAAATATAAATGGAGTGACCTATGGTCTGAGTTTTGTTTTACCAACCCAAATAGATACACTTCTTTACACACAACTGTCCCTGTTGCACATTGGCACAGAACTTATAATGTCCCTAGGCGTTATATAACAACCATATCTAGGCTTAAATTTGGACATGCTTGTTTTCCTGCTCATCTTGCAAGGATTCATGTGATCGAGAGTAAAAACTGTTTGGAATGTGGAGTAGAAGGTGACCTAGATCATGTAATTTTTGGTTGTGCCAAATATAATTTGGAATCCACCTTATTATATAATAATATAGTTCGTATTACCGGTAAATCTCCGTTTAACGTTTTATCTGCCCTAGCAACTCAAAATAAATTAATTTACGATTGCATAATCGATTTTTTGACCAAATGTAATATTTTTCTTTAGTTAAAAAAAAAAAAAAAAAATTTGTTTTTACTTTTTACCTTTGTTTTCTCTCCTTTATATGTTTAATCCTATTTACTGTGTATGTTATATATTATAATGTCCTGATGGTCCCCTGGACGTGAAACGAGTGACCCATGTTAATTGTATATGTTTATGGATATATATGTGTATGTATTATTTATATTTTTTCTCTTCTTTTTGTTAAATGTTGTAAATTTATCTATTTTAGTCTATTCGATTGCAAATAACTCAAAAACTTTTTACTGTACCTAATGAGATTAAAAGATCATGTAACTGGCTGTATGGCAAACTGCCGAAGCCATAAAAATAAAAAAAAAAAAAAAAAAAAAAGTAGAATACTCATATACCTATATATAAATATTACGCATTAAATATCGACAGAGATAATAAAGTCGTGCCATTTATAAAACCCAAACATGTGAAAGAACAGACACTCAGGTAATCAATTTTACGATATTTTATGCCACGCTACTATATTATTGAAATGTACAATTTACATTATAACTTTTTGTATTTCTTATTACTACTTATTAAATCCATAGCTCCCTTTCCTTAACAAACTACCAGGTTGTTTTTTTTTTGTGATAAATAAATCTTAAAGTTCTGAGGAGATTTTTTAACCATCCTTGACAATCTCAACCATCCTACAGTCAGCGTTCACGTTTCTATGCACTAAAATAAGATGTTTAACATATCTCAGTGCAGTATTTGAATTTGTTTTTTTATTTCGGAAAATCAAAATGAACAACAGAATACGGTATGCCAGTATGAGCAAATTAATAGATAATTTATTTTAAATCTTTTGCACCGACTTTATGAACTGAATATGATTTTAAACGTTAATTAATTTAAGTGGCGATATATTATCTAAACCGTTACGGTAAATAGAAATCCAAAATTAATTAATTAAGTAATTATTAGAAATTAAAAGACTAATAATCATAATTATTATAAATTTAAATTAATCATAAAATTATCCATTTTAAGTCCGATAATTTGTATTTGTTTTTTATTGTTAAAAAGTTGGCAAATAGCTTTTCATATTGTAAATGAATTAAATAAAAAAAATTCTCTACTGCCCATTTTATAACTCTTAAAAGTTTGCTACAATGTCATCATCTAGCTGGCTGGATGATGACATTGTAGGATTAATAATTTTAAAGTAAAGTATCTGTGTTTGTACTGATAATTTGTTTATTGTATACAAATTAAGCACTGTATACAAATTAAGAAGTGATTCAAAATAAAATTTACAGGTTCTTTAAACAAAACAAAAGGTGCTAAAAAATATTCGAGTAGGTACTTACTTTAAACAAAAACTCGTAAATAACAAAAATATTGGATATAACAATTATTTTGGTTTGTACACATGAGAATTAAAAAAGCAGTCTATACAAATAGGTGGTTTCTTCGGACATGCTGGACAGATATATATCACTTGTTTGTTGTGAGCAGCTGCATATGTTTTGTTATGTTGTTCTGCTAAACGAGTGTAACAAATTTTACACCGCATTCTTTTTTCTGTTGCCTTTAGTTCATGGTTTTCATGTCTATTACTGTCTGTAGTTGTAACTGCAAACACAAATTTTCTCTAAATATTATAATTGATATGCGGTTACTGCGTACTGAATTATGTATAATTCAGACATTAACTACCTGTTACGGCCTCAACTGCAATTTTTGTGAACCGCTTAATTGTATTTCGTAAAGCAGTAGAGTACGATGACATCTGGTCGGACACGTCAATAAATGATTAAGTAGAATTGTAGGGACAAATAGCGGTATACGTTTATTTCAGACACCTCCTTCTGTTCGGACTTAATCCAAACTGGCAACAGTGCTCCCACGCCTTACCCCTCGCTGCAGCATCGCGCTGTCCAAAATTTGACTATGCGAAAGATTGCGAGGAGAGAAATTCTTTCTCTTTTACGTTCAACTGCCGATCTGAGAAGACACACCGCTGTTAAGTTTCAACTGCTGCACGGTGAATCATACGATCACGTGTTAACAATAATAATAATAATTGTAAGTGATAATATTTCTTATATAAAGCAGAGAGCAAATAAATGGTAACTGCATTATCTATCAAACAATTTAAAGGTATACTGTTTATAATTGAAATACATTTCTACTGAATAATAAGTACTTTATTTAAATACACACAACAAAAAGAACCACCGCTTAATGGAAATATACCAAAAAGTCAAAGGAATAATCCGAAGTAATTATACCTAAACCGGCCGAAATATATATTTATTCGGCTACACTTGGACGGTGTTAGAGAAACCCTGCCCGCTTCATGGCCCTCTTCCCGATGATATAAACTAAGATTTATAGCCATTCAACACAAATAAATATATTTAAAATATATATTCTGCAAATTGCTACGTCATTCAATGTGCAAGAATTCACGGCGGCCCACTGTATAGAACGGATTATAGGATTCTTCCCACGTGTTCACAGAACAATTTCAATGCTGACATTATTGTTTCGCGTAAAATAAAAATTCCAATAACAATTCGTTCAAGAAATTCTTTGTAATAATTAGTTTTAAGATTGATTTGCTCAAGCAAAAAATTTATTAGTGTTTATCTTCATCATCGTTAACATTATACTTACTGATTTTAAAGTGCCTCCATATATACTTAACCATTTTATACAGCGTGGAAAAAACTTATGGAATAAAATTATTTGTGTCCTTATGTTAGAAAATAATAAAAAACGTTGAGATACAATAACTTTTAAATTTAAATGTGCGCTTTTTAAACATAAATTTAAATGTACAGGGTGATCCACGCAAGTTTGTCATAGTCCATAATCTGTATTTTAAATGTATTTTAAATGAAACACTCCGTATATGTTTATGTTTTTAAAAGCTCCTTAACAACCCGATCTCAACGAACTTATCATATAGGGTCTATTAAAAATAATACAAGGTGAAATTTTGAAATTAAGTATAATTTACTTCAAGACAATTAATTCATAGAATACCTGAGGTCATTGATTGGATTACATTAAAATAAATGCTCAAAATGTTCTCCACCTTGTTGATGGCAATAACACCGTCTCCTATAAGACTCGTCCCGAACTTTGTTTAAAGTTTGAGGTGAAATATTCCGTATTTTTGTAGTTATCCTTTCTTTGAGGTCTTCAATGCTATTTGGATGTGTTGTATATACTTTGTTCTTGAGATAACCCCACAGAAAAAAATCCAAAGGCGTAAGATCTGGCGACCTAGCTGACCACTAAATAGTACCCCTTTGTCCAATCTATTTAGTGAAGAAGATTTCATTCAAGTAATTGCTCACCATTAAAGCATAATATAGAATTGTACCATCCTGCTGGAACCAGACAGTTTCATGTGGTAGGGTCGGATCTATTGGATTGGGATATAAGTTAGCCAACTGAGGAAAAACATCGTCTCTTAGCATGCTTAAATATTTTTACGCTGTCAAATTAACATCTACAAATAAAGGACCAATAATATGATCTCCTATAATACCTGCCCAAACATTCAACTTTTAAGGATACTGAATGTGTGTCTCACGCATCCAATGAGGATTCTCCGCTGACGAATATCTACAGTTCTGTCGGTTTACCTCTCCATTCAATGTAAATGTTGATTTATCATAAAAAAGAATTGTGCCGAGAGCTATTTTATTTGTGTTAATTTTATCCGTCTTTCTTTCGCAAAAATCCATTCTACGATCTGAATTGTCTTCTGTTAGCTCCTGTACAAAAGTCAATTTATATGGATGAAGCTTTTCTTCATGGAGACACCTTAGGATAGTTGTGTGACTCACAATATTTTGACGTGCAATTTGACGTCAACTTGATGTTGGATTCTCTGCAACACTTAACAAAATATCCACTTTCACCTTATCTTCAATGAAGTTCGGTTTTCTTTGTAATGGTTTGACATGTCCAAGTTCTTCGAATTGTGCATAAATTTTAGAATAAAATTTGTGCTTTATCTAACGCGATAGTGCTTTCGCAGTGAATTTAAGATGTTTTTATTGTTCTGAAGCTATTTTCTTGTGGCATTTTAAATTAATTACTATTTAACTGGGAATAAGCCACAATTAAAGGTTAAAATACGTTTATTGACGTTTCAATTTCCACTTCGGAAATCGTTCTCAAAATACAAACATTAGTAAATTAAACAAATTTTGTTTTTGTTACTTAGTGAAAAATTCTTCTATTAATTTAATTTTATCTGACGTCAATGATTATATCAATCTGTTTATATTTAATTGAAACGTCAATAAACGTATTTTAACCTTTAATTGTGGCTTATTCCCAGTTAAATAGTAATTAAGATGTTTTTAGTGATTGTATATCATACTTGTTTAGATTTAAAACCTATATTTAATAATGAGGGCACTTAAGAAACAACGAGCAACGGCAAAGTCCGCTTTAATGCGAGCATATAATTGGTGTGATCAATTTTTAGATTCTCAGTTAACTATAATAGAAATACAATTAACAGACAAATCAATAACTAAACATTTTGAACGTTATAATGTTACACAAGGTAACATAGTGCAAGCTACTTACGATGCCGATGCTCTTGAAAATCGTGATCTTATGGAACAACACTATCAATATTTAACTTTATTACGCGAAAAGTGCAAATCTCTCGTAGAGTCAAATCTACCCACTCTTGCCACTCAAACTCACACTGTTACAAAAACCACGCCTACTAATGTAAAGCTACCACAATTATCTCTTCAAATCTTCTCAGGCAACTAACATAAATGGATATCATTTTATCAACTCTTTACCTCTCTAATCATTGATAATCCGTCTCTGACAAAGATTCAACGGTTTATATACCTGAAATCTTCCCTAAAAAAATGAAGCTCTCACCTTAATTGACTTGCTCTAATTAACCCACGAAAACTTTACCATTACTATGACCTCTTGGAAAAACGATACACTACCAACTTAACTATAATCAACGCGCACTTAAAATTAATTTTGGAATACCGCATCTTCACTAAGGTTAATGCCCAAACACTCAGAGACTTCGTAACTACAATAAGAAAACATATTCAATCCTTAAAGAACTTAAACATTCCTGTACATACTTGAGATATCATCTTAGTTTATATTTTGTCAAGAAAAATTGACTATAACTCCAAAAACAATACGGAGAAAAAAGAATTAAATCAGATTTACCCACATTAGACGAAAAACCCACAACACTAACTTCTCGCATCCGTCTCACAATTCAGGCACATCTCAAGGTCAAAGAACTACCTATCCTTAAGGCAATCAACATAATTGGATATCCAATTCAAATCAAACACATTCTGAAGTCAATTCCAGAATACATAATTATCGTCAAACTCAAGAACAATCAAACCCTAATTTAAATTTTAATAAAAACCACACAGAATTCGACGACATGCCATCCTCCCCTGGCAATAACATTCTCCCCGAGTCTTTCACAGCGGTATCTCTAGATACCACAGGCGACAGCAGGTTACATTCTCCGCTAAACCTTGTAATGTTCTATTAGCAACAATTAAAATAACTATTCGATCAAAATTAGGACATATTATGATAAAAGTCAAGGTGCTTCTCGATAATGCTAGTCAAAGTAGCTTTATATCAAGAAATCTTTTCAAAAAAATGAGCTGTAAAACCCACCAATAACTACTTTACTTACTTAACTACTACTTACAAAAATGTTTAATAAAATCCTTTATAAAAAGGTATATAAAAACCCAGTCAGGCTATGTTAAATAGACAAAACGTTTTCGGAATAAATATTCCATCATCAGTGTCAGGTTAATGCATAAATGTAGCCACTAAATATGGGGTTAAAAACCCTTTAAAAATTACTAATTGAAATTTAGTTTACATTATTTCTTATATAAAATTAAGATGGTAAAGTTACCGTTGGATTGGTAACATGGCGACATATGTTGCAAGTCCTGAGACGGTATGTCTACGAGACATACTCTCGTAGACATACCGTCTCAGGACTTGCAACTTAATGTAGAGTCATATGTCGCCATGTTACCAATCCAACGGTAACTTTACCATCTTAATTTTATACAACAAATATTGTAATCTAAATTTCAATTAGTAATTTTTAAAGGATTTTTACCCCCATATTTAGTGGCTACATTCATGTATTAACCTGACACTGATGATGGAATATTTATTTCGAAAACGTTTTGTCAATTAAAATACATTTCTACTAAGTAAAAAGTACTTTATCAAAATACACACAACAAAAAGAACCACCGCTTAATGAATATAATACAAAAAAGTCGAAGGTATAATCCAAAGTAATTATACTTAATTACTTGTAGCCAGCCGAAATATTTATTCGGCTATACTTGGACGGTGTTAGAGAAACCCTGCCCGCTTCACCTTCTCTCGCACTAAACTCCGTTATTTCATCTCCGTGTTTGGTACTTATAAATAAAATATCTCTTTTGTCCCTCCACTTAGCTACAACTATATCATCCTTCTTTTCTCCATAAATTTCACCGCTTTTAATTTTCTTTTGAACAACTGCCACTGGATTTTCCTTGCGGTTACTCCGTAATGTACAGACCAAATGTGTATTATTTGCAATTAATTCTTTAGCTAAACCAACGCTATTATAACAATTATCAGCGACCAGTGCGCGGCCATCTCCCAGTAGTCTATTTATAAGTTCAAGAACTGTTTTATTGGCTACGGGTATACCTTTTTATCTAGTCCACAATAAATCTTCATATGATACGTATAGCCACCCTTTAGACATAACTTAAAAACCTTAAATCCAAATTTGTGTTTTCCCCGTTATGATATTCGTCCTGAAAGAGGAATCAGGCTTTAGTCAATACATACGTTTTCACCGGGTTTCATGCACCGTCAAAAATCCTAAACTTGAGTTGGGTGATCATAAACTTATTTATTTTTTTGATCCTTTACATTTACGAAGAGCAACTACAAATAACTGAATTACCAATTCGTTTAATTTTAATAATAAAAAAACTTCTTAGATATTTGTTGAGCATTTTTATAGGAAAGATAAAACAGCAGCCTTATAGATGCGCACCTAAACTTACCGATGTGCATATTTGACCAACAAACTTTCAAAAAATGAAAGTGAAATTGGCTACTCAAGTTTTAAGTGGGATAGTTGCAAGCGGTATGCAAGCTTAAATGGCCTTAGGATATCTACCCCTTGATGCTGCAGGTACTATTGAAGTAATAAATAAGTTTGATATATTCAATTCCACCAATATATGTCACACAAATAAATTTAAAAATGTTGTTAAAGGTTTAGACTACCAGCTCAATTATCTCGACGAGATGTGGACATTTTGGATATCTTGAAAATATATAAACAAAACATCTATGCAACATTATGATCTAAATTTCGTACCAGTTGGATGGTGACAATAAAAAGTCTATAAGTTCTTTGGCAGCAACTGGAAAGGGCAGTATTTATTTACTTAAAAATCAGACGAATAAACCAAGATATTTTAGAAAAATTTTTCGGAAATATAAGACAGCATGGGGGAAACTCTATAAACCCTATTCTAATTCAATGTGAAACAGCATTCAGACAATTATTTTGTCTTAAATTTTTTATACGTGGAACATATGAATTGTGCAGATGACTTAAGAACTATAGTAACAGTCTTAAATATTATCAAACATAATATTTTCGGGCCTATAAATGTTACAACAAATATAAATGCCGCTATATTGATTCTTAATTCCAACTATCGATACAAAAATATATTTACAGAAAATGCATCGATTTATATGTAAGTAGATGTTTGATCAAAAAATATTTACAAACATTATTGCATTGTGTGTAATAAAGTTTTTCAAGAGGCTGAAATTAGGAATGACAGTAATTTATTTACTAGACTGAAAGCATACAGTACTCATGCATACAGCATTGTTTTGGCACTTTAAAGACAGCAAGTTATCATTTCGTTTCGTTTATTTACCAATTGGAAATGATATATTTCCTATTTCGATCAACTTTCTTGAAAAGTGGAATTTCTAAAACTAACTTTGTTCAAAGAGATGTCAAAAATACAATTTGACCATCCATGTCTTAACTTTCCAATGTCATACATTGTCAAACTATTTATTAGATTAAAAAACTTTTATTCGTTGAAATATACTAATAGAGATCTACAGCATTTAAAACAATCTAAACCAACTAAGAAAAAAATAGACATTTTATCTCATATTTCAATTCCGAATAAAAATTTTACGTTCAATATTTCTTTATTTTGCAGAAAGAATCATCCGTGTTATTTTATTGGCTTAGCTGCAATATTTAAATTATACTTTAGCCACAGTATATTGCTTAAAAAGAAAGCTATAGTTATTCTTTTCTTTGCCCATTTTCGATTTGTTATCGAACTTGATACTTTCAAAAGTAATCACTAGACCTCGGTTTTTTCACCGCTTATTCTAAAATATAATGACCTTGTTTATATTACACTGAAAAATTAATTAATATATTTGAAAAGCTTAATGTGAAACAATGACAAGCCACACATGAGTTCAAAAAGAGTTAGTGCTATGATCGGTTAAAGTAATAGTATAACAAGCTACTAAAAATTGATTTCAGCCCGTCGTTAATAGATGACGCGACAAACCTATGTTAATAGTGTTGCATAGATCTAGTTTGTCTTAGTATCTACTCGACATAATGACAAGTCACATCAAAATGGCGAACATGGGCGAAAGCGATTCAGATATTTCTGTGAGTTCTGACGATTCTAGTAAGACAAATACTGAAGTTCAGTCGACATTCGATGGCAGTGACCGTGATCCTGACTATGTACAATCTAGAAGTGACTCAAGTGATGAAAATACAGCGGTACGTAATTTTTTTGTTAAATGTGGCTTGTCACGTTATTACCATTAAAGATTAAAGTATGATTGTTGTGGCTTGTGACATGGCTTGTTATATTATTGCATTTTGTTGTAGGATAATGAACAAGGTCCGTCAAGAAAAAGGACAAAACCAAACACACCCGACAAAACTCCAACAAGTCGATGGAGACAAAGCAATGAACACTGTTGTTCAAGATCAAAAAGAAAAATTCGACGAAATTTAGGGCAACCATATGTAAGCGACAAAACGAAAAAAAATGTGCCTGGTCGATAATTGGGACCGCCTTGCAGTTGCACTAAGAAGTGTAGGGAAAAGCTGCAGGGCCACGAGAGCAATATTTTTAACGAATTCTGGAATCTCGGTTCATGGCAGTTACAAAATAGCTACTGATTCGGATGTATAGATATTGTTAAGAAGAAAAGGTCCTACCGAAAGAAGAAAAAACATCAAGAATCGCATAGAAAGAGCAATGCAGTCTACTCCATTAATGTTAATGGTGAAACTACACGTGTCTGTTAAACAGAATTTTTAAATATCCACGGACTCCAAGCTTCTAAGGGCAGAGTAAATAACATTGTTAACAAGAAGATAGAAGGAAATCTAGTGCCAGAAAGAGACAACAGAGGAACGCATACAAACCGTGTGAACAAAATATCTGATTCTGAAATACTTAGTGTTAAAAACCACATACATTCGATTCCAAAGTATCAAAGTCACTACAGTCGACACAAGAACATGAATAAAGTTTATCTGGATCATAACATGAGTATAGCCAGTCTCTATTTGGATCGATATGCCCCTTGGTGTACAGAAATGGGAATTGAACCAGTCAAGGAGCATACTTACCGTAAAATATTTTATACCGAGTATAATATTGGATTCAAGCTGCCAAAATCAGATACTTGCAAGACATGCGACGAAATTAATATCCAAATAGAGTCAGCAAAATCAGAAAAAAATGATTATGGTGAATTAACAACAAGACTTAACTTGCACAAGTGTAAGGCTCAGGCAATGCAACAACTACTGAAGAGCAAAACAGCTAAGTCCAAAATTGATAACAGGACATGTGTTATATCGTTTGACTTGCAGCAAGCGTTACCGATTCATAAATTAACCACTGGTCCTGCATTTTATTGCAGGAAAATCTGGATGTATAATCTAGGAATCCATGATTGTACGGAAGACGCTGGTCATATGTGTGTCTGGACGGAAAACATTGCAAAAAGAGGAAGTGATGAAATTGCATCACTACTCATAAAATTTCTAAGCTCAAAGATAGGTGAAGTAGAGCATCTCGTTTTCTTCACGGATAATTGTCCCGGGCAAAACAAAAACTGGCTTTTAATGTCTTTATGGTTCCAGCTAGTGAAGGAACAAAAGTTTAAGTCTATTACACACCATTTTTTAGTCAGCGGACACACTCACCTTCCCTCCGACAGGGATTTTGCTCTTATAGAAAAACGACATAGAAAGTATGCTCCGCTTGTGTACTCTCCTGACGAATGGCAAAAAATTATAAAAGAATCTTATAAAAAGAAGCCCTTCAACTTAACTGTTATGAAGCAGGAAGATTTCCTGAATGTACAACCACTCTTAAAGAACATTAAAAAGAGTACTCGCACTGATGACCAGCAATCTTTGGATTTTTCCAATGTTTTTTCCTTTTTGTTCAGAAGTGATAACAGACAAGCATTTTACATTAAACATTCTGTGAATGGTACCTATAACCCCGTTAGTGAAGTCAAGAAGTCAACGTCCTAATGTGCTTACTGTATCTGCTTTAAAACAGAAGTATATTTAGCCCATTCGGATTGCAAAAAAGAAACTCGAAAATGTAAGATCATTATTACCCTACATACCTTTAGTGTATCATCCATTCTACAAGAGTTTACAAGAGGATGTCAGCCCTGATGTTGCTGATGAGGTCGCCGAGTTGGTTGATTAAATAAGATTTTGGGTACTTATCATTAATGTAATAATGTAACAAGCCACATTTTTTTTAAATATAGACTGTTTTTATCTTAACTTTGGATAATTTTATTAATATTGTTATAAATATAGTTCCATAGCGCAACATGCACCCACATATCTAAATTAAAACAACAAAAGTTGTTACTGGATTTTATAATATTATTTTTAACATTCAAAGTCAAATATCTCACTTTTGCCTTTTTGAGGCTTGTCATTGTTTCACATTAAGCTCTTCATTTATTAATAAAAGGATAACGTAAATATCATTATGGCTCTTTTCCATTTTTCGAGTGGCACACATACTAAAAAAGTGTCTCACGGAGGAACTGATCAAAATTTCATGTTAAGTATCTACCAATTTTGATATTTTGTTATCGAGAGCTAATTATAAATTCGAATATCTCTTCTTAAATAATTTGGTGTGTATTTAAAACTAAAATTGTTTTTTTTTAATTTATTGTTATTGTATATAATGTGTTAAAAATGAAATAGTTATTTTATTAACAAAATTCTGATTTTGTAGGAATAACTTGATTATAAATTCATTAATAACTATCTATTTATAAATCTTTAAAGCAGCTTATTCCATATCAAGTGGCGAGCCCTTCTACGAAATAGTTAATCGCGCAGACAATAGAATATCTGTGATTAGACCCATGCAGTGGCATTGCAATATTAAACCAATTAAATTATTTGAAATCGCACTAATTACAAAATCATTACTCCCTTAAATAATAAATGGAGTTTGATTGTACACAAACTATTTTATAGATACCAAACTTTTTGTTTGTTATAATACCATCTTTAATAATTGATACTCTATAAAGTTTGGTAAAAGTAAATTTCTAATTTAGTATGAGTAACCTTAAAACCGTAACTATAAAGTCATTATTAATGACTCCTTAATGACTCGTTAAGGACATACAACGAACTGATAAGAACTATTTCCGAGAATTTCTAGTTACTGGATTTCAAACGAGTTCGTAATTTAGTCTCATTATGTTGTCGAGTCTCAACATAAAAGGTGGTACCACGCGTATTAGAACTATTTTGTAGAATAGAGATGGTTAAGTGTAGTACGAGTAAACAGATCAGATTGACACTAGAATCCAAAGGAATAGTTTACAATGTATTTAAATATATGCAAATACTGTTTCCTAAAGATAATCAAATCAGTATTAAATAACGTGTGAGTGAAGATACTGGAGTATCTTTAGGTATAGTAGAAATGATCATTTAACAATCGAGTATGTTCAAAAAAGCAGAGTTAAATAATACACTCAAATTTCCACCTACAACACTTGTTAAAAAAGCAACCATGACAGACTTGAGGGAGTTTGACAAACAGTTTATTAGAAATACCATTCATCGTTTTCATGAGACTTAAAGTTGTCGTGTATCATTGAAGCTTTTGCAGAAAAGGCTCGAAGAGGTGTATGAGTGGACTGGAAGTGCGAGTTTTCTCTACATAATTGTGAAAGATTTGGGATTTAAATGGAAGAAAACGAAAAATAATCGACGTTTATTAATTGAACGAAATGATATAATCGCTCTAAGTTTTAAACATTTGGACAAAATTAAATATTACAGAAGTGAAGGTAAGTCAATTGTATATGTTGATGAAACCTATGTACATGCAGGACACACTACGCCAAATAGCTAGACAGATGACAGTGGCAAAGGATTGTTCAAAAACATTTCAAAAGGAAGTAGGTTGGTTATCCCACATGGTGGTGGGGAGATGGGTTTCACACAGAATGCCCCTTAGATTTTTAAGTCAGGGGCTAGAAGAGGGGATTATCATGATGAAATTTATGAAAAATGGATCAAAGAACAAATAATCCCCAATTTGCCTGATGGATCTGTTGTTGTTACTGATATTGCGTTACATAATAATGTAAAAATTAATAAAGCACACACCAGCAATTCTAAAAAAATGGATATGATATCTTGGTTGACAGAAAAAAATTTACCATTTTTACATTGTCAATGTTAAAACCGCAGTTATATGAAATCAACAAACGACACAAACAAGATCATATTCAATATGAATTTGGCAAAGTGCTGCAAGAATGTGGACATGTTTCTTTAAATTATCCGCCATATCATCCAGACTTGAACCTTACAGAAATGGTTTGGGCGCAAATAAAAAAACGAAGTTGCAAAACAAAACGTTACTGAAGAATTAAGGATTGCTTTATATGATTCTAGTGGTGACGACAGTGCATCCGATTATGAAAGTGAATAATATAATTTAACATTAGGATGTACCTATGTAACCTATGTGAATATAAGTTTTCCAAACTGTCCTGTATGTATGTATTATTTACTTTATTACAATCATTTTGTATATTCTTCTATTTAACTTTGTGGCGCTTAAGTGAGTAATAATATAAATAATAAAGATTTTAAAGTTAAAACAATCTTTGTAATTGATTATTAATTTATTAATACTGTAATCTGTAATAATTTATTAATACGTATCTATGGTTTCACATACAGACAATATATATGTATATGATATATTATAACAATATGTAATAAAATGTGGTACAATATTGTCAAAAATATAATCTAATATCATTGTTTAATAGATTGTGTGTACATATCTTTAACAATTTAATTTAAATCAAAAGTATTTTTTGGAACGCCACTGCTTTGTTTGGTGAGGCTTTACTGTTCCTAGAAATTTCCGCCACTACAGTTGAAACATACTCTACCTTTTCGTTTGATATAGTCACGGTTTGAAACGTGTCTTAAATTTTAATGTGAATATTGTACACTAAAAAAATTATAATTACAATTATTTACAATAAAGAATAAAAAAAATCAGGTATATACACCTATTTGTTGTTATATAATTATAGTAGACCAAATAAACTATATTACAAATTATACGTTGTATTGATGTATAAACAATAAAATTCATGACACAAGAAATTTGACAGCCTTGTTACGCCTTGTTACGCCGTGAACGCCAAAAAACAAAATGATAATGAGACACAAAAGACTAGAAAACTTTTAATTTTAATTTTTAATCATTGTTTTAAATTCTAAAATTAAAAGGACGGCATTCAAATGTGATACTATGTTGTAAATATATGTGTTTGTGATCGTGTATGTGTTTATCCTAAAAAAACAACCAATTTAAATAAAATTTAATACCTATTTTAATGCAAGTCTACAAAAGAATTATTTTGGAAAAATATACATAAGTTGTATATAATAGAACGCATAGAAAACATTTATCAAAACTCACCTCTTTCAACAAACAGCTGAGGTTAATTACTTTAGCTCGGCCCAAGTAGTATGAACGCATGGGTGTAGGTACTCCGAAATAATTATAAAAATGTTATCCAACTGATGACACACTGAGGTAATTCCTTGTACTGATATGTAAGTATCATTATATTTTTGTGTTACATATAAACAACTATACAACATATTTATACACCAGTTAACATGGGACTGAAGCTGGTTCTTTTGAATCTTACTTCACATTGTATAGCTATTGACTGCTGTATCTATTTTATGCTACTTTTCGACTTTTATACTACTTTCATGTCAATCAATACTGTCTATTGCTGACCACCATTTATATTTTTGTATTTTTATATAACTGACTATTATGAAGTCCTATATTATTCTTAGTACCACTTTAAATAAAAATTTTTAAGTTGTTTATATAATATCGGCTTACTATATCATCTATTTGAGTATTTATTTTCCTAAGGGCCTGATGATACTGTTTTAACTTGTAAACAGCGAAACCAATCGCCCAATCTTTTTCTTAATAAATACCGACAACAACTTAACATGGATTGTGACTATACGGCCTTTTTCCCTAACGTTTCTAACATTCATAATTTGATACTATTTTCGTCAAAATCCTCTTAGCTTTAAATAACAAGCAGGTGGGTTTTTTGTACGAGAAAATAAATTCTACCGTTTAGACCAACCTAATTCTTTTAACCCTAAAGGGAATGTACATAAAAAAGTAATCTTTTACGGAAATACAATTCCGAAATCGTAAAAGAACGAGTCCATAGAAAATGAAATTTGTTGATTTCTTAAAATACGAAACTTACAAAGTAATCTTAGAAATCAAATAATTAGTGAATTTATTTATTTACCTTCTTGCAAGTGTCTCTTAAGTATGTATGAGTTTTTGACTCTAAATTTGACTTTGAAAATTGCAACAAATAGACAAAGCAAAATCATAAAAAAACCATAAAATTTAATATTAGATTAAAAATTAAGAACATAGTCAAATCGCCTTGCAACTTTTTGCGTTTGATTTGGAAAAGTGTCAGAAACGGTTGTGAATAAAATACATGGTGGTAAAATGAAAATTTTATTTTATGCATAAGAAAAATGCGTTTCTATTGTACATGGAAAATAAAAAATTTGCAATTTAGAAAATAATGCCAGCGATGAATTCAATTTTTTTACTCAAGGGTTTTCGATGCCACTGAATACGAATATGATGACGACGATATTTCTTGAGCTACCTGGTGCCCAGGATGGACATCATCTCCTGGAGCAAGTTAATTGTATTGTCAATCAGTCGACACTCATTTCTCACAGGTTTTTTAAGGTAACTGGACACGAATATGATAACGAGGATGGTCCTCAAGCGACCTGGTGCCCAGGGGGACCTCGTCTGCTGGAGTTTTATGTTATTTTTATTCGAAATTAGTAAAAAGTCTTTTGAAGTTGACGAACACGAATATTACAATCGTGATCCCGTCTCCTAGAAATTCATGTTCCTAAACACTCGACAAATATTTCGTTAACAAATGACCTCAGAATACCTCATGCAACTTTATATGAAAATTTAAATAATGTCCAAAACATTATTTTTTAAATTTGGCGCTTATAAGCAGTTGGTAGCACTGATGATGTGCTAGGTAATACATAATATAAATGTAACAATAAAACACTGAAAATTTTGTTTTCAAACTTCCACAAAATTTATTTTTAACTCTTATGACTACAGCTGTTTCGGCTGATTGCCTTTCTCAAGTGATCTATTTTTGGCATGCGTTTACACTTTATAGTCTCTAATAAAATAAGTTGAGGAGGGGAGAACTATTTGTGTTAAGTTGGTCATTCAGAATTATATCTGTGTTTTTTAATTGGTTAATTTCCATAGATTCTAACAAAGATAGATTAAGGCCTTTATTTTGAATGTGAAGAATTTTAAATTCGTCATTAAAAGAATGATTATGATCTAGAAGGTAAAGTGCGTATGTAGAATCTGTTTTTCTGTTATTGAAAGCCCTTTTCTGTTCTGCTATTTGTTTATTAAAATTTCTACCAGTTTGACCAATGTAAGTTTTTGGGCAGTCGCCACATTAGAGTTTGTACACACCACTGTGTAAGTGTTTTTTATTTTGGCTCTTATTGTTTTTAATATATTTGCCTAGGTTGTTATTTGTTCTAGAAGCTGGTGTTATTCCTTTTTTTATGTGTTTGGCTATTTTTGTTGATATTTTGCCTGTACATGTAATCGAGCAGAAGGTACTGGGTTTTTTCTCTGGGGGTGGAAATACTAATTTCAGGGCTTTCTTGTGTAGTTTTTGATTTAACATTTTATTAATTGTTTGTTCGTTGTATCCATTGTTTAGTGCTATTTGCTTAATGATATTTAATTCTGTCTCAAAATTGTATTTTGACATCGGAATTTCTGTTAATCTATGTAACATACTATGATAGGCTGCCAGTTTATGTTGTGTGGGATGGGATGATGAATTGTAAATAGTCGCGTCAGTATGGGCAGGTTTATGAAATATGGAGAAGTCACGTTTGTTTTTAAGTCTGATAATTTTTAAATCTAAAAAATTTATGGATTGATTTTGTTTTGTGTCTATTGTAAATTCGATATGACTATGAAGTGAATTAATATACGATAAAAATTGGTCGAGTTGGCTGTTAGTTCCTGTGAAACATAACAGTACGTCGTCTACGTATCTCCACCAATATAAAAGCTGTTTGAATATAGGATGTTTTGAAATCTTTGTCTCTAGATGATCCATAAAAATATCTGATAGCAATTGGCTTAGAAGATTACCCGTTATACGTCCTGCACTGTTATTTGTATATATTTCATTATTAAATTCAAAGTAGTCCTGGTTTATGCAAACTTCAAGAAGATGTAAAATTTCAGATGTAATGATTGGATTTGTTTGCATAAACCAGGACTACTTGGAATTTAATAATATAATATATATAAATAACAGTGCAGGACTTATAATGGGCAATCCTCTAAGCCCATTGCTATCAGATATTTTTATGGATCATCTAGACACAAAAATTTCAAAACATCCCATATTCAAACAGTTTTTATATTGGTGGAGATACGTAGACGACGTACTGGTATGTTTCACAGGAACCATTTTATCGTATATTAATTCACTTTATAGTCATATTGAATTTACAATAGAAACAGAACAAAATCAATCCACAAATTTTTTAGATTTAAAAATTACCAGACTTAAAAACAAACATGACTTCTCCATATTTCATAAACCTCCCCATACTGACGCGACTATTCACAATTCAT
Organism: Diabrotica undecimpunctata; assembly: GCF_040954645.1. Taxonomy (NCBI): domain Eukaryota; kingdom Metazoa; phylum Arthropoda; class Insecta; order Coleoptera; family Chrysomelidae; genus Diabrotica; species Diabrotica undecimpunctata. Next base: position 94,029,929 of record NC_092810.1, read on the forward strand.
CATAGAAATTCCGATGTCAAAATACAATTTTGAGACAGAATTAAATATTATTAAGCAAATAGCAGTAAACAATTGATACAACGAACAAACAATATGAAGAAGAAGTAGCCATTATAAATAGCATTTTAACGTGTGCAGATTGGGGATATCCTCTAAATGCAATGGATTTGACAATGTTCGTCAAAAGTTATTTGAACAAAACTGGTAGAAGTGTATCTAGATTTAAAGAGAATATTCCTGGAATTGACTGGGTCAATAGCTTAATGAAGAGACACGGAGGTATTGCTGGTAAAAGATTAGCAACTAATATTAAAAAAAAGCCGAGCAAAACTATTTTCGGACCTGATTAAAAAATACTTTGACAATTTACAACAAACGATTAAAAATGTTTCAGTTAAAAATATTTTTAATTACGAAGAGTCCAACGTCTCAGATGACCTTGGAAAAATGTTGTGCATGTACCGAAGAGGGACTAAATATCTCGAAAAAATATGCAACCATTCAAAATCTGCTACATCGATAATGATTTGTGGATCCGCCTCAGGTATATTTCTACCACCTTACGTCATATATACAAGGCGGAAAATTTATGGGATACGTGGACAGAAAATGATCCCAAGGGCAGCCCATGTTGCTCACTGAGGATACGATATAATCGAACCTCCCATAGTTGGATTGATATGTCAACATTCCATGATTGGTTTGTCACTTGCTTCTTACCACATGCTAGGCGACTCGATGGAAAAAGGTGTGAATAGGGGACAACCTAGCATTTTATTTTAATCCAAATATTCTCAGACAATGTGAAGAAAATAATATAATATTTGCATGCTTACCAGCCAACTCTACTATTATTTGCCAGCCATTGGATATCGCATTCTTTAGGCACTTAAAAGAAAGTTGGAGGAAAAATACGGAATTTCGCTATGTCCGTCAGGTAAAAGGAGTTTTAGAAGGAGAAGAAATCGAAGTTCAAGGCCTTAAATCAACAGGAGCGAGGAAGATTTTTAAAATAATTGAAAATGACATATCCACTGTTCACTTCAAGGAAGTAGTTGCCTTACTACCAGATCCGACACTTGAGACGATTTCTGATAGGATACAAAAATATCATTTTCGCGGAGAAATTAATATAAAAGAATGTTCAATCAACATTTCTTTGTTTATAAATTGTTCTGAATTACATTTTTAGTTGTTAAAATATGTTGTTTTTTGTATAAATAAAGAATATTGCAATAAAAATAGTGTGATCATTTTCACACCGCATGATCAATCTCACCCCTTTGTAAAAATTCGAAAAACTGTTTGACCGAATTAGTCAAGGTTAAGATTAATCTCACCCCAGTACGGGTCTAAGATTGATCAACCTTTTTTTATGAGATAAGTGGATTTTCTTAATAATTAAAACAAAACTAGTGCTAAATCACTACTCTTTAGATATTAATATAACACGTGAAGTGTTTAAATATAGAACAGTCACAAAAACGTTTAAAATATAAATTAAATAAAGTTAAAATTGATCAATCTCACCCCATTTCACGGTACCCGAGTTTATCTGCAGTCATTTCCTGCTTCTTTGCCTCGTCTGTCAACGAATAATATATCCTCTTATCCCTTGCTAGTTTTTTGAACCACCTCCAGGATGGTCCTCCAGCTGGTTGGTGTTTTTATTTCATCTCCTTTCTGGACCATCTATTATCAGGTTGTTGGCTTTAATTTGGACACGTTTACCTTTCTTTATTTCATCTTTTGCTATTCTTCGTATTTCCCTATGTATTTGTAATTCCTCTGTCTGTAAATCATTGTTTATATGTATTTTTTCTTTTTTCACTTCTTTAAGTTTACTTTTGTTTTCCATAATTTGTATTTTTTCTTCTTTGTTTGGCAGTCTGACCAAATATGTTTTACCTCCTAGTTTCACTGTTTCTTCTATATTTACGGTAATCTTCAACTCTTTTGTCATAAAATTTCCTATTACTTTCTTTAGTGTTCTTCTATCTCCAGGTTCTATTGTCATTCCCTGTATTATCACATTATTTTCTTTTCTTCTTCCTTCCAGTCGTTCAAGGCGTCCTCTTGTATCATTCAGCAAAATCAGCAAAATTATCTACTAACAATAACCAAAAATTTAAATTATTATGGAACAGAATTTACACACGTCTATTCCTTATACTAGAGATGCGGAATCTTCATGTTATATGGACGTTCTTTATTTTCCGCCCTTATTTATTTTATTGCTCAATGCAGTGTTGGTAGCAATGTCACAATCATTGAGTTTCCATTCTAAATATCAGGACTAATATCTACTGCGTCACGAGTACATTTGATATGAAAACTCTACTCAGTTAAAGCTTTCGACCATGTGTCAAGCTAGCTGTGAGCTTTTTTTTAATATTATTTTAATTTAATCTCTTTGATTCTCACTTGCCGTTAAATTGTCTCTTGCACCGGTTCTGTTTTCTGTTTACATGACTGACTATATAACTGAATGGCAACACAAAATCAAGAAATTAAATAAGTTGCTTTTCACAGCGTTCACAAAAAAGCAAAAAAATGACAAGAAAATACAAAAAAGCACAGGAATCAATATTAATGAATAATAACAAAACAGTTATAGGGTAAGAGGATAAATAGACGACACAGGATAAGACATGAAGGACAGGCTGGGTAACTGGTTGTCGATAATTGCCACTAGCAAAAATTAATACGAAGTGAATAGTTAATACTGTTTAGTTAAGAATATGATATCAAACAAGTCGTTGTTTCTTTTTGCCCTTTTATTAAATAAGAAAAACACAGAGTGATAAGTCGGAAAATTCATATACATACAATGTATATTTTACGTTATATACATTACATTATTATGGTTATTATACGTTATTTCCTGAACTTTGGTTCAGGAAATAACGTATAATAACGTATAATATTAACAATTCTAAATAAAAACTATGTTTACATTTGCATGTAAAAAATTTAGTTAACTAAAAAATCAACTGAAACATGTGTGAAAAATATAATAATAGGCAATCCGGTAAAGGGCAAATTTGAGTTGACGTAAAAGAGGTATCGCTAGAATCAAAAATTCAAAAAACATACACATACATCCATAAATAAATACATTATAGACATAAATAAATAGATAAAAGAATTTTGGAAAGACCGGAAGGAATGGATAGGGGAGAATAGAAACGAAGAACATGCCTCCGATCCCTATAAAGGACATAAGGAGTTTCGAAAAAAAGACACTGAAATAAGTATGGCCAGCTTTTTTCAATCCCAAATTGTGACTATATTTTTATATTTGTAAATAAAAATATAAGCTATGTGGATAAACAAAAAATACTTAATTAATTTAAAAATTATTCCTTATATTTAATACATATCTACACAAATATATTACTTACATTATTATATTAATTACTATATTAACTGGCAATAGACTACAATAATTTTGGTTGAAAATAACTTATATTTGACGTTTTGATTTTCAGGATGAAAATAGTTATCAAAACACAAACTAAAATACATTATTTTTCAATTCTTGCTTGGAAATAGAAAAATATTATTCGATTATAATATACAAATGAACTATTGGTGACGCAAGCAGTTGCCTTAGTCTAATAGGGTACATATAAAGGTCCCTTAAGCTAGCGGGGACACATGAGCGGAATCCAATTTAACCTACGTAATATTTTTTCACCAATTTTTCACTAATTTATTACCACCCTAATAATTTTTCACCACCAAACCAACCTTAAGGGGAGCGATTCTGCTGGCTTAAGGTTCAAGCTAGCAGAATTCAAAAAAAAAACTTTTTGTTGATGGCATATTTTTTCACTAATTTTTCACTAATTTATTACCACCCTAATAATTTTTCACCACCAAACCACCCTTAATGGGAGCGATTCTGCTGGCTTAAGGTTCAAGCTAGCAGAATTCAGAAAAAAAACTTTTTGTTGATGGCATATTTTTTCACTAATTTTTCACTAATTTATTACCACCCTAATAATTTTTCACCACCAAACCACCCTTAATGGGAGCGATTCTGCTGGCTTAAGGTTTAAGCTAGCAGAATTCAAAAAAAAAACTTTTTGTTAATGGCATATTTTTTCATCCATTTTTCACTAATTTATTACCACCCTAATATTTTTTCACCATCAAACCACCCTTAAGGGGAGCGATTCTGCTGGCTTACGGTTCAAGCTAGCAGAATTAAAAGAAATATTTATAACATACCACAGTGTTCTGCTAGGTTTTTACGAATTTATTACAACTTTAGTAATTTTTCACCCCTTACTACCCCTTTAACAAAAATTAAATAAATTTGTTTTTTCAAAAATACTTCAATACATTTACACGGTGTGTGTGTGTGTGTGTGTGTATGCGAGTGTGTGTGTGTGAAAAACACTTCTGTTGTAATAATTGGTATATTTAATTAAAAATTACTACTTACCTATTACTTATTAATTACTTACTAAAAGTACTACAAATTTCACTGAAGATGGACTGATAAGTCCGAAAACGTTTTGAACTTAATCCTTTAGGATTTTTAAAATTTAATTAAATATACCAATCATAACAGTGTTTTACTTCAATGTTCGAGTTTTTTAACTATATGATATACAGCCAACTCACGGGAATGATCCTTTTTTAAGTTGTAAAATTTTGTTAAAAAATAGGCAATATACAAAACAACAATATTGCAATGTTTAGCATATAAAAAAGTTGGTGAAGTTGGTGTTTGTGTAAATTTTAGCATTTAAAGATGTAAACTACTTTCCTTATTTGAATTTCTAGTATTTATGGGAATTATCTTCCACACTGACACATACGGATTTCAAGATTGGAGGGTTATTGGAAAACAGATCAACTATTCAACTTAAAACCTTTTTTGCAGAACATCGGAAGAGATCTTTTTCTTATAATTTTAAGGTGCTTAATCTTCATCCATAATCCAATGGGACCGAATGTTATTCCTGAAGATCGGTTTTATAGAATAAGAACAGTTATAGACTATTTAATAATAAAATGACTGCTCTGCGTTATCCAGTAAAAGAATTATCGCTAGACGAATCGATGGTACCGTGGAAAGTTAGACTTAGTTTTAAACAATATACTAAACAAAAGACATAAAAGACGATATCAAGGTTAGAATTAATTCGTAAATTAATTTATAAAAAAGCAAAGAAAATTTTTACCTATATTCAACTGACAATAAATGAAAAATCGACAAAGAATTAAAATACAAATATCTTTAAATTTTTAAAATGCTGCTAATATAAATTTATTTTTCACGCAAATAATCTATATCAGCTGTTCTGACCAACCGGTAATTTCGGTTTCATTTGAATATACCTACTTAAAATATTTATATCCTAAAATGTTTTCCAATATAAATTCTTTATGTTATACACCTAATCTTAAAATTATGTTTTGACCAATCGTTAATACTCTTCTTATTTAAATAATATTAAAATATTAAATACTTAAATAATTTTTAAATTTTCATCTACCTAATGAACACAAATCTTTTAACAATAGGTGCGCGCGGTCCCGACGACCCTCCTTTACAATCAGATAAATAATGTTATAGACGTAATAAAATTATTTCAATTTGAATATTTCTTACCTGGTAATTTATTCTGTAAAATATAAAAATTCCATTGTATTTACTAAAACTCAACTTGATTTCAGTTATTTTATATTCATAAAAGGGACTAACGATTCGATTTCGCTTAGCCATGTAATACGACTCGAATCAGAGTCAATTTTTTAAAACAGGTAAAATTTATAGTTTTTGGGATAAAGTGTTTTCATATTTTTAATATTTAAACATTGAAAAAATAAATATTAGTTAGTATAGAATAACATTTGAAAATGTTTTTCAATTAGGGTAGTTGAGAAAAACATGACTAGGCTGGTAAAAATATAGTAAAATTCTAGCAGAGCACTCTTGTGTTTTCAAAAAGATTTTTTATTCACCTAGCGTTAATGTGTATATTGTTGAATGTTTCCCATTAACTGAGGCAAGCAATTTATATTTTCAGTTACAAGTAGAATACAGTAAAATTATAAAAATAGATTTTTTATCACCTTAAATTTTAACGTAGTAGAATTATTGACTCCTCATAGAGGGTAGTTGAAAGGTGAAAAATTACTAGGATGGTAATGTATTAGTACAAATCTAGCATAATACTGTAGTATCTCATATTTCCGAAAAGATTTGCTTTGCATTCAACCAGCGTAAATGTGTAGATGGTGGAATTGGTGAAGTTGGTTAACATTTAGTAAAAACTAACCAGAGAGTTTCTTATTTTATTTATAAATAGTATTTAGTAAAATTATAAAACAAAACTTTTTCACCTTTAATTTAAACGTAGCAGAACTATTGACTTCCACTAAGGGTTAGTAGAGGGATAAAAAATTACTAAGTTGGTAATAAATTCGTAAAAACTTAGCAAAACACTGTAGTATATCATAAATAATTTTTTTTAATTACGCTGGCTCGAATATTAAGCTAGCAGGAACGTTTCCAAATAAGATTAGTTTGGAGATGGAAACTTATCAGGGTAAAAATACTTTTTTATGTCAGTTATAAGTAGAGGATAGTGAATTTGTAAAAAAATATTTTTTTCACGTTAAATTTTAACCTAACAGAATTATTGTACGATATACGTTTTTTTTCTTATTTTGCTGGTTCAAATATTCAGCTAGTAGGAAAGTTTTCGAATAGGTTTATGGGAGCAAAATTATCAGGATGGTCAAAGTTTAGTATAAACTTAACAAAACACTTTTTTATTTCAGTTATAAGTAGTGGACAGTAAATTTGAAAAAAAAATTTCTCCTTAAATTTTAATCTTACACAATTATTGACTTTTCACAAGGGGTAGTTAAGGGGTGAAAAATTACTAGGATGGTAATAAATTCGTAAAAACCTAGCAAAACACTGTGGTATATTATAAATATGTTTTTTTAATTCTGCTAGCTTGAACCGCAAGCCAGCAGAATGGCTCCCCTTAAGGGTGGTTTAATGGTGAAAGAATATTAGGGTGGTAATAAATTAGTGAAAAATGGGTGAAAAAATATGCCATCCACAAAAAGTTTTTTTTTTAATTCTGCCATCTTGAACCTTAAGCCAGCAGAATCGCTCCCATTAAGGGAGGTTTGGTGGTGAAAAATTATTAGGGTGGTAATAAATTAGTGAAAAATTGGTGAAAAAATATGCCATCAACAAAAAGTTTTTTTTTTTGAATTCTGCTAGCTTGAACCTTAAGCCAGCAGAATCGCTCCCATTAAGGGGGGTTTGGTGGTGAAAAATTATTAGGGTGGTAATAAATTAGTGAAAAATTGGTGAAAAAATATGCCATCAACAAAAAGTTTTTTTTTTGAATTCTGCTAGCTTGAACCTTAAGCCAGCAGAATCGCTCCCCTTAAGGTTGGTTTGGTGGTGAACAATTATTAGGGTGGTAATAAATTAGTGAAAAATTGGTGAAAAAATATGCTATCAACAAAAAGATTTTTTATTTTATTATTCTGCTAGCTTGAACCTTAAGCCAGCAGAATCGCTCCCATTAAGGGTGGTTTGGTGGTGAAAAATTATTAGGGTGGTAATAAATTAGTGAAAAATGGGTGAAAAAATATGCCATCAACAAAAAGTTTCTTTTTTGAATTCTGCTAGCTTGAATCTTAAGCCAGCAGAATCGCTCCCCTTAAGGTTGGTTTGGTGGTGAAAAATTATTAGGGTGGTAATAAATTAGTGAAAAATGGGTGAAAAAATATTACGTAGGTTAAATTGGATTCCGCTCATGTGTCCCCGCTAGCTTAAGGGTCCTTACATATAACATAATGCCCCGGCTCGGTGGCGCCACCAGATCATGCTACCCGTCTGATGGCCGGGATCGGTCACCAGAACAACAACAATATCTGGTGGCGCAACCAGTTGCCTAGTCTAATAGCGGCCTAAGGATCCTATATCAAATGAGAAAGGGAAACAGCATTTGAAAGTTATATCTTTGAATATGTTGACAGCTTTACATACGTTGACTAGCTATTGACTCCAAAAACAATTCCACTAAAGAAATATCCAAAGAAAATCTAAAATTATTATATATAAAACGCTGCTCAGGCTATATGGGGCGGAAACATGGACTCTAACGCAAAAGAATATAAAACTTCGGGGAATATTAGAGCGTAAGATAATCCGGAAAATATTTGTAGCTATAAACGATCAAGAGCAGTGGCGTAAAAGATTAAATTTCGAATTATACCAACTTTCTAATGAACGAGATGTCGTAAAGTTCATTAAAACACAGCGACTTAGATGGACCGGACACATAATACGAATGCCTGAAAACATGATTGCTAAAAATTTAACAACAAGAATACCTATAGGAAGAAGAAGCAGAGGCCGACCGCAAATTAGGTGGTTAGATGGAATTGAGATCGACTTGGGGATACTAGAGATAAGAAGAGCAAACAGAATGGCGACTAATCTTAGAGCAGGCCAGGATCCACAGAGGATTGTTGAGCCAAAGATGATGATGAAAATAATTAAATTAGTTGCAACAAATGAGGCTTAAAATCTGGTAAAGTTAAAGATAAGGAATGAGAGGACCTCTTCCTAAATGTAGTGGCACACTATGCAGAGACGTAAATGTAGATGTAAATATCGTAGAGTACCGAAAGGTATTTAATCCTTTAACCATCAACAGATGATCTAAATTATAAGAACAACGGAGATTGGCATACAAGATCTACATATTATCTCAGAAATCTACTTGCTTCAAAAATCAACAATCGAAATAAAACATACCTCCTCGATCAGAAAAAAAAGCCAGAATGACTTTGATATCGACGATACTATTTAATCTGTACTCGAAGCTTTAATTAAGAAAGCATTAAGAGAACACCAGGTAACATTAAAATTAGCGGAACTACAATAAAACAATATTCGGTAACTGAATAACACCATCCTAATAACAATAGACGTACAATAGCAACAACATGTAAATAATAAATATGATAGCTATATAGGGCTACAAATAAACGCATATATACATGTCAAGGGACAAACAATAGAACATATAATCTCTATCAAATATATGGTAGCTATTATTAACAGTTAGCATAATTTGAAAAATAAATACTGCGAGGAATTTAACAAGCGAGAAAAGTTTTATGGGCCTAAAGACATTTTTATACGATCAGATAGATACTACGAATTCAATGCATCCAAAGGATTACGAAGTAAATAGAAAAGCAAGAGTAAACAAAAAACTGATAAAAACACAAAAAATATACTGCATGTGTCATATGTTACGAGATAAAAGCAACGACCTATTTTTATACATAATAGGGTTAAAGAGACAAATAATAGAAAATGAGTAGAAAGTAGGAAGGCTCGAGAATTTATTATTAACTTTTAACTACACGCGCCTCGAAACGTACACGTGTGGAGTATTTTATACATGTTTTAATGTTACTTGGATTAAAATATCAAAGAAAATACTATAACAAACGTTTAAATTGACAATATAATATATGTTTTTATAAAAGAGAAAAACGGATTTAACAAAATAAGTAACTAATAAAATTAAAAAACGAGGAACAAGAAAATTGGAATTTGAGGTTTTGGCTTTTATTAATTCTATTCCATATTTTCACTAATTTTTTGATTGTGTATATACGTTAAGCAGTGAACAGTTATAAAGGCATATCCTTTACAGAAGGACTTTTTTCATTTAAACTCTTTCCTCGAGATTAGACTTTATCAGCGAGAATGTTAACGCTTTTTGAGATACTTTCTTCTATAGTATATTTGAAGAATAAGCTGAAGTAAATTCTCAGAAAAAAAACTAAATTGTTAAGCATATTTTACACTTTAAGGGTATTACATTATTTGTTTCGGTTTGTTAGATATTTAAACCATTTTCAAAGCATATTATATTTATATAAATCTGTTTATTTTAGTAACGTTATTTATGGTTATTAACCGAGACCAGGAAAACCAAAATTGTCGAAAGTGAATGAGGATGAATTTTTCAAAAATGCAATTCGTAGAATGGTCCACTCATTTTTTTTAACAAACAAATACCAACTTTAGATACAGTTTTACAAGCCATTGCCGACGATCCTGATTTACCCACAATAAGTAGAGACAAACTTTGGAAAGTTTTGCATGAGTTAAACTTTAAGTATGAAAAAGTGGACAGACAGTCAATGCTTATCGATTCCGAAGAAATTGTGTGTTGGAGACGAGACTACCTCAGAAAAATAAAAAAAATGAGGACAGAAAATAAGAACATTTATTATTTAGATGAAACGTGGGTTAATGAAGGGCATACTGTAGGGAGAGTTTGAAAAGACAAAACTATAAAAACATGTCGACAAGCATTTCTGGAAGGATATTCACCTGGTTTCAAGGAACCAACAGGTTAAGGTCGATGATTAATTGTTACCCATATAGGTAGTATGAATGGATTTCTTAAGGAGGGTTTACTTTTGTTTAAATCAAAAAAGACCTGTGATTATCACGAAGAGATGAACAGATACGTATTTGAAGAATATTTCGTCATAAGAGATGATTGAATTCATACCTAAAAATTCAGTTATTGTGATGGACAATGCAAGTTACCACTCTAGATTACTTGAACGTTTACCAACTACTCAATGGAGGAAAGATGAAATTGCAATGTGGTTAACTTCTAAGAATTTAATCTTTGACGATACAATGACAAAAGCACAATTATTAGAGCTTGCTAAAATGAATAAACAAAGTTATAAAAAATATGTCATTGAGGAAATAGCCAAAAAACGAGGAATTGAAATACTTCGCCTACCACCGTATCATTGCGAGCTAAATCCGATTGAATTAGTATGGGCCGAAGGTAAAAGTAACGTTGCTCGAAATAATACAACTTTTAATTTGTCAGATGTTACTATTCATTTTCATAAATCAATATCCGAAGTAACGACTGAATATTGGCAAAAAAGTTATAATCACGTTATGGATATTGAGAAAAATATGTGGGAGCTTGATCATATAATAGATAGCAGTATAGAACCTATAATAATTCATCCCGGATCGGATAATACCTCGTCTGAAACAGAATATGAGGAAGTTTAACTTTAAACTGTAGCTCAAAAGTTTATTTTACATTTGAACTAATTGCCGACAACTTCATTGTTTATTTTTTATTGCTAATTATAATTTTCATTCTTATTTCCAATATTATTAGTAATAAGAATATTATTATTTATTAATAGGAATATATAAAAACTTAACAGTATAATTTATTGTATTTTATTATTTTATATAAACTGTATGTTTCACAAATAATAGAATTTTTATTATTTTTATGTATATTTTTTTATTTTAAACCAGTATTGGATTGGATTAATTACTTTGTTCTAAATATCCAAATAAATTTAACGCAAACTTTTCTTTTAAGATTACGTTTTAGTTAGAAGATGTGCACGCCTATGTATTTCTAGGCGCGAAGATTAGTATTCTGAGAATTTACTCCAGCTTATTCTTCAAATATACTATATACTTGTAGATTTTCAGCAGGAGCGGCATTATATATAATTTAACATTGAGCGTTTATCACGTTAAACAGTGGTCAAAAAAACACCCAGCGGTCATCTTCTGTTTCTCCTAGATATACAGGGTACGGTATTAGTGCGAGGAAGCCTATTTACTCATTTGTCGTAAGAGATACGAAGAAAATAATTTAGGTACAAGTTGCAGCGTAGATAGAAACATACAGGGCTATTTATATTAACAAAGTGGAACAAACTTGTATTTCTTTAACAGAACACCCTGTATATTTTTAAATTTTTGGATTCTTCCCGATGTTCTCGTTGTTTCAATATAAGGTACGGTAGAGATTTGACATCAAAAATATATTTATGTTTAAAAGGTTTTAATTATGGTCTACTCTTGTCTAAAATTAATAACATAGCAAAATATTTACTTTTCGTGTACAGGGTTGGTCGAAACTGGAATGAGTTTTATTAAATAAAATACTCTGTATTTTAGTATCGTAATAAAATGTTATTTTATGATATGTATTTACTTTATTATTTATGAAGCATTTCCCATACCTAACTCGTTTAAATTATGAGTTATTAGTGATTTTTTATGCCAAACATTGATTGCAACAAAAATTAGGAGAAATTTTATCAGGTTGGCCGTGAAAAAATACATAATAATCTAGAGTACTATTTAATTTGTTAATATTTAAGAAGATATCAAAATTCCTTATTAGTCAAAAGTAAACTGACGTTTTAATATACAAATAACATTAAATGTAAAACAAAATATTTTTTTTAAGTGTCTCGGCAACTATGGGCCATTGACACTGGTACAAGTTTATTACAATATGTTTATGTTTACATACATATACAATATGTTTATATACAAGTTAGGATACATTAACAACATCTTAATAATATAAGTACACTAAGTGGTAAAGGTAACAGATCTTTTAGGAAACGAATTATGGCACTGTACATGTTTGTAGAACCAAGTAGATCACTTAAATTATTTTGAAAGTTAGTAGTCTCTTTGAGGTTTGTAGTGGACGCATTCTAGTAATATGTGCTGGACTGTTAAGGACTCATTACAATGTTCACAACGAGGATGGTTTTTAGACGACATCAGATATCCATGAGTAAGACGAGTGTGACCTATTCTGAGCCTTCTGATAATTATATTGTCTTTTCTGCTCATTTGAGGCATGGTAATGCAGGTAACAGTTGGTTGAATTGTTCGTAGTTTTGTATTTTGCATATTCCAGTGTGTTTTCCAAGTGCTTAGTACGTTTTTCTTGATACTGGCCTTTAGGTCTTGGTGAAGTTGTATGTTTTCGATATTTTCTAAGGAGCAGGCCAGTTTTGCTGCATGATCAGCGTTCTCATTTCCATTGATACCAACATGGGATGGTATCCAGATGATAGTTACTGAAAGACCATTCTTTGACTGCTGTTGGCAGATACTGTGGATGCACTGTACAATGGGATGTATGATGGAGTATATATTTCTGATTGAGTCAATGGCGGAGAGAAAATCGGTGCATATTGCTAATGATTTCTCATTAGCAATGAGCGAGTCTAATGCCTTGATTATTTTATATAGTTCGGCTGTGTGTATACTGTATCTGGGAGAAAGCCGATATGATGCTACTATTGTATTTGAAGTACTTACAGCACAACCGACGGCCTGTTCTTCTTTGGAGGCATCTGTGTAGAGAATTTTGTCATAACGCTGTGTCTGTATAAGTTCCTCAAATGCTTGCACCAAGAGAGTTGTGAGCGTTTCTTCTTTTTTGTATCGGTTCAAGCTGGTAAGGACAGTAGGTATCTTTTTGATCCACGGGGGAATTCTGGACGTAGTAAACGGAGTTGTGAGTTTTAGATCTGTGTCTTTTAGCAAAGTTTTTAAAATTTGTGAGACAGAATGAGCTCGAGGGTGACTATTATCTGGGACAGAGTAGGGTGACTATTATCTGGGACAGAGTGGGAAGTATTGATTAGTTTAATAACTGGGTTTTTTGGATTAGCAGAAATTCTAGAGAAGTAAGACAGAAGTAAACGTTGCCATCTTATAAAAAGTGGAGGTTCTGAGGATTCGATATTAAGACTTTCAGAAGGACTTGATTTAAAGGCGCCGAGGCTAATGCGCAAAGAAGTGTTGTGAATTGTATTCAGACTTTTAAGGTGAGTATCAGAAGCAGATATGTAAAGAATGCTTCCGCAATCCAACCTAGAGCGGATCAATGTTCTCCTTGTAAAACTAGCAGAATTAAAAAAATATATTTATAATATACTACAGTGTTCTGCTGGGTTTTTACAAATTACCACTTTAGTAATTTTTCACCCCTCAACTACCCCTTATGGAAAGTCAATAACTATATTAGTTAGATTAAAATTTTAGAAGAAAAATTCTTTTTTTTTCAAATTCTCTGTCCTCCACTTATAACTCAAATAAGAAAGCGTTTTTCAAGTTTTTATCAAACTTTAACTACCCTGATAATTTTGCATCCCTAAAACAATCGTATTTGGAAACGTTTCTGCTAGCTTAATAATTGAACCAGCAAAATTAGAAAAACAAAATTTTTGAAATGCCACAATGTTCTGCTTGGTTTTAACGAATTTATTACCACCCTAATAATTATACACCCCTCAACTGCCTCTTATGGGAAGCCAATAATTCTGTTAGGTTAAAATTTAAGGTGAAACAATATTCTTTTACAATTTCACTCTCCTCTACTTATAACTAAAATAAAAAAGTGTTCTGTTAAGTTTATACCAAACTTTGGTCATCATGTTAATTTTTCACCCGTAAACCAATTTTATTTAAAAACCTTCCTGCTAGCTTAATATTCGAGCCAGCGGAATTATAAAAAATTATTTTTGAAACACCACAGTGTTCTGCTAGGTTTTTACGAATTTATTACCACCCTAGTAATTTTTCACCCTCAACTAACCTATGTGGAAAATAAACAATACTTAGGTTACAATTTAAGGACATGAAAAATCTATTTTTACAATTTTACTGTACTCTATCAATCAAAAATTCTATTAGGTTAAAATTTGTCGCAAATTTTTTGTATATTTCACTGTAATCTACTTATACTTGAAATAAAAAAGTGTTCTGGTAAGTTGTTGCTACACTTTCACCACCCTGATAATTTTTCACCACTAAAACAATCTTATTTGGAAACGTTCTCACTGGCTAAATATTCGAGCCAGCATGATTAAAAAAAAATATTTTTACAATACCACAGTGTTTCAATAGGTTTTTACAAATTTATTACCATCCTCGTAATTTCTCACCCCTTAACTACCCCTTGTGGGAAGTCAATATTAAGCTATTAAGCAGAAGCTCGAATATTAAACACTCTTTCAAATAAAAATTTTGAAGTACCACATTATTCTGCTCGATTTTTACTAATTTTTCGTTTCTCAACTAACCCGTGGTAGCTTAGGTTAAAATAAAAAAAGTAATTCTTAAATACCATTTTGTGCAGCAAAGCACAAATTTTCCAATTCATTTACCACCTTCACAATTGTTTACTCCTCTATGAAAAGCCAATAATTCTGCTAGGTTGAATTTTGAACTGACAAAACAAATTTAACAAAGGTATTTTTATTATTTTTTTTGTATTGAACTTTTACTTCAACGTTTTATTAATTTTTGTTATTTTCATATTTTTCGTCTTGTATAAAATGTGGAAATGCACGTTTTCGCATTTCAAGAGTTGTAAATCAAGTCTAGACGTGATCGTGCGTATATGAATGTGCACTGGTTTTTACTATTAAAAATTACTAAAAAACTGTTGTACTCATCACAAAACACAATTAGAGATAGTATAGAGACGCTATATATGCAATTTATTGCCAAAGTTGACTAATAGTGAAGAAGACGGTATCAATCTAATATCGGATTAAGACTACAGTCCAGACTCCTGGATTGATGGTACACGTCGCTCAGATCTATGGATGTACCTAATAAATACAAATCTTTTAATCTTTTAACAATAGGTCGGCAAGGTGTCCCGACCCTCCTTTAAAATAAGGTAATTAATAGAAATAATAAAATTGTTTCAATTTGAATATTACTTACCTGGTAACTATTCTGTGAAATATAACAGTTCCATTGTATTTACTAAAACTCACCTTAATTTCAGTTACATATTTTATATTTATAAAAGGGACTTACAATTCATTTTCGCTTAGTCTAGTACTCCGGCGTTATCTAACTGTCCCACGAACTGCCAGGGCCTATTAATCCTAAGTACCTGCTGTCCCATCGCCGAGAAAGTTAGGGATTAAGTCTTAATGATCGGAAATTCCGCATTTGATTATAGTTAAATATAAATATTTTCAGTTATTCACTTCAGTTGCAAGTATTAACCGATGTGAACCGATTATAGAGCATTAATAGGCGTCGATTTCATGGTACCCAAACAAACACGCAATGCTGTGTTTTTAAACTATTCCATTTTTTACAGAATATGTCAACTCACTGAACCATATAATACGCAACCATAATCGATAATAATTGATCTAACATAAGATCGAAAAAAAAAAGCAACGAAGTTTCCACATCTGCAACCGACCATTTTTGTAATTGATTTAAGAAAATTTAAACCCTTTTTACATCTATCCAACATAAACCTAACTTGAAGTTTCCAAGTTAACTTGAGATCTAGAATCATTCCTAAATATTTAAGTGAAGAACTGATATATTTTGGGATATTGTGTCAAGTGAAAATACTAATACTTAATTTACTTGATGCAATTTCAAACCCATTTTGTTTAAACCAATTAATGGATCTATCACATATATGTGTTCTAAAATTTGAATACAATTATCGTATTTTTGGTAGACGAATACATAGACGAAGAAAATCATTAGCATACTGTATTATTTTAAAACTGATATTTTTAATAGAAATATTATGTAAAGCTGCAATATAGATATTAAATAATAAAAAGTTTAAAATAGTTCCTGTGGTAGTTATTTCTTTAAGCATTATGACCCAAAATTGACGTATTACTGAATTATTAATAATTACATCATTAAATATTTCCAATACTAAAGCTTTGACACTTTTGGGAAGGTAAAGAACATTGGATATTTAATATTATCTAAATCTGGACTGGTATAGTTCATCCCAAACCCTTCTTTCAGTGCGTCACAGTTTATCGAATTCTCTCTTACGCATTAAGCTAGAAGTGACAGAAAAAAACGTGAGTCTGTGATTATTATACATATAACTTAGAAAATTATATATCGTTCATGGGTATTTGCATATTAAAGCGAATTCTACTTACGGATATATAATTGGTTGGAGTTTAGAATACGATAAATAGATATCCAATCAATGATGCACATAAATATAATTTGACGCAGATGGTCTCGATAGTGCCAGTACTTTGACAATGTCAACTGATAAAATGATAAGTGTCATTCCAGGATAGTATTTTCAGACATTTTACAGTGAAAATTTAATTTTGTATTTATTGTCATCAAAATATTTTAAATATGCCGAGATATACCGAGAATGAACAAAGACTACTACATATTAAAATTATTAAATTATTTTCAATAAGAAAAAGAAGCTGGGACAACTTTATTACCAGTTTCTCCCGTTCGTGAAGTAAGTTTTAAATTATTCTAAAAAATATTCATATTAATAGTTTAAATACTATACATTTTAGCCATAGTGTTTGCAATAAATAATAATAAATACATAAATAAATCTTAGCTAATTAAGCACTCTCCTTGGAATGTATAGAATAGGAATTATGACAAACTGCCGTTCCAATATAATGCGCAATAAAAATTTATATACAGGACCTTTAATATGTAAATTAAAAAAAAAAAAATTTGAATTCTTAAAATTTTTACTCCACATTTTAAAAAAAAATTACCTTTTCACATTTAGCCGATTAGGATCCTTCAACTTTCAGATTTAACTAAAATGTCATGCAATAATTCTCGACATTCTTAAAATCCTATATGACGTCAAAATTAGTGACGCACTAAAAGAAGGGTTTGGGACAGACTGTACTCTTTCGATTTTTTAAGAAAAATTCTAATTCTAAGTATCAAAAGGTTTTAACAAAAAATAATATAGCTTATTGGAAGAATAAGCACAATTTTGCAACTTTTACATGACGGTGATCGGTAAAGGAATCGTCAAAATTATAGTAGAAATTTAAATCTGTTTAACTTTCTAGCTTGATTCCATAAGATTGCTGATAACATATTTTATTCAACTTTGAGCACCAATAAATCCAACTCTTTTTGAATTTATTCTTGAGAAATATTTTAGCTTCTGAAAGTTTTTGGCCATTGTAGAATATTTATTATATAACTTAAGAGTTTATTTTCTATTATTCACAGTATTACGACATTTATTATCTCACCAAGGAGGCGGAAGATGATTTTTGCTAGTGAAAGATTTAAAAGCAGATATTGCCGTTTTTGCGACCTCATTTATGCTTTTAATAAGAAAGCAATACGTTTCGCTTGTGCTTTCAAAGTTCATATTATTCTCAAAGAGAGTGTTCACAATATCTGTTCCAGTTTGCTTTTTAAGATTCTATTTACTTTTTGGTAAAATTTTTTGATTTAAATAAAAAGTGGTGGCAACTGTTAAAATAGGTAAACCAAGTATGTCTGAGAAAACATACCATTGCTTGTTAGCAATATCTGAGGAAATAAAAGTAACATCTAACATAGAATGATTAGCACCAGGCCGATTTAAACATGTACGTTCACCAGTATTTCATATTACTAACGCTAGATCATCTGAAACCATTTCTAGTTGCTTCCGAATATTGTCATTTTTGTTAAGTACCCATAATGCGTACTGTCGCCGTTATTGTTTAATGCTTATTCTGAAGAAATCATATAAAAAGCTTTGGTAAACGAGATAGTCGTCATAAAAGTGAACGGAAGTTTAATTAACAACAGTAGGTATGCCGACGATACAGTCATAATAGCTGACAACTTGGAAGACTTAGAAAGAATATTGAACAAAATATTAAGATATAGTGGAGAATACGGTCTCTCTCTTAACATTAAAAAAACCAAATTCATGAAAATTAGCAAAAACAACAATACAAACGAAATATTAACGGTAGGCGGCCAGCAGATTGAGAGAGTAAAAAGATATACTTACTTGGGAACGACAATTACAGAAAATAATGATTATACTGCAGAAATAAGAGTCATAATTAAAAAAGCACATGCCAACTTCGTGAAAATGAAAAAGATTTTATGCAGCAAATATCTGACATTGGCCCTCAGAATAAGGCTAATTAAATGCTTTGTACACAGTGTACTTCACTATGGAGCTGAATCTTGTACATTAAACCGGAATACAATAAATCGACTTAACGCGTTTGAAATGTAGACATTTAGTAGATTGTTAATGATTCCATGGGGAGTCACGAATACATAAGTGTTAATGAGAATAGACAGAGAGAGGGAATTGGAAAATTCAATAAAAGAAAGGAAATTGCAATATCTCGGACATGTGATGAGAGGCGAAAAATATAACATCTTGAGACTCATAATTCAAGAAAAAGTAGAGGGTAGGAGAAGCGTAGAAAGAAGACGCGTTTCCTGGTTGAAGAACCTGAGCGAGTGGTTTGGTTGCAGCTCAAGGCAATTGTTCAGAGCAGCTAACTCGAAGGTCAGAATAGCCATGATGATTGCCAACCTTCATTGCGGAGATGACATTTAAAGAAGAAGAACCCATATTACATTTTGTGCAATCATATATTTCGCTTTTATTTGAGAAAAAACTTTATCTTAATCATCTGTTTTAGTTTTAGGTATTCTATAAACAAGAATTACACCATTAAAATGGCTAATGATAGTTATTTATCTAAAATTAAACGTATATTTAACTAGAATGGCTACTCCACTATAGCCATCATCACGATCTTTTCGGATGAGATTATAACCTTTAACCCGCCATTACACGCGCTATGAGGGAATACCTCACCATATTTATTTATAACCAATAAAATTGTCTTGGCTAATACGATAACCTTGAGCACCGAGGAATGCCTTTATCATCGTTCATGAGAGGGGATGACAAAGTTGTAGAATATTTCAAGCGGTCAGTGTGCTCTGATACTTGAAAGAAGTGACATCCCTCTTCAGGTGAGAGTATTCCTCACTGCGCGTGCAATCACGGTGAAATCACATTTGTGTTATCTCAAAGAAACTTTTAGGTTTTTGTTTAATATTTGGGTAAGTTTAATTAAAATATTAATGTTTAGGTTAGGTTAGGAACCATAGGCGCCCATACCCATGGGCAAGGGGGGGCGTGGCCCCCCTAGCTTTTCGGAAAAGAACAAAATTATATTATAAAATTATAACAAATTATATTATATATTTATACGTATTATACCTACATATATAGACAAACATTTTGACAAAAATACACGTCTGCTCCCCCCCCCCCCTACAAATTTCTATATGGGCGCTCTTGTTAGGAACCCTTTGTTAATTCGTAAAATCACGTAAAGAACGTCGATTACTTCAGTGGCTTGCTGAAATTGAAAATGAAGAAAACAGCGATTCACGTAAAGAACGTCGATTACTTCAGTGGCTTGCTGAAATTGAAAATGAAGAAAACAGCGAAAGTTTGGAAAACTTCGATGATAGTGAAGGAAGTGAAATTAATGAGGTAGAGATACAAAATTATAATACGGATAGTGAAATGTCGGCAAGTTCTGAAGACGAGGAGGACTATATTCCTTGTCTCCCCGTTAGTGTATCACCCAGTCCTACGTATTTAGGTATAAAGCTTATTCAAATACTTGATTATAGACTTGTTACAATAAAGTTGTTTAATTTTAGGTAAAGATAATCAAACCGTTTGGAATGTCCACCACAAAAATCGTTATTCTAAAACTCTAGTTAGGAATATCCTTACCAAAAAACGGGAAGTAAAAGGTTCCTCAAAAGAAAAGAAAATTCCATCTGAGTGTTGAAGTTTATATTTTCCAGATGATCATATTATTTTTGCTTAATGTATTTGACATTTTTATACTTTTGTTCTATATTATTTTATGACTTTTGTTTTGTTAAATTAATAAAAAAAAAATGGTTTATGAGACTTTCTATGATATGTGAGTATAACCGATTGTAGTTTTATATATGTTTAAATAATTCATTCTTCCTCGAAATAAGTCGAATTGATGTAGGTGAGGGCGACGCTCATACGCGTGCAACCACGTCACAATAGAAGACGCGTGTAACAGCGGGTTAAAGCTGTATAGGTACAATATTTTTTTTAAACCAAGTTTTATTAACAGAACAATATCTACATCTTTTTTTAATAAAAACCGAAGTAAAGAATTTTTATTAGATATTACAGAACGTGCATTCCATTGCACAATCATCAAAAAAGTTATTTATTGGTAAAAGTATCCTCTAATATTAGATTAATATCATAATTAAGTGATCTGTTGTTTGTATTTTTTATACCATCGATAGTTTGTATTTTATTAAAAAAATTGTCAAAATATGTAAACAAAGATTTAAACAAATTATTTTTGATACATTCGATATCACTATTTTTTGTTTTATGTGGATTGGTTTACAGTGACTAAGATGGACCAAATGAAAAATGGAGGTTGAGTGGGAGATAACGCGATAGGAGATCCTGCATTTCGTTTCTTTCTAACGCTTTCTTTCTTTCTTTCTGAATATATCTATATTCCTACATGTACTAGGTTGACTTAGAGACATGTTATTTTGTGAACGATGTTTTTTGAGCCAAATAAGTTCAGATGAAAGAGGTTGTTGATTTACTGATAACGAAGCAAAATTTTCATTAAGATTAGTCAGGAGTGAGAATTTATGCTTCCCTCTAAAAACCAGCACAAGAAGATTCACTAAAAGATTTCGCTTTAGTGTATGAAATTTATTAAATATAATGTTTTTAATTATCTTTTGGTTGTCATTATAAGGGCATTTTTTAACTATAGATACATGTCCACTGGTTTTACACTTTTGTGATTTTGATTTTTTTCTGAACCAAAGGTAATGCATGCGAAAGAAATACTTTTACATTGTTTGGATATATGCTCATACTTTAGACAATTGTAACATTGTGTTACACGACCAAGAAATTATTCAACTGGAAAAAAGACTGGATTAATATTTGTCTATGTAAGATGTTTCCTTTGAATGTAACAACAATCATTTGTTTAGGTTTATATTGAATCTCATTATTATGTTCTACTCTACGGTGCATTTTTCTTATTTGTAGTACTTTTGCTGTTGATTCAATGTTTTCACACAAGAAAATAATATATTAAATTGTATATCTACAATTGTATATCTGCTAATTAAGCATTTGGAAAAGTTGCTAAAAGACATATGGGAACAAGAAAAATTACCGAAGGAATGGACCGAAGCGACACTGTGCCCTTTTCACAAAAAAGGTGACAAAAGTGTATGCCACAATTACAGGGGAATAGCCCTACTAAATTTTGCATATAAAATACTTGCAGTATATATAAAAGATAAGCTATCTCAAAATATAGATAATGACATAGGGGAATATCAATGTGGATTCAGAAGAGGGCGCAGCACAGTGGATCAAATTTTCCTACTGCGCGAAATACAAGCAGAAAGCTACGAATATGGGAAACCTACACTGGCCCTATTTATCGACTTTAAACAAGCGTTCGATAGGATAAAGCGCAAAGAAATATACAAAGCACTTCGTGAAATGGGAATTAGTGAAAAACTGATAAGAATGGTAAAAGTGACACTCCGAAAAACAGATAATAGGGTTAAAATAAATGGCGAAGAAACACATAAGTTTGAGGTCAGTGAGGGGGTGCGACAAGGAGACCCACTGTCATCGCTGTTGTTCAGTATCGTCCTCGAAGTTACCATCAGAGAAGCTGGAATCAACAGGTCAGGACTTATATATCAAAGAAAACACCAATGCTAAGCATTCGCTGACGGCATTGTACTGATAGCCAGAAGTAAGCAAGAATTAAAAGAAATAATAAAAAGATTAGAAATGAAAGCGAGAAAGAAAGGGATGTACATAAATGAAGAAAAGACCAAATATATGGAATGGACAGAAAGAGATTACCTACAAGAACAATATCTGACAGTAATAACATATGAAAAAACATATAAATTCGAAGAAGTAGAAATATTTCAGTATTTAGGAGTGACATTCACGAGAAGACCAAATATGGCCGGTAACCGTTGTATTTTTGCACTAAACAATTTATTAAGAAGCAAAAACATATCTAGAAGGGCTAAGATCAGAATATATAAGACAGTAATAAGACCTATTGTATTATATGCCAGTGAAACATGGACAATGAACAAATCCGAGCAAGTCTTGCTGCAAGTCTGGGAAAGAAAAGTCCTCAGGAAAATATTTGGAGGTAAATTATGGAATGGTTTATGGATAAAAAGACCAAATATGGAATTAGAGGAGATGTATGGAGAGCCGAATATCGTAGGGATCATAAAGTCACAAAGACTGAGATGGTTGGGACACATCCAAAGGATGGAAAACACGAGACTGCCAAAAAGAATGCTAATGGGAGGAATAGGAGGGAAAAGGAAGAAAGGCAGACCGAAAACCAGGTGGAAGAAGGATGTTGAAAAAGACATAGAAAAACTTAAAATACCAAACTGGAAAAATAAAGCAACAAACAGAAAAGAATGGAAAAGAATAGTAACCCAAGCCATGGGCCTTCTAGGCCTGGAGAGCTAAATTATATATGTATATATATATATATATATATATATATATATATATATATATATATATATATATATATATATATATATATATCTACACCTCATATAACACCCTTTGCTTGTAAAAGATGATTGGGTATATAAGCTCTTAGACTTTCTTTTTTTAAATCACAATTTTAAAATTTGTCGTTTGCATCGTTTAAATTTTTTAATATAGCTTTTATCCTGTTTCTACCAATACTCGAATATACTATTGCGAATATATGTAGCACTTTTAATGTTTTATACAAGATATGTCCAATTTATATTCAATGTAAACATCATACCTAGATTGTCATTGTTAATACTTTCTATACAAACATAAATAATTTGAAAATCTTATATACTAAAAGGCTAAGCTCTTTTCTTGTGCGGAATACTCCTCCTAAACGGTGATAGATAGGAAAATAATTTTTTCGAATAATCAAACATATTGTTGAGTAGATTCATTTTTCCTATAGTAAAGTATAGGAATTCAATATTATACACAATGCAACAACGCGTCAATTCTCGAATGCTGGAATGCACCAACAAGTGTTTCCACTTAAGGAATAAAGATAATGACCACTCAAAATTCGGAATTCTCCTGTCTCCGATTTTAATTTATGGGGTCTGTTTTACACTATCTGATGAGTTGGTATTTTTCTTATTTTTATGTTTAGTTAGAAGTATTCTGTTTCCAACAAGTGCAGCGTGTGTGAGGTGTTGTAATTGATATTTAGAGATTTAGACTACGTTTTGAGTTTAATACTTGAAGAATTAAATAATGAGGTAAGCATTACTTTGTTTTTAATTTATTAGTTAGAAATATATTATTAATTTTGTTGAGAATAAGCCACAATTTTACTTTAAATTAGGTTTATTTTAAATAAATAAATAAAAAATAAACTTATTTATAAAGTAAAATTGTGGCGTATTCTCAAAAAAGTGAAACAGTAAGCGGTAGTGTAGACTAGTGCGGAGCATCATACTGTTTTCTGTATTTTTTAAATTTAAATAATATTTAAATATAAATTTAGTTAGGTAGTTGGTTAGAGTTCTCAAACCGACTTCTTTTTCTTAAACGTGACATTTTACAATCTAAAATATGCAAAAAAAAAGTTACTTTCGGTTTTACTTCCGTTTTTTATTTTAGAGGGGCGGAGTCTAACAATCATATTGTTTCCGTTTCCTAATGTAAATCTTCCTGAAAATCCTAAAAAACTACTGTATCGATTTTCAATTTAAAAAAAATTGGCATCGATACAGTTTATTTTTAGGATTTTTGGAACATTTACACCAGGCGACGGAAACGATGGATCGTTAGACTCCGCCCCTCTTAAATATCAGCAAAACTTACATCAAAACTCGATGTCGAGTTGGTCCGCTAGTTATACTTATCGGACAAAACACTGAACAGACGAGCTTCGTTTCTGTCTGGTTTATCAGAATTTTTTTCCCATGTATTGAAATGAGTTTATATCCCTGTTCATTTCTACATTATTAATATGAATTTAATTTTCAGCTGCATTGATCTCATCGTTTAAATGTATATGTTTATTTACAAACACCTAACTAAAATGACAGGTAGGCTGAAAAACCAGTTGGTAATGTTTACAACGGAGCAAAAGTAAAGTGCTAATTGTACGAAGGTCCAGTCAGTACTGGCCTGTGAGCATGTTCATTAATAAGTTGAAAACCTAAGTACTCGATTTGTATAATAATATAGGAATTTACCTCAGCGACATTCTAAGAACTGTAAAAAATGACCATTGGCCAGCGAAGGGTTGCTCTAGCGGAGTTGTATGCCGCGCAAAGTTTGCCCAAGACATCCACGCCTCTTTCAGTCTGCTTATAATCTATGTTTATATCTGGTTTCCATATTAAGTTATCAATGTTTTAACTGTTGTATCATCAATGATGTCATCATAATGCATAATAGATAACGCTATAACATTATTGACTTTTCGGGTACATACGATACAAGAGTACACTTCTCTTGAAATGCGAACATACTGGATTGTTTTTCCTTTGTTGCGTTAGCACTAGAGGAATTTAAAATTTATTCTTTTGTAACGTTTCTATTACAACAAGGCCTTTGATAAAGTGCGGCATGATCACCTAATCAGACTCCTGACAGAAAAGAATTTAGATTAACGAGACATCCGACTAATAGCAAATATGTACTACAATCAGAAAGCAGTAGTGAGAAAAGACAATAATACCACTAAAGAAATTGAAATAAAGCGAGGTGCGAGACAAGGGTGTATACTGTCACCAACCCTGTTTAATCTCTATTCCGAAGACGTAATGAATAGAACACTCTCTGAGCAATCCGTAGGTATTAAAATAAATGGTGTTAGATTAAACAATCTGAGATTTGGCGACGACACCGTTCTCATCGCAGAAACACTCGAAGAGCTACAGACATTGGTGAATAAGATAGCAGACTGCAGCGAAGAATATGGACTATCTTTGAACATAAAGAAAACTAAATTTATGGTAATATCGAAATCAACACAAAATGTCCAAAATTTATATTTACACAATGAAATTATTGATCGAGTTAGCAAATACAAATATTTAGGCACTTTTATAAATGAAGACAACGATAGCTCAGCAGAAATCAAAAGAGGAATAGAAAAAGCCAGATCCATATTCACTAAAATGAAGAGTGTTCTGCGGAAGAGATTTGAGCCTTGAAATGAAACTTCGCCTGATGAGATGTTACGTACTTTCTGTGCTGTTCTACGGAATGGAGTCATGGACGTTGAAAAAGATTGATACCAAAAAATTAGAGGCATTTGAACTGTGGATGTATCGCAGAATCCTGAGAATATCATGGACCGAGAGAGTCATAAATGTCGAGGTCTTGAGAAGAATGAATAAAGAAAAGGAAGTCAAAGGAAGATCAAGAGGCGAAAGATATGAACTGCTTCGAATAATTATGCAAGAAAAAATAGCAGGAAAAATGTCCATAGGAAGAAGACGAAACTCCTGAATCTACGGGGATGGTTTAGCTGTAGCAGCAACGAATTGTTTCGGTCAGCAGTTTCGAAAATACGTATAGCCCTGATCGCCAACCTTCGGAACGAAGATGGCACGTGAAGAAGAAGAAGAACGTTTCTATAATAGTTAGATGATGTTAACGTAGAAGTAACTATATATAACCTGATCGAACATTTTCCGCGAAAGGCTTCAATTATTTCATCTATCGCAGTATATACTAAAAGGTTGTAATGCTTCGACAGATTAAAATTAAAGGCTTAAAAAATGTCACGCATCGCGGCTAACTTTTCGAACTCTGGCCTTTGTGTTCTAGTATTTATATCACCTAACGGATAAATCTCCATTGACCTACCACCAGTTCTAAATAAATCATCAGCACTCTGATGATTGCTTTTGTTAGCGCTGAATATGTACAACAGACCCAACAGAGTTTTTAATTATATATTATGATCGATCGACCTAGCCGTTTTGTTATTAAATGTGCCATTGGGTTTTAATGAACTTGTCGGTGCATTTTACTATTTTTTGTACATTCTACAATATCTGTAGTAAAAAAACATTCACAAATCTCTTTTATAACTAAATTTTACTTAATTTCACCTTTTGGTCCTAGAACATTAGGTACAATATTTTTACCACGAGTTTGAATGTTACGATTACATTCATAAATACATCTACTCAGATATAATTTTTGACATACTCTTTATCACAGAAATTGTCCTCCGGATTGATATCATATGCTATAACTTTTGAATGATCATCTTGCAAACTGAAGTCGTCATCTTGTGGTTCCGGTTCGGAATTTGCAACAATTTCGTTAAAAAGTTGTTGCACCTTGCTTGTTATCTTTCGCAATCCATATTCACATACAACTTCTAAAATTAATGTCTAATATTTATACTTACTTTGTACCAAACACAGAAACTCACCGTTGAGTATAAAAAAATGGTAACGTCGGTCTCTTATACCTTCAGGTCAAATACCATATGAACTATTCACACTTGATCATAAGTTTTTAAAACTAAATAGCATGATGAGGGTTCGAAAACAACCTGTCCGCGGACAAAACAATATTCAATACGCATTTGAGTTTTAGTGCGAAAAATCCAATACGTCAGTGTCAGAGATGGTACGGTATCACTCGAAGTATAAAATAAAATTTACATTTGACAATAAACTAATATTTGAAAATTAACTTTAATTGCTACACACTTGAAGTATTCTGGGTTTTTTTAGTTTTTTTTTTGATAAAAATGATAAAATCTCTCTTTTCGCTTCCTAATCGTAAAAACTATCAAACTTTTAACACGTTCCTTGCCGATAACGCGCTGGCGCTTCGCTACAAGACTTTAGCTAGACGCTCTCGCGCGTTCAGACTTTTATTGATTATGATCTTGGATTCTTTCACTGGAGCTACAAGAGGGTCTTTTATATTTTAAAGGCAGGTAACTAGGGGTATCAATTCTCTAACTTTGTTCTTGGTTCTTCGACTAACGACTTTTTGTCCAGACAGGGTGTCTATATCTTTTGGCTTTGTAATAATTGTAAATATTAGTAACAGTACATGAAATTCTGCAAATTCTTATTATTTTATCGGATTAGTAACCATGTAAAGATTGGTAATTCCCAGATTTCAATATTTCTACTATTTTTTGACTCGTGGATCATAAAGCTTGGTAATACCCGGATATTTTCAGTGTTTCCCCTAAATATGATTTGGGTTCTTTTACACCTCGTTTGGTTAGTTTATATTTGAATGACATAGGGTGTGCATACTGAAGTGTAAAAATGAATAAAAATAATATAAATGACGATATTATACCAAGTGGCTCAAATTTAAATAAAAAAAGAAAGTTAGATATGAAAAAAAAAAATTATCAGATGAAGAACTGTTGAGGTTATTAGAAACAAGCGATGAAGAATTTAATGACTTTCTTGATTCAGATAGTGAGTATTTACCAGAATCTGAGGATGAAATTGAAAATAACTTACCTGCAGCACTTATTGAGGATACGGAAGATAATGTACGTTATTAAATTAAATGCAAATATTAATCTTTTAATAAAACTATATTTAATTGTAGACTAAGCTGCTCGTTGAAGTTGATGGAAGCGATAAATGGGAAGAAAATGTCGATGGTATGAAAAATTTCCCTTTTTTAAAACACCAGGAGTTACTAAAACAAGTTCCCGATAATAATCCAGTTCACTTTTTTCGAATGCTACTTACTGATGAATTTTTGCAGCAAATATGTGATGAGACCAACAGGTATGCCGAGTACGTTTTCTTGTTTAATTCAGGTGCGACACATTCTAGAATTTTCGATTGGACAATTTTGAGTCCCGAAGAACTGGTAGTCTTTTTAGGATTGGTTTTACATATGGGCCACATTTCATTGCCTAGGATTGAGGATTATTGGAAAAAGAAAGATACTTTTTATGCTAGTGCAATTTTTTCCACTTTTATGGGACGGAACAGATTTATGGTCATACTGCGTTGTTTGCATTTTAGTAAAAATTCAGAAGAGGGAGAACAAGTACCTGAAGACAGAATATATAAAATTAGATCGATGATAATCTTTTTGAATAAGAGAATGGAAGAAGTTTATTATCCTGATCGTAATTTGAGCTTAGATGAGTCAATGGTATTACACAGAGGACGACTTAATTTTAGACAATACTTAGAAAACAAAAAGCATAAATATGGAATAAAGTTGTATATATTGACCGAACCAAATGGTCTAATTTTAAAATTTTTAGTTTATTCTGGAATGTTTGACGATTCAAGTGACAAAAGACATGCCAATAAAGTGGTTTTGCACCTTTTAGAAGGGAAACTAAATGTAGGCCATTGCGTTTACATTGACAATTTTTACAACAGCTTTGATTTAGCCAAAAATTTGCTTGAATTTTCAACTTACTGCACAGGAACTCTTCGAATTGACCGTAAAAATAATCCTGCAGAAGTAAAACAAGAAAAACTTGCTAAAGATGCAACAATTGCCCGTTGCCGAAAAGGGGTATTATTACCCAAGGGGGGCCAACATTAGTTGGCAAATGGAAGGATAAGAGAGACGTTTACTATATAACAACAAAATGCCAAAACACCTTACAACAAGTTACAACAAGAAGAGGTCAGCATGTAATGAAACCAGAGCCTATTACAAGATATAATAAGAATATGTCTGGTATTGACCGACAAGACCAGATGCTTGCCTATTATCCTTGTCAACGAAAAACTGTACGATGGCCAACAAAAATATTTATACATATTATGCAGATGATGATTATAAATGCTCACATACTATACAATAAGTATTCTGGAAAAAAGATTGATCTTTACGAATTTCGTTTGGAACTCGTTAGATCACTTCTAAAAATTAATAATTCTGAAACTAAACATGTTACAAAAGATCACCTAGTAACAAAACGAGAGGTAAAAGATCTAAAGCGAAAAGTTATGAGAAAACGCTGTAAAACTTGCAGCGAACGAAATATCCGTAAAGATACAATTTACGAATGCAAAACCTGTCCCGACACCCCTGGATTTTGTCTGGATTGCTGTCAAATATCCCACATTTAAACCTTAATTTTGTTTTATATATCTATATTTTATCTTATTTTATATTTCTTGTTTTATTTTTATTTTGTATTAGTAAATCAATAAAATGTTCCTATTAAAACTGATTTTATCAATATTATTTACAAAACGCACCAGCGCGTCGTACGGCGTATGTATATAAATACTAGAGCCGAGCGCCAGTGACGCTCTGGCGCGTTCACCACCAACCCTTATTGTATATAAATATGTGCATTTAGTTTAAAAACACTTACTTTATTCGAACTTTTCCAAAAACTAATAAATAAACGTCTGTGTATCAAAAAGAGAAAGCGGCTCTTGGTGAAAACCTACCCAGAATAGATCAGCAGTTAACGTGTTAAGTGGCATGAAGGAGAAAATCACGAATATTGACCTATTAACATTTCATGTTTAGGTCACAATTAAATCCTTCTATCGATTCGAAAAATAGCATAAGAGAGAAGATTTTTTACAAAGGAAAATTTAATTTTTGTGCAAATTTCCACAGGAAACCCCTCAGTTTTCAGATTTTCCACTCTTCTGGATTTTTTGTTTTAACCCTATCAAAGGTATAAGGTATAAACTCGTGGTTGAACTTCGTCGGAAATCCAACGGTCTGGTAGTACAAATTATTGTGTACACTATAATTAATGGTCAGGTATTAGCCTGAACTTAACAAACTCAACAGCGATTTAATTGTAAGTAGTGTACAAAATACAACAACACGTGTAATTAAAAGTTAAAAGACATAGGAAGTTGGTTTAAATGGCCATCTGCAGAAATATTCCGTACTGCAGTTTACTTTTGGATGAGCGTAAATAGACGGTGTATTAATATTAAGAAGAATAAATCCATTCATAAAAAAAGGTTTAATAACTACTGAGTTGCATTAACTACATTTTTATAATGACGTTCGCTGTATATACATTAAACATAGTAGTGAATTAACATTTTGCAAAATTTGTCCTTGTTGATTTCATATAATTTCATAATCCCTACCTTCACCCGTTAACCAACCTAACCTCAACCTATTTAGCCAGCAGATCAGCAGCTTACGTTGCTCCTGTTGCACCGTTGAAAATCACAACAAACAACAAACTTTCTCAATAAGCGTAGTGCAAAACAACTGTTGGTAAAACAAATGCAGTTTCAGCAACGACTTTCTCCAAATCTCACCCACGTATCCCGATTCAGTTCTAGGAAATGGCGAAAGCAGGGGCGGCTTAAAACTAAAGACTTTTTTAATGCGGGTATGAAGGTCCCGCATGTACTCGGTTTCTGGAAATAGAGATAATTTGAGAATCCTAGACAATTAGTAATCCAATTTATTGATCGAATTATACAAATAATCGGGATGAGCGTGGTGGTATATAAGGATTAATTAAAAAGTAGTTATTAGAAAGGAGATAAAATACATATTCTATAAAATATAGTTTTCTATAAAAAAATACTGACGTAAGATGTTTATTTCAAATTACCAGGATCCATGTTTTTTTTGGTTAATATGTAAAAGAATTTTGTTTTTTGTTTCTCGTTTAGTTCTATTTTGTTAACTATATTATTAAGAATAAACGTCAACACAAGCATATATTAAAATATTTTTTGCCCACCATAAAAGCAAACAAAACTTATGTTGCTCTGCAAACTAGGCTTCTACAGCTCCTATCACTTATCAGTTCAAAGAATATTTAAAACCTTTTAGAGTTGTTTTCAGTCAAGAAGAGACATAATGCCCAGAAATGATGAACAAGAGAGTTGTTAGAGTAGTTTGAACTCTAAATAACGATATATTTACATGACACGAGCTATTTGAATGGCAGCAAGTGACTTGTGTAAAGGTGCATTGTTCTGCAAAAATAAAATACGTTTTGAACAACTTTCTGCGTCTTGTCGTCATAATGTTTTTTGTAAAGTAGTAAGTCATGTTAAATAGTAATTCTTAGTTACTGTTATCCACTTCAATTCAAAAAATTAATCAAGTAGGTACACCTTGGCAACTACTTCAAACTACAAAAACGGAATCAAGAACTTTTTAACAGATTCTGGAATACGAAACCTTCTAGATCTTGGAAACTAACCATTTTTCATTTTGTTAATTTATTAATTTCTGCTTTGTTTCTGAATTGTAGAAATAAAATCAAATTGTGTATGAAGTAACAACACGGTTTAAGAGAGTTTGCATCTGTTCAAATGTAGTAAGGTAATAATTGAAAATAAGTTTTATTTCTTCTACAATATTAGAAACCAATTGTAGAGTTGCAGGTGCACAGGTGAAGCGGGGCACGTGGTGTTTTAGTTAAAACGAGTTTTACCTTAGGTGTGTACCATTATAAATACGTACAGCTATAACTTTTTTTCTATTTCGGATTTCTTATTAATGTTTTAGTACAATGTACAAGTATTAATGTTTTTATATGATATTTTTAGGTAAAAAAACAAAAATTGATTTTTTGAAAATTTAGAAAGTAAAAGTCTTCTTAAAAGAAACACCCTGTATTTTAATATTATGATTATTATATTTATTAAGCATTTCCTATACCTAACTGCTTTCATTTTGAGTTATTCGTGATTTAGTGATTTAGGTTTAGCAAAAGATTAATTTCTACAAAAATTAAGAGAAATTGTATCAGGTTAGCCATAAAATTATTAACCAAAAATAATTTTTCGCAAAAAAAAATACGTATTAATTTAGACTGATTCTTAATTTGTTTAGTAATGGATAAGATATCTAAGTAGTTATAATTTTTGGGGGTAAAATATTAATAAAACCACAATATTCTGCCTAGTTGGCTATGACTTTGACGCTAAACCTAATTAAAAGTTTAACATTAGAATATTTTTATAGTTTCTGTTGCTTTTTTACTGTTTATCATCATCAATGGCGCTACAACTCTTCGTGAGTCTTTGCCGCGTTTACTATTGCCTTCCACGTTTGTCGGTCCTGTGCCAGTAATTCCCATTGTCGCACTCCCATTTTCTCTAGATCTTATTTGACTGCATCTTTCCACCTTTTTCTAGGCTGCCCTACAGACCTTCTTCCCTCTGGCCTTTCCCAGAACACATTGTTTATAAGGCGATTGTAGTTACTGCGTATCACATGCCGTGCTCATCTGAGTCTATTGGCTTTTATATATCTGACTAGATTTTCTTTTCCGAATAGAGACTCTAGCTCGTTATTGTATCTGCCCTCCATTCGTTTGTCACGCTGTCTCTGCAAGGGTCATATATCATTCGAAGAATTTTACGTTACCACACCAGCAATTTATTTATTTCTCTTTTTGTTAGCGTCTATGTTTCGCTTCCATACGCGACTGCTGGTCGTATTATGGTCTTATATATCCAAGTTTTTGTACCTCGTGAAAGAAATTTTGACTTCATTAGATGTTGCTTGCAAAGAATGATCTGTTTCCTGCCATTATTCTCTTTTCAACTTCTCTCTCTAATTTGTTGTCATTTGTGATTGTTGCTCCTAGATATTTAAATTCTTTAACCACTTCGAAGTTGTGATCATTTATAGTAGTGTTTTGCCTTATTCGCCGTCGTTCTTGTTTTGAGACGACCATGTATTTTGTTATATCTTCATTTATTTTTAGACCGATGTTTAATGCAGCTTCTTTAAAGCTCGAGAAAATATCCTCAATTTCTAATGTTGATTGTGCTACTGCGTCTACGTCATCGGCAAAGGCGAGTATGATTTTTGCTCCCCGAGCAGTTATGTCTGGTTTAATTTTTGGATATATTTTTCGCATGACATATTCAAAGGCCAGAATTTACGCAGAAAGCATTTGGTATTTCTCCCCTTATTCTAACTTGTGCAAAAGAGTTACTTACACACATTTGTGTTATAGCAGCTAGTTTCTTGGGTACGCCGAGCTCGAACATTGCCTTCCATAATGTTGCACGATTAATTGAATCATAAGCCTGTTTGAAGTCTATAAAAATCTGATGCACGCCGTGATTATATTCCCAATACTTTTCAAGCATTTGTCTTATTGTAAATATTTGATCAATAGTCGATCTGCCAGAGCTGAAACCACACTTTTTTACTATTACTAGCATGAGATTTTTTAAGAAACGTATGAAAATATTACGGTATATCAACAATGTGTCACTCTCTGATCGAACAAAAACTATTGTAAATAAAGAAAATTAATAAAATGCAATCCTGAATATCACTAAGAATCCTCATATTATATCACTAAGAATCCTCATATTAGTACGAGGGAAATTGAGGCTTTTGAAATTAGTGGTTTATGTGGATAACTATAATAAAAGATTAGACTTTTATCGATGGGCCCACGAACAAATTCAAAATAAGGTATAAGGTTTGGTTCTAAAGTTTTGGGAAAAATTTCAAAAGCATATAACTCCGATCACAATAATCTTATATTTTTATTAAATTATTCAACAATTTAACTTAACTATCCTTATTATAAATTAAAATTCAAATGACAGACAAGGGACCATTATTTTCGATTTGCCTAATAATTCCCCTGACACGTTGCATCATCCTTTGTTCATCCTAATTTTTGTATATACCTATGCGGCGTCTTAACTTAGGGCTGTGAGATAAAGTCAGCCTCAGAAATTGCACACCATACCAAAATTTTGTCCTCAAATTTTTTCTTACTTTTGAATTTTATTTCATCAGGTGCATTTTCGTAATCTTTCGTGTAAAACCCATCGTTACCCTTCATCTCAGAGTTGGACAAAGTAAAATATTTTTCATCGTCCATC
The DNA here is from genome assembly GCF_040954645.1 of Diabrotica undecimpunctata. Taxonomy (NCBI): domain Eukaryota; kingdom Metazoa; phylum Arthropoda; class Insecta; order Coleoptera; family Chrysomelidae; genus Diabrotica; species Diabrotica undecimpunctata. Next base: position 94,064,547 of record NC_092810.1, read on the forward strand.
ACGATCAACTTGTTGACGAAATGCACTCGCCTTAATGCGCGGCAACATCTCGGAATTCTCTCTAATTGATCCTCTGTGTATTTTGGAGCTTTCCTTCTTTTCCGGTAGATAATATTGTTACTCGATAGGGTCCTTTATACTGTAGTCTTTCCAACATGAAATCTTCTGGCCAGTTTTCGCTGTGAGACCCCAATTTTGTTCTTAGCTGCTTCAATCAGTCTTGCCTCTCCTATATGGTTCAAAATCCGCGGTCTGCCACTTTTACGCAAGTTAACACATGGTATCCCTTCTTCACATTCTCTAATTGTGAGATAAATTGTCGATTTGCTTATGTTTTAATCTCGATAAATATTAACAATATCTCGTTTCGACATTCGCCCAACCATATTATAAATACCTTAACGAATATCAATTTTATAAGACATTTTGCAGAGCACAAACCAAAATATTCTGCTTTGTTTATTAAATGTCAATAACTGATGACATTTTAATTCCATGGCCTTCTTGTTAAATGCATTTTGCTTCTCAATCAGACCAGGTGAAATTTTTCCCAAAACTTTAGGACCATACGTTATTTCTTGGAATACGTTTTATTTGGAGATGAAGCCATTCTGCACAAGAATGGTATTGTAAACAGATATAATTTTTACTATTAATCAACGTCTCACTTACACCACATTATTACCCATAGTTAAACAACAGGATCATTAAATGTTTGGGTAGGAATTCCTGGTAATTCATTCATAAAACCATTCTTTTTCGAAAATGACGTAAAGGGCAAAATGTGTTTACATTTTTTGGTAAACGGCTTGCTGGAAATATTTAAAGTAGTACCATTGAAGATACATGAGAGAATGTAGATATGGATGAAAAGGAGCAAGAAGGTATAGTTTGTCAGGTTAACAATCTATTAAACATTGGTTTTTGATCTGAGTTTAATAGTCCAGATACTTGGACAAAATTTTTTATTTTCCAAAAAAAATACTTTTGGTATTTACTTTTATTTTCCAGTCCGTGGTGTTTTCTTGTTTTATTAGTAGAAGAATCTAATAATACACATCGTTTCTCCTTGGTTTTAGTCGTTGATTTATTGACTGTATAGAGCGTTAATACTGTTATGATTTTTCTGCCTCTTATTTTGGGTATTTGTGTGGTCAGATGTAGTAGGTATATGTTTTTGGCACCGAAACATATTTTTCTGTGATTTTATTTGTGTTTTTTTAAGATGTCCTATAGGATATACAGGTACGCAACCTGTACAGTTGTATCTTGAGATTTATTTAAAATTTTTGTGGCCTTCTAATATTCTAATATAGTTTATTACACCAAATATTCGGGTTAAGCATTTTTATGTTTTGATATAAAACTCTGAAAATGTCTCAGCAGCATCGGTTTGTGATCTACTTGTGTTCATGATATAATATGAGCGAAGGAAAAAGTAACTTGCTTCCGTATATTGTGGCACTTCATGATATTGGTGTACGCAAAGGTAAAACGACCTTCCGCCGTCTATTGTTACTTAGTATTTTGTATATCGATTTTGAGACCACGTTCTTTACACAGATAAGGTAGTTCTGGTACTACTGTTAAATATCCCGCTAAGAATTCAAAGACTTTATATTATTTTGACTCTTTTGGAATTTTGCTAAAGAACGGTAAATATTTCTTTGTGATTTGTATGATGACCATGTTGGATTCAATTATCATCCGTAAAATGATAAGGGCAATTTCTGAATGGTTTCTTATTTAATTTCCAAACTGTACTTTGATCTTATAAGTTATTATAAGAGAAACGGCTAGGGCAATTGGTTTTGGATTCGTCCGCTAGGCGACCTGTTGAGCTTTTAAAGAAGATAAGCATTATTTCTCTTCTTTTGTATATATTTTATAGTTAGGTGTTGTATTGGCTTTGTTGATTGTGATACTGGACAATTTCATCACGAGTTTTGATTTACCGATTATTTACCTAAAATATTTTAAGCGTGTGATGCGCGTAATTATCAAACCCTCAACAATGTCGCTAATATATTTCTCTTCTTTACTTTTCTTGCTGTTAAGCTTAAAATTTGTCGTAACAAGTTGGATTCGACAGGGTGTTAAAAATGTTTTACTGTTCAACTTCTATTGTTCTATTTTTGGAATGTTTAACACGCAAGATTAGGAATCTTTAATTATTTACAACGAACTGTAACGCTTTTTCTGTTCCTTTAGAAGACTGTGACGATTCTTCTTTTGTTCTTTTGAAAATATTGGTTTGTGGTGAACTGTTTATGTTATGTTATGATCAGACTAGCCATGATGATTGCCAACCTCCGTCGCGGAGATGGCACGTGAAGAAGAAGAAGTTTATGTTTAAATTATAGCTTGTATGATATATACTCGTATTCTTTCTTGTTTTTAAAATTTTTCTATTAATTTTTTGGTTTAAACCACATTTCTTGTCCTTCTGGAAATTTCCTACCTTCTATTAGTTTTCTGCTGTGAAAAATCCCGAAGGATCTTTACGGAACTTATGGTTATCTTGTTTTTCCTTTTTTTTTGCTATAGTACAAATTTTATCCTGTAGTTGGAAGTTCAACCAGTAAAACAATGCTCAAGAGAAACCTCTGTGGGCCCAGAACAATTTTACGGCATCACCAAAGTTGCTACAAAAGGCGAGGTACAGAAGTGGCTGATAACGAATCATTAAAATAAATGGAGAGCCACTCAAGACAAACCCAGACTAAAAAAATATTCAAAAATATTTTTATAATGTTCGCAACAATTTGATGAACCGTAATAAACGAGAGATTAGAACAGTCACCGAAATAATGACTAGGAACTGTCGTTTAAGACAGCACCTATACAAACTCCGTACGGTGAACGAATTATGGAGCATAAAATACAAAATGGAAGAAGAGACTGCCATACACATCCTGTGCTATTGAAATGTGCTAAGTGGTATGAGGCAAAAACTCACTGAACAACTTTACTATTGAACAAGCAATGATCCTAAAATCTATTCTAACCTAACCGTCAGATACCAATATCGTTGCATCGAGCGATTATTGAAATTTTAAAATAGACACTATTTTGCACTAGTAATGTCAATGCGTACTAGCTCACCGTGTGCTTTTGGTTTTTCAAGGGCGAAAAGGTAATTGTTTATTGCTTTTTAACTGCTATAAATTATCAAAATAGATTTAAACTTTTTATTGATGTGCATCTTTTAGAGAATATGCACCACGTAAAAAGTTCTTAGGCTAAATATTTGATTTATTGACTTAAAATTTTTAATATCTTAAACTACAAACTTCTTATATATAAAATATATAACATTTTTCATCTATTTTTTGGCCGTACTTTACGATTTGACTAGATCTAAATTAAAATATTTAAATTTTAAAATTTGCTTATAAAATAGATACTACATTATTGGGAATAAGCCACAACTGAAGGTTAAACTAAGTTTATTGATGTTTCAATTTCCACCTCACAAATCGTTCTCAAAATAAAAACATTAATATTAATTAAATTTAATATTAAAATTAAAATTGATGTTTGTATTTTAAGAACGATTTCCGAAGTGAAAATTGAAACGTCATTAAACTTATTTTATTCTTCAATTGTGGCTTATTCCCAATAAAATAGTATCTACTTTACAATGCCACAAGAACATAGCTTTAGAACAATATTATTTATAAAAAAATTGTTTTCAAAAATTGGAACCACCTTTACAAATGGGGTATCTACATATTCGTAATCAGGGAAAAATTTTACGTAAAATTAGAATAGTTTTCATCTATCCAACCTTCCATACATACAGAAAGGTACTCAGCTGCCGAAGTAATACTAGCGCAAACTTTTGTTGAAAATCATATATATAGATATATAAGTTTAAAAATTATAATAAAATATGTAGTATCTGATTTATAATTAATAGATCTTTTATTTTTATTAATGTGACACATTTGAAGAAATAACATAATTTTATAATTCCATTTTAATTCTGGTTAATTGTAACAACACGACACAAAGTCGATGTTATAGGATTTCACATAAAGGTACATCTTTCCTGTTAAAAAGGAGGACGACTTTGTACAGCAGTTACTACCAGCCTACTACTTTTATAATGTTTCACTTATGATGATCCAACTGGACCAAAACCCTTTTAAAGAATTGTAATCCTTTTAGATAAATTTTTAAACATATTTTAATAAAATATACCGTTATACACCAGTTATTTTTTACTTCTCTGTAAGTTTTTTTAAACTATGGTATACAGCCAACCATTGGAATTTTTCCCGTTTACTTTGTAATTTTTTTTATTTATACAGATAACACAGCTACGATTACTTAAGTAAAAAATTTTACCAAAGTGAAAAAACACTAATTAAAGCATAGTAAACAATTACGGCCTACTACCTTAAAACCAAATTCCAGTAAACTAAAGTGTGCTTCTTTCACCTTTGTAATAGAGGAGCATCTAACTACCAGGGTAAATAGAAAGATTTATGATAAAGTCGCTCCTATGAGAGACCTTTTTGAATTAGTTTTGAAAAACTGTGAGTCAAATTTTTCGTTGTCAACATACGTAACTGTAGATAAAATACTAGCGGCTTCAGAAGCAAATGTTTGTTTAGCCAATTTATTTCCTCAAAACCATGCAAGTACCGAATTAAAATTTTTAATCTAGCAGATGCAAAAGTTTTTTATACTGCCAAAATGGAAGTTTATGTAGGAATACAACCAGAAGGACATTTTGTCAAGAGGAATTCTCTAAAGGACGTAGTAACTCAGTTGGTTACACCTATTAGGGAAATCAAACGCAATTTATCTATAGATATATGGTTTACTAGTATTCTCCTCTGCAAAACGCTAAATATATACAGGATAACTATGATAGGAACTATACACAGTAATACAAGATAAACTACTTCCACAGTTGATAACAGGCATAAAGCCGGTGCCTTCAAACATGTTTGCCGTACAAAAAAAACTTTAACTTCTCATGTCCCAAAAAAGGAAAAATGTCCGACTTTTTTCTTTCTTCCATGACAACAAAGAAAGTGAAAACCAATAATCATACAAGACTACAACAAAAATAAACTAGGGGTCGATATGGTTAATCAGATGGCAGGAAATTATAATTTCTCGAAAAATACAAGAAGGTGGTCAATGGTACTTTTTTTACACTCTAATAAATGTATTAATTATTAATAGCTAAGTTATTTATATTTTCAACACAGAAGATAATCTCGTACCTCGGAGAACTGTCTTATACACACGCGTCAACCAACTGACACATGCACATAATATGCTCAGAAGGTCAGCTGATATTCACTTGTCTAAGATAGTGAGGGGAAGACTTAGAAAAAATAGAAGCTACAGGTCATTGTGTAATGGGCGAAAAATCGAAAAATTAGATGTTTCTGTAGTAAGTGTATTGTACCTTAAACACTTGATCGTTAGTTGCGCACAGTGTGTACAAAACACAGATCAAATAGCCTAGTTTTTGTTTCATTTTTTCCAATTATATATATGATTGATAAGATTAAAAAGAATTATTTAAATTTTTAAAAAATAATTAATAAGTTATTTAAGATATTTCACAGATTATTACGTATAATAAATATTTTAAAAAAGAAAAAAATTATGTTTGTTTTTTTTTTCTTCAAATTAAGGCTAAAACATGAACACAGTTTGAGAGACCGCGATCGAGGCTGGTGTAACTTTTTTCACGTCACCACTGCAGAGGTAAATAAAGAAAACCAAAAGAAAAAAGAAGGTATTCTTCAATATCTAGAACCTCAGGAATAATACTCACACTGTTTTTGTATAAAAACTATACTGTATTATTAAGATTTAAAAACATGTGTTGTAGTATCTCATACCTTGTCATACCATTAATGTAAAGATGACGCACCAGAAATATCTGTTACAAGACTGTAATATAACCAATATGCTTATAATCCCATTTTCCTTATAGTAAATTGAGAAGACTTAATGGTATAAGACAATAAAAAATGGTACTTACAATATATATATATATATATATATATATATATATATATATATATATATATATATATATATATATATATATATATATATATATATATATATATATAGATACACACTCAAAAATGTTTTGCATATTATCTGTAACGCCACTGAACGTTTCTCATTTGAAATTTTTTGCACTGATTTTTTTTGTCTACTAAAATAATGTACTTTATTGCTTGTTTTTTGTTTCTTAATCGTCGCAAAGATTCTCAGTATTCATATTGCCTTCATCGGTTTTCGAAAACCGATAGTTGTAAAAATTGGTTTGTGTTTTATTCACTTTGTAGTGAACAATATGATTATACAAGTGATATCTGAGTTCAACAGAGCTAGAATCGTTACTTTGATTGAGGAAGGCCACACACAAGTCGACGTTGCTGTCCGGGTTGAAGTTAATCAGAATGATGTGTCTCGGATTGTGAAAAAGTATCGAGAGACGAATTCTGTTAGCGATCGTCCAAAAAGCGGAAGACCCAGAATTACTACCAATGTCCAAGAACGCTTTTTAACGTTAACTGCCCGGAGAAACACCTCTATGACTGCCTCAGCTATTAGAAGAGAACTCCAGCAAGCTCATAATATTGTAATTTGCGATCAGACTATTAGAAGCAGGTTACATTCGGCGAATTTATTTACAAGAAGACCATTGTTTGTACCAAAGCTTACGTTAGAGCAGAAAAGGACTCGACTGGAATGGGCCAATGAACATTTACAATGGCATGATAACAGATGGGGAAACGTGTTATTTTCTGATGAAACCAAAATTAGCCTTTTGTCAGATATGTCGGATAATCGCCGAATTAGGATTTGGAGGAACCCAATTCGACAAGATAGACTTAACCAAGCTGTTCAAATAGTCCCATATCAAGGTGGCTCCATAATGTTTTGGGGCGGCATCATGCTAAATAATAAAACTCCTTTAATTCCTTTTGTTGGTAACATGAATGAACAGATTTATATTGATACCATTCTTAGGCCTATTGTACGCTTGTGGCGAGAAGCTGTTGGTCCAGAATTTATTTTTATGGACGACAATGCGCCTCCCCATCGTACGAGACTTGTGGCAGATTTTTTAGAGACATAAGATATCGTCATATTACAATGGCCACCTTGCTCACCTGACCTCAATCCTAGTGAACACGGATGGGATATGCTTAAAAGAAAAATTCAGTCCCGGCAACTACCCCCAAGGACACTACAAGACCTTAGAATAGCAGCGATTGAAGAATGGGGCACCATGGACCAGAACTACATAAATACAATTATAAGAAGCATGGGACAACGCATTCAGTCTTGCTTTGATGCAAGAGGTGGAAATACGGCATATTAAGTGTTAGTTCCTATATCTGTACAAATTAAAAAAAATATATTTATAATACATATTATAAATAATAGTAAAAAATTGTTAATCCTTAAAGCATATTGTTTTTTTCAAAACATACAATTTTATATATATATATATATATAATAAAGTATTTTGTTAAAAAAAATAGATTTCACCAGATTTGGTGGATAATTTTAAAAATATTACGTTATGCAAATCATTTTTGAGTATATATATATATATATATATATATATATATATATATATATATATATATATATATATATGCAAGATGCAAGGAGTAATGCAGTTAGAGCAAAGATCTTTTTTTAGAAACTTTTAGCTTAAAAAAATAAAGAGATCAACAAACTGGACATGGTGGATCTCCAGGAAAGTTGATGACGTGGAAATGGAATAACACAAAAAAGAAAGCATTAGTATCCTGAGGAGCAAAAAGCATAGGGTAAATGGTTCTTGTATTAAAAAAAATATCCATAGCATGTGCTGCATTAGAATCAGAGGGAAATTCTTTAATTACAGATTAATTAATATATAATATTTCAACGAAGAACTTGAACTAACTTTAAGACTTTGCCAATAAACGATGGGAAGATTATTTTAAGGGAAATGAATGCATAATAGAGTGCCCGTGGGCAAAAAAGTTTGTAATAGATACTCTCCTCAAACTTTGAATATCGTTCATTACGCCAAGTCTGACACGATTTTCTTCTGCGACTCTGTTTGATTCTGGGCCGTTTGTCCCCTAACTGTTCCGAAAATGTTCACCGGCCAGACAGCAAAATCGGAAAACAAGTTCGTTCAGACAATATATTCTTTTATTTAAATAGCTTAAAAATTAAAATTAAGAAAAACACAAAAATAAAATTGTCTGATGATGGTTATTGAACGCCTCTGACGACTCGAACTAATGTGTCGGAAAAACTAATGTGACAAAATTTATATATAACCAGCTAACTTCATTAGCAGCAGCAAAAGCAACTTTTTATATGATCTGACAGAACTTGTTTTCCAATTTCTCTGTCATCAGGGTGAAAATTTACGAGAAAATACCCCAGAACCAAAAAACCAAAAAAAAAATCGCAGAGGGAAATTTTGTCAGACTAGGCCCATTATTTATTTAGCGTATGGCTCAATACATGGAGTAAATACAGTAATAATTGTAAAAAACGTAAGTACATAATTCAAAAATACAAACATTAAACAAGGTTTAGGAAATAGATTCATAGGATACCACATCTTTCCCGGAAATTTAAATGGTAACATGTATTAGAATTTTCTAGACAATATTTTACATGATATTTTGGAAGATATTCCATTACAAATACGAAGAAACATGTTTTTCATGCATGATGGTGCTACACCACATTACACAAGAATTTGTAGAAGGTGCTTACATGAACATTTCCCTGATAGGTGGATAGGTCGGGGTGCGGATGCACCGATTCATTGGCCTGCTCGTAGTTGTGATCTTAATCCAATGGACTTTACAGTATGGAGTTATTTGAAATCAAAAGTGTATAACACTCCAATTAATACAGTAAATGAGTTAAGAGTCAAAATTGAACAAGTATTTACCGATTTACAAAACGATCTAGTAACATTAAATGGATTAATGCGTTCGCTAAATAAAAGAATTAGATTATGTATTCAACAAAATGGAGGACATTTTGAACAGTTGTTGTGAAATATTATTTTCGCCATTAATTAAATGTTAAGTATTAATTAAGTTTTCCATTAATTTGTAATATTATTGCTAACACAAGTGTCAATTCCAAAGCATACTTGATGAATATTAAGAAATGTAACGATTACAATAAAATACATGTATACCTTCGAGTTTAAAGAAATCGAAAACGGTGATGTCTATCGAAATATTACAAGAGCATCTTTTTTGAGTAGAAAAGTCTAAGGAAACAATTTTTAAAATATTTTTTTTAAATAAGTAAAAATTAAAAAACATGTGACGCAATAACCCCCACTTACCCTCCAAAACTACCCTGTATTAATATAGGATGTGGTAGGTGGTGACATGAAATTAATTATCCTAATGTCTTATATTCACTGCCAAAATATGAACTCCGTATTCAAAACCGTTTGAAAGATATTTGAAAAAATAAGAATTTCAATTCACCCCTTTAAAGGGTTGTATCTCCCTTATTATTCAGTTTTATAAAAAAGTGTACATAAAGAAGTACCCTTATTTTTGGACGTACTATGAGCTCTAGAAATTAATGTACATAATTCTGGACCACCTTCTATAAAAACGAACATAGACAAAATACAGATAAAATACAAGATAATACCAACAGATAAGTTTATATCTTTAAGTCAAGTTGAGCTATCCCTTCAAGGCTTGCAGGCGTAGTTTTGAAAAAGTCTTTTGGGTCCCCTCGATATGCCCTCAATTCACATGTCTCCACTATGTGTTGGATGGTTTGATCTGGAGCTCCACAGTCGCAGCTGGAGGTAGGCTGTTTTCCCCATTTATGTAGGTTGTGTGCGCATACTGCATGTCCCGTTCTAATTCAGTTTAGGCTCTTCTGGCTGTATGTATTCCATCAAAACCAGGCGCCTTGCCAGTTTTGATGTCTCGGAGGGCTGATGTTATTTCTTCGTTGGTGAATTCGTGGGAGAACCTTGGGTTATGTCCAGCTATTTGACGTAAGTTGTTGAGTTCCTTTTTTATATATTTTGTATGTTCTTTGTTCCGTGGAGCCCTAGATAGGGTCACTATTCTGCTAGCTATTTGGTCGGGTGACAAAAAGTGGGTTTTCTAACGGGCGGGGCACTTCCCCCTAGCTTTCTCAGTAGGTTCCAAGATTGTCTGCTCGATCTTTTAAAGTCCATTTTCTCCGTTGTTTTTATCCATTTATCTCTTCTTGCTTCATATTGCAAACATTTAATGTTTGCAATAGGTCATTAGCTACATCTGGGTCACCATTCTCTATATAGTCATTGTAGAGTTCTATACATTCATTATTCCAGCCTAGGATATACTCTTTGCGGTAACCTATTGGTATACACTTTTTTGTAGTCGATATCACTGAACCTACAAATCTATCGTAGCTTTCCGATGTGGCCGGAACCCATCTTATACCTTTATCAAGTTCAATAGAGAATTTTTGCCAGTCTGCCTTCTGAAAATTCCATCTTGGTCTGGGAGTGGATCGGACCATCGGGACCTGGATACCTACTTCATATATTATTGGACGATGTTGGCTGTATGAGAAATTCTTCAGGACTTTTCTTGTTATATTGACAGGTTGATTTTGAGAGTTTTGGGTTGAGAAACAGAGGTCTGGGTTGTATTCCTTTCTCCACGCTGCGGATCTAAATGTTCCCCTGTCTTTTGCATTAAATATTAGACTAAGGTTGTTTTCTTCTGACCACTCTATAAGTGCTTCGCCGTTCTGGTCATTGCTGTGATATTTTCACATCATATGGTGGCTATTAAAATCTCACATATAAACTGCCGGACGGCAAAAATGAGGCAATACTTCTGGAGGCCACTGAATTTCTGGGGGCTTGTATATATTAGCATTTGTAAGTTCTTCGATTATTACTGTAATGATTTAAATGTTTCCATTGGTTTTGGTGTCCACTAGATGGGCATTTTCTATGTTGCTGCGGATGTATGTTATACAGCCGTATATATGGTGATATGTTACACTAAGAATTTCATATCCTGGTACTTTGCCCCTACGTTTTAGATCAGTTTCATCACCTACATGAGTTTCTTGAATGGTAGCCACGTCAATGTTGTTTTCTAGCAGGATTTTAGATAGTACCTCATACTTTGATCTACTAAGTGCTTCTATATATAGTTGGCATATTCGGAGGATTGGTCCAATGCTTTTTGTCATATGGTTTTGAAAAGAACTAGTTTTTGTAACTGTTTCCATGTATATCGATGACTAGGAGATCTTTAAGAGACAGACTAGCCCATTAAAGCGATACCAAAAGATTGTAGAGAGTATCGACCATAAATTTTAAAAAGAAACTTTTTTAACTAATTAATAAACGACAATAATTGCATGCGATTACGGTATAAACTTTTGCTGCACAAACATCTGAAGGTACCTATTACCTACTTATATATGTCGCAACGTCAGGTTACATCATCAAAAAACTGTATAGATTATAGAAATGGTTTAAATGCATTTAAGTATGCATTAGTTGGTTCTACCAAGAGGAGAATATAAATCACGACTATTATTTGAAAAAATGTATTTGATAAAAGTTTAATATTAAATAGTTCAAATCACAGTATTGAACGGTTCCGTATTCCTAAGTAAAATAAAGAAATATGCTTGTAGGCTGGTAAAAGTTTTAGAATATATTGCACGCTGCGGAGAACGAAACAATCGGGAAAAATAAAACATAAAAAGGATGACTTGTACAGCAAAGATATCAGAGAAGTAACAAAGAAAAAAAAACAAAATTTACAAGAAAATAATAAAAAAGTATTCTAGGGCAACTATAAAAATAAATATCAAATCACAAGAACACAAAGGAGTAAATGTTACATAAAAGAAAAAGAAAAATTCTCTATAATAAGAAATTGCCAGAAATAGAAAACTTTAACAAGAAACATGAATATAATAAACTATATCTGAGAATCAACAGGTGTTGAAGCAATAATACATATTCGTAATGTACGCAAAAAGTATATACAAATTAAAAAAGAAACGTCGAAATCCATAATCAAGATAGAGAAATGCAGTTAACAGCTCCTTCTCCCTCCAACTCTCCCGCGATTTTCAAAGCCAGCCGATTTTGAGGACCACATTTTTAAGCTTTGTGAATGATTTCATTAAAACGCAATTTATTTTAAATTTTGCACATTAAAACTTTAAAGCATGTTATTTCAGATGGCCCTAATGAGATCTTTTAGTTTTTATAAACAAAGCTCTAACCTAAAAAAAAGATCTGACTTCGTCTCAAATTATCCTAGGTCGACTTTTTTTTCTTTTAAGTACAGTGATGAGTGCCTTAAGAACCGGCAAAATACCGCAAAAGATAGAAAACATAACACGTTGTGAAATAAAAAGAGATGAAAGTAGTAGAGGTGGGAAATTATCGATAGAAACCTCTAATTTACAGTAAATTACATTAGGACTATCGATAGTTTCCCACCTTTAGACGTTAGCTTATGAGCTAGTTGACTTCAGTCATAATATTACAAGTATGACGTCGAATATTTACATTTTTTAAATTTCGCATAAAATAAAAACTGATTGAAGGCAATAAAGCAAATGTAAGTAAACAGTTTAATTAGTAGTAATTTGATAATTAATTCTGTGTTGACGAATACAGAATAACAAGCTATGATAATTCTGTATTGAGAAGAGTGTATGCGACGTCTCAAATCATAGTTTATTATCGATCAATACTTCAATTTTGCATAAAAAAATACTCCTACTTAAACTATTTTTACTTACATTACGTGATACGTATTACTATGACTGAAGTCAACCAGCTCATAAGCTAACGTCTTAAGGTGGGAAATTTTCGATAATTCTAATGTAATGTAAAGTAAATTATAGGTTAATATCGATAATTTCTCACCTCTACTACTTTCATCTCTTTTTATTTCACAACGTATTATGTTTTCTATCTTTTGCGTTATTTTGCCGGTTCTTAAGGCACTCATCCCTGTATAAAAAATGCAGGCTTTCTTAATATGAAAAAATAATTTTCTTGTGGCAATGGTAAAATTATTCTAAGTGTTAATTGGCAAAAAATCATGTTTTTCCAAAATTATTTGCAATATTTAAAGTTATTTTTATTATTATTTTTTTAAATAATATTACTAGAATAAATCTTCTTCTTTCAAAAGCCACGTATATAATTACTATAATTACATAATTTTCTGACTTTTATTGTTGCAAACAAATTTAATTTGGGACAAACAAATTAAATAAATTGATAAATAGATCGATTTGAAATTTTGAACATACTTTAAACATCACAAAATTCAACAATATTTCTGTAATATAAAGGTAATAAGTTTATTTTTAAAAGGATTATTAACATTTATAAAAAACCGGAATTTTTAACTTATTTTGCAACTTTCTAAGTAACAAATAAGAATAGTAACATTTAAAAAACGCCATTTTGAAGGTTTTTATATGACTTATAAGTTTCTGATTCTCAAATTTGTTTCAAATGCTCACTTTTTGCTCATAAACGAAAAAAGCGAGAATTCACCATTTTTTAATCTTAATTTGTTAATAACTAGTTAAGTATAAAAATTAGACTGCAGAAAACATAACAGGTTCTTTTTATAGGGGTACGTGCTATTCAAAACAACTATCGTTTTTCTAGCCGGAAGAGTGTCAGAAAAAAAGCTTATTTCCCTGTGCTATTATTAAAATCTCCATCAAGCACGTGGTTAATAAAGTCAAACTACTAATTAAAATGTCATGAAAAATCTAAACAAATATTAAAATACGACAAGAAGATTAATTATTATATCTTTTGGATAACGTACCCTTGGAAAAATTACAGACGATGAAAATATCAACAACATAGGTATCATCTTTAATAGAAGTAGTTTAACTTATTCAGAATATTTAGATATAATTAGTCAACAGAAAAAACAGTAACTGAAACTTTTATCAGTCTTAAAATAAAAGCAAACTAGACAAGAGTGACACGGAGGAGTTTATTGAAGGCCTATGTCCAGCAGTGGACATGATAAATGAAGACTGGATGAAGAGTGGCACATTGTAGCACTCAGTGAAAAAAGAACTAAAAAGAAAAAAAAGTGACCTATTATCAATTCTTCTTTGACCTAAATGACCTGACTAACTGAACACTTAAATTCTATGGTGTTCTTATTTTATCGAACAACTGTGCGCTATAGGTAATATATAAATATTTATCCTTCCAGTTTTACAACATTATAATACAGTTTATTATCCGAGATTATAAACTGTATTCCTGGTGAGAATAAAAACAAATTTAAATTTCGCAGACTACTTTGATTAGAATTTTTGTAAAGTGCTCGGTATTTTAATCAAGCTACCGTCATTTGTTGGTTTCTTTGATTCTCAAGAGTGGCTACAACTCACTTTTTCTTCATAAATCTTTTTGCTCGCAGTCTTTAACCCCTTTAGATGTAAAAACTTGTTGCTGCAAATTGCCTTCATTACCTTCAGTTTCTCTTTCTCAAAACTTCCCACATTCGGCGAGTGTGTGCGCGAAATCGGATGTAGTATCTATAAAAGAGCGGCTCTAGCTGCGGAACAACCGATTGTCACCTAACTTCGCGTCAAACGGGCCCGATTGGGAAGTTCGAAACGTTGTTCTCAAGTTCCGACGACGGAGCGGGAATCGTATTTCTATTTTACATTTGTGATTAAAGCAGAAAATTTTGGTTTTCTAATTGGTGAGTTTTTCATTGTACAAAATTTATTTTTTAACATATCTGTTACTTTTTAACGTTTGCTGAATGGTCTTAAATTTTTTTAAATAAACTTAAAAAAGTATCTACAAAAAAATATTTTCGTATTTTTTAAGCAAATTTAAAATTTTTTTCTTAAGGCCTGCTCATTACTTATTAGAAACTTTTCCCTTATTATATTATCATATTATTTACAGTTTGTTATTCAGGTTTCATTGCAATTTATTAGAATGAAAGATTTTCTTACTTTTCATAAAAAAAACTTTTGATACTTTTGAGTGCTTCGTGCCATTGTTTTCCAGTTCCGACGATGGAGGAAGGGTATTATTCATATTTTACATTTGTGAAAAAACCACAAATTTTTCTGAAAATTTGACTTCCTAGTTGATGAGTCGTTCTTCAAAAAAAGTTATATTTTAACATATGTCTAACTTATTAAAGTGTTTTCTGAGCGGCATTAAAATTGTTCAGCGATGTCAAACAAAATATTCGGTAAAAGGTACTAAAAATGTATGTTTATTTTATCCCTATAAAATAATTTTTTAAGTATTTTTAAGTAACTTAAATCTTTTTTTAATACATATTTTTTACTGATTATGAACTATACCATTAATTTATAATTCTTTAGAACTTTTTCTTATTTGATTTAAATTTATTTGGAATAAATTATCATTTGCTTTTTAGTTAAATAATTATATTTTTAAATAATATTCGGTTTACCTAAAAAAAAAAAAAAAATTATTTTTGTTTATTTTCAACATAACACAGCAAAATATAGTCGTGTCCTTTACTTCGCAATAGTGAGATTTTTGATGAGTTGTTCAGTTAATATATACCTTTAGTTGTAAAAACTATACGTTTTTTAATTATTAACAGTTTGGTACAAAAAATGAGATTTTTGTCAACTAAAAAGCTTAAGTTTAATATAATACTGCTTACCATGTATTCTAAAAATTTTTAAATTAATTTTTTGCTCCAAAAAGAGCAAAATAAGACCAAATCGTTAATAGTTTATAACTTTAGTAAAACTCAACTTACTCCTTTGTGATTGCTTTTAAAGAGGGGTCTTTTAGTGCTTAATAAATCATCAAAATCTCACCCTTAGTTAGTTTAAAAGTTATTCGAGTGAAGACGAAGACTCTGTTTTTAAAATGAACCAAAAAAAATTAAACAAAAAATCATTGTTATAACCAAAAATGGTTTTTAAAGTTATTGTTATTTTTAACTTATAAACGTTTAGGAAACTTTTAAACTATTACTCGTAAACGAGATATTTCTTTATATTTAAAACGCTAAAATTTTTACAAAAATTTAAGTCGATTCATTAGCTCTTCTAGCGATTAATTTTAGGACGATTAGGTGAAAAGTAGGCATTTATTTTTTTAATTCGTAGCTAGTTAAGTTATCTTTCAGAAATAAAAGCTAAGGCTGAAATGATGATTTGTTGGACAGTGTGAAAACTAAAAATTCGAGCGTCCAAAAAAATTAAAAACTTAATTCAAAATATGAGTTTCTGTACCTCCAATTGTAGTTATTGGATTTCGTTTATTTCTTATCTGTTTGTTCTTTTTAGGTAAATTACAAAAATGCAATGTGTTCATAATATTCTTATTAAACTCGTAAATAGGTATATAACAACTGCCTTCGATAAATTTGGCGATCACAATATGCAAGAAACAAAATAAGTTGAAAATTAAATGTCATTTTTTACTTTTAAACAATATATAAACAATGTAAGATCGCTATTTTATTTTACATACTAAGGGTAAAAACCAGTAAATTATATGTACATAAAAGTCTCATAATTTTACTGAAAAGATTAGAAAATGTTTTAAAATTTAAGAGTTTGTAAAGTTATTCTTATTTATTTATTGTTTTATTATTGTATAAATGGTTTCAGATGGTTCATTTTTTAAAAATTATTGATTACTCTTCTCAAAATGCACCAAAAACTTTAGCTTTGCGTGATAGTAAGATCATATCACATGTATTTAGCTATACAAATTTCTATAACTTTCACCTAATAGTTATTGCGAACTTGAAATTGTTTATCCCAAAATGATTTTATCTACAATGTTATTTTAACAAAGTTGAAGAACAGCACATTTATTTCGATGATTAAAAAGTTTATTTAAATATTGTAAAATAGGTGTGCAAAAGTACTGTGATTGTAAGCTAATAAACATTAAAATATCTCTATATATCTAGATGCAATATCATGTAGGAAGTTACTTTTTTTATTCACCATGTTGGCATTTTTACACGAATTAAAAAAAACTCCATGTTCTACCACCCTTAGAACCCCAGTTAGCCCTTTTTTATTTCTCGGTTTAACTTTTTCAAAAAACTATTTGAATTCATAAATTTAAATTTAGTCGCAATATCTCCGGTTCTAATCAACGAAAATTAATGTTTTTTTTTTAATTCAGGTACCTTGTTACATGTATCATAAAATCTACATAAATCTATTTGTGAATTGTTTATTAACTGAAGTAATTGATTTAAACAATTTAAAATAAATATTTATTTTGTGAAATTTTACTTTTTTCCTATTATTATTAGTAGAAAACGTTATAAAATTATCGGTAACTTTTTAAAAATTTTTTTTATTTGAAAATCAAATCTATACTTAAGTATGTGTTATTTTTTCTTGAACTTTGCATATTATTTTTACAAAATTACCTTTCTTGTCTTTAATTACAAATATATTTTAAACAAATTAGTTGTTATATACTTTGTATAATTATAAATAAACATAGTAAAATTAAGCATTTAGTTTGTAATATGTTTAAAAATATATATACAGATTAATTTTATAACTTTTATTTATAATTATAAAAAGCTTACAATTAATTTGAGTAAAATTTATTTCGTCCCTACCATTTCCAACTGTCGAATGTGAAAAATCGGGTTTTTCAGATTCGATACCTTGTCCTTGCATTAGACGTGATCCACCTTGTAGCAAAACATCGAAATTGTAGCTTGATAAAGAACGCAGGAAATATTCTGTTTAAACTACCAAATATGAACATTTTGTCATTTTGTTTTGGTCAAAATATCGAATATACTGCAACCTGACGAAAATGAAATATTCGATACTTTTGTTTTGTATAAAATTTAACTAAAGGCATATTTGTACACCGCAAAATGACGAATGTGTCACATTCATTAATTATAGTGTCATAAATGATACAGTTATTCAATTATAATCTGCAAATTGTTTTCTTCTTCTTTTTCTTCCTTCTTGTATGTAGGCTTTAAAGCCTGTTTCTTCTTCAATATTTGCCTTTCTTGGTCTGCTAATACTTCTTCGTCCATTTGGTGACTTTTCGTGCTATTCATATTATCCTATCCTCTGCCATTCTACTAATGTGTTCATTCCACTCCTGTTTCCGTTTTGTCACCCATCCATTTATGTCTTCTATATTACACGCTCTTCTTATGTTTTCGCTTCTCTTCATATCCAACAGACTTTTCCCTGATATTCGTCGGAGTATTTTCATCTATGTTGTTTCTAGTAGTCGCCTTGCTTTAGAGGTCTTGTCTCCGCCGTGCATGTTAATATAGGTCTAATTGCTGCTTTATAGATTCTTGGTTTTGTGTCTTGTCTGTGTTTGTTCTTCCAGATTGTGTCATTAAGAGGACCCGCCGCTTTACTTGCTTTTAAGCTTTGTTGTTGTACTTCTTCTTTATCATCTTCGTAACTAGTTATATCTATTCCCAGATATTTAAACCTTGCTTCTTGCTTTATTATTTTTCCGTCTATTTCGATTTTACATCGTAGTGAGTATTTAGGTGTTGTCATACATTTGGTTTTTTCTGCTGATATTATCAGATTGTATTTCTTGGCTGTTGTGATGAAGATGTGTGTTAATTTTTGGAGCTACTCTTCTGTCACTACGATTGATGCCGCGTCATCTGTATAACATAATATTTGAATTTCTTTGTTCTCCATTCTGTAACCTCCTTTACGTACTGCTTGTATTATTTCGTCCATTATTATATTAAAGATAAGTGGGCTTATCGAGTCACTCTGTCTGACTCCATTTTGCACTGGTATACACTGTGTTAGTTTTCAATTTATCTTTACCTGTATTCGATTATGGAAGTAGATGTTTTCAATAGTTTGTATAATATTGATTGGTATGTTTCTTTTATACAGTAGGTGTAAGACGTCTTCGACTTGGATGCTATCGAAAACCTTTGTCAGGTCTATAAAACATAGATATGCTGGTTTATTGTACTCCATGGCCTTTTCTGTGATTGTTTAGTACAAATACGGCGTCTAAGCAGGATCTTTTGGATCTAAATCCTTGTTGTTCATCTGATAAAGTTGTTAGTTTATTGACTTTGTTAGTTGAGACTTTGTTAGTTGAGACTTTTGTGGTAAGCTTAAGTGCGGGGTTCGGTAAATTTATACCTCTATTATTGTTGGGGACAGTCTGCAAACTGTCGAAAATAATAAACATCTGACAAGAACAAAACGTACGTTTTCACAATTATGTGAATTATTGCTTCCAAGAAATTCTTTCTGTGAGGCATTTTATAAAGAAACTTTTCATGAAAACTAGCAGTGACGAAAACTTTTTATATCTTGAAACCAAACAAAAAAGAGGCAAACAAAATAGTATAAACCCCGTTAAAGCTACGAAGAAAGGCTCCCAATCACGGATGCAAACAAAAAAAACCTCTGGTCACTATGTGAACAAAACTTAATACCAAGGCCATACCACCAATATTACCAATCTTTACCAACATCTAGTACTGCCAGAGGTTTTCTTCCAGAACCTGACGCAACTGAAGACAATAATAACGTTTAATTCAAAATTTAAAACTTTTAATTTACCATTATTTTACAATAATTGAGGGTCATGACTGAGTACTTGAGGTGTCTACAGGACATGAAGTTCCATAATTAATGTATTGTGATTATTTTTTAACTTTTATGTTTTTTACGTTTCTAATTTCTAAAATTGTCATTTTATCCTACAACTTCAATTTTTAAATAAATGATTTGTAATAAACTTTGTAAGAAGATTAAAGTTATTTTAATTTTCCTCCTTTTCAATTAAGAATATGAATGTGTTAAAATTAGACCAATGTGTACTGTCGAAAATGCCACATTCGAAATTTTGAAACATTGGACTAAACAAATCGTTGATGAACACAAAAACCAAATTAACGAATGTGATTTTTTGGAAAGAAAACCGTAAGCAGTTTTTTTCTCAATCTAACAAGGATTAAACATTAAATATAACAAATTTAAAAAAATTTCCATTTGACACGGCGCTGATTCAGGATTCTCTAAAAAAGAGTTATCTTCGTCTCCTGAAAGTGAAAAGTACCACTTTTCACATTCGATAGTTGGAAATGGTAGAGGCGATTTGTACTGTTTTTGAAAAAAAAAACTGTAAAAATAGATTTTCAAAGAAATTTTTTTTAATTTATCAATAAAAGATATCATTTCTAATTATAATACATACATCTATAAGTTGGTTATTACGTAATACCCTTTTCTACTGCCAATAAGAAAAATGTAAAATTATGCAAAATATATATTTATTTTAAGTCGTTTAAGCAAATTACTTGGTTAAATAAACAATTCACAAAGAAACTAAATAGATTTTTATGGTCTATGCCATGAGGTACCACAAATTAAAAAAAAACATCCATTTTTGTTGAGTAGAGTTGGAGATATTAAGTCCTTTATAAATTTGAATTTATGAATTCAGTTTTTGAAATAGTGAAATCGCTTCGCTTTTAAATTTTTTTATCTTTGGCGCAGCACCAACAGCTAATTGTTTAAGAAATCACTTTAAATTTTTTTTTGTCTAAACAACCCAATATTTTCTATTTTGTTCTATAAATTCTTCTTCAATTTTTTTATTAAACTCCATAATAATCCGTGTAACTGTCTAGTGGCTGATTTTGAATGGCCAATCCTGGAATGTACTTCTTCGTTATTTCCTGCTTTTGATGTTACTTGGACTCTCAAGTATTTAATGGTTTCAGTTAATATAACTGAAACGACAATATTTCTTTATATATATATATATATATATATATATATATATATATATATATATATATATATATATATATATATATATATATATATATATATATATATATATATATATATATATATATATATATATATATATATTTATATATATATATATATATATATATATATATATATATATATATATATATATATATATACTTTTGGTTTGAGGTCTAAAATATTTAAAGATCATAATATAAATATTTCTGTAAAAACCAAACTCTGACACATAGAGAACAAAAAAAAAACACACCAGTAAAAGATGACAAACTAAGTTGTACTATCTGTACTTAAATTTTAAAAATTTTAGAATGTATTTTGTCCATTATTTTATATTTTATATGTGTGTTATTAATGTTGAGTGTCAATGCTTTTACAAATAATCTCAACGACTAGTAAGTTGCACTGAAGAATTGTGATATTTTATAAATATTTACATATTTTTTTTATTACAGTGTCATGAAAAATAGACAAAACCATTCCGAAAGCTAGACAAAAAGTAAAAAGAGTGTTTCATTAACATCCCGGCCAATTTTCTGACCGCAACCCTCATAAACTGTGTTGTTTGTTTACATCGACAGTCACTATAGTGTATTTTTATGTATGAGAAAGTAATAAAACAATAAATTATGTATGCAAATCCCTAAACTGTTGATACGGGTGACTCAATGAAAAACAGATATTTGTCAACAAGTTTACAAAAGTATATAGGAAAACAATTTTAAATTGAGTATGACCACCAGGTATAAAGGTTGGAGCAGAATAGAATACAATAGTTGTGAGGTTTACTAATCCCTAAATAAGGTTGCCAGTGTCGGAGTGATGGAGGTTAACAGGTACTAATGAATTTGCAAGAAATATAAGATGTTTATTTTATTGGTTATATATAACCAATAAAAGTTTAATAAGTACCTACCTATTTGCAAAATAAAGTTTAATTCTTTAGATAAAATAAAACGTTTTATTTTATCTATTTGCAAAATAAAGTTTAATTCTTTGCCTATTTGCAAAATAAAGTTTAATTCTTTAGATAAAATAAAACGTTTTATTTTATCTGAAATGAGTGCATTCCACGAAGTAAGGGTTTCAACAATCAAACATTTAATTCTTTAATTCCAGGAATCTACGACAGTAATTGACTAGATAATTACCTTCTAAACTTATTCCACAGAAAATGTGATAGTGGGTTTTTCCATTTTGTATATAGGAAGGTCCAAGTGGCGTATTCAAAATTCTTAACAGTTCACTGGTCATACACCAAATAAATTTTGGCAGGATGAAACTGTTACAAGTCAAAGGCACGCTTTTGTAAATAACTTATCTACTGGTTTAAACCCACCATCAGGAAAGGGACGCAGGCTGATAATAGTACACATTGGCAGTTCAGACGGTTTTGTTGAAGGTGGTTTATTAACTTTTGAATCAACTCGTACCGGTGACTACCATGAAGACATGAACGCTGATGTCTTTCAAGAATGGTTCGAACAAATGATAGATCTTCTTCCTAAGAACTGTGTAATAGTAATGGATAATGCAAGTTATCACTCCAGACTTATAGAAGGACTGCCCACAACCAAGTGGTTAAAAAAAGACTTGCAGAATTGGCTGAGTTCAAAAAATATTACGTACCATCCCGAATCTATAAGAAAGGAACTTTATTCGTTGTGTGCCCTTCATAAAGAAAAATTTAAAAAATACGAAATTGATGAAATTGCCAAAAATCGTGGAATGACAGTACTTAGATCCCCATCATATCATTGTGAATTAAACCCGATTGAACTGGTATAGGCACAGATAAAGAGTGAAGTTTCAAGAAAAAATACCACTTTTAAAATTCATGATGTTAAACAGTTGTTTTTGGAGGCCGTAAATAATGTAAAACCTGAAAACTGGGAAAAGGCAGTAAATCACACTATTAAAGAAGAGGAAAAAATGTGGAAGCTGGACAATATTACTGATAAAATGATCGAGCCAGTTATTATAAATCTTGGTCCTGAAAGTTCATCTTCTGAATCTGATTTGGATTTGTAACAAGTAGCTGTAAGTTTTATATTAATATTTTTATTCATCTATTTAACATACCTTAGACGGTTTTAAAAACTTAAAAAATGTGAATTTTTTAAAACCCTTTTTAATGTAGGCCAGTCAGTTCTAATATAGTGTGTGATAAAAGAGGTCACTTTTGTTTACATACACATAACACTTTATAACACTGAAATAATTCATTTATTTTTTACAATTATTCAAAGTAATTTTTCAATTAATCTTGAGCACGCCCATGGAGTGGTCGGAGCTACCAGTTAAAATTATGCTAATTACTCTCTCGTTCATAAAAATAAACTATAATATTCAGGAATTCTTGTATATATATATATATATATATATATATATATATATATATATATATATATATATATATATATATATATATATATATATATATATATATATATATATATATATATATAATATATATAATTTTTATATTTTACAAACATAAACCAAAGAAAATTATTTTATATATATATATATATATATATATATATATATATATATATATATATATATATATGTATATACACTCATGGACAAAAATATCGAATATTTTGGAATTTTCCAATTTCTTTTTGTAGTCACTATTATTTCAAAATAATTTTAGATTACTGATAATACTCATATAATAGGCTGATGTACTCAACTGGTTTGAAATATTTTGATGTTTATTCTGACGTTTATTCAGTGGTTAGTGTCATTCGTACATTTTATCATAAAAATCCTTCTTCACGTAAAGGAAAAATCATACTAATTCGGTTATTTTTAGTTTAATTTATTAAGTTTAATATTAATTTAATATTCAAATACTCTAAACTCCAGAACCATAGCCCCCATCCGCTTTTATAAACCAAGAATTATCCGAGAAGCCATAGAAATAGAAAAAAGACCAAATTGCCTTAATAAAAGAGATGACGCCATACGGTTACCTTCTACATGGAGACCTCTCATAAACAAAATATCGCCCCCTCCATCTTCGAATCAAAATCCCACTGTCGGAAATGTTCGCGCCAACTCTCGCGCCAATCCCCACCCTAACCCCCACCTAGGCCACGTCACCATCGACGGTATAAATGAACCGTCCCCTGGTCCCAGTCGTAGTAGTGAACTAGTGAGTGAACTAGAAGTGACTAGTGAGTGTAGTAGTGTCTGGGGGCTCGGGAGACTGAGACCTCGGAAGCCCTGAAGAAGACATCAGAGAGGATGTCGAAAGCTCGGCAAAATGGATATCGACGCGGTTCAACCCGGAAGACTGGTGAGTTTAATATTAATTTTTATAATAATATTAATCTTAGCTCTAAGTTTAATTGTACTAACCGCGGAAATCTTTCCGAACATATATATATATATATATATATATATATATATATATATATATATATATATATATATATATATATATATATATATATATATATATATTGTTATGTTTCTTCTTTCCCAACCAAAGAAAAATAAATAAAAAAATCCATCGAAATAAAATTTCAAGATATCAATATAAACAAATTGTATATAGTAATTTAAGATAAGATTTAGTGTAGATAAGAATAGAAATTTGTTTGGCAAACGACCTTTTTTCCGTTTCAAACAAAATTATCAAAAATCCTTTGTTTAGAATTAGAAGACATTTTACCTGTAAATTAATCTTTTCATTGTTTGTATAGTCGAGTATTAAATGACCATATTCTAATCTTTTGAAATAGGTATAAATGATGTATTGAAAAAAACCAATTTTAAAGTAAGCTATTTAGTTTTCTCTGAAACCGAAATTAGGCTTTTCCAAAATCATGGTAAACACAATTTAAGCTTTTTGATTGGACGGTCGTTTTTAAATGGGAATTTGGTGAGTCGATTATGAGAGAAGTTAGTCATATTTTGGTCATCGAAAGGAAACAGTCGTGTGTCTCAAGATAGGGTGTGGTTCGTGAGTTTGGATACCGGCGTAACGAAAAGAAGTGAATAGTTTGAAGAAGGAAATAACAAGTAGATTAAAAGAGGTCCTTGTATCTACCGTAAGCATTTTATAAAGTATATGTGAAAGTATTCTTACGGCATCAAGTTGACAAAAGGAGGTCCTGGTGTCATAAATAAGTAGCAGAGTTTGGAGAAGTGAATCAGGTGTTTTTTGTGTAGTCTGAAGGAGGTTTGCAGAGACGTAAAGAAGGAGCCGAGGTGCCAAAGAGGGGAGATCACATCTTTGAGGAGACTGGACTTTTCTGGGTATGTTCCAACATACAACTCAAGAAGAAAATAAACTGTAAGTGTTTGTACAATTGAATTTTATATCTGTGAAGGATCGTTTCGACATCATGGTCATTAGCATTAAAATTTAAGAACTGAGGTTTTGTTAGGCTAATCAAAAGTTTAAAGTTTTGTGGTTTTTTTTAAGTAAAGAAAATTTTAAGTAAAATTGGTTTTTCATGTAATATAAATGTATGTAGCTTTATAACCTTATTATCATAATAATTTGATTTATTTTCTTGTATGCTGATTGTTAAGATAACGACAGAATTAAATAATTGTTTTATTCGTTCATATAAAATAAAGAAACGTAAATCTTTGTAATATAATATATTTGTATTCTTATCCTTTTCTTCTCTCCCGATAAAAGACAACTAGAAAATCTTTTGAATCCATCGAACACAGGTAATATAAGGATTATTTTACTTTTGATAACAAATAAGTTATAATTTTTTTTATTGGCTCAATAAACTAAGTTTGAACTCAAAATAAACAATCATAACAATATATATACATGTAAATTAATAGCAAATTATTAAACAATTTAAATAATTAGAGAGTTGGAGATAATCGCAGTACTAAAAGTTCTAGTTATGTGTCTATAATATTATACAAAATTGATCAATTTTATATTTAAATTCGTTAGACTTTCTTAGTTGTTTTTGATTTTAATAAGGTTCTGACGGTAAATATTCCATTATATTTATTAATATTTCATTCTTGTTATAAAATTAACATTTCAGCAAATCTCACCCTCATTAAGCTGTTCACTGGAGCAGATTATAAATTTTCTTTGAAAATTTTTTAATTAAATATTTATTAACAATAGACTTTATTTAAAATATTTAAGCAACGTTTTACTCAATTGCAATGTTTATAAAGTATAATTTATACAGCATAATTATTTTAGACTATATAAACGGAAAACTCTTCTACATTGACACCTTGTTCACCCACTAATGCTTTTATTATCTAATATAACACTCTCCAGTGTATCATAAGATCATAAAATATTTATGTAGTATTTAATAAAAATTCGCATAAAGAACACTTTGATGTTACAATGTTTACTTACCCTTCTATAAGTTATAATAAGTGTGTGAACAATGTGTCAGTTTTCCGAGTATTTTTACTATTGCCTTTACAGTTTTTTATATGTGTTAAATATTAAGATGCGATAAGTGTCAAAACGGTACACGAACAGACGATGTTGTGACCTAGACAGGAAAATTTGTTATTGTCACAATAACAATTTTTAGTGGCCTAAACATATAATGATTCTGTAGACTTAAACATATTACATTTTAAAATTATCAGAAGTAAACGCCTTAGGGTAAACTATATAGTGATTGGCCATTATCAGCTATTGGCACCTTGTAGGTTTTTTACATTATTTTAAGATTATATTGAAATATACTGACTACTGATATTATTTTATGACAGTGGCAACCCCGTCCAAATAGTATCTAACTTCATTTTATTGTACAACCTAACCTAAAAAAATTAGCGAGAGATCTATCAGATGGTATGCTGCGTATTAACATTTTTAAGCAAAAATACTTAAGAATCGTAAAGACAGCCAGTATTGGAAACAAATATATTTTAAAATATCTTTATGTAACAAAATATACAAAAGGTATATTTTGTTACATAAAATTTATCACGTTTAGTTATTCTATTGTTTAAAATGAGTAAATTTGAGTCAATAATTGCGTGAATGTGCTTTCTTTTTATTAAATTATCTATGCCAATCACTGGGTGTATTTTTTACATTAGACAATTAATGACCACCTGGTCATTGACTGGAAAAATACATTTTATTGATAATATTGTATGTTTAGTGATTGGCACATAGTTACATTAGCACATCGAAAAAGGGTTATCACAATGAAAAGTTTCCAAGACGTTTAAAGTACCACGTCAAACTCTTCAGTTTAGAAAAAGCGATAAGTTTACTAATACTTTGGAACCAAGTAGTATTTTGACTAGTGAGGAGGAAGCTATTTTAGAGGAATGGATTCTGACACGTCACAAAAACGGATTTCCTGTTATTTAAGTAGATATTCAAGCTTCTGTTAAGGAATTATTTTAAGAATTATTTGTTTAAGGAATCATTTTTTAGGAAGAAAGGTATCTCATGTCAATGTCATGACTTTTTTAAAAACCTACTTTAAGGGGAAAAACGGGCAGACCAAAATTCAGATATTGATACTTAAATATACAAATTTCTTTAAGAAATTTATTCAAGTGTTGCTACGCCACTGATAGAAAACAATTTCTAATTTCATAAGATCCACCGAGGCAACTTTTTCCTAGCAAATTTAAAATAAACCGCTGATATAAAGCATTGAAAAGCTTTTTTTTAATCATTGAAAACTGGTACCTAGAAAATCCCCGGTTAGCAATAATTCAAAAGGGGGTTTTGGCTACCTAATAGAAATTTCGAAGAAATTTCCCCTGACCTCTGATGTAAGGCAGTGATAATTTGAAAGTAGTCACGTAGTCAGTGTCACATTGTATCCCAGCTTAGCTGGTCGCGTCTTGGTTAGAGTTTTCAACTCTCGCATATTAGTCAGTGTCAGTTTAGTATTCGATCAAAGGGGTCGGCGCATTTCTGGTTTAAGAGTTTTAGACTTTAGTGTATTACATATACCTCGTTATTGTTATATAGCTTATAGTATAAGCTTAGCTGAGGCTACACGTTTCACAACCGCTTATTATTAATCAAGTATATTAATACTGAAATAAACATTCTTGGTTCATGTGACAATTTTATTAGCAACATATTTAAGCTGTAACAGTGCTTTTGTGTTGTGGTTCGTGGACTCGCGTATATTGGACAGTGATCGGCGGTTTAGATATAAAAACTTTGCTCTAAAGCTTTGGCTAGATTTTCACTTAGTTGTAGTAACAAAGTTAATCATTAAATTAAGTATTGTTTAATGCTTGTGTTCTTATTTCCCACGTTAGTGGATGGTCCTTTAAATTGGAATTAATTACATTACTTAGTACTTTCTAAATGGTAGTAAGATCTTTATCCTAATTTGTGGAACAAATCTTTCGTTTATTTCTACCACTAAAACATTTATAGTTTTTTACTTTTAGTTCTTAAGTTTAAGTTACTTTTATTCGATTAATTTCTGACTTGTTTCATCTGTTCGATTATTTTAGAAATAATATTATTTTTGACTATTTATCTTAAAAACACGGCCCAATTATTATTTCCGAAACTTGTTAAACATGAAACCGAAAATACGTGATTTATAAGCAAGTAAACTGTTTTTACCTACTACATAATTAAAATAATTCAATGAAAGTATATTCTTTGTTTAAATTTCGACATAGACTACATTAGTTGAGACTTTCCTATCCTATGTTCATTTTTTAGAACTTGCTTTTATCGCAAAAGCAATGAACTATAGAGAATATAGCTTCTTCAACATTGTCATACAATTTTCTAATAAAATAATTTTATAATATTTTGAGAAAAAACAAACAAAAATGCTCTCCTGTAAAATTAACATTTTGTGACATGTTACTTCTGCATCCAAGCCACGTTATGCCTTTGGATACAGTCACGTTGCCTCACATACTCCGCAACAAATTTTCATAACTGTTCCAAAAATAGTATTTTCTTATAATTTTTAACATTACATTAAATCCTCTATACACTTGTGTTGGTAACATGTAATAATCATCAATTATAATTATTTTTAAATTACAATTTTCTATATTCTGTTTGTCATAGTCTATAATTTTTTTTTATTTCAAATTACATGTCTCGGCTGCTGTGGCCATTGACACGAGAAACCATATTATAGAAAACAATAAATTAAGTTACATTGATATCTAAAAAAAAAAAAAATAAAAAACTAGCGGATGAATACAAAATTGAAATATAGATAGGTGATACAATTACAACAGGTGATATAATTTAAGTTTTTAAGGAACTCTATCACATTAGACATATTGTTTTTGGAATTTAAGATATCACATAAACTTCCGTGGATACCATGTTTGATCCGTGCTGTTGCGTACTGGTTACATTCCACAAGTATATGGTGTACACTTAGACAGGATTTGCAATATTGGCAGTTTGGAGATTCTTCGGGAACCATCAGATATCCGTGGGTTAGCCGGGTGTGCCCAATTCTAAGCCTTCTAATGATGATCTTCGATTTTCTTTCCGTAGAAAAAATTCTAGGTCCTAAAATGTTTGGTTGGATGGACTTTAGTTGGGTAGTGCACCTGTTTCATTGATTTTGCCACATTGAGGTAGATAACTTTTTAATTTCAATTATTATATCTTGAAACATTTGGCATTTTTATCTGTAAGGTCAGAGCGACGTGCTTTATTTGCTGCGTGGTCAGCATTCTCATTTCCTTTAATACCAACATGTGAAGGATTCCATATCATCGAAACCGAAGTGTTTGCTTTAGCAAGTGCTGTACATCTTTCGTGGATCTCATTAACTAAAGGATTTGATGTGTAGATTTTTCTAATGGAATTTATGGATGATAATGAATCTGTACAGATTTCTAAGTTTTTGGTACCCTGCATTGGAACCTCTAGAGCTTTAAGTATAGCGTAGAGTTCTGCTGTGAATATACTGGTCATCTTGGGTAGTCTATACATTGCTAGTCTGTTAGTTGTGGAAGTAACAGCACATCCGATACTTTCTTGGTCTTTAGATGCATCTGTGAATATTATATTATCAAACTTGCCTCTATTAATTATGTCATTTAAAGTTTGTTTCATGAGTATCGTGGAGGTTTCCATTTTCTTGTATCTGCAAAAATTTACGATAAAGTCAGGTAATATTTTTAGCCAAGGTGGACTATTGGGCTGAATAATGGGGGTGGTAAGATTTAGGTCAAAATTTTCTAAGAGTGGCAATAGAAACTGTCGTGATGAATTGGCAGTAGCTCTACTGTGTGCTGCTGTTAATTTAAAATTTTTAATAAGTTGGAATGATATATTATTTGGGTTTGCAGAGACCTTAGCAAAATAGGAGTTTAGTAGACGTTGTCTTCTAATATTTAGAGGGTGTTCATAGTCTAACTTAGATCTTATTAGGGCTCTGTATAAACTTAATAGGACTTCTTCTTCGGCTCCCCATTGTCGATTGGCTAGTGATTTTAAGAGATTTATATTTTTTGAGGCAGTGGCTTTAGTTTTTTCTATATGTCTCTTCCATGTTAATTTTTTGTCGAAAATTACCCCTAAAAATTTGTGATTTTCAACTACTTGTAGTGGATGTTTTTTTAATTTTATGAGTGGAAGAGTTTGTTTATATTTTTTGCTAAAGTTAATCACTTTAGACTTTGTAGGCGAGAAGCTAAAACCAATGTTGTTAGACCAGTGAGAAATGTTATCAATAGTATTTTGCAAGAGAGTGCTAGTGGAGCTTGTTACTTTACCCGAGCAGTAAATAACTAGATCATCCGCATAGATATTATGTTTGACAGGGGGTTGTACTAAGGAACTTAGGTCGTTAAGAAGCAGTAAAAATAAGGTTGTGTTGAGGACTGATCCTTGAGGTACTCCTGTCTCCAGGATATATGAGGGAGACATTTTACCATTTGCAGAGACTTTGAAACTTCTGTTAGTTAAAAAATTCTCAACAAATAGATATGTTTCCAGATAAATTAGACTCTTTAAGTTTTTCTAGAATTGCCGGCCTTGATGCTGTGTCAAAAGCACTTTCTATATCGAGTGAGACAGTTATAAGGTCGTTTCTATTAGAGAATGCTTCTATGATATCAGATTAAAGAAAGATAAGATTATCCATCGTGCAACGATTTGGACGAAATCCTGATTGAGCAGTATTGATAATATTATGTTTTTTAAGATACCAAAGTAAGCGTTTGTTGACAATGTTTTCCAGGAGTTTGCAAAGTGTGCACGTTAATGTGATGGGTCTAAATGACATAGTTATATTGGCAGAAGTATCATTTTTCTTGAGTGGAATTGTTATAGCTTATCGCCAAAGTGTTGGAAATTGGTTACCTAGCCATATGTTGTTGTAGAATTCTAGTAACTTTATTAGGGTATCTTCATGTAGATTTTTTAGGAATATCGATGGAATGCCATCCGGCCCTGCAGCACTGATCTTTAGGGAGTTAACAGCTTCAACTAATTCGTCGATTGTTAGTGGGAGATTGACAGGATGATTATTGGAATTTGGATTCTTATGTACAACACATTTATTTTTTATGTTTGTTGGTCCAGTACAGTTGTTATCAAGTTTAGATTTATTTAAATAGTATTTGGCAAGTGTGTTTACAATCTGCTGGTCATCAGTTATGACATTGTTATTTTCTATAATGGCTGGAATTTTGTATGTTGTATATCTACCTTTCATCTGTTTTATTTTAGTCCATATTTGACTAGAAGGTATGTCGGAAGTTATGCTACTGATGTATTTGTTCCATGAGTTCTTTTTGCTTTCTTTAACAATTCGCTTAGATTTAGCTCTTAGTTTTCTAAGATTTATTAGGTCCGCTTGGTTTCTAGTTTTACGATATCGGTTTAAATGCTTTTTTACAATCTTTTACAGCTAGTTTACATGATTCGTTCCACCACGGAACATATTTTTTGGAGGGATTAAAGTAGTATTTACCGATGCATTTTTCAGCGGAAGTTATAATACAATTAATCAACATGTTAAGATCTTCATCAGCAGAATTCGTAAAGGAGATTTCATTTGTTTGTTCCTTGACAATTAAGTTAAATAGATTCCAGTCAGCGTGAGCAATTTTCCACTTAATTTGGCTTTGTCTTTGTGAGTTATTATTGTTAGAAATTAAAATGGGAAAATGGTTACTGCCATAGAGACTTTCCAGTGTTTTCCATGTAAGATGAGTAGATAATTCTGGATTACATATGCTTAAATCAATGGAAGAGAGAGTACCTGTTTGAATATAAAAGTATGTGCTGCTTCCAGTGTTTAGAAAATTAAGGTTGGAATTGATTATGATATTTTCAATCATTTTGCCTCTACCGAAAGTATAACTGGAGCCCCACATAGTGCTATGTGCATTCAAAATCTCCAACTAAGATAAATGGTTCAGGAAGTTGGTTAGTTAGATTTGTAATTTTGAGAGCTGTTAGGGTATAATAAAGAGGAATATATACGCTGCAAATTATGATTTTATTTGGACACCAATCAGTAACGGCAACGGCTTCTAGAGTTGTTGTTAAGTGGAATTCTTGGTGGAATATATCTGTAGAAATAAATATGGAGCTCCCACCACTAGCTCGTACGTGTGATGTTCGTATAAAGTGGTAGCCAACTTAATTTTTAAGGTATGGATTATGGTTTTTAGAGAAATTGGTTTCTTGCAAACAAATGAAATCGGGTGAAGTATCAGCAACAAGCAGTTGGAGATTTTATAGATGGGGGTAAAACCCATCAGAATTCCACTGGAATAAATTGAATGAGAAGAATATTAGAAGGGGGGATTTTTCAGTGCTGCGACCTTTGGGATCGATTGGAAAGGCACTCATCGTCAGTTAGATCGCTTGATGAAATTGGGTCTGATAAACTTTTGGCTTCAGAGGATTCTAGTTGTAGTTGTTTTTTGATCTTTTTACTTAGACGGGTAAATAGTTTTTTTAAGGATCTATCTGAAAGATTTGGATATATAGTATGCAGGTTAAAAAGTAGACTTTTTACATCATCCGTGAGCTTTTTCGCTTTCGAATAAGGATCAGAATGTCCAAAACTATTTTTAAGGAAGAAAAAGAAATTGTCTATGGGTATTTTAAAGGTTTGTGGGTTCTTTTTGTATGCTTCTTGGATTGTTCTCTTGGTGGTTTCGGTTAATACTAATTCTGAGTATCAGGTTTGTGCTTTTTTTTTAGCTTTGAAACCTTTTTTTGGGGGAAGCTGATAAAGGAGGAAGCATATCTAACAATGGTTGAGCTTCTTTTTCAGGAATTTCAGGGCTTGTTAGTTCACTAGGAGTTTTTATTTCAGAGTGTCCTCGTTTTTAAGATATTTGTGTTATGTCAATTTGGTCTGATTGTGTTTCAGTGTTGGATTGAGTTTCAGTGTTGGAGTCTTTATTTTCGATTTGTGGCTCTTTGGCATTAAGTGTAGAGGAAGATGAAATTTTTACGGATGAGTTGGGGCTTGTTAGTATATATTCGGTTGGGATTGTATTTTCTGTTGAAGGATTTGGACAGTTGGAGGCTATATGTCCTGTTTGTTTACAGATAAAACAATGTACTTTATCTGTAGAAAGGAAGATTCTGTGTTCATTCCCTTCAAAGGAAATAAGTACTGATGTTTGTAATTCAAAATCTTCGGAGGGAGGGTATACGTAAACTTGGCGTCTGAATAAGTGTGAATATTCGTCCCCAGAAATGCCTGCTCTTAAATAGAATATAGGAGATGCGATGCGAAGTCCAAGATTTTTAATGCTATTTTCAACTATGTCATGTGGTAAGAACGGAGATACATTAGATATAATTATTGTTTTAGCAGAGGAAATAAGTCTTCGGATATTTAAAGAAACATCTCCTATCTGTATTATGGGATATGAATCTATGAGCTGGTCAACAATATTAGTGTTAGAAAGATAGATACAAATGCGATTGTTTGATATCCTAGATGCAAAGGAGACTTGTTTAGGGCCTATTATATCACCTATAGCTTTAACGTAATCGTACAATTTCAGATTTTCTTCGGCATGCATCACAATGGCTTGATGTTTGCTTGGGAAAGTTGGACGTGGAATTGTTTTCGCTACTGATACATATGATAAAACTTGGTTTTGTGTTTGAGACATATTTACTGTTTTGGTATTTGGTACGCCACTGCTCATGTAGTCAAAAGCAATTGCGTTTTTAGTTGAAATTATAATTTAGCTTCTATGTGTTATGGTGAAGTTTCAGCTTTTTATTCATTTTAAAATAAAAATAGATTGCCGGTTCTAAGGCAATCCTGTTTAAATTTTTTCTTTTGTGATTTTAATCAGTTGAAACAAAAAACAAACCTCAACTAGTAATGAGTAAATTATACATACATTTATTTGTAGTTGAAGGTGCACTTATGTTCACTGTTTTTGCAATATGTTTTAGTAAGCACGACAAAATATAAAACGATGTTACTCGTTCGACACCTCGTAGTGGAATCCTCTAGTCTATAATTATTTTTACATCTTTCTCTTAAAACATTTTAGGAATTTTTCGTATCCCTTTAATAAATGGCTAATTTTTATTATTTGTCCCTATTGCTGATTCCTTTGTCTTCTGTGTGCATAGTTGTATCTAGGCTCTCAATGACGCTCGCAGCACAGACGCTAATTGAGGTTCTTCATATATTGAGGCTCTTAACGAAACTCCTAAAAAGTGGACGATCGAGAATTTCGAATCAAATTAATAATATCTTGGTCTTCCGTATGAAATATACTATTATTTAAATTTACTTTAACAGAATCTAATTTCATTTCTTTGTACTTGTCATTATCTATTAGTTTTACTTTTACCGCACTTTTCAGAAATTTTCGCACTTCGAAAACGTCCTGTTGATCAGTACTTCTGCCCTTTTCGGAAATAATTGATTTCCGCTTAGTAAAAAAGGGAAAGAAAATGAAACAATTTCTGCTGACCAGTGAAACCTGTATTACCATATGATTATTGTTTTAAGTAGCCTACTGAAAATAAAAATTATGCTTATGATATAACAAGATGTTTCATTAATTTGACAGGGGTTTTATCAGTGGCGGCTCGTGACTTCAGAGACAAGGTCGGCAAGGTATTTTTTGTCTCCTCAGATAGGTATACCGTCTAATTAAGACTTTTCATGATATTAGATTTTTTGTATTTTTTTTTGTTTTTTTTTTGGTTTTTTTCCTATAAATTTAGAACCTAAACATGTTTATAACTTAACTCTAGTCTACGTTGTTTGGAAGTAGCAAAATGAGTATTACCGTCATCGTAAAATTTATTAGAGTTTTGAAGAGATTTAAAAGTTTTTTTTCTATTCACATTTGAGACAAGCTTGACATTCTTTCTTGTTTTATGGTGTTTCGACAATACGTTTTAATTCTTTTGAGACAAGAGAAATCTCGTTCATTTGAGGCAGACGTTGGTGGTAATGAGAGAATTAATGACAATAATTTATTAATGTCGGTAACAGTTTGTTGTAATGAATTGCAGTATACAAAATTATACATATCTTGTAACTTATTCCACCTTCCGAAAATATTTGGATCAGCATATAAAACTTTTAATTCATTTTCTAATTTTATTTTATTACAGAATGATGGATAATTTTTAATTAACCTGTCTAATAAATATCTTAGAAATTCTTTGGCGTAACTTTTAAATTTTGAATCGTCACAGAGGTCAAAAATTTGCAAATCTTCAAAATTCGAAAAACGAGTATCTATTTGCATATAATTGCATCCAAAGATTGCAAATCCAAAATTTCAAAATATACTCGTTTTTCGAGATCTGTTTCTGTGTCATGCCTTTGTCTTTTTTGGGGAGGTTCGGAAATATCAAGCGAGTCCAAAACGTCACTGCGTATATATTATAAATTACTATCATTACAAAAATCTCTGAGATTTTGCACCAGTTTTGTTATTCTATTTTTGAAATGAATAATGTCAGTTAACTGATTTTGAACAACATTGAATATCAAATCGGTTTGGATAAACACTTTCTTAAAAATATTCAAAAGTATGTTAAAAGAGTAATTATTAATAAAGTTTTCAAACCGATTGCTTCACGGATTGAGATGTCATTACTTTCAAAATCGACGCATTCAATAATAAAATCAAAAACTTCCAAAAGCTGTTCACGAAAATCTGCTACAGTGAAAACTAACTGAGATTTAAAATTCCATGGCGTCTGACAAACTGTTGGCATTTTTTTCGAAACAAACCGTTCTAAAACATTAGTCCGTTTAGGGGAGCTTGAGAAAAATGAAGCAAATCCGCTTAAACTGGCAAAAAAAGACGACATTCTTTAATTTTTTTACATGTATCCTGCAAAACTAAATTCATTCTATGCGCATGACAGTGAGTAAATGAAGCTTGCGGTGCAATAGTTGTTACTTTTGGCTGGAGACCATTCAATTCATCAGACATCACGGCAACGCCGTCATAAGTTTTCCCTTCCAATTTATTTTTGATTTCAAAAAATTTTAATCTGTCCTTTAAAACACCAAAAATATATTCTGCCTTATGGCTTTTACTAACGTCTGTAAAACCTAAAAACCTCTCATAAATATTACCACGTAACGCGTATCGAACAACAACTGATAATTGTGAATCACAAAGCAAATGGTTTCCTGAATCTCAGATTCATTAACGTTACTCAAAATGTAACTAATTGATTATATTAATTTATTCTGGATTGTTTTAGATACAGCGCTAAATGTCTTCGAATCAGAAAGTAAATTATAAAATTCCAAATCGTATTTCTTAAACATTTTTATTAGTTCTCTATAATTACCTTGATTTAACGAAAAGATAATTATAGCATTTTTACGTTGGGCATTATCTTATGAGACATAGATATTTTGTTTTCCAAATAAATCTAATTCAATCTGGCTGTATGTATGATCTTTCGAAATATCATGTTTATGTAAAGCCCTAAATAATTCCTTTAAATTATCGTAACCAGATTCACACCACGAATTTTGACGTTTGCGCCTATTTGTCGAAAATAAAATGTAAGGCCAACAGAAAAGTTTGTTTTTTATTTCATTCCCGGTAAGCCATGAGTACTTGCTGTACCAATTATCTGAAAATGATCTATTACTTCCCTTACCCCCGCACTAATATTATTTATAAGCCGGGACATTTTAGGCAAAGGACGCCCCTTATTTTTAATAAAAATTTGTTCTTCGTATGGAATAGATAAAAACCCATTTTGCAAAATATAATTTATAATATCAGATTTATCAATACTTACAGTTTCTCCTATAGCTTTCATTTTTTAGGTTAATTTACCTGAATTTGTTTACAGTTTAATTAAAAAAAAAACTTCGAATATATCAAAAAACCCTTTAATCTTTCCGATGTCTCCGATTTCGGATCATTCATTTGAAAAGTGTCTTACGCAGAGAGAGGTCAAGGCCACGAAAAAAATTTAGTTTTTATTATCTCACAGATATTTTTTTTATTTGCAGAAACAAATTTAATCGGTATTAAAATACCGATTAAATTAAATATTAAAGAAAATCTATAATATCTATAAAGGTGTGGGTCGGCACTGCCGACCCTGACCGGCCGCCACTGGGTTTTATACTATATAATAAAAATCGGATTGTTCAAAACTATGGGTGATATAAGAAAAACTCAGACCAGAATTGAATTCAGCACATATTTTACCATTGGATACCATTAAATAATTTATGGTTATCTTAACGCAAATTATATCATATATTAATTTTTTTTAGTTTTATTGTGACATGAATATTTCTTGAAAAATAAGAATCAAATTTAGAATCTCGGAGTGGGTTTATTTCGCAAGTGTCAAAAAGGGATATAAATTACGTGAAATAGAATAAAAATATTTTTTTTTAATTATATGTAAATTTTTTTGTAGAAGTGATTGTGATTAACTATGAATATTTTGCTTAGATAGAAAAAATGAGTATGTATTTCTAAAATAAGTAAATCTGAAATAAAATAGAAAAGTGAACAATAATTATTAAGCACTGCAAAGAAGGCTTAAAAGCAGAAATTATAAAAAATTGTGTAAAGATTATCATAAATATCCTTTATGTCATACTAGTTTATTATTGTGTTTTTATTGCTTAGTTACCAACTACGTAATAGTGTACTTTATGGCCCGCACAATTTCACTAATGTGTTCTACATGGTTTTTTGTCATTAAGTGCTGTATTTTTTCATATTTCTTGTCGTCGGCATCTCTCGACTTATCTGGTAATAACTTTTGCGTTAATTTTTCCGCTTTTTTTAAAATTTGGTTAGGGATCTCAAAAATATCTTGTATTTTCACGGTTTTAGTTTGACACGTTTGACAGCATTTCCGTAGCGTAGCAACATAGCACGGACGATATAATGTCTACTATAACTATAACTACTATAACTACTATAACTTATAGTAAATATATTGTCAAAATGAAATCAAATTTTTGGATTTTTTTAGAACATATTTATTTGTAGATGCAATAACGAACTAGTATGACCCAAAATATTTGTATTTACCGCGGGTATTAATAGAAGTATATGCCCTCGGTCAATGGAAAAATCGTGAACAATATCAGGTATGTCGATGATACAGTACTGATTGCTGGCAGTGAAGAAGAACTACAAATTCTGTTAACCAAAGTAGTGCGAGAAGGAGAACTATAAGGCCTTAAGGTAAATGTAAAAAAAAAACCAAAACAATGGTAATTTAAAAAAAAACACACACCAGTTATAAACATACTAGTCAACAACAATCTAGTTGAACAACTGAAAAAGTTTAGGTATCTAGGCTGCTGGATACATGAAACCTTAGACCAAGAAAAAGAGGTTAAATGTAGAATAGAACAGTCAAGAAACACCTTCTTAAAGATGCGACAGTTACTCACTACCCGTAATCTTGATTTGTCCCTACAATACCGCATGATACAGTGTTATGTATATAGTGTATTATTATACGGCGTGGAAGCTGGGACGTTAACAGTCAGCTCGTTACGACGTTTAGAGAGCTATGAGATGTGGGTATTTCGTCGTATGCTGAAAATTTTATGGACCGACTGCGTTAGAAATGAAGAAGTTTTAAGGTGTATGAATAGAGAACGTGAACTCACAGAAATTGTCAAGAAGCGTAAAACGTCTTATCTTGGACACATATTTAGACACGATATGTATAACTTCCTTCAGCTTATTATATAAGGGAAAATAAAAGGCAGACGTGGCCCGGGTAGACGACAAATGACCTGGCTGCGCAACATCAAAGATTGGACAGGATTAGACTTTCAAAGTTTAATAAGGAAAGCCCAAAATAGGGAAGACTTTGCAGAGGTCATCGCCAACCTGCGCTAAAAAGACGGCACCTAAAGAAGAAGATATGCCCTCGGGCGACTTAGAAACCCTCGAGCCAGAGGCCCTTGGGTTTGTAACATCGTCGCCCTCTGGGCATAAACATCTATTTAAGACCCTTGGTACATAAATAACTATTATAGTCTATAAAATTAATTGTCGGAAAAAATAATATTCTTATAACAAAAATGAATCTCTAGATACGGTTCTATATCAAATAATATTTTACTTACCACTTTTTTGATTACATGACTGCGTTAAAGGCACGATGTATTCTGAAATTAATAAATAAAAATAAATTAAAATACTGTGAGTAGGACTTGTATAATTTTACCCTACCGGTAAAAATTAACTCCTGTCAAGTTGAAAAATATTTTATTGATTCATATACCAACCAAAAATAACATTTTTCAAAAAAGTTAAGCTATCAATTTCTACCACAATATTACACGTAATAAGCTTTTTTTAGAATTAATATTAATCAGTCAATTATCCTCCATTACACTAGTCATAAATACTGGTACACATGTTGAAATAAATCATTCCGGAAATATTGATTTGCCAAATATTTGTGATAAAGTGGTCAACGATTTTATAAATATTTAAGAAAATGTTTTTGAAGTTATACTTCTATACGCGCGCTCCACGTTGGAAATTTGTATGGAAGTGAATCTGTGAAATCATTACATATATGAGATAATGAGTAAGAGAGAGACAGAAGATATATTTTCTCTCTCTTCCTCTCTCGAATATAAAAATGTTCCTTTTGTATATATATTTAATATTATATATACATATAATATTATATATATAATAAAATATTTATTAATATTATTATTTATGTGATATGTTTTGTATTATTTATTAAATGTTCATAACTATATTAGGCTTTTGTATTTCAAAATAATAATCTCAATAAATCACTGTATGACCCAGAACTGTCAATTTTGAAATAAGTTCGTGTCGTGTCCTCGGTAGTATAGTAGTCAGTATCCCCGCCTGTCACGCGGGAGACCGGGGTTCGATTCCCAGTCGGGGAGGACATTTTTATTAATATTATTACATGGTAAATTAAACATATGCGTAAATAGAAAAGGTATGTATATTATCGTCATTTTTAAATACTTATGAATATTGCATTTTAATTTGTATTGCAATATTTTATTGAATTATGTTGCACTGTATTGTAGTGTATTGTTTTTATTTTTTATGTATATTATTGTCTTTTTTAAATACTTATGAATATTGCATTTTAATTTGTATTGTATTATTATATTGAATTATGTTGCGGTGTATTGTATTTTTATATTAATAACAAAATAAACAATGAATTTTACTGCAGAGTATGTGTAAAAATATTTTTGCATTCAACTTCTTTCATACATATATGAAAATTAAAATATACATTTTCATCAAAATATTGATTCAATCCTTCATTTACTATACTCCTATTACAGGTCAAATGTTTTTTATTAAATTGTTAGTAAGTTGTTATTAATTCTGTTTCTCTTTCTGCTATGTCTTACCTATAGCATTACATATGTAATTTTGAGAATGTCATGGATGGATCGCAAAATAAACGAACAAGTTCTTGAACAACTAGAAAAACAATGCGAAGTTTTAAATTCCATAAAAATCTTGGGGCACATGAGAGGTAAAAAATACGAACTACTAAGGAATATAATGCAGGGTAAAATCAAAGGCAGAAGAAGCGTAGGAAGACGTAAAATCTCATGGCTACGCAATAACCGTGAATGGTGTGGATGCAGTTCAATTGAACTATTCAGGCGCGTAACCAACAAAATTATAATTGCCAGAATGACTTCCAATCTCCGATAGGAGCGGAACTTGAAGAAGCAGAAGAACCAGGTGTAAAATAGAAATTGATGGCATTGAACAAGTAATGGAAATAAAATACCTTGGAATTACACTATCCATATTTGTATGGGAGTGAAGTATAGCGAAGTATAGCTAAACAAAGAAATGAGAGATCAAGTACAAAAAACAAATAGACTGACAGAATGCCTTGATAACACTTTATAGCGAAACAGACACACTAACAGTGAGATGAAGTCAAGAATTTATAGAGCCAGGTTAAGACCAATTATATGCCCCAGAAACAAGATCCGACACAGCCACAACACAAAGGCTACTGGAAACGGCAGAAATGAGAGTATTGAGAAGAATAACAGGGAATACGCTGAGAGATCGAAAGAGAAGTGAAGACATTAGAAGAAAATGTAACGTTCAGTTTATAAATGAATGGACACAAAATAGAAAAAAAAATGAAGTAATCACGTAAGCAAAATGGAGGAGACCCGTGTCGTCAAAAAAGCAAGACATAAGTCACCAATCGTCAGAAGAAGTATTTGACGACCGCGCAAAAGATGGAGTGGCAACCATTCATAGAGGTATTTATTCGCCAATGAACAAGCAGAATTGCTTATAAAGGGTAAGAAGAAGAAGAATAGGGTATTCCCGCTGATACCTCGGGGTGTTGACTACAGAGTGTATGGCCTGTCCAGTATGCCATAGCACGAGGGATAGGGTGCTAACGTGCACCCTATCCCTCGTTTTAACAATGTAGACACCTCAATTTCAGGGCCTTATCTGGTTAATTTCGATAGCTTTCCTAAACATCCGTCAGCAGCAGTGTGATATGATATTAAGTACCTACATTATAAAATTTGGCTCTCCAGCTCTCCCCAGAAGGCCTTTGGCACTTGTATGTATTTTATCATATTTTAGTGATTATCTTGTTATAAGTTCTTCTCCCGGGACTGATTTTTTACAGTTTCCAAAGCGACAGTTTCAACTATGTTTAGTTAAAGACGTATTTATACTATGTTTTGTTATTCTAATATAGAACGAAAAATAACTACAGGAAATGCGGTAAATTCCTGGAGTCAATGCATCTCTTGGATATTTTTTAACAAATCTTAGACAGCTGTATTACTAAGATTTTACCTATTCGATCTGTAACATTTTCGATTAACCCATTAGGTACTAGTGTGCCATATATGATACACTAAAGAACGATCTTTTCATCGTGACTTACAGCGCTTAACGAGTGACCTTCAAAACCCTAGTAGATGTTTTTAGGTCTGTTAGTATGTAGTTTAGTTGCAGGCTACGCAGCAGTTGACTACGTACGAAATGTGTTCTAATAAAAGGTAAGTTATTTTTTTTACCAGTACGTATTAAAAATTTTATATCTGTGTACAAATTTAGTTCATGTGATAAGTTGATAACATTTATGTATGTAAAAAAGGAGCATTAGATATACCCAGTGTTCATAAATTATGTGTTTTTGTCCATGTAACTTATATGGCACGCTAGTCTTTTACGGTACGCAATTGTTAAATCTACAAAAATGTTTTTATTTTTTGTTACAGATTGACAGTCCAAGAGATTGCAGATCTTTTTGACTCAGAACAATTTTGGGAGGATTTTGACAATGAAACAGTTGATCGGGTTTATATAGAACCCCCGGAGAACCGAGAAGAATCAGACGAAGATTCCAGAGATGAATCCAGATTCCAGAGATGAAGTATGAAAATATGTTACCAGTAGACCTGTTCGCGCTTTTCATTACTGATGATATCATACAGTTACTTTGTGTTGAGGGTACTCGATAAAAATTGTTCAGACCCAAAAATTACAACAGAAGAAATGAAATGCTTTTTAGCAATTCTTATAGTTTCTGGTTATGATAAAAAGCCATCAAAAAAAAGTTACTGGGATTCTGGAGATGATATGCGAAACACAGCCGTTTATAATTCCATACGCCGTGACAGATTTATTCAGATCATGAGATTCGTGCATTGTGCCGATAACACTCTTCTTGAACCCAACGACAAACTGACTAAACTCAGACCTCTTATAAATAAGATAAAAACTAACTTTCTGAGACATTACATTCCGGATCAAGAAATCACCTAGGATGAAAGCATGATCGAATACTTTGGAAAACACGGATGTAAGCAGTATATTCGAGGGAAACCCATCCGGTTTGGATATAAAGTCTGGTGTCTCAATTCCAAAAGCGGTTACCTTATCAATTTTGAGGTTTATCAGGGAAATATGCCAAATTCTAATCGAGAGCATCAAGAAAAATTTGGTAAAGCAACAGCTCCGTTATTGCAGCTTATTGAAGAGATGCCCGAGGAAACTAGATCATTGCCATACCATTTTTATTTTGATAACTTATTCACATCCATCGATATTCTTTATTATTTAAAAGAGAATGGTTATGAAGCAACAGGGACAGTTAGAGAAAATAGACTAACAAAGAATTGTCCACACCGTACAGTAAAAGAGTTAAAAAAGACGACTAGAGGTACTTATGACTATGCTGTAACCACAGATCAACAAGTAATGGTGACACGCTGGATGGATAATTCTGTAGTTACTGTAGCATCAACTGTTCATGGAGTTTCTAAAGTATCGAATGCAAGCCGATACTCATCGACTGAAAAAAAAAAATAGGGATTCCTAGACCTAATTGTATTGGAAAATACAATGCTTTTATGGGGGGTACCGACAGTTGGAATTAGAGGCAAGAAATGGTGGTGGCCCATCTTTACTTGGCTACTAGACACATCTATCCAAAATTCGTGGATAATATATAGAAAACATCAGCCAGGTGCACCCCAACTGAATTTTCGAAGAGAAATAGCACAAGTGTATTTAAAAAGGTTTCAAAATCTACCTAAAGCTGCTGGACGACCAGCTACATATTCACCTGAAAGCAGGATTGCTGTCGATATAAGGTACGATCACAGTGATCACTATGTTGAATATGGAAGACTGATAAAAGAAGACGTTGTGCTGGCAGTCACGCACAATCGAGCGCTGTGAGAACACAATGCGGCAAATGCAATGTAGGGCTGTGTATTCAGTGCTTTAGTGACTTTCACAAACAAAATTGAAGCTTTGTAAGCGATTTTCATATTTTCATAATTTTTGTAAACTTAACAATAAAAATACATCTTTCCAAATATTTGTTTACTTTAGTAATATAGGGGACTACTGTGTCATATATGGCACATGCTGTAATATTGTTATTACCAGACGGGTATTTAAAATATTAGTTATATACAATATTTGGACACCCCTATTATAGAAAATATGAAAAATTACAGCAAATTCCAAAATTATAAAATTCAGTTCTTAATGGGTTAACGTAAAAAATCTTTTCCTTTTGGTTGTTCTTGTTCATGGATGTTTTTGGTGACTTTTTTAAAAGTATAGATCATTTAATGCTTGTTGGACCTGTGCTATATAAATATAAAAACTATATATATATATATATATATATATATATATATATATATATATATATATATATATATATATATATATATATATATATATATATATATATATATATATATATATATATATATATATACATAATATATATATTATGTACAATATTAAAATATACTCAAGGTACTTAGAAAGACACAAGGAAGTAATCAGGTAATTATTAAGGCCAACGGCAAAAAGAATAATAAAGTTTTTAAGTGGATTTGGTTTTTCTGTTACGAAATCATTTGTTTATTAGAAGAGGGTAAAGAGTTCAAATTTAATGTCAGGGGCATTAAAAGACTTAAGATTCTAAAATATATATATATATATATATATATATATATATATATATATATATATATATATATTTATATATATATATATATATATAAATATATATTATTATATATATATATATATATATAAATATT
The DNA here is from genome assembly GCF_040954645.1 of Diabrotica undecimpunctata. Lineage (NCBI taxonomy): Eukaryota > Metazoa > Arthropoda > Insecta > Coleoptera > Chrysomelidae > Diabrotica > Diabrotica undecimpunctata. The sequence goes on from NC_092810.1 coordinate 94,109,465, forward strand.
TATATATATTATATATATATATATTTATATATATATATATAATATATATATATATATTATATATATTTATAAATATATATATTTATAAATATATATATATATATATATATATATATATATATATATTTATATATATATATATATATATATATATATAAATTATTCTTAATGATCTTTGAAAAATTGTAATAGGTTTACAAGTATAATTTAGAATAATTTATGGCCACAGTATATTATACTGAACTTTGGTAAACACCAAAAGCAAAATCTTATTGTAATCCATATATTACATATTTTAAAGATTTACATCTACGAACTTTCTTTATTTAGATGTTTTTCATTCAGCTCGTATCCCTATATTTCATATCAAGCTTGACAACTTTATTACAGTCAAAATCAAAGTTTAAAATATAAAAAGTTTTATAAATTCTTGGATATAAGCTGTAGAAAATATTATTTGACCTTTAAAATATATATGGTTTTATTTAAGGTAGATATGTAGATATAGTGCATAACCGCACTTTTTCGAGGCGTTTTAATTCTCTTTCATCTTATTATTTTATTATTCTAGTTTTTATATTTATATAGCACAGGTCCAACAAGCATTAAATGATCTATACTTTTAAAAACAGTCAGCCAAAACATCCATGAACAAGAACAACCAAAAGGAAAAGATTTTTTACGTTAACCCATTAAGTACTGAATTTTATAATTTTGGAATTTGCTGTAATTTTTCATATTTTCTATAATAGGGGTGTCCAAATATTGTATATAACTAATATTTTAAATACCCGTCTGGTAATAACAATATTACAGCATGTGCCATAAATGACACAGTAGTCCCCTATATTACTAAAGTAAACAAATATTTGGAAAGATGTATTTTTATTGTTAAGTTTACAAAAATTATGAAAATATGCAAATCGCTTACAAAGCTTCAATTTTGTTTGTGAAAGTCACTAAAGCACTGAATACACAGCCCTACATAGCATTTGCCGCATTGTGTTCTCACAGCGCTCGATTGTGCGTGACTGCCAGCACAACGTCTTCTTTTATCATTCGGAACATATTTAACATAGTAATCACTGTGATCGTACCTAATATCGACAGCAATCCTGCTTTCAGGTGAATATGTAGCTGGTCGTCCAGCAGCTTTAGGTAGATTTTGAAACCTTTTTAAATACACTTGTGCTATTTCTCTTCGAAAATTCAGTTGGGGTGCACCTGGGTGATGTTTTCTATATATTATCCACGAATTTTGGATAGATGTGTCTAGTAGCCAAGTAAAGATGGGCCACCACCATTTCTTGCCTCTAATTCCAACTCTATAAACATTTGTATTCGCATCCATTTGATCGGTACCCCCCATAAAAGCATTGTATTTTCCAATACAATTAGGTCTAGGAATCCCTATTTTCTTTTTTTCAGTCGATGAGTATCGGCTTGCATTCGATACTGGAGAAACTCCATGAACAGTTGATGCTACAGTAACTACAGAATTATCCATCCAGCGTGTCACCATTACTTGTTGATCTGTGGTTACAGCATAGTCATAAGTACCTCTAGGCGTCTTTTTTAACTCTTTTACTGTACGGTGTGGACAATTCTTTGTTAGTCTATTTTCTCTAACTGTCCCTGTTGCTTCATAACCATTCTCTTTTAAATAATAAAGAATATCGATGGATGTGAATAAGTTATCAAAATAAAAATGGTATGGCAATGATCTAGTTTCCTCGGGCATCTCTTCAATAAGCTGCAACAACGGAGCTGTTGCTTTACCAAATTTTTCTTGATGCTCTCGATTAGAATTTGGCATATTTCCCTGATAAACCTCAAAATTGATAAGGTAACCGCTTTTGGAATTGAGACACCAGACTTTATATCCAACCCGGATGGGTTTCCCTCGAATATACTGCTTACATTCGTGTTTTCCAAAGTATTCGATCATGCTTTCATCATAGGCGATTTCTTGATCCGGAATGTAATGTCTCAGAAAGTTAGTTTTTATCTTATTTATAAGAGGTCTGAGTTTAGTCAGTTTGTCGTTGGGTTCAAGAAGAGTGTTATCGGCACAATGCACGAATCTCATGATCTGAATAAATCTGTCACGGCGCATGAAATTATAAACGGCTGTGTTTCGCATATCATCTCCAGAATCCCAGTAACTTTTTTTTGATGGATTTTTATCATAACCAGAAACTATAAGAATTGCTAAAAAGCGTTTCATTTCTTCTGTTGTAATTTTTGGGTCTGAACAATTTTTAAATTGAGCGTATCGAGTAGCCTCAACACAAAGTAACTGTATGATATCATCAGTAATGAAAAGCTCGAACAGGTCTACTGGTGACATATTTTCATACTTCGAGAAATTTGAAATTGGAAATATCTTTTGGTTTGTAATCTCGGGTAAGTCCCGATTTTTCAACCAGTTTACTATTTTTTTATTTTTACCAGATTTAGTATGGAGTATGGTATTACCTTCATTAGAGTCTTTATGTGCAATATCTTCAGTATTTCCATAATCGTCAGTACCAATTCGTTTTCCACTATTGAATACTATTTCTGCAGACGATTGAAGTTGTTTGCCTGATAAATTGTCTAGTCCACCACCAGATTCATCTCCGGAATCTTCGTCTGATTCTTCTCGGTTTTCCAAGGGTTCTATATAAACCCGATCAACTGTTTCATTGTCAAAATCCTCCCAAAATTGTTCTGAGTCAAAAAGATCTGCAATCTTTTGGACTGTCAATCTGTAACAAAAAATAAAAACATTTTTGTAGATTTAACAATTGCGTACCGTAAAAGACTAGCGTGCCATATAAGTTACATGGACAAAAACACATAATTTATGAACACTGGGTATATCTAATGCTCCTTTTTTATATACATAAATGTTATCAACTTATCACATGAACTAAATTTGTACACAGATATAAAATTTTTAATACGTACTGGTAAAAAAAATAACTTACCTTTTATTAGAACACATTTCGTACGTAGTCAAAACAAAGACGAACTCTCAGCTTATAATCACAACAACAAATAATTGTCAAATGTATTTTGCTTTCGCCTGCAACTAAACTACATACTAACAGACCTAAAAACATCTACTAGGGTTTTGAAGGTCACTCGTTAAGCGCTGTAAGTCACGATGAAAAAATCGTTCTTTAGTGTATCATATATAGCACACTATACTCTGTTTTTTAACCAGGAGGAGTAAACTAAAAAGACAGATTCACACCCAAGAAAGTTACTAGAAAAGTCACCAAATACATCTTCTTTTTTGGGTTTGAATAATAATTTTTCGAATTCACTTCCAATATATATTATTTAGTATTTCTAATTACAATAAAAAAATGTTGGACTGTTATGAAAAAGTTGAAGAATTTTTAGAGTTTATTTATCACATTAAAGAAGAAAATCGTAAAAAGAACGTATACGAAAGCGATATATTCGTGATAAAATGGTATCTAAAATCCAATGGAATTTTACAATACTACTGTTGAAGTCTGCTTATATTCCAATACAAGCTAAAGTAATGTGCTAATAAAATTAGCATTACTTTAGTAAATCTTGATTTTAACAATAACTATTCTGCAAAACTAACCTGTTGCCTGTTTTATTTTTGCTAGCGTGGCTGTTATTTTCATTCCAGAATTATCAATTTTGATTTGTTTATTTATACATGTTTATAATGTATAAGCAAATCATGTTTTGTTTCTCATTTGTACTTGGCATCGAATCCACATTGTTATCTTAATAACACTAATATGTCGCGAAATAGTTATATATGTCTGAAAAGAACTGTTTTTTATATAAATACAAACGAAATATCTAAAAATGTAAGGAATAACGCAGAAAATACAAAAAAATCGTCGATATACTTAAATATTGAATTTTAAAATTTCACAAATGTCATTAGTGTCAACATGTCATAATTTAGTGGAGTAAACTTGCCTGCGGTTGGACCAATTACAAACAAGCATTACAGCGCGGAAAATTTGAATTACTCCTCCTGGTTAAAAAACAGACCATAGTACCTAATGGGTTAATCGAAAATGTTACAGATCGAATAGGTAAAATCTTAGTAATACAGCTGTCTAAGATCTGTTAAAAAATATCCAAGAGATGCATTGACTCCAGGAATTTACCGCGTTTCCTGTTGTTTATTATTCTTTTTGCCGTTGGCCTTAATAATTACCTGATTACTTCCTTGTGTCTTTCTAAGTACCTTAAGTATATTTTAATATTGTACATAATATATATACATATATATATATATATATATATATATATATATATATATATATATATTGATTTATAGTATCAGCAATCGATCAGGAAATAAAACTCTATTTGTTCAGTCTCAATATTTCGTCACGATTTTGAGACTTCTTCAGGAGAAAACTGTAAATTTATTAGAATCATTAATTATTATGTGTAAACAAAGTGAATATTTTAATACTTACAACTATAAGAATAAAAATTTAAATTTTTTTAGCATATCTAAATAAATGATATATTTGTTTGATTTTATTTAGGTGTTATGGTAACCGCAATATTTTATAGAGTGAATTCCCATTGTACAATTTTTAGTGAGTCGGTTAAAATAAACAATTACTATGACACTATTATCCATATTATAAAGTGGAAAGATGGAATTAATAGTACAGAATTGAGAAAGAATCAGGAACACGATAAATTGATCTATTAAATGTAATTGATGGTATGTAGTCAGTTATTGCAATACTGATATTTAGGAATGTAATAAAATTATTGGTACAGTTACTAGAGAATTACTAAGTTTGTGTTTAAATGTTAAGATCTATCATATTATATATTGTTTAGTATGTTGCAGTAGATAGTACTTACATGATTGGTGTCTGTCTTATAATTGATAGACTCAGGCGTTTTATTAATGTGTACCATTTCAAGGAAAAGCCGATTTTTATAATTATCAACTTGTTCCAAGATTTTTACATTATTAAAGTCAAAGTTATGTCCTGTCTTTATTACTGATACTATAAATCAATATTTAAAACAGTACGGTCGAAAAATAATTTGAAATATGTATATATATATATATATATATATATATATATATATATATATATATACATATATATATATATTATATATATAATATATGATAATATTGTACATGCCGGATTTTTAAACTGTGTTTTCTTAAACATTTAATGATAATCCTTGTATCGGAATGTAAGTATTATTTATTTAATTTTAATTTTACTAAATTATTGTTTACTTAATTTATACATACACACACACACACACACACACACACACACACACACACACACACACACACACACACACACACACACACACACACACACACACACACACACACACACACACACACACACACACACACACACACACACACACACACACACACACACACACACACACACACACACACACACATCCTTATACGGATTATTATATTTTCAGCATTTAGTTGACCATGTACCGTTGAGCTGAAGAGGTATAGAAAATTATAGTATGCGAAACCGGTCGTTGATGGTAGAATAAGTGGGAGTAAGTCTTATTCTTATTTCTTTTTACCTATTTGAAATGGACTTACCCAGGCAACATATTCAATATTTGAATATTTATAAGTTAAAACATAAACAAGGAGAACTAATGATCCTGAAAATCATCGAAAAGTACTATAGTCGCGATGCTCACATTCCAAAGGTACAAATCCCAACAATACAAAATTAAGAATGAAAGGAACTTCCAGATATAAACGATGAGGAAATTAAATCAGCCTTAAAAGGTATAAGGGACAACAAAACACCTGGAGAAGATGGAATTGAAAATAAAATGCCTCATAAAACGCAAATGCCACATTAAAGCTTTAAAAACTCTTTATGATGCCTGCGTCTGTAAAGACAGTACATCATAAAAATGGAATAATTCCATTATGATAGTATTGCATAAAAAGGAGATGTATCAGAAATTAAAAACTACAGACCTATCTTATTAATTAAGCTTTTTATGAGAATAATTATTACGAGACCGGAATCTAAGATAGATTTTTACCAATCACTAGATTAAGTCGAATTAAGGAAAGGCTTTGTAACTAATGACCACATATAAGTAATCAGCCCTTAATAGAGAACGTTATAGAATACAACAAGCCATTGATATTAATATTTGTAATCTTTCAGGAAGCATCTGACACAGTCCAACATAGCTTCATGTTAAGAGCTCTTAAAGAGCGCAGTATTATTCATAGGTACACAACTCTTCTTCGAAATATATAATAGCGCAACAGCTTCAGTAAGAATGTACTATGGCGACAAAACACATTTCCCTTGGAAAAATGTATTAGGCAAGGAGACACCACCTCTCCTAAACTATTTACTGCTTTATTACAGAGTGCCATAAGTAACAATAATTGGGAAAATATTAGAATCAACATAAATGGGGAGTTTCTGAACAACTTAATGTTTGCAGACGACATAGTCCTTATTACACACCGGGTAGATCATGACTTCTAACTTCTTCAAGATCTTTAGAGCTCTTATACATGAGTTTGTCTTAAAACTAACTTTTTCAAAACAAAATACATGACCAACTTTGTACTGGCCAAAAACATTTTAACTAATGGAACGCAAATTAAATAAGTGTATACCTAAAAGTATCTGGCCTACGAAATTAAATTAGGAAGAAACAATCGAACAACAGTTAAACATAATAATAGGACTCACATGGGCAGCTTACGAAAAACAAAGTGGGCCTTTAGATCAATTAGAATTTAGAAAATTAATCAATAAGATACAAGTGACACAGAGCGAAATGGAGAAGTCAATGGTGAATATATCTCTTAGAGACAGAGTTTTAAACCAAATAATTAGGAGAAAACCGAGTGTTACGGACGCCCTTAAAAGAATTACAATTCTAAAATGAAACTGAGCAGGACATGTTGCCAGAGTCAGAGATGGAAGATGAACCAAGTAGGTTTTTAGAATGGAGACCTAGACACGATGATAATAGAAGACGTCCTCCAACAAGATGGTCGGATGACATCAAGTACATCCAGCACAACTGGATTTAAGGTGCTCAAGATCGGATGCAAAGAAAATATTTACGGTAGGTCAGTATTCAACAGTAAACTCAACACGGCTAATGATGATATATATATATATATATATATATATATATATATATATATATATATATAGTAATATATATATATATATAGTAATTAGTGTAGTGCCACGTTAACAACACACGTTCCCAAAAATTGCTACATAACAGAAGGAATAAGGCAAATATAATAAATTCAGACTACTGTAAGTTGATATATATTTACTACACTACTTGTTAATGATATAATAAATCTGATTGAACCAGTAACTAATGAGATAAAAGCTAAAAACAAGAATAATCCTAACCTACGATACAATAATAATTTATCAATTACTAACTTTTTTTATACCAAACAAGAATTCAAACTAAAGGTGGCCACGCACGAAAATTTGTAAATTATGCATCAACCGAACCAGAAAATTTAAAACAACTGGAAGATGCTATAAAGGCAGGAAATAATGAAATTTTAAGTAAAATCGATGCTAGCGAGGTGAGACTCTCACTAAAAATCGAAGAATTTAAACGAAAAGTGAATGATATTGAAAGAGAAAATTTGCATCTAAGACAACAAATAGAACTACTTCAGAGACAAAATAGAAAAAACAATATTATCATATTTGGTTTGGATAGTACAGAAGAAATCTTCGACTTTCATGTGGTACTAGAGTTGATAAATAGTCTATTAAAAATAAAAATAAACGAGCGTGATATAAACAATATCTATAAACTGGGAAGAGGTAAATCTGCGCCAATTAAAATAGAGTTTCTGTCGTACCTCACAAAAAAATTAATTTTTCAAAATAAAAAAAACCTACAAGGTTCAAAAATAAGCATTGTTAACGACCAAACAGAAATTCAAAGGCAAGAGCACAAACTTATAAAAAAATATCTACTCAAGTTCAAAGAAAGCAACGAACCAAACTGTTACGTTAAAAAAGATATTCTATTTGTAAATGGTAGAAAGTATACAATAGAAGATTTAAAATATCTGGACCACACCGAAGAAGAGAAACGAAGCGAACATCGTACACAAAGTGAACCTAGCACCCCTATAACTACTTTAGTCGAACGAGAAGTTGAAAGTCCACAACTACAAACACCAGTTATCCATAAAACTGGCGTGAAACTCAAACAACCGGTAAACCCATCATCTCAGGAAAAACACGGATACAAGAAATAACAACCACAACAGACTGAAATAAAATTAACATCAAATCAAAAACTAACACATCAAGGAACACCAAAAACAGGTAATTCTAACAAAGACAATACGGATCTCAATATCGCCAATAGAACCAGAAAAAATTCGAAAAGTTCAATCGTTACATAAATTATTAATTTCAGCTTAGTATTTTTGTACAGAAAAAATCAATAAATTAGGCTCAAATAAGATTTATATTTATTTTTTTTTAAGTGTTCTCTATTTTTGTATTTGCATGTACTTTTATTGTATATTTATTGTATATTTTTATCTAATTATTGTCTTTTAACTGTATATTGTTATATATTTAACTGGTACTAATAACATTCTCATTGGTACAATAGATTTGGCGTTTAGTTATCATTTATTGCTGTATTACATTCTTTATAAATTATATATTCTTATTCGATATATTTAACTTAATTATAGTTTTGTCCATTTTTGTTTTTCTATTTTTTGTCTTTCTTTTAATTTAACTAAAAATTTTTATAACTATTTTATATACATTTTGATGACATTTTTGTTAAAATATCTTTATTAGAAATATTGAGAGAGAACTTGTGCAATTAATTGTATAATGGATGCTTATATAAGGGACATCAATTACATACCATTCGCAACTAAGGAGATCAATGATCTAAAAAACCTTAAACAATATTTACATGATGATCGCCTACATTTTAAGATACTGCATCAAAACATCAGGAGCCTATCTAAGAACATTGATGAATTTGAGGTAATAGTAAGGGAACTAGACTGTGATTTTGACTGTATTGTACTTACGGAAGCATTTAAAAATGACGGCAACGAGTGTCATAAACTTGATAGGTATCATACAGTTTATAATCAAGGAAATATAAATAGAAATGATGGAACAGTTATATATATAAACAATGATCTAGATTATTGCACAGAAATTGTAAACATAGGGGACCATAAAGTGATACAAACATGTATAATGTATAATAACGGAATAAGGATATTAATAACTTCGCTTTACCGTCCACCTTCAACAAATACTGAGTATTTCGTATCAAAACTAAATGAATACCTAGAGGAAACAAAAACGGCTTCAATATATTGTCATATTTTGTTAGGTGATATTAATATAAACATATTGGAAAATAATGAAATAACTAATGCTTACTTAAATAATTTTTCACAACATAACTTTGTTTCTATTATTAATAAACCAACGAGGCAAAAGAACTGCTTAGATCACATTTTTGTTAAATTTAAATCTGAACAGACAATAAATACTTGCAAAGCAGCTGTCCTAGATACTTGCATTACAGATCATAAAGCAACTTTAATCAGCATACCTGTAAACAGTATCAAATATTTAAAACAAAAAACTAGAGAAATAATTAATTATAAGACCCTAAAAATGGATATCAAAAATTTTGATTGGACTGAGTATTATAATATAAAAAATACGAATGGCATAACAGAATATCTAATAAAGACATTAAATGACTATATAATTAAACATACTAAAACCATCAAAATAAAACACGCAAATGAAAAGCGAAAAAAATGGATTACAGCAGGACTAGTCAAATCAATTAATAAAAAAAATAAACTGTATAAAGATCACATAAATCATCCAACAAATGAAGAAAAAAGGAAAGCTTACCTAGAGTACCGTAAACAATTGAACACACTTATTAAGGTGACAAAGAAAAATTACTTTATAAAAGAAATTATGAAAAATAATAAGTCTTCAAAAAATATGTGGAAAATAGTAAATAACTATAATAGTGAAAATGTTAATACTCAAAATATCAAAGAAATATTTACTGCAAATAACCAAAGTATTACCGACACAAATGAGATCGCCGAGGAATTTAACAAATATTTTTCAAAAGTTGGAGAAACATATGCTCAGAAGATAATAAAACCTCCTTCTCGACCACCAAAGAGAAACGTTACAATAAATTCCTTCTTTTTATTACCTGTGGATGAAAATGACGTTGTTCAGATTATAGCCTCATTAAAATCGAACAAAGCTCCAGGAATAGATGGTATTAAATCTGAAGTACTTAAAGAACTATCGCCAATACTAACTGGTCCCACTACTTATTTATTAAATCATGTATTTTCTAGCGGCAAATGGCCCGAACAACTTAAGCAAACAGTGGTGATTCCCATTCATAAGAAAGGCAATCCAAAATTAACAAATAATTACAGACCAATCTCACTAATCACTTCACTTTGCAAGATATTGGAAAAGGCTATAAAATATCAACTAGTATTATACTTAGAAAAATATAAGTTAATTTCAAACAAACAATATGGTTTTAGGGAGGGAGTATCCGCGGAAAATGCAATATCGTACCTATCTAACAAAATTTACAATTTAGTTGACAGCAGTACACCAACAGCTTATGTATTCCTAGACCTGGCAAAGGCGTTCGATACGGTTAGTCACTCACAACTATTAGATACTTTAGCAGACATTGGTATAAGAGGAAACACATTTAGCTTAATGGAAAGCTACTTAAAAAATCGATATCAAAGAGTGCGACTAGAAGGGAAATTGAGTAGTGCTAAAAGCATACATTTTGGTATACCACAAGGGACTGTACTGGGACCCATATTATTTATACTGTACATAAACAATATTCTTACTTACCGGACTGAAGGTGAGATATTAAGTTTTGCAGATGATACAGCAATTTTGTACTCTGCAGACACGTCGATGGAACTAAAGCGAAAAATGGAACATGACTTAGAAAGACTTATTGATATATTTAACCACAAACTTCTTAAAGTAAATATAGATAAGACAGTTTATGTTCTATTTACAAGCTATAAGAGTGGTCTACCAGATTACAAATTTATAAAAATAAAAAATCTGAGTATTAATGCAGTGAGTAACACAAAATACCTTGGTGTTCAAATCGACTCGTATCTACAATGGGATATACACATAAACCAAACGTGTAAAACATTGAGATGTCTATTGTACAAAATGCGATATTTACGTAATATACTGGATATCCATCATCTGAAGGTTATTTACTATTCTTTGGTAGAATCGCGTCTACGTTATGGAATCCTTAGTTGGGGTGGAGTTGCAAATACATACCTCCACCAATTAGACATTATCCAGAGAAAAATATTAAAAATTATTTACAATAGACCTTCGAGATACCCTACTAATGATCTTTATACCGAAACTCAAATGTTAGATACAAGACAGTTATATATTCTTACAATAATCACCAATTTATACAAAAATAAACACTTACTCACACCATTAGGGTATACCTATCATACGAGAAATAGAGCACAGTCTTTTGTCAAATTAAATATTGCAAATAGAAAACAGTTGGTAAACGAAATTTTGAGTATTTACAAGGAAGAATCTACAATTTGCTCCCTGAATTTTACAAAACATACCTAATCACTATAAACTCGCAAAAAATGATTAAGACATTGTTTACTAGGTATTTGAAACAAAATCATAGACAACTGTTCAGCCACCTTTTTGAGACCAATTAGGTCATAACTAACGTCAAATCAAGAATAGATTACGAAATCTTAAAAATTTATATATGCTATTATCTTGGTTGATTGCATGCATGAATTGTCTCTCTCTTGTTAATTAATTAAAAAAAAATTTTTTTGTTATTTTTTTTTTGTTTTATCTTAATATAGGTAATAATTATAACTAATAAAGTAGTAAAACTGGCCTTTCTGTAGGACCAATATAAATAAGCAATTTAAAAAATGGCCCATGCTCAACTTAATTGTTTTAATGGGCACTACTGTTTATTTACCTTGAACCAATTACAGAACTACAAAGTAAAAGTAATATTTTTTTAAAATTTTATTGTCATTTAATTATTTTATTGTAATATTATTAATTGTATATTTCATGGAAATAAACGTTATTATTATTATTATTATTATTATATATATATATATATATATATATATATATATGTATATATATATATATATATATATATATATATATATATATATATATGTATATATATATACAGTAAAACCCAGTAAAACATAGGTTGAAATAAAAATAAATCTATTAATTCTAACGTATGTACAAAAATAAAAATAAAATATATTTTATATCCCCGCCTGGATCCCGCGAGAGTGAATTCCCCGGCGGACGTATGTAAAAGAAAAATTATTATTACTATCAGAAAATGAAGTACTAGAATTTGATCGTACGTAGACTTATACTGGCTTCGACCTCACTCCAGCGGAAGCGCCAAACGCTCTCGCAATCAAAATATTCGATTGTGCAGATCCACGCTATACTCTGAGTTAGAGTTGACGGTAACGTTCAATCCACTATACCCACGAGTTCTGCTTGATTAAGGAGAGAGCATAATCCTCACTGCGGAAGTCTTTCTGTCCGGGTTGGCTCGCAGGTTCAATGCACTAGCAACAATCTAGCAAATAATTAAAATACCAGAGCAATAGGGCCCATCGAGCTAACTCATTTCCCAGGAAATGCTCAACCCTCCCACGTAGACATTGTCTTCTTCTTCATGTGCCTTGTCCGTTCCGAACGTTGGCAATCAACATGGCTATTCTGACTTTGTTTGCGGCAGATCTGAATAGTTCAGCAGATGACAATCCGAACCATTGCCGCAAGTTTTGGAGCCACGAGTGTCTTCTCCTCCCTGGACCCCTTCTGCTGTCTATTTTCCCTTGGACGATCAGTTGTAGTACTCTTTATTTATTATGTCTCATAACGTGACCCAAGTATTCCAACTTTCTTTTCTTTATACTTATTCCTACCTCTCTCTCTTTACCTATCCGGCGTAGTACCTCTTCGTTGGTCACGTGCTCAGTCCAGGATATACGTAATATACGTCGGTAAGCCCACATTTCGAAGGCCTCTACTTTTTTCATCAATGTTGCGGTCATTGTCCACGCCTCCATTCCATATAACAAAACCGGGAATACATAACATTTCAGAAGTCGAATTTTGAGAGGTAGGGTGAGGCTTTTAGAGGTGAAAATTTGCTTTATGCTAGTGAACGATGCTCTGGCCTTTTCCACTCTTATACGTATTTCCTTCGCTTGATCCCAATTTGAGTTAACTGTTGTTCCCAAGTAGATGTACGAATCCACGTGTTCAATTCTTTCATCGCCCAATATCAGTTGCTGTGGTGGTTGTTGGGTTTTGCTTACTAACATCCATTTGGTTTTTGTGATATTTAGTCTGAGTCCGTATTGTGCACTTGTTTTTTGTATCTTACTCATTAGGCAACTCAGTTCCTTTGACAGACATTGTAGTAGCTAAAAACGCTAAAAACCTAGGACTGCAGAAAGAGATTCGAACACTATACAAAGGATCAGCAGATCACAACCCCATATTACTAGAAATAGGAGCATAGGAAAACAGCACAAAAACAAGGAAAAGAAAGAAAACAAATTCTCTTTATCTCATCAGATCTTTTTTCTAAAGACCTCTTCTTACTTTAACTTATTTTTTCATGTCGTCTTTTTTCTCTTTGATTTTTTTTATTTCTTCTTTACTCACTTTTGAGGCCTTCATTTGTAATTAAAGACTCATGAGCAAATTTCTGTCTTCCTGACCACCTTTCTCTTTAGCTTCTTTTTCCTCTTAACGACGTTTCTCTTCAGCTTCTTGTCGACGATTTTCTTTTTCCTCTTGCCGTTTTTCGTCAGCCTCTTTTTCTTTAAGACGACGTTGTTTCATTGCGGCAATCATATCTCAAATTTCCTCCACCTTGATCTCGTTTCTTGTTTTTAACATATTAATTCTGTACAATAAATTCTTTCACTTCCCTATTTCTGACACCAATTACGTTTATACCGTTTATTTGTTCAGGAATTAAGTGAAATGCGTAGTTTTACTAATTTTACTTAAACTCTCAAATACAAACAAAAACAACCAAATCACTAGTATATAAATAACAAAAGTCCTTATTAATAATTATCGTAAATTACTTAACAAGATAACCATTTTGCTAATCGTAAGTAAATATCTCTCAAAGTGACGACAGCTACCTTCTAGATATAGCCAGCAAAGTCATGAACGTCAAGTTAGTACTTTTACACGAAATTCTAGGAAGATATCGCGAATAAACCATTAATAGAACACAATGTTATGGAACGACAGAAAACTCCACTCTCCGGTGAAAATAGAACTGTCTACTCCATAGACGAAAAAGCCGAGCTGATGAGGTGGACTCTCAAGAAGAACATCGAGAAGTCGAAGAACATCAAAAAATTCTTGAAGAACTATATGAGATAATTACAGTTATTTTTAACCCACATAATAAAAGCAATACTCAGATGCAGGCTCTTTCCAAACCGATGGAAGGAAGTCCACTTTATCATGATTCCAAAGTCAGGAAAATGCACCAAGTTTCCACAAAACTACAGAACAATAATCTTACTTCCACAAGTTAGCAAGATTGTAAAAAGAGTCATACTTAGCAGACTTCTATCAGAAACAGACAGGCTAGTACTTAGACAACAGAGTACATAACAGTCAGTTTTAACGATAAACAGTACAGAGGAGTAGCCTTTCTGAATACAAACAAAGACTTTTGCAGAATCTGGCATAAAAAACTAACATACAACTGAAAGTATACGGATATATTGCGGCCATGATCAGACTGATCTCTTTATACTTGGGCATCCGGAGCTTCAGGGTCCTGATAAGAGAAGACCTATCCGAACAATTGCGGCAAATCATAGGAACATAGAGGTAGCGCTTAATAATCTACAGACAGCATTGGATAACTTAGAAGAATGGAGTATCCAATAAAAATAGCCATGAATTCAGAGAAGACACAAGCGGTCATGTTCAAATAAAGGAAAGGCGAACTAGAGTAACAGCTGACCGTGCAAAATAATCCCATCGATTGGAAAGAGGTCTCACAGGTAAGAAAAGCAAATTAAGAGTGAAAACTGAAATTAGATTGATAAACAGCATCATACTTCCAATAACTAGCCCATAACAACAGCCTCAGAAAAGTGGTAAATGTACCCCGATATGTTGCTAAACATTTCCTGTTCAGAGATTTGCAATAAGTAAAGGTACAATGGAAGAAAAAGTCAGAACCAAGTTTGCTGAGCTAGATAATCATCCAAGTCCGATACTGCTAGAGATGTTAAGGCATAATGCGTTTTATAGATAGATGTACAAATGATCTAAGCAGCAAATACTGGCCAACATATAAAGTCCAGATAATTCGTAGCTCTATCAATAAAACAAGAACCCGGCTTAAAGCAGTAGCAGTTTTACTAATAATGACTTTTATTTTTCCCACAGCCATCAAAAAAAAAATTGGGTCGAACCCAAAAACGGCTTCGACCAGCAAAAAAAATATAAAATTACTAACAAAAAGGCAAAAACTACCCAAAAAAACTAACAAAACACAAAAACCGGTCAATGAGGGTCTACGTGCTCAAGCGCCGAGTCACCAAACTGGGCGTAGCCTGCCAGGAAACAAAAAATTTAAAGTAGTAGTTTAAAATCAAAATGGCTCTGTGTTACTAACTCCACAAATCTGGTTCAGGGAAGCATCCAGGCTTAAATAAGCAGATACATATGATATAATACTAACAACACATAGTAAGTTTTTCGGTTTACCACTGTTCTTACTGCCTTCGTTGTGTCTAGTAGTTTTTCAAACACTCGATAATTATAACAATAAAACACTGAAAACTTTTTTTTCAGAATTTCCACAAAATTTATTATATTTTATCACTACAGCGGTTTCGGCAGAGTGCCTTTCTGAAGTCATCTATTTTTTTATGTGTTTACAATTTAAAATCTTTAACGCAATAGGTTGAGGAGGGGAGAACTGTTTGTCCCAAGTTGGTCATTTAGAATTATGTCTGTGTTTTTTAATTTGTTAGTTTCCATATATTCTAATAAAGCTAGCTTAAGGCCTTTATTTTGGATGTAAAGAATTTTAAATTTGTCATTAAAAGAATGATTATGATCTAGAAGGTGAAGTGCGTATGCAGAATCTGTTTTCCTATTATTGAAAGCCCTTTTATGTTCTGCTATACTTTTGTTAAAGGTTCTCCTAGTTCGACCGATGTAAGTTTTTTAGCAGTCGCCACATTTAAATTTGTATACACCACTGTTTAAGTGCTTTTTATTTTGGCTCATGTTGTTTTTAATATTATATTTTTGCCGATATGATTTGCCGAGTCTCCGATTATTATGGTTACATCATTTTCGTTTACTGGAATGTTATTGTTTTTGCCGAATACATACAATCTGGTTAAAGTATTTTGTTTGCTTGCTTTGCTTTACATTTGGCTGTCTCATGTATCATTTTCTTTATTTTTTTGGTGTGGTGTCGTATAGAATTTTATACAATTCAACTTTAGTTTTTACTATAGCTAATTACGCTTCTTTTTTGGCATTCTTATAAACTTAAAAAAAATTTTGTCATAACTATTTTATGTTTGCTCTTCCCTTCTTCCCTTTATGATTTTGTTGAATTTTATTTGACCATCGTCATCGTCTCTACTTATTTTCAAATTTCATTAATAAGTATTTGTCAAGTATCACTGCAAAACTTAATAAAACTAAAAATATACTGAATATTGCACTAAATAAAAGTCACGTTGTTTGTTGCAGCATTAGTCGGAAATAAACAGTGTGTGAATAGTCGATGGAGTAGTAGTTCAATGATGTCATAAATCGTGTAAACAAGCAGCAGATTTCATTGTTATTTTATTGCGATATGCCACCCACTTAATAATACATTATTTATTTTTAGCACCCTACATTTATAAAATTGTACAAATGCGTATATTCTAGTTATAAAATGTCACCAAATTTAGATCTAGCTATAATTTTTCTTCAGGGTATTATTGCATTCAGCGATCGGTACATCTTTTGACATAATCAGTGGCTGTTCTAGGTAATACACTTACTCTTTATACATAGTGTAAAATACTATTCGTTTTAATATTCTCGATTAAGCTTCTTTGCTTTCTTATATTAAATTAATCGTGTATTAGGTACGTGTTCTAAACTGCGAGGCAGAAGTTAATGGTATAGCTAAATACTATTAAATAAACCATAATACATTAATTATATAATTGTATAAATCAACTAAGTTACTTATCTACATCAACAATTATTACTATTTTTTTATTTTTTTTATTTAAAGAAATAAATAATTAAATTAAATTAAATTAAATGCATTAGTTGTTTATTGTTTATTATCTCATGAAACGAAGTCGCAAAATCGCTTGAAAAATCGAAAAATTATTGGTCGCCTTTTTTTACTGAAATATCTGGGGGATGTCAATAGAAATGGCGTATTATCGCGTGGTTATCGAAACTTTTACTACGTCATGACATTACAGCAAAAAAGGGACTTTTTTCATTCATTTCAATATTGTGAAAAAACTACGCATTCTAGATAAAAACGTTCAACAGACGACTTTCTTGGAAATACTTTCTCTTTAAAATGTGATTTCTGAATTAAAAAATGATTATAAACAAAAAAGTTGTTGCAAAATTAAACCCGAAAGTAAGCATGTTTTTCAATTGTTTATAATTCTTAAAATAATCCATAAAAACATTTAAAACACATTTTATAATGTAAGTTTTTATGAAGCTATCTACTACATTTTCAAAAGATAGTCACAAGTAGTTTTTAAACAATTATATTTGTGTATTCCATTTGGGAGAACAAAGATTATTTTTAAATGGCTATACAGGTGCTTTATCATTACTTACAATGTTTTTTTTTTGGTCTGAATTTTTAATTGTTTACTTACAAATAATTAAAACAGAATGGAGTACAATTACCATTATATTGGCAATATCCCTAACTTATGTCGCATAGTATATTTAAAAGGTTACCCAATGCCGTCCACTCTTTCTGAACACACACACATACACACATGCACACATACATACACACACACGCACGCACGCACGCAAGCACGCACGCACGCACTCACGTACTCACGCACGCAGGAACGCACGCAGATACGCACGCACACACAAACACACACATACGTATTCTATTTTATATAAGCACTCAGCAAGCTATTCTAATAAAATCCATTTCTATAGTATCCACTTTTCTGTTGTTTTAACTGATATTTGTAAATATTTGGATCTATAACAAGTTAGTCTTGATTCTAGGTACTAATCCTCGGTCCATACTAATAAAAATGAATCACCGAAATGTTTGTACAAGTATCACTTCAGAATGACTGCACCAAATTAAATAACCCTTTTTTTGTCTTTGTTATTATTAGAAGAAAGTTTGTGTTAAAGACAATTTTCAAAAAATCGTACGGAAAGACTTCAAAAACAGTTTTTCTTTCATTTTATATCGCAATATAACTAATAGATGGGGCCATACTATGACTAACAAATTATCAAAATAAATGGCAGTATTGATCGATTTGGCAACAGCCATACTACATTGATTATACCGGTTCTTTTTCGGTCACCGAAATCAAGCAGTGTCAGTTGCGATTAAATGGGTGACCGCTTGGGGACACTGCATGTGAAACCTACCTTCTCCGAAACGGCTTGACCGCTTTTTATGAAATTTTTAATGTAAATTTGGTATGTCTGATAATTAGTCGTAATCTATTTTTTATACCCGTGAGGGGAAGAGTGATTCACCCCAAAAATTTATTTTATTTTATTTTTAAATTTTTTTTTTATTTTTATTTATACAATTAAAAATGCAATAACTCTTAACTTTCGCTCTTTTTTTTTACTAATCCCTCTTTTATAATAGTCATACTAGTGTCACATAGTTAGTTGCCATACTCCTCGGAAACAACTTCACCGATTTTAAAGAATTTTTATATTTATATTCGGTAGGTATGAGAATCGGTGGTGATCTATTTTTCATACTCCTAAGGGGTAAGGGTGATGCATCAAAAATATTGTTTTTATTTTTATTTTTTATGATGTGGCAATTAACAATGCACACAACCCTTAATTTTCGCCCTTCTACCACCAACTTCTATTTTCTAAAAGCGAAATTAGTGTGACAGAGTTATTAGTGTCAGATAGTAAGGTGCCACACTCCTTCGAAACGACTTAACCGATTTTTATGAAATTTTATATGTATTTTCGATTCAATATACTACTCTGAAGTTTTTTTTCAGAAAAGTGTTTTTTATTCAAATCAGTTGACAGGAAGTATTAAATTGTTTCAACTTTTTTCATGTATAATATGTTTGAGTGTTTTTTTTTATTTTCTGTTATTTTTGTGAATTCTTGTGAATACGTGTCCTTAATGTAGTCTATATTCTATGCGTCTTTCTTATGTTCCTTGAGTTGATATTATGCTGCCTAAATATTTATACTCTTCTCAATTTTTTAGGGAGTCTATATCCTCTTGTGTTTCCCCTATTTTAAGATAATGTGTTTTGTGAATATTTTTATTCAAAACCCCAAAGTTCATACCTTACTTAAAGCTTTCGTAGCATGTAATCTGTTTTCTTGACACAGTTGGCAATAATAGCCAGATGATCTTCAACGAATAGTGTTGTTATTCAGCGATCTTTAATATTTATACCCATTCCTGTACACTTTCTTCTCTAGCCTGTAAATGCCTCTTGCTTGTACATTTTAAAGAGGGGAAGCAATAAGCAACACTTCTGTCTAAGGCCCTTTGTTGTCTTAAAGTTTCTGAAACTATTTCTGTTTGGCCCATCTTAATTGAACTTTGTGCCACTTAATTGTCTATTACCTCTTTTTTGTATTATAAATTGTCCTAAGATATACTTTACTAATATTAACCTTTGACAAATCATTAAATAGCTTTTTTAAGGGCAAAGTATAGTTAGCTTTTTCTAGATTTATATTTACGTGATTATCAGATAGATTTTGAACTTTAAGTTTTTCTATTATATGTGAAAGAGTAAATATAATTATCCATACACGATCTTTCTGTCCAGAAATCATTTTGTTTCATTATTTCCACCTACTCCGTTTCTAATCTACTCTTTAATATTTTGCAGTACAATCTCTCTATTAAACTAGTGGCAGTTGCCACAAACCTTTTTGGTAGATCAATGTTATATATTGATGTAGATATAGAACAGGGATTCAACAACCAAATTTTAAAATATTAGTTTCTGTCCTTAAATAGATTTACACAATACCCCTGCACCCAGCTCCAGAATAAAAATCTTAAATAATACCCCTAGCGCCATCTATTAACGAAAGGTCTATGTTCTTGTAGAGTTTCGCGAAATAGTAATTTTAGAACAAAGATCCACAGTTTTTAGACTACGCTTTAGTGATTTCGAGTGTCGCGTGGAAAACAAATATTAAATCTTTTAAAAGTCTCTGAAGTATTGCCAGGACCATCCAATGTACATAATAAACAGCAGGTAAGTTTACAAATTATTACATTTTTATATGGATTATATAACCTCAATGAAGTTAAGTGAAATGTGAGGGTTTGGTACTCTTTATTGTTGTTTGGTTCCATGATCTCAAATGTCTAGCAGGAATAATATGGATTCTCTTCTTATTGGTTTTTTGTTAAGAAATATGATATTTATGGAATCCAAAGTGATCTTTTCGTATTTTGCCAAGATGTTAGTTATCCAAATGGTAAGCAAAATGGTGCAAGTGAGGACAATAATACAGCTGAGGCTTATAATACAACTATGGAAGGCCGGAACACCGATTTGTCTGAGGAGAATGTCTTTGACGACAATCTTGCAAATCCTGATTTTCAAAATGATGAAGCCTCATATCCAGAAAGTACCGATGATTCATCAGACAGCAGTGCAAATACGGGACACGATTCTCACAACGAAAATTATCCTCAAGTTAATCAAGAAGAGCATTGGAAAGGAAGACCAAGAAAAAGAAGAAAACGAAAGACCATTGGACAAATAGAAGCAATTCGGAGACCTTAAAAAAACACCAATAAACCGTATATTTCTAACAAAGGGTTAGATATAGATTCTAACCAGTTTATTGACTATCAATGTAACTGTAACGAAAAATTTTACACAAAAATTAATAGTGACATCCGCAGAGAAATTTTTGAGAAATACTGAAATGTTGGTAGTTATGATCTTCAAACATAACTTATTATCGCCTTGGTTCAAGAAAATTCACTTAAAAGACGAAGAAACCATATTTAAGGTAGTCATCTAAGATTGCATTCAAGAACATATACGATGAATAGGTTTAAGGTGTGCCGCGATATGTTCGTAAAAACCCTAGAAATATTCAATAAACGCGTAAATACAGCACTTAAGAAATCAAGAGTATTAGACTTAAAAGATAACCGCGGTAAGCATCAACATCATAAAAGGTTGTCTGAAATAAAAAAGAAAGAGGTGCACATATTAACAAAATTCCAAGGTATAAATCTCATTACCGACGAACTTAAACAGAGAGAGAGAATATTTGCCTACTGACATGACACTTGAAAAAATGTATAACCTTTATAAATCAGAAAACAATACTCCTGTAAGATCCTCATATTATAGGCATATTTTCTAAATCGAGTTTAACGTTATTCGTAAAACTTTAAAAAAAAGATACATGTAATAAATGTGATAATTCTTCTGCAAAATCAGTGGCTTCAAATATCGTTAGTGATGTACAAAACTTTAACCATCGACATTATGAACACTTGGAAGCAGCCAAACAAGCTACAAAGCAAATGAAAGAAGATTTTAATGAAGCAAAATCTAATCAACTTGTGGAAACTACAACATTTGATCTTAAGAAAACGGTTTCAATGCCAAAACTTCCAACCAACATTATTTTCTACAAGCAACATATTTGATTGTACAACCTCAGGATACATACAGCCACCACCAACAAAGTCCACTGTTTTATTTGGCCAGAAGGTGTGGCCGGACGAGGATCGCAGGAGGTTGGATCTTGTTTAAAAAAGTTTATAGATCTTCATCTAGGCCCCGAGATCGAAGACATTCGTTTTTGGTGCGATTCATGTAGAGGCTAAAACCGCAACATTAAAATATGTCTGTTGCTGAAACATGCCTTACATAATCACCCTACATTAAACAAGATAACGCCCAATAACGCTGATTTTAGCGATATAGAAAAGCCATAAAATTTCAGCAAAGATTGTATGGGCCAGAAGATTATGCAAATTTTATGAGAAGCTGAAGGAGAAAAATGCAATAACAGTAAACACCATGACTACCAGTAACTTCTTAAGTTCAAATATTCTAGAAAAAATGATTGTCAACAGAAAAACCGATATTATGGGACAAAAAGTAAACTGCTTGTTGGTTCGAAAAATTAAAATCGAGAGGGAACGTCCATTTAGTTTATTTCTTAAATTCTCGAATAATGATGATGAACAGTTTATGGAAGTTGATTTAAAACCAAAAGTTTAAGGTAAATCACAGCTGTCATTAACAACTGAATTGGAGCTTTAATTGCCTACTGGAAAACCTATTTCTGCGCCCAAGTTAAATGATATTAAATCTATTATGCATTTGATTCCTAAAAACGAGCAAAACTTTTGTACATTATTTCTTGCTAATGACGCTATTATGTAGATGATGTAGATGGTTATGATGTTGACGTTGATTTTGAGTTTGAAACTGAAACAGAATAATGAGGCAGATTTTGTTAAAAAGTTCTATCAAAAATAATAATTACCATTTTTTTATTTTCTTTTATCTTAATTGATACCTGTTTGTAACATTAAATATTGTTTTTACGTTTTTGTACAAGGAACCACATTATATGTTGGAAAATAAACCTGTTTTATTTGGCGACTTGACTTTTTCTTGTGTTCCCTAAAACCCACTCGTTGTTACCTACTTTATCAATAGAAATATTTTATGTTTCTTAAAAAAATATTCCTATTTACATGGAACGAAGTGACTGGTTCTTTTTGAAATTGTATAAGAAATATTGAAATTTAATTTTTTAAAAAGGAACCAAGTAGCATATTTATTTAATAAATGATATTTTTTAAACTACTATCAGACAACAAAAGTATAAATTCCCCATACTAATATTGGACGTAACCTACAATATCTTAAAATAACCGTTGTTCAAAATAATCGATTCTAACTGATGACCATCAATTTTCTCAATTGTTACTATGTATTGTATTGTACTTGATGATGCTTGGTTTCCTGTTCTATATCTACATCCATATGATACGTTCCAGTCTTATTGTATGTTGTAGCCTTAATCAAGCAGCCATTAAACAAGTCTGGTATAGGTCTCAATAGGATTATTTTTTAGCACCGGAAATTTGTTATTTCCATTCCTCTTATTATCACTTTAATCTCATCTACCGTCATTTTCTTGACTTCTTATTGTTTTACTAATCTTATTTTTGTGTATTTCTCCTTGAAACCGACTTCTATTATCTGTTAAATAAGACTTTGTAGTGTTCTTCATATGTTTTACGACTTAATTATATTATTACATTATTTACATTAATTCTATTTTTCCATCTTTTCTGTCTTTTCCCATTTTCTTTATGGTCTTCCACGCCTGTGAAACCCTTGTTTCTCCTAGACATCTCTCTATCTTATCACATTTTCGTCTCAATTTTCATTTTTTTTTGTTACGATGATTTTCACTTCTCTGTTAAATTTTATAATATATTCATTTATCTTTGGACTCTTTAGTAACCAGCCTCGTTTGATCAGCTTTCTTTTTTCTCTCTACTAATTATTTTGTTTCTTCTGACCACCATTATGGAATGTCACTTTGATATATCTCTTTATTTCCCAGAACTACTTTTGCTGCTAGATGAACGTATTCTTGAGTTTGTTCTTACTTTATCTCTATCTGTCATCCTTTACACAGTATGTCCCGCAATTTTATAGTCAAACTAAGTTTATTCAGGAATTGTGTTGACTGCTGCTTGAGGCCCTTTAAATTATAGTTCTCGATTGTTCACACTTATTTCATCTTTATCATTAATTTCTTTATTTTTATGTTTTGATTATCGGTAGTTATCATTACTTTCGATATTACCAAATGGTGGTCAGATCCACACTTTGCATTACAGAACACCCTTACGTCATTAGTTTTATAACTTTTAATTTTAGAATTTGGGTGACTTATAGTGAAAGTTAACATTTTGTTTGTGGTAAATTTTGTTTGACATAGGCAAAAAATAGATAAGAATAACGACATTTCGTTTAAATGTAACGTTAAAATATTGGTATCTAGGTTTTTTTGGTGTGAAATAAGGAACCGCTGCGATTCAATGGCAAAATCTCTCTCATTAATTTCAATTTTTATTTGTAAGTTTGATGCACAGTCATTGTCTTCACTAAACACTGTATAACGTTTAGAATTTTTTCCATTTCCTTCTTTGAATGTATACAATGTTGTACAATTGCTTCAAGAACTGCGTTCCATTTACAGATATTACTAGAGTTATAAATTTTACAGAAAGTTTAGGGTTAATAGTGGTTGTCTTTTATTAATTGTCCTTTGATTTTTTAGATATTATTGAAATATTATCTTGAATTTTAGGTTTTCTTAAATTTATAACGGTAACTTGTTTTTAAATATCTTGGCAGATTTAGATACCACCTATGCTACTTTTTGTGATATAATGAAACAGTTCGGGAATTTCCAGATTGCTGTCAGTGACGGGAAAATTCTATTTTTTACTTTTGTAGATGAAATATTTCACAAATTTTTTTTTATTTTTAAAACTGTAGGTTGAATCTTTGGGAATAATGATTTATAACTGATAGTTTTAAGTTCAAAAATCCGTTATTTTTCGTTATGTTCTTGGCATTTTGATTGTAGTTATCTTTTCTGTAGAGAATTAGTTATTTTAAATATTTATTAGTCGGAGTGTTTGGAAAGGTTGCAGAAGAAAAGTTAGAATTTGGTGAAGAAAAGATACACAACACATGTTTCGTTGCAACATCTGAAACCCAAAACATTGCTTAGAAACAGCATGTTAACGATGGAATATCTATGAAAATAGATTTTAAATGTTCTTTGATTACCGTTGAGTTTTTATGTATGTTTTAAATTTATAAAATATGAATCGGCTCCTTTTCTAATTAAAAAGACATATTAGAAACTATATTCTGAACGCATAAAATAAAAGTTGTATGAAAAACCTGTTTACGAGTACTACAAACTTAAATATATAAATACTGCTGAAACTTAATAAATGCTTTTCATTTAGCGAAGTCAATTAAATCAAATTTTGCAAGTTGATATTATATCATAAAGCATCTAAAATAGAAACGTTATCAAACAACCGTAAACAGCAATAGAAAGTCCGTAAAGATTTCATAAACTATCATTAGGGATTTTTGGAGAGATGCAACAACAAAAAAAACGTTTGGGAGAACAAACACAAACACTATTTGAGAGAACAAAGACTAGAACCAAAACATATTTCATCAAATCTAGATAGAACCGCAGTGAGTAAATTCATACAAATATAAAATACAAATTCCGTTTCAAAATTTAAATTTCGTTGTATTTTCAATGATAACTTTAATTTAAGATTTTGTCTTTCGTTTTTGATGTCCTTAATAATAAATTAATATAAAGACAATGTATATTATTATAATGAGGAGTCATATCAAAATTTAAAATTAATTTAAGATATTGTCTTTCGGTTTTAGCGAGCTGTCACAAATGTGATGTACCATATAATAAATAAATATTAAAACAATTAAAAGGAAATAAAAGAAGAGGACGATCACGAAAAAAGTAGTTAAAAGCATGTAAGAAAGACCTTCAAACAATGGGGATAGCAAATCAGAGAACTGCGGTAATAGACAAAAGAAAATTGAGGAAAACAGTGCAAATATTGGAACAGTGGAACATTTTATATATATATATATATATATATATATATATATATATATATATATATATATATATATATATATATTGATTATATATATATATATATATATATATAAATATATTGATTATATATATATATATATATATATAAATATATTGATTATATATATATATATATATATATATATATATATATATATATATATATATATATATATATATATATATATATATATATATATATACTTCTTTTATTGCCTTCCTCTCTCAGTAGCGACTCCTTTGCCCTCCTTACATCTGCTATGCTCCTAAGATCGTCTAACCATCTAAGTCTCTAAAACATCTTTGAACCTTACATAGTTTATAGAGCAGGATTTAGAAAATAAAGCATTTCATTTAAGTCTGCAGTTAACTAAGCAGTTACCTGAAGTCGCACTAGTTATTCTAAGAACTGCTATGGTTCAACAGTGATGCTGCAATAGACATGATTCTTTACGGAACGTAACTTAATTCAATTAAAATTAGACAGGAGTCTAATATCGGATACGAAAGAGTAAAAAAAAGTTTCGTGTTTCAAATCCTACTTGAAACCGCGTTCTTACAAAATACATGAATTTATGGTTTATTGTTTCGATTGTTATTTCATTGTAATAGTAATTTAATGATTGTAACGTAATACTTCACTGGCCCTAAGTATATAATATTTTGAAAAAACAAAAATATTAACTTAAGTGCTTCTTGTTTTTATTACCATCAGAAAATATTCAGCTTTGTAATTGAATTTGGCGTAGCAAAATATAAAAGGACAAAAAACTTACAGCGAATTACACTTTCATCGTAACTATGGGTTAACTTTACTGCATACCCTTAATTTTTATTTCTGGTTCCATTTTTTTTTGCTGGTAATTCTGCACAATACTATTTAAAATACAGCCAAAGACACAACTATACCAGGGCAAGCAACCAAGCGTCGCTCGTAAATGCATCTCTCGCTCGTACCAGGGCAATTCCGACACGAATTGATCCCAGACAAACTGAATGGAAAATCCTTTTTTTCTCGCGACAATATAAGCTGTCCTAAGCTTTAACTCAGCTCCCTTGATAGACAGAACTCTCTTCTCGGGGCCATCTGCCAGAGGAATATGGTGGATTTATATACCAAACAAACACTTAGATTCTGCTAAGCTATCGGTTTGCTATTTAAATAAATAATTGGATTTTGTTTATTTCTGTCGAAGATTTTGGATCCTGAAAATGTCTCTCATCGAAGATCTTAAGCTGCTATAAGTTTCTAGTTGTGATGTATGGAATTAAGGTCTCCTCCTGCTATAAAGGAGAATAGAAATAATAACAAAAATTTCTTCTAAGAATCGGCATGTCAGATAGATAGTAGATCGCATATATAGTAAGGTTATCGAGCCTTAATATTAATACCAAAAGATCAAATGAAATGATCTTGATATTATTGTACGATATAGTAGCTCCAGCACCAAGCTATTTTATACCGACCACGAAGATTTTTCATTTCTCTCTAATACTACTCTGGTTTTGTGAAAGTTATATGACTCCTCATTATGTAATATACATTGTCTTTATACTAATTTATTATTAAGGACATCACATTCGCGACAGCTCGCTAAAACCGAAAGATAAAATCTTAATTTAAACTTAATTTTTATTTCTTGTTTTAGTTTTTCTTGCTGGTAATTCTGCACACTACTATTTAAAATACAGTCAAACACACAACTATACCAGGGCAAGCAACCAAGCGTCGCTCGTAAATGCATCTCTCGCTCGTACCGGGGCAATATCGACACAAATTGATCCCAGAAAAACTGAATTGAAAATCCTTTCTCTATTTTTCTCTCGATGGTATAAGCTGTCTTAAGCTTCAACCCAGCTCTCTTGATGCGCAGAACTCTCTTTTCGGAGGCATCTGCCAGAGGAATATCGTAGATTTATATTACAAACAAACACTTAGATTTTGCTAGGCTATCGGTTTGCTATTTAAATAAATAATTGGATTTTGTTTATTTTTGTCAAAGATTTTGGTAATTCTGAAAATGTCTCTCATCGAAGATCTCTAGATGCTATAAGTTTCTGGTTGTTTGGAGTTAAGGTCTCCTTCTGCTACAAAGGAGAATACAAATAATAACAAATGTTTCTTCTGTGAATCTGCAGGCCAGATAGATAGTAGATCGCATATATGGTAAGGTTAACGAGCCTTAATATTTATACCAAAAGATCAAATGAGATGATCTTCATATTATTGTCCTATATAGTAGTGAACTGAATTTATTAGTCTACATAATTTAATAGCTTTATTTATTATAAAATATTCTAAAACTTAATTTATTAAAGTCTTTATTTATACAATATTACACTAATTTATTTCACACTATAATTATATAATTTATTTACAACATTTATTACAATTTATATTACTGACAATACGCGCGTTACATTTCAAAACTCGACTCGATATTATTATTCAGACTGTTTTCTGTTTTTAAATTAAAACTTCTATATATTATATAAAACAGCCGTTATTTTATAATCCCGGCGACCTCTGCTGACTCTTCGCGAATGGTATGGAACGAAGACCGGTTTTATAGCGGCTCACAGAACCTACGAGAAAATACTTGAATAATAAAATGACATTTTCGTCCGAATATGACTCTGGCTGGTGTCTGGACTGTTGATTCGTTAACAGCAGATCTGTAGGCCATTGTGAAGAACGGAAGATATTGGTCCCAGTCTCGCTGATGATCGGACACCATCTTTGTCAAATACTTGCCGACTGTCCTATTCATCCGTTCTACCATACCATCAGATTGCGGATGATATGCTGTAGTTCTTGTTTTCTTCATGCCCAGTGTATCACACATTCCTTGGAATAGATCGCTTTCGAAGTTTCTTCCTTGGTCACTACGGATCTCCAAAGGTACTCCAAACCGGCTGATATATTTTTGGATCACCTTATCTGCAATGGTGGCGGCCTTTTGATCTGTAAGTGTGTAAATCTAGACCCACTTAGTGAAGTAATCCATTACTACCAACATGTACTTGCCTCCATTTTTATTTTCTGGAAATAGCTCAGCAATGTCCAAAGCTATTCTTTCAAACGGGCTTCCAACAATATATTGTCTCATAGGCGCTAATGTCGTTGCAGATAATAGCAAATCACGTTTATAAAAAGTCTTACCAATACTGCTGCTACACACACGCTCGCCGTATTTGTAGGCTTTCACTTGCGGTTATTCCTCATACGACGGAGCTATCTTTACCGGTTTCTAAACACGTGTTTCGCGGTACTAAAACTAAGAGATAGAGCACGTTTGCGTCTGTATACGATTCAAAAGTAAATTCGCGGTATTTTTCGCGTAACTATATAAGCGAGAGGGAGAATGTCTGTTACTAGCTGCAGTCAACACTCGAGAAAGATGACGTCTGTTGCTAGTGAAAGTAAACAGTCAAGAAAGCACGTATGTTAATTGTGGCGGCAGTTAAAAATTTTTCACTCGGTGGAATATAAATGTTGTATATTGAGATTTTTATATCACTATTAATTCTTATTAGGATGTATTTAAAGGTATTAGTTGTGCTTCGTACATTTGGTTGATATAGATTGCTACTCCACCATTTGATTTATCTCTGTTGGTTCTGTTTTTATAAAAGCATTTAAAACCCTTTAACCTTGCATGGTAAAAATCTTTGAAATGAGTTTCTTGAAGGCAAATAACTGATGGCTTTTGTTGAGCAATTAGCTTTTGTAACATTTCGCAACGGGTGTGGTACCCGTTGAGGTTCCATTGTATTATAGATCTGAATGTTAAGTACTTAAGGTTTCTTGAGAGGATGAGAGTTCGCTGTCCATTGTTGCAGATGTTCTGAATTGATAGAGTTGATGCTGTAGTTTTCTTTTAATATTTGTGATTTTTGTTTTCTACTTTTTTGAGCTTTGAGAGTACATAGTGTCCAGATCCTTAAGAAAACCTGGTACATTGTCTGTATAGGTTTTAAGAAGATCCAAGGCTGATTTAAAGAAATTTAAAGTCTGGTTGTAGTTTAGTGTAAAATTGTTTGTATTGTCTTCAAACATTTGTTATAATGGTTCCATTTCATCGGGAATGGATTTTTCCAGTTTAATTTTTTTAGGTTTAGGTTTTTGAAATGTGGGTTGTTTTTGGAGGTCTTCATGCGGCGTTGTAGATATTTGTCGTTTAATGGAAACCGTTGGAGTTTCTTGAGGTACCGTTTCGGATTTTTTCATCGATTTGGTATTCTTTTTATTTTTTTCTTTGAAATTTACATTTACATTTTGATTAACTGAAGATGCGCTTATGTTTTGACAAGATTTATCATTAGACGTTAGAGTGTTGCGGCTTTTGTGCATTGGGTGAAATTCTCTAATGAAGTTGGCTCGTTATGTGGTAGAAGTAGGCATACTGCAGTTAAGTGACCAGATTGTGTATAAGAAGAACATTCAAGGTTGTCGTATGCTCAGAAAATTCTGTATGATGTGCGAAATGTATTATGAAAGAAGCTTGTAATTTGCATTGTTTTCTAAAAGAGTAATACACGTTTGTGGGCGAAAACTGAAAATATGACTTAATTCTGGGCGAGACGCGTTTATTTTAAGAAAATTGATAGGAAGTAATAAATTTAGACGAATCTTTATTAGCTCTGCATCTGAAATAGAATGTGGTATGCTGGGACATACATTGGATAAAACAATTCTTTGACTCGGAGTGATTAATTTGCGGGTAGTGAGAATTTGATTGTTGGCTTTAATTGAACCATAATTTTTTTAAAAGTTATCCCCTAGTTCTTTTGAGGATAAGTAAATGCATATTCTATTTTGCGAAATCCGTGAAGCTATTGGATAATCTTCAATTTTTACGTCGTCAATGGAAGTAAATAAGATGGCTTGCTGTTTATCAGGGAATTTGGATAATGTTTGATTTTTTGTTGTAATTGATGCGTATGATTGGGAATTACTTTGGGTTGAATTACTAGGTATGGGAAGTTTCAGAGGAGGGTTATAGACATGGTCCCCTGGATTTTTGTTATCCATTATTTGAACGCCACAATAATAATTTAACTTGTGGGTGAGTGCGGTCCTGTTCACCTGAAGAACTTATTTTGATATTTAAACTTATCAAGGCTTTGAAAAATGATGAGCGTTTTTCGATTGACAATAAATGCTTAAATATATGTGAACAAACTTTGTTTAATGACTGATTTTTGCAGATTCAATCGTTGACCTTAGATGAACTTGATTATCACACTATTTTTATGTAATGAATACTAATTAACTAAATTCTTAATGTGTTTTACTTTTTTTAAAACCGATAGCTTAGGAACTCGTATTATATACGCCTGTTCACCATGTCTCGATGCGAAATGATTTTAAAATATTAATTTAATATTATTCTGTACATTACGTATTGCAGCTTATATAAATATAATATTTTAAAAATACGAAGTTTTTGGTGGTTCTCAATTTGAATAATTAGTTTTAAATAGTTATTTTTCTTTAAATTTACGTTTTTTTTTTATTTTTAAGATATTTCGTTGATTAAAGTTGTGTATTTTTTGGGAACACTTTATTATTTATTGTCGCAGATAATAAAAAAAAACACTGAAATGTTAACAGTTTACGAAATAAGATTAAATAGTGATAATAATTAAATTTAAGTAGTATTTAAATTTTTTTTCTACTTCAAGCTCCCGCAAATCATATTGTTTCAGAATTCAAATGCAAAATTTTACCAGAAAACATTTTGTCGAAAATTCAAAGTATACCACTAAATTAATTTTGTATCCTTTTTTTAAATGTAAAATCCATTTTAAAAAATCTTATATACTGGGTGTTGTTTTTGAGTCAAAATATGTTTCCAATTTTTTTAATCCTGTCCTGGATTTCTTAAACTTGAAAAAAATTAGTCGATTGGGTACCATAAAGTACATTTGCGTGCCAAATATAAAAAAAATATACAGCGTGAGTATTGCAAATACATGAGAGGAGAAATTATCCACTGATTATTTCACTCATCTTAAAATTTTCACATAATCTGACCAATCACAAACCAAAGACAGCTTGTGTTATCGCGAAAACACCAACTGTTTTTCAATTCTGATTGGTCTATCAGCTTCGTGTTTTCAACGACGTAACCATGGATACCGATCGCAAAGCAAAGTTTGACGTTTGCCAAAAAAATTATTGTAGCTGTATACGTCAAAATGAGTCGTTTCGGTGGTACTTCAAACGAAGTTATAAACCAAAACATTGAAGAAAATATACCGAGTAACACAAGAAAATCTAAATCTTATATATGGAGACAATTTATGATGTTCTGTTGGGTTACCTAGATCAAATGTATTATTATTAAATTCCTTCCTCTCATTCTACTGAATATTTGACCTATCACTTTGTTCATGAAATAGTCTAATAAAATACCACTCTAATTTAGCGTGATTTAATTTAGCTTATATTGTATTGTAAGTTTATTCGACTTGTGTTTGCTAGGTTGTCCACTTTCTCATTTCCAGCTATTTCTACATGCGACGGTACCCACATAAATGCTACTTCTTTTCGAGTTGATTGAATTATATTTATCTCATTTTTATAGCCCGAAATATTGGATTTGTAGGGTATATTTGTTTTACACCTAATAGAGCATTTAATGAGTCAGTGATAATGACACATTTATTCTTACTACGCGTTTTGAAGAAAATTAAGCCTTCCAAAATGGCTGTGGTCTCGCCTGTGAGGATGCAGCAGTTTGTAGGTATGGATATAGTGTGAGTAGTGTATTTACAGTAGTATGCAGCAGCATGTTCGTCATGAGCTTTAGAGGCATCACTGAAAATTTGGAGATGATTAGGATAATGAGATATCACTTCAGAGTAGTTTTAATGTTTAATGAAAATCGGATTTGTAGTTGATTTGGGGTATTTTGTGAGGGTTAAATCAATGGTAAGTGGTTGGATTATCCATGGAGGAAAATTTACACTGACTTGTAGAGATCGATTTAGCTTATCCATATAAAAGTTTTCACAGATTTTTGATGATCAAAATCATTCTATTTATAAACCCAAAAAAGATGCTTGCAATATTTCCGAGTCTTTTAAAACGGGAAATTTGAGTTAAGACGAGTATTAATCGTAGATTTCGAAGAAAGGTGCAGCAGTGATACAAAAATGTAGATAAAACAGACTCAACTTGTGTAACATTCACAATGGATTTACAATCATTATTACTTTGCCCTAAATCTTCATTATCTTCTCTCTACTATAAAATGAAGTTTTCTGTCCACAACTTTACAATTTATATTATAAACACCAAGAAAGCATTATGTTTTATCTGGAATGAGACAAAGGGTGGTTTGACTTCCAATGAGTTTTCAATAATAATTTCAGATTTCGTTTTATCAAACCTGCCCTTACCTGAGGGAAAGGAAAAAATTGTTGTGTACAGCGACGGCTGTTCGTACCAGAACCGTTGCTGTACACTATCCAATGCGCTTCTTCATATTGCATCTACGAACAATGTAATAATTAAACAAAAGTTTTTAGAAGTCAGTCACACACAACTGGAGGCCGACTCAATGCACTCCTGCATTGAACGGAAGTTAAAAAATAAAAAGTTGGCATACCACCGGCAGTGAATTATTTGGATTACAAATATTTCAAAAATTTTGATAGTCATTTATTTTATAATAGCATTAGGCCAGGCAAACTTAGTGGATCTCCCCGAGTTGTCGATATACGTGCATTGAAGTATTTACCTAATCAAACAATTTTATCCAAATTGAATTTTTCTGATGAATGGGAAAATCTACCCCAAAGAAAAGACAAATTAATTAATCCAATGATACTTCACAATCTTCCAAGTGTTTACACCAAAAAATTATCGATTAAATATAGGAAATATTTTGATTTACAATCCTTAACATCCATTTTGGAACCAGATTTTTATCCCTTTTATGCTGCAGTTACAATTAAACACCTTGTTTGTGTTAAACTTTACCTTAGTTTGTAAAATTTATGTTTTGTATTTAGTATTATAACTTTAATTAAAATTTATTGGGTTGAAAATATATTTCTGTAATAATAAACTTAAAAAAAGACTTATTTTCTGGATCACTCTTTTTTCCATTTTAACAAATAAATGTTTGAAAATCACATATCTCCGATATAGTGTGTGTGCAAAACTCTTAACTCCGTAAAAAAACTATAAAATAAAAAAAATTACAATTAGCTATTTGAGTTAAAGGATACAAATATATATTTTATATATTTCAAACCAAAAATGTGACTGCTAATATAAATAAAATTTTACATTACATTTTATAAGTTTTTATTGTCTCCTATAAAATTTACTATTTTGGACGTACAAGGTCTGCTAATTAAGGTAGCGATATATGTTTGAGTTATTACTAGGACTATTTCACTCATCTTAAAATTTTCACATAATCTGACCAATTACAAACCAAAGACAGCTTGTGTTATCGCGAAAACAAAAACTGTCTTTCAATTCTAATTGGTCTATCAACTTCGTGTTTTCAACGACGTAACCATGGATACCGATCGCAAAGCAAAGTTTGACGTTTGCCAAAAAAATTATTGTAGCTGTATACGTCAAAATGAATCGTTTCGGTGGTACTTTAAACGAAGTTATAAACCAAAACATTGAAGAAAATATACCGAGTAACACAAGAAAATCTAAATCTTATATATGGAGACAACTTATGATGTTCTGTGTGGATCGCAACTACAAATTAGATTCAGAAAATAACAACAAAAGACTAGCATTCATTCTAAAAGACTTATTTAATTAAATTATTTATAGTTATAATAAATATTTCATGATTATGACTAATTGTGAATTATTCAAAAAATGGTTAGATTTGGGTTACCTAGATCAAATGTATTATTATTAAATTCCTTCCTCTCATTCTACTGAATTTTTGACCTATCACTTTGTTCATGAAATAGTCTAATAAAATACCACTCGTGATTTAATTTAGCTTATAAGTCTGTCTTTTATTTCTAAACTCAACTGAGTTTCTTAAAGAACACCATGGACTCGTGGTGTTTTCAAGCAACTCAGTTTCGTTTAGAAGTAAATCGACAGACTTACGCGAAAATTGAATCACTAGTGGTATTACTATTAAGAACACTCCCAATACTAACACTAACAAATAAAATTAATGTAAGATTATAATTTGAAACTAAAATTGAAATGAAAATTAAAATTAAAATTGAAATTAGTGAATAAAGTCTGTTGGCCACTGTCTCTTCAATCTTCGTCTGACTTCTGATTGGAGATGTAGTTGTCTTGCTTCCTCGTTGGGGTGGGCTGGCAGATATTCTAAATTATTTCTTGTTAGTCTGCTGATTTTGTATTCAACGAACGGTATACCAGAGTCATCATGCAGTGTTTTGTTACTAACGTACCACGGCGCGTTGAAAATAATTCTGAGTGTTTTGGATTGGATCCTCTGAATGATTTTGGTATTAGAAGGCTTTCCACAGCCCCATAGTTGCACTCCATATGTCCATATAGGCTTTATTATGCACTTATACAAGATAAGTTTATTATCTGTAGATAACTGTGATTTTCGGCCCATTAGCCAATTCATTTGACGTATTTTCATGTTGATTTGGATTTTTTTTGTCAAGATGTGTGCTTTCCAAATGAGCTTTTGATCAAGTGTCATTTCCAGGTATTTGACTTCTGTTTTTACTGGTAGTAATATGTTGTTCAGTCTGATTCTCGGACATATGATGTTCCTGTTGGTGAATGTAATTTGATTAGATTTAGTATGGTTAACTTTGATTTTTCATCTATTGATCCAGTCTTGTAGTAGATTTATGTGTATTTGTAGGTTTCCTGATGCTACTTGGGGGTCATCATCGATAGATATTATGGTGGTGCCATATGCGAACATGGCTACTGTGGTCGTATTTGTTGTTGGGATATCAGCAGTGTAAATGAGGTACAGGAGGGGATCCAGGACACTTCCTTGAGGGACACCGGATTTTATGGGATAGTAATGAGAGGTTTCTGTAAGACAGTGACGTTCTGTGAGGTATGATTTTAAGAGTAGATAGTAAGAAGTGGGAAAGGATGACTTAAGTTTATACAGAAGACCGTCATGCCAAACACGGTCGAAGGCTTGTTCTATATCCAGGAAGGCAGCAGTGCAAATTTTTTTCTCTTCGAGGGATACATTAATGTTTTTAGCAATCCTATGACACTGTTGTAGACTGTTGTAGAGTTGAATGGGCTTCCCGGAAACCAAACTGGTGTGTTGGGATCACTAAATTAATTTCGATGTCTTCTGAGAATCTTTGGAGCAGAAGTCTTTCTTAGATTTTTGACATTATTCAAAGTAAGCTGATTGGTCTGTATGAAGTAGTAATATTTGGTGGTTTATTTGGTTTACTAATCATAATTAGTTGTGCAAACTTCCAATTAATTGGGTAGTAGGCTAATCTTATAATACTATTATATATCATTGTTAGTAGGACAATTGCTTTTCTCGGTAATTTTTTTAATATTAGCCCAGTGATCATGTCGAAGCCTGGTGCTTTGTAGTAATTGCATCTATAAATTTGTTCTTTCACATTATTAGGAGTAAATCATTTGATTGGTAGCATCATTGGGCATGGAGTGTCTAAGAAGATTTTAACTTGTTCTTAGTTATTATTGTTATTAAGTTCAGGTGCACCAAAAACGCGTGAGAGATGTTCAGCAAAGATTGATGCCTTTTCTTGTTCAGTTTTTCGCCAGCTTCCATCGGCTTTCCTTAGAGGTGGTATGTGCTGTGTAGGCCTCTTGAATGATTTCGGTGCTTTCCAGATGCTGTGGTCTTCTTTTGACAGGCTGTTGATGAATAGTTCAAATGTATTATTCCTCACGTCTTGTAGAGCAGTTTTAAGTTGCCGTGTTAATCTATTGTATTCATTTTTATCTATGGGATTGCGACTTGTTTGCCATATGCGCCTGGCTCTTCTTTTTTGTGCTACAAGACGTTTTATATATACGGGTATGTTGGTGTCACTTGGTTCTTTGTCATTCTGAGGGGGTGTAGCTATTTCAGCGTCTGCATGTATAGTTTGGGTGAGAAGAAGCACAGCATTATCGATATCGTCTGGTTGCTTTAATCTTATATTTAAATTTAAATTTTCATTTATGTTAGACTCGAATACATTCCAGTTGGTCTTTGATGATGTCAAATTAGGGATATTCGGACGTTTTATAATTTGCTTAGATAGTGTGACAACTATGGGAGTATGGTCGGTGGACAGATCCCAGGATGCTTGTATGTCAAAATAATTTAAGGCCATGCTATGGAGGATAAAGAAGTCGAGTAGATCTGGGATTTTGTTTGGATCTGATGACCAGTAGGTGGGTTGCCCTGTAGATAAGTAAGAGCTGTTTGTGTTAGCTATAGCTTGTCTGAGATTTTTTCCCTTTGTGGTACATAGTCTCGACCCCCAGTCTGTATACTTGGCATTCCAGTCACCACCAATTACGAATTTGTTTGATAGATGTTTGAAGAAGTCTTCATATTCTGCTGTGGTGATATTATGCCTTGGAGGGCTGTACATTGCCGCAATGTCAAAATACCATGGTTGAGAACTGATACAGATTACTGCAGCTTGTATTTTTTCAGTCTGATATATTATTTCCTCATAGTGTGGTATAGTGTTACGTACAATAATAGCAGCGCCACCGTATGCTGTTCCATCAGGATAATTGGAGTTGTAAATACAACAATGAGGGATCTTAAACATCGTTCTGTCAGTGAAATGGGTTTCCGAAATGAGTAGAACATCAATTTTGTTATGTTAAAGAAAGTTAGTAACTTCTGTGTTATGGTTGCATAGGCCGTTGGCATTCCATTGTGCAATTCGTAGTGACTTAAATTACTAAATTTATTTATTACTGTGGAAAGCATGTTTAAGATCATGCTATTTTGATTTATTAGTTGTGAAAACATAGCTTTGAATTCTTTAAGGAAACTCTTCATCATCTCTCCAATGTCACTGTTTGTATTACTTACATGTAATATTACTTACATTATATTACATACACATGTTATTTGACCGTAAGTTGCATGATTTTGGTTGTATGAGTTCGTATTTTTATGGACATTATTTACATTTGTTCCACCCGTTGCTTGTGTGTGAGTCGCGTGATTTTGATTGCTTAAGTTCGAATTATTCTGTCCGGTATTTCTGTTTTGGACTGAACATGTGGTTAAAACTATCCATAGTCATTAAATAAAATGTTAATTCAACACAAAGGAAAATAGCCCATGCTTTTTAAATAATAGCAATTATTTATATGTAATGGATTCGAACGTTACTTGATGGAAGTTTATTTTATCAAGCCATAGAACACTACAAACTTTTATTTTTAACACTTTCACAAATTTTTATTATAAATAATTATCACCACGTCTGTTTCGGCAGAGTGCCTTTCTCAATTGAGCTATTTTTGTTATGCGTCCAACACTTTATAGTGTTTTACTAAGTAAGTTGAGGAGCGGAGAACTGTTTGTCTCAAGTTGGTCATTCAGAATTATATCTGTATTTTTTAATTTATCAATTTCCATATATTCTAGTAAGGATAGTATAAGGCCTTTATTCTGAATATAAAATTTTTTAAATTGGTTATTATAAGAATGATTATGATTATTCAAGGTCAAGGTCAAGGTCAAGGTGAAAGGCGTATGTAGCATCTGTTTTTTTTATTATTGAAAGCCCTTTTGTGTTTTGCCATCCGTTTGTTAAAGGTTCTACCCGTTTGACCGATGTAAGTTTTTGGACAATCGCCACATGTAAGTTTGTATACTCCACTGTGTAAGTACGTTTTTATAAGTTAAAAAATTAGCAAACTTTATGCTCTAGTTTTTGTTCTGCAAGGTTTTTAAAAATTCAATTAAAAAAAAATTAAACTGCAAAATTATTATGCGAAATCAGTTAAATTGATTTAAATGAAATTTGGTGGACAATTTTATTATATTATAAAGATTTTCTAGGCAAATTACAAAAGTTCAATCTAAGTAGTTTGAAATATCGAATAAGAAAAAGCTTGTTTCTCCCTCTTTTTTTGTATTTATTGCTATTTTGGGGCAAGGGTAATAAATTAAAACATTTTTAGCCAACCGCATCTTAAATTTTATTGACGCATAATTATTTTACTACGACTTGCTCTGAAATGAATTGTTTTAAAGTTATAAGTAGACTTAGGCCAATATGCAAATTGCATATTTTGCATATAATGCATAAATAATGCAAAAATGTCAAATTTTGCGTATTTTTATAAAAGTGAGCATAAAGTGCATATAATTTGAAAATTTGGTGTAAACTATATATTTTTATATTCAAACTTACAGATAGCATGAAAATGCCAATATTTAATTTTGTTTTATAATCACTTAGTATAGTAGCTAATAAAAGACAGCGTCTTATAGTTTCGTCAGGTTTTGTCCTGAAATTAGGGGTTTGCGTTTGCCAGTTTATGTCTCTAGGTAAAAATTTTTGTTTTGACGGTCAGTTTCACTTGGTTTCACTTTTGTTGTAAACTTGTTTACAACTATGATAGGGCATCTCCCTGTCTTACTCCCATGTTGATGTTAAACAGGGGAGTCAGTTCTCCATCTACTCTGACTGCGGCTTTTGAACCCTGCAACGTCATTTTTATGAGGCTGATGTATTTCTTAGGTATACCTAGATTACAAAGGTCTTCCAGCATTCTTTAAAACGTTGGGGAACATGGTCGAAAGCAGAAAATTTATATGCTGATCATTTTGTTGAATAAAAAAAAATAATTAACCTTTTAACGGATGACAGTTGCCAATCTTTATTAGAAGCTAAGCAAGCCTTCCAAAATAACATCCTCCAACAGCAACTGCCATTCATAAAATCAAATTACAGTTTTGTCCAGAATATTATAACTCAATTAGAATCATCCAAATTATCATTGTTAGAGAGTACAGTTTTAATAAAATAATTTGAGTCATTGTGTTAAAACGTTAAAGATACTATTAGAAAAGAAATTTTTCAAAAATTTACAGTAACCATGGAAAAGAATAGTGGTTACCAGGTTCTTTCTGAAGTGGTTCAAGTACTAGCTGGTACATTTTTCGAACCACTTAATTTAGAACCATCTATTATAGTAAATTTGAAAAATACTCCAGTTACATCAGTTGATGTCGAAAGAAGTTTTTCTATTTACAAATATATGTATTCAGATAGAAGCCATAAGTTTTTAATAGAAAATTTTGAACATCATTTGATAATCTATTATTACCACAATTCAAAATAATATTTATATGTTAAAATAAAATTATGTGTAATTTTGTAAATAAAAAAACATTATAAATATTTTTTATTACATGCATATTTTTTAGATAAATATGCATATTTTGCAAAAAATACTGCATATTTTTGCATAAAATACTGCATATTTATGCGCATATTTCATACTTTTTTATTTGCATATTTGTCTAAGTCTAGTTATAAGCAGAGGAAAGTAGAAAAAAATCGATGATTTTAGTAATTTTTAATCATTTCAATTTTTTTATTAATTTTCCTGATTTAGTTGAGAGAAAAGATAAGTCAATTATTATAACTAAAGTTCCACATCCACCACAAAACAGATTCACCCTGGTCTATATTGATATCTATATATTTCATCTACCTGCGATTTTGACAACTTGGCAGTATCGGATATCATATCAAATTAATTAAATATTTCTCTATACATTTCGACATTTAATACTGACTTTTTTGGGATTTAATGGCATTTTCCTAAAGGAAAACACCCATGACTCCTAAATTAATTTTCTTTTGATTGAATTGATGAAGTTCGTCTGTCTTATATATTTTCTCGTCCCTTCGTTTCGAATTTGTGATTATTAAATAAATATTACAAGTTGTATCCACTTTCCTTTAAAAAAGAAACGTATTTTTTTCTTCACCCCAACTTAGAAAAGCATATTAATTAAGTCAAAATCATTTTGGTTTTGCTAATGTAAATGTCAATAACAGAAAAAGTTATAATGAAAGAGTAATATAAAATAAAGGACGGTATAGCAGTTCAACTAATTAATATTAGTTGGCACTCATACCGGATTAATAAAGCAGCTCTAACTTAATTCTTTGCTCCAAAAATAAAAGGAATTTTTTAAAAATGTATAAATTACACAAATACAAAATTACTAAGCTTGGCAGGTAATGAAAAATATGGGAAAAAATAATTAAATTTACATATGAATTCATTGATCTTACTAAAGCAAATTATAGGTGACTTTTACAAGAGTGTCTATGGTGGGAACTGAATAAGTAAAATTGTCCCTTGAGCATTTGAAAATTAGAAAATATATATATATGTATATATATATATATATATATATATATATATATATATATATATATATATATATATATGTGCATTGTAGGACTGTAAAAAAAAGATTTTACGGGCACACTTAACTTGTATTAAATATACAAAGTTCAGTCTGATGTAGCAGTTAAACATGTATACAGAGTTTTAAGTAATGAACGCCTTAATTATCTCGGAATATCAGTTTTAATTATTCCTAGAGGTATCCCCATTGCGTACAATAAGTAAATAGCGTTCCTTATTTTGACCCTGTCAAATACCTACTCCAGGTCTACGAAACATAAATATGCTGGCCTGTTGTATTTCGGTGGAGATAATATCTTGCGTTTACCTTATTATAAATATAGCGTCGGTACAGAGACCTTCCCAATCTAAAATTTCGTAGTTCTGCCAGTATTATAATTTCATTGAGTTTATTTGGTATTACTTTGTTTGTTAACTGTATTGTTGTATTCAGCAGGTTCTTGCCTCTGTAGTTTTTTAAGTCCGATTTGTCCTCCTGTTTCAAAACAGGTATTATGATTCCTGATATCCATTCTTGCTGTATTCTGCTTTATTTTATTATTTTTTGGTTAGTTTTAATAGTTTTTTGATCAGATCTATCCTCTTCAGTATCCAACTCTCCCTAATGTTTATTTCTTCGTTTGTCGTCACTTCTAGTATTATCGATTCACAATTTCTTTTTTTGATCCGTAGAAGTTACATTCCATCTGTTTTGAGAAGCTCTTCTAGTGTTTTCTTTTTATTTTTCTGACTAAAGGATTTATTTCATTTCGGATTCCTTTATATTAGTGGTATGCCTGTTGTATTTGTTGTGTTCTGTATTATAAAAAGTCTTTCTTCTTGTCTTTTTTCCATTTGCTCATTTTTTGATATTTTTTTTTTATATTTTATTGCAATTAGGTTATTTTTGAGTTCTTCTCAGCTTTTCTCGACGTTATCATTTTCTGGCATTTTATTCTTAGCAATCTTTTCTGATATTCTTTTTTTGTGTAAGTATTTCGTGAAAACTCAGAATAAATCTGTTACAATAGTATTGGACTCATTATCCGTTATGTTAGCCATTGAAAGTTTAAATTTTCCTTGTAATAACTCAAACATATATCGCTACCTTAATTAGCAAACCTTGTACGTCCAAAATAGTAAATTTTATAGGAGACAATAAAAACTTTGTAAAATTTTATTTGTATTAGCAGTCACATTTTTGGTTTGAAACATATCAAATATATATTTGTATCCTTTAACTCAAATAGCTAATTGTAATTTTTTTTTATTTTATAGTTTTTTACGGAGTTAAGAGTTTTGCACACAGTATATCGGAGATACCTGATTTTCAAACATTTATTTGTTAAAATGGAAAAAAGAGTGATCCAGAAAATAAGTCTTTTTTTAAGTTTATTAATACAAAAATATATTTTCAACCCAATAAATTTTAATTAAAGTTATAAGACTAAACACAAAACATAAATTTTACAAACTAAGGTAAAGTTTAACACAAACAAAATGTTTAATCGTGAGGAATTGCAGCATAAAAGGAATAAAAATCTGGTTCCAAAATGGATGTTAAGGATTGTAAATCAAGATACTTCCTATATTTAATCGATAGTTTTTTGGTGTAAACACTTGGAAGATTGTGAAGTGTCACTGGATTAATTAATTTGTCTTTTCTTTGGGGTAGATTTTCCCATTCATCAGAAAAATTCAATTTGGATTGAATTGTTTGATTAGGTAAATACTTCAATGCACGTATATCGACAACTCGGGGAGATCCACTAAGTTTGCCTGGCCTAATGCTATTATAAAATAAATTATTATCAAAATTTTTGAAATATTTGTAATCCAAATACTTCACTGTATATGGAGAATGGAATTTTCTGGCCTCTTGACAGATTGTTATAAAATCTGCTGGTACACGAACTGTTTTATTTTTTAACTTCCGTTCAATGCAGAAGTGCATTGAGTCGGCCTCCATTTGTGTATGACTGACTTCTAAACACTTTTGTTTAACTATTACATTGTTTGTAGATGCAATATGAAGAAGCGCATTGGCTAGTGTACAGCAACGGTTCTGCTACGAACAGCCGTCGCTGTACAAAACAATTTTTTCCTTTCCCTCAGGTAAGGGCAGGTTTGATTAAACAAAATCTGAAATTATTGTTGAAAACTCATTGGAAGTCAAACCATTATTTGTCTCATTCCAGATGAAACATAATCCTTCCTTGGTGTTTATAATATAAATTGTAAAGGTGTGGACAGACAACTTCATTTTATAGTAGAGAGAAGATACTAAGGATTTAGGATAAAGTAATAATGATTTTAAATCCATTGTGAATGTTATACAAGTTGACTCTGCTTTATCTACATCTTTTTGTATCCTTGCTTTACCTTTCTTCAGAATCTGCGATTAATACTCGTCTTGACTCAAATTTCCCATTTCAAAAAGACTAGCAAATATCGCAAGCATCTTTTTTGGGTTGATAAATAGAAAGATTTTGATCATCAAAAATCTTACTTACTTACTTACTTACTAGCCAACGCCCACCCTTGGAATGTTAGCCATTTGGTGGCGCGCTGACCAGTATAGACGAGCCGTTTCTCGTAGGCGATCTTCATCCTCCTCGGGTGGGTCTGTTTTCAGGGCTGGGCACTCTGGAAGGTAAGCAGCATCCATCTGGGGCTGATCACATAGTGGACAGTTGTCATTTTCGCGGACGCCGATGCGATGTAGATGGGAGGCCAGGTAGTCATGCCCCGTAGTTGTTCTGAACACGGCTACACTAATGGGTCTCGGCAAGTTGCGAGGGATTGGTGACTCTATTAGGTTGTCCCAAGATTTTCCAGCACCGGCTTGTATTTGCTGCTCTTTTATCTTCGCTTTGATTCCTCTTCTAATGGTGGACTTTGCTGATGTGTACGA
Organism: Diabrotica undecimpunctata; assembly: GCF_040954645.1. Taxonomy (NCBI): domain Eukaryota; kingdom Metazoa; phylum Arthropoda; class Insecta; order Coleoptera; family Chrysomelidae; genus Diabrotica; species Diabrotica undecimpunctata. The sequence continues at coordinate 94,153,920 of NC_092810.1, forward strand.
TTGGAAGCTAGGGGGCTGTGGAAGAGTAGTGCCTTCTTTTGCAAGTTCATCCGCCGCTTCATTTCCTTCAACACCGACATGACTAGGGATCCATTGTAGAGTAATCAGCCACCCTTTTTCCATCAAGTTCGATAGTTGGACGCGTCAAGATATTGTTTTGGCACAGTCGGTGTATCGATTGGTCGACAGGGCGAGGATTGCGGCTTGGCAGTCGATGAAAAAGGCAACTTTTTGGGGGTGTTGGAAATTCTCAAGATTTTTTGCAGCTTCGTGTATAGCAGCAATTTCGCCGTCGTAGTTGGTGAGAGGGGCACCCACAGCTATAGAGACTTTGAAGAACGTTGAGACGTATCCTGCTCCTGTTCTTCCCGAGTCCGGCATCGAGGATCCATCGCAGTATATGTGGATCCACTCATGTGCTGGGTACTTGGTGTGTATCGTCTCTAGGGCGGCTTTCCTTAGGGCAATGTCTGACGATAAGTGCTTCGGGTCGTTATGGTTTTCAAGCAGTAATTCTGTGTTTGGTAGACAGCGGGCCAGTGTGGTTTGCGCTGGAAAGGGGGCGGCTTCCGACAGGATAATGTGGTATTTTTCCATGATTTGGTTTGCTACTGTAAGCGGAGTGGTTTGTGTTTTAAGACGTGAGGCTGCTTGTCTATATTCGTCCCATTTTTGTGGAAGTATTCGTCTTTGCCTTTCCGAGAAGGTTAACGCGTGTTGCTCTCTGCGGCATTGTGTTGGTTCAATACCGGTCTGGGCTTCCATTGATGTAATCGGTGTTGATTTTGGAGCACCGGTGATGACGCGAAGGGCAGTGTTCTGGGCGACTTCAAGCTTGGAGGTGGTGTTTGTACTCGCAGTTATTGTAGCTTCACTCCCATATTCTAATATCGGCCGGACATAGGTTTTGTATGTTGCTACCAGGACATCTTGCGTGGCGCCCCACTTTGTTGCTGTGAGACGTTTGAGCAGTCGACATCTATTTGTGGCTTTCTCTGCAATGTTGTCGATTTGAGGTTTCCACGTCATTTTCTTATCTATGTACACCCCCAAGTATTTTGTTACGTCCTGTCTTTCCAGATCAACTCCTTTATACGTCAGTTTGACAGCAGTCTGTTTTGTTGAAAGGCTAAGTACTTAATATACGGTTTTGGTTGTACTGACTGTTAGGCAGTTTTTATCCGCCCATTTTTCTAGATTTTTCAGAGCCTGGTTCATTACTCCCCCGAGCGCTCTCAGACTGCTACTTGATGCCCATATTAGGAGGTCATCAGCATACAGGAGGGCTTCCACACCAGGTGTCTTTCTAATCATTTCGAGCACATCGTTTATCATTAAATTGAACAATTGACAGCTGATGACAGCTCCTTGTGGCAGCCCTTGTCTTTGCAGTCTGAATTTGGAACAGTGGTTGTGAAATTTGACTCTCTGATACCTTTCCCCGAGAAAGGATTTTATCCAATTGAATAGTTTGCCATCAACTCCGGACTTCGCTATCTTGTGTAACAGCAAACCTCTCCATACTGTGTCGTATGCAGCTTTGAGGTCTACTAGCACTGCTACTGTTGACATCTTACGGTGGAAAGCATCCTTGACTTTTTGGGCAAAATCGACTACATGGTCCATGGTGTTCCTGTGTTTCCTGAAGCCAGCTTGAGCGTCGTCAATCAGTTCAAGATGGGTTAAGGCTCGGTTTAGTCTGCCCAGAACCATTTTTTCGGCTACTTTGCATAAGGAGCTTGTGAGGGATATTGGCCGGTAGCTATCAGTCAGGCTCGGGTCTTTTCCTTTCTTTAAGGTGGGTATGATCTCACTCTTCCTCCACTGACTTGGGACTCTTGAATTCCATGTTAGGTTAATCAAATTCAGAATGGTGCCTTTGGCTGCGGCTCCCAGATATTTAAGCATTTCTGGGTACAACTCGTCAATCCCTGCTGCCTGTTTCGTTTTTGTGTCAGAGAGAGCCGCTTCCAGCTCCAACATCGAGAAATCTTCTGAACAGATGTCGTTTATACTTTTGCTCATCCGCCGGGGAAGGGGATAACGCAATAGTCTTGCTCTCTCAATTTGCTGTTGCTTGTTTCCATCATTGTTTAGCGTAGTAACGAACCTGTGCGCTTTGACGCCGTCTTTTCGGAAATCGAGCTTATCAAGAAAGGATTTGAAAGCTTCTCTTTTACCTGACTTAATGGCTTGAGTTAGTACCGCTTGCCTCTTTCGAAGCTCTATACAATCGTTCATTTGCCTGGATTTTTCAGCTTTTCCTCTGGCTTTATTTCTGGCAGCTTTCAATTTGGATAGCGTTGGGGACCAGAAAGTCTTATACCCTTTAATTTGACCTCGCGGTATGCACTCTTTTGCACATTTAAGTATGGCCTCACTTACTTTCTTTGTTGCTTCTTCTGGTTTTTGTAGTGTTAGTTGAGTTAGGACTTCGTTTGTGCATTCCCTGTACTTTTTAAAATCCGTCTTTTTAAAATTCCAGCGCGGTCACTGTGGTACAGTTATAAAACGTGTACACGCTTCTTTTTAATTGCCAGCCAGGCTCAAGAAATAACTTCGATGTCCTCTTATTCGCAATTATTCGATTCAACTTGAGCTAACTCAACCAAAAATGTTTCAAGTGATTCCACTTCTTTGGGTTTTCTAGGTTTTTTTAAATTAGGTTCGACAGAGTTCTCATTATCATTCAAGTGTAATTTTATAATCATGTGTTGAATCATCTCGATTTCTATCTTCTGTTGCTGTTTGCCAGTTTAGAGCAGTCCATTGACCGATAGCTAAGGTTTTCAGGAACATGTTATTGCAAACACGAACTACAGAAACATTTTGTTTAAGAAAATATTTGCAAGACTTTTTTCTTCTACCCTCTGTCGCTGATTTTCGGTCTCGAGCCCTAACACTGTTGGATTTCTGAGTCAAAAACCTCAGAAATAGCTGAGCCTTTTTCTCTGGCCAATCCATTTTCCAAAACATTTCAAAATTTTCTTTTCTATCACCTTCTGTAAGTCTTAGACACTGGATTACACTATTTTCTTTTCTGCTACACTTGCATCTTTGTTTCATTACTCTAGCATCTTTTTTATATTATATACGTACGGTCCATTTTTTGTTTTTCATTTATCGCAATATTTCTTTCCTAATTTTCTGGCTGTTGTATTTTTCCTAATGTTCCATGTTTGCTGATTCATTTGGTGTCGTTTCTTGCGTTTGGTTTTACTTGATATTTTCTTCGAATTCTGATGAAAGTAATTGTCAATTTTATGTTCACGTTCATTGGGCCTATATTCTTCATTGTTATCTGATTGCTCATTGCTAATATTATTAATATTATTAATAATATCAATACAAGATTCAGTTTGATTAGGTGTATTATATTCGTAATTCTCCAACTGCTCAACTGTTTTGTTGCCAATATTTAGAGTTGGGTCTTCCAATTTATGTAAGGTTTTATCCATTGCATATGAGCTGCCTATTCTATTAGGCAAATTGTTTGTTTGAAGAGATTCGGTAACTGTTACATTTTCAAGATTCAGCATTAAACTTATATCGTCTGAGGGCACGGTAAATAATAAACCATTATTGGGGTCAACAAACATTTCGCTTTCCTCTTCTTCCGGGGGTACATTAATTATTATTGGTGCTATTGGGCCAATGTTTATGCTTTTTGGGATATTTACAGTACACTCTACATCAGTAGAATCAACATTTTCATGATTCGAACGACCTGTTATTTTTTCTGTAAGCTATTCACTATTATTGTTTGGCTGAGTTTTAGGACTACTTTGTTGTAGTGCCATATTTAGCAGCCTTTGACCTCTCGATGTTCTGAAAAAATATAAAACAAATTTAGTACAATTGAGTTTGGGGAACCTTAACTGTACCTCCGAAGTAAACTGTAGACATATGACTTTACGTAGGATCCTTCGTATCTACAAATTTATTTATCCACAATATTTCACTTAATTGAAATTATTTTACAAAATTTTGTGCAGTACGCGTACCTAGAATTAATGCAAAACTTTTAACTTCAGTTACTTAACGAGCTGACATAACCTATAAAATTTTAGCAATTCTCGTATCTCAATGCTTTTATTAAATAATTATTATAAACTCACTACTTTTGCATTATACAGGTTAGGCTTAAAAATTAAATTGTTTTGTACTTACTTTTCTATATTTAAAATTCAAAAGAGCACTTAAATAACATCAAAATATAACAACAGTAAAAGAACGATCAGCCTAGATGCTTCTTATAGAATAACAACATGACTACTGGGAGGTAGAAGTTGTGACAACATGAAAACGACAGACTGGAGTTAAGAGCTACACTAATTCTTTAACACATAATAATTTTTTCTGGAGTTCGGAGATTTGTCAGTCTGCAGAGAATTGATTTCTTTTGAGCTTGCTATTAAAAAGTGGTTTTCACCAAAATAGGGAGTTAAGAGGTTTTCTAATTAAGGTATCGATATGGCATTCAAATTAAAAAACTTTTTTATAATATTTATAAAAACCGAAGAATTCTTAATTTTTGTGGGTTAAAGCACACATGGGTCTTAATACAACGAACATGTTCACCTATTAGCTAAAAAAGCCGTTGATACTGGAACGCAAACTGATCATTAAATCTGTAGACACGACGAAACAATAATTAAAAATATTAATAGTACATGGAAACGCTTATGGCATATAAATAGTATACATTCTTCCTCGCAATATGCATCTATACAGCATTCAATACCAAGTGGTTATTCTTTATTGTTATATAAATATATTATTTTATTATATGAAAACTATTCTGTTCCACGAAGGTCTATAACATCAATAATAAGAATAAAATTTGGACAGGCCTGTTATCCTAGTCAAATCCGAAAATCGTAAATTCAAACTTATGTCCAGAATATCAAAACGAAGAATATTTAAACCATATTTTCTTCGCATGTAAAAAATACATTAAAAAACGAAAGATTTAATAAAAAATTTAATAAACATTAAAGTTTTTCCTCCATACAATATTATGTGCTACCTGCTATCTCTAAATATAAGAGTTATAAATGAATTTTTATTGGAGTTTATCTACAAAAGCAAGCTTAATATTTTATTTAAGTGTAATTAGAATCCTAACCTCTGTTTAAACCTAGTTGTCATTACATCCTACCTCTGACCTAGTATAGTTTGTCTTAAAAACTATGTCTTGATGGGTCTCTAGACGTGAAACGAATATTCATGTTTATCACTATAATATCCTTAATAATTATTTTAATGCTTAAAATTTGTAATACTTCCAATTTTAAAATTTATATTATCGTTGAATATTATACTAGATTACTAGATAATCGTCCTCCTGTTGTTTAGAGAATATTAGCATGTTGTGACTGGGTGTATGGCACTTGCTTATGTCATTAAAAAAAAAGAATTTTGTTAATTCCGTATGTAGTCGCTCACCGCTGATTTTTGTTTGTGTTGGTACTGTTCTCTTGGTTGTACTGTATTTCATATTGATTCTTATTTTACATAATACTAACCTGTGGTCGCTATCTATACCTGCTGAGATCAGACATCTTACGTCAATAACTTTTTATTGATGTATATCGCTGTTAAATCGGGTGTTATTGAATGTGTATTTGTATTTGTGGTCAAAAGATATGTTTTTTATCCTCGTTATAAGTTCATTAAGTATAAGTTCGTTATCCTTGCAGAAGTTTGTCATCAGTTCTACATATTCATTCTATAGATTCACGTTATGTTTTCGCTTAACTCCTGGTAATACTTGGTTACCTATTTAAAGTTAAGATGCCCCAGTATTATGACCTTTCCTCCGACTTGTTCTATTATTTGCTTTAATGCTGCATAAAATGTTTTCCTTATTGTTCGAGGCTTGATATTTTCTGGACCGAATACTCTTATGATATTCAGGTCTTTCCTCTTCCATTGTTATCTTTTTGTTATAATTCTTTCTTGTAGTTTCTAAAGTATTGAAAGTCTCTGATCTGATTTTGGTACCTTTGGTGAAGTAATAAGGCTACCTTCTTTAGCCCTGTTGTCTTTTGGTACTCCACTATAGATTAGCATATATTTACCTAATTTTTATTGTCATTTTCGTTATTTTTTTATTTCCTGTAGAGCACACATATCTTTTTTTTTTCTTGGTCTCTCGTGGTGAGCGATCTAATGTGCCATGTGGTAATTCTCATCTGGTTTTGGATATTTTTTTCTTGTTATTATTATTGCGGTCGTGGCCATCTTCACATTATCAGTCTTCTTTTGGGGCTTCATAATATTTCTTTAAGCAGTATTCATTTTTACGATTTTTAGGTTAATAATTTTGCCAATTACCCTTTACATTTTATACAGGCAGACTTGCTGTTGCAGTAGAAGAGCTACTAAATTCACGACGCAATTAATTCAGGCAATGTTCTTTACATTCTCTTGAATGGTTTTAAGCACACAAAAATTGAATGACCACACTTTGATTATATTTGGACGAATTTTTAACAACAAATGCCATTTTTAAGTCACAATATTTAAAAACTCAGTTAAATAAAATGATAGAAACTAATCAGTGTGATGTTTGTAAACATAATTAATATTACAGAATGGCAAATAAGTGACTATATTTATTTCCAATGATAATCTGACCAACGATGAGTTTCCATTTAACAAGCGTATGTATCGTTTATATTAAACCTTGCTTAATATAACTCTTAAACTGCTAGCAAGGATATTTTTCCATAATATTATTAAAAAATATATACTCAGTGAAAAACTGCATGGCGTTCGATTTAATACATCAACTAAATATGTTATATTTATAGCTAGACAAATCGGTAAAATAACATTGAAGTGTAAGAAATCTGACTATATGTGCTTTGTAGATCTAACTAAAGACTTTAACTTCATTGGACTAGAAGATGTTACATTTACTGAAAGAAAATAAACCAAAATAGCAAGATATTTAAGACCAATTGAGCAAACTATTAGATTATCGGCTCCTCTATCGACTGTGTTACAAACCTTGTTACTTTGCATTTGAAATTAAAGATATCATCTTTTACCTTCAAACAACAAACAAGCAAGAAACTTAAACACTACCTAACCAATAATTGGCTGAAAAGAATTAAGTTTTATCCAAGACATAAAAATATTAATTTATACCCCTTACAGACAGGGCCGCCGCTACCATGTGTGCCAAGTGTGCATCGCACGACGAAAATAAATTCAAATAACTAAATAGTAATGATTCAGATAATTCTGTGAACTCTAATATTCCAAATAATAATAATTATTCAGTACGTGATAATACTTAAATGCGTTTCATTTATCATGTATACTTCTTTTTTCCATCCTAATCTAAAAAAAATGTCAGAAAATATTATTCATTGTATGAACTGCCGCCCTTTTGCAGGTACAGTCATAAAGCAGTTTCGGGAATACTTTTTAATTCGAAGCGGCTGGCGGCTTTCGGACTTCAGTTATTTGATATTTCACAAGTAGATACTTTACAAGAATTTAGGCAAGTGGTTGTAAAGTTTCTGTTATACTATTGTTCCTATAGTTATGTTTATAGATGGGTTATTATGTCTTATGTTCAGTCTTAGTTGAGAATTCGATGAATTTAGACACGCTTTTGATAAACGATTTCATTTGTAAAATATAGTAGTGTACCCGTTTTTTTTTTGCACGGTAGGTACTGTATTTCGAAGTAACGTTGAGATCAGAGCAATTTTATTCGTATACGCGTTACGGCTACATATTATTTGGAGAATCATTATTTGGACAACTTATTTGCAGTGTTTTTGGATTTATTTTGTTAAATTCGCGCGGCTTCGTTTTTAAGTGATATTTTCAAAATGTCCGAAAGAAAAAGAAAACGACTTTCAGGTTTTTAATATAGAAAAATAAAAGAGGCAAAAACTGAGGAGAAAAAAAACTTAGCGGTGCACTGGAATCAATTTTGATGAAAAACATACATGAAAATATAGAAGACTCGGATATAAATTTAGGACCTTCAACTTCAAGCGAAGTCCAAACCATAGAAAAAAATACCAAACAATTGAATATTCCTGCGGATAGAGACGGATGATTTGATGACAATAATAACGATAGTGCGAGTGCTGATGCTGAAACGCCTGAACCTGAAGCCACCAACCAAGACAGAACAATTAATGTTCCAGTTAATCTGGATTGCAGTGTAAGAAGCTCCAGCATATACTTGGTTTCAGATGATCCCGGAAAATGGCCTGCAAATATGAATCTAAGTAAAGTTCAATTTGTTGTTGAAAATTTTATTCAGCAAATTACAAAAATTAACTTCCCCAGAGATACAAATAATAGGAAATTTTCAGAAATTTATTAGTATCGCACATTACCTAATCAAGACCAAATTCATCGCTAGTGGTTACTTTATTCATTATCACTAAATAGTGTTTTTTGTGAACCTTGTAAACTGTTTTGTTGTGATGAAAGCAGCCGACAATTACTTAGTGGAATTAATGGGGTAAGTGACTGGCAACATTTAGCTATTATTTTAAAAAGACATGAATCCGGTGCAGCTCATATAAAATATTCTCAAAAATTGTTTAAACTATCTACAACATTAAAAAAAGGATTAACAATGCTCTGCTCATCAAAAATTATATGAAATGGAGAAAAAACATTGGGGCGCACGTAGAACAAATAACAATTGTAGTAAGATGTGTTTCTGCTTTCTGCAATGTTATCTATAGAACATGAAGTGTGTGCAACATTGGACATTAAAGATATTGTCAAAAACTTTTCCGAGACGAAAGCCCGAAAAGTGCGTTTTTAGTTTTTTTATGTGTTTATATTTCTATTCTCGGTTTATTTTAATTAAATGGACGTTTAAATTAGGATATTGGGATATACTAATTCTGGACGTTGGATCATGGTTATTAAATTAGGATAATGGACGTTTAAATTAGGATATTAGAATGGGATATTAGGATATTAGGATATACATTAGGATAATATATGGAGTTGGATCATGGAGATTAGTCTAAATATTCAAGTAAGTATTTATCTATTTACAAATTATCATTGTTATATTATGCATCTTCTGCACATTGCTTTAAATAATAGTATGTATGTCTAAAGTGTTGGAAGGGGGGCGGCAAATATTAAGTTGTACACGGGCGGCCAATACCTTAGCGGCGGCCCTGCTTACAGACCTAACCACTATCTTTTTACAAAGTAAAAGTGAAAATTCCAGTAATTGGCTATATATCACAATTAAAAATAACTTGCATAGTAAAAAGAACTTCTTATGTATAACGGTATATTTTATTAAAAATAATTTTAAAATTTATCCAAAAGGATCACACATCTTTTCATAACGTTTTCGGTTCTTGAAAGTATATTTTCACTTCTTTAAAATGACAAAAAAAATTAGGTAAAATTTTTACTGTTACATTACAAAACATGCGGAAAATACTTACATCAAAAGTAGTTACGTAACGAAACTAGCTACGTAAACAGATCTAGAAACCCTTATTTTACATGAAAATAATGGTGAATTTTAATATTTTAATGACACTAGTGTTGGATTATCTTATGATAGATAATATTAATTAATGGCGTGGACTGTAAATTATCTTTTGTGTGAGTAAATAGAATTATTTATTAACTTTTTGTACAAACTAATTATTACAACATGTGAATTTGTGAATAATAGAAAACGTGGCGTCTTCTTGGATATTACTTGATTAATGTCAAAATTGTCAATTGCCGACTTGATCCCGTTAGATTGTGTGATCTTGAACATAAAACGCACAGACATGTGACAGGCTCTATGTTGCCGCACTAAACTAATTGTCTAAAAATGTTCTAACAACTAGGTCGATATCATCATCCAGCCCCGTTTTCACATCCATTGTTGGATATAGGCCTCCTCCAAACGTCTCCAGTTCTCTCTATCTCTAGCTGCTGCAATCCAGTTTGTTTCTATTCTCCTTAGGTCGTCGGTCCATCGGGTGGGTGGTCTGCCTCGACTTCGCTTGTCGGCTCTTGGTCTCCACTCCAATAATCTCTTCGTCCATCTTCCGTCTTCCATTCTAGCAACATGTCCAGCCCACCTCCACTTTTGTTTATTGATTCGCAGTATAATATCGTCAACGCCAGTTCGTCGGCGTATCTCCTCATTTCTCACGCGATCTTTCAAGGTCAGACCCAGCATTGATCTCTCCATTCGCCTTTGTGTTACCCTCAGTTTTTCGGCAGTAGCTTTCGTTAAAGTTAGGGTCTCTGCTCCGTAGGTCAAGACTGGTAGGATGCATTGGTTAAATGCCTTTCTTTTCAGGTGAATTGGAGTATTTGTTTTAAAAATGTCTCTCATCCTTCCATATGCCGCCCATCCCAAGGTCGATATTATAAGATTTAAAATGAAGGGAACATACATCTTCCCTGCTCGAAAGGGTGGACAGTTTTCTTTAACTAATGGAAATAGCCGAATGATTAGGCTGGTAGGAAGTAAAATTTTTTTATAAAATTGACAGGTCCTCAAGACAGCGGAAAATGGATTTTTGGCGACCACTCAAACAATAATCCAATAATGATATTGTGCATAAAAATTTTTTTTAAGCAACATAATATTGTATTTGAAATTTAAAAAAGAAAATTAAGTTAATAAGGTGAATAAAATAAAATTAATTCTGAAATTAAATTATTTGCCAACAAAAACCAGTTAATTGCATGAATTAAGTCAATGTATGATCCTGTATTCGAGCAATAACGTTACCAACTTGGGTAAGAGTGTGTAATATGATAAAATTGATGGTAAGGTAAACTATTACCTATTGATAATAATTATGTTTGTATGCTAATGACCAAAGGAGAGAGGAGATTTAATAAATGAAATTTATTAAATATTATTTCTCGTGAGGTTAATTGCTTATGTGGATGGCTGTTAGCTAGTTTAAAGATGATATCGTAAATTGGATTAAAATAAATAATGTGATAAAGATAAAAAAATTATAGAAAACATGAATCTGTTTGTCAGACCAGACTGATTGAGAATCAATATACAGAGTGGAATAAAAATGATACAAGTAGATGGTATACTGGTTAAAATGTGATTTTAATGAGTGTGAAATTATTAGTTTTAAATATTCAAACAAAAAATATTAAATTGATTAAGCAGAAAGTGGCTAAGAAGCACCGTAAGGTCCAAATAGCTAGGTGTATCAAAATATGTCGGTAAAATTACAGTACCTTTTAGGTGATGGTTGAATTTATTTGTGGAATGAAAGAATTGGCAGTGTCTGTATGGGTAGGTTTGGTAAATAAGGGTTCTGTTAATGATGTGTGGAAAACATAAATGGAGTTGTTGTGCTCTAATATATTTGAATGTACCTAGGAGAAATATATTGAAAATATATAAAAATTAAAATGTGCAGCTTGTGTACAGATATTAAAATTTGGTTTAATTGTTTTACTAATTATATCTTCTGGTTCATCTATAAAGTAATCATTAAATTTGTTTGATATTATATCTGAATTTGTAATCCTTGTATCATCTATTTTTAGACAAATATTTTTGTGAATTTTTTGTTTTCCATTAAGTTCATTAAAACAGCCATGTGTTTTTTTTTGTTAGAAGATTCGGAGATTTTGTTAGAATAAAATTGACCTTTTGTGGTCTCAATAAGAGCTTTGTGCTGATATTTTTTTTGTCTGTATAGAGATTTTAACTCAGGGTATGCCTTACTTTAAAGTTTACAAATCCTTTAAACCATCTGAAGAAGATTTTACTTCTTGTGTAACCCATGTTTTTTTTTGTTTTGGTAATGTTTGGTTTTCCTAATAGGACAACTAATATTAAAATAGAACTGTAGTTTATCATAAAAGGCATTATATTTACCCTCAACATCATTTGCATGATAAACATCTTGCCATGTTTCTTCACTCAAGAGATCGTTGAATGCATTTATAGCGCCGTCATGTGTTCCTCTGAAAGTATTTCGAACTGATGTCATAGTTAGATTAATAAATTTTAACTTTAAAAGGAATATATCGTGATCCGATTCAGCATTTACAGTTACATTACCTATACAATCATCACAATTAGTATATACCTTATATAAAATATTTCCGCATGTGGTGGTCGACCTTGTAGGTTAAATTTGTAAGACCTTGTAGGTTCTTAGAGACAATCCATAAATGCTAGAAGACTAAAAAATCTGTGTGAATTATGAAGTATCATGAAATATTTATTTAAATCGCCTGTTACAAATATGAATTGATTTGATTTAAAATTTGAATTCAAAATAAGATTAAGTTTTTCATAAAATACATTAAATTTACCTTAGGAGATCTGTAGCATCTTAAAATTTTGTGTTGATTTAAATTATAATGCCACTTCAGCCCACATACCTGAATGTCTTTTTAAACATAGCACTGATCGGGTAAAATAAAACTAACCTTCGTATCATCCCTTGTCCAAACTGCAACGCCACCACATTTATATTAGGATCTACGAAAATAATTTACAATTTTAAAATTTGGAAAACTATAATAAATCACTTCGCCATCTGCTGAATACGTCTAAGTCATACAAAGAAATTTTAAATTAGACTCCTTATAATCAGCATATAAACAATCCATTTTAAATTGTTTTAGTCCTTAAATATTGAATAGAAAGAGATCGTACCCATCCCTTCCTTTTTCCTGTTTAAAAGTCAGTACTTTATCCTTTATTTTATTTGCGTATGTGTTGGGTGCTTCATAAAAAACCTACTTGCATAGGAGCCTACTGGCTGGCTACTGCTTACTAGTTTTGGGTCCATTGCTATACCCAAATTTTGTACAAACATAGAGACTTTAAAAGATGAATATATGTTGGGATACTCAGCCGATTTTTCCTTTTCCATTCTTGCCCACTATTATTTATAACTCAATTTTCATTCTTAATATTTATCAAATTTTAATCGTTTGTTAGATCAATAATATCTGAACATTTTGCTTTCGTTTGTATTGTTAAAATATCAGCTGATAATTGTTTATTATTTTTAATTAAGTAAACAACTTCTTTATTTTTTTTGGTAAAAATTTTTAACACAGTTTTTGTTAGGGATTTCCTTTTTTTATCAAAAAAATCTATCTACTACAATCACGGGTGTAGTTTTTTTGGGTATTCTTTACTGCTAGAATGTATCGGTCGTTAAAAGTTTAGGTCTCCATTACAATGGTTTATTAAATTCATACTTTGTTGAGTAGATGGCGACTGGTCGGTTAATTGCACATATTTAAATAAATCTACTTGTTCTTTCAGCACTTAACTAACGAGTCATAAACACGACCGTTTTTTTGAGGCACCATGATGGATCTCCATTGAGAAACTTTCAATATTTTAACTAGTTATAAAGTTTTTCCAACTTTAGTTATAGTAGAAACATCAAAAAATGTACCTCCGAACATCAGGAGTTCAATACAAACTGAAATAATAAAAAACGTGATATGTTTCCATTACATCTAACTCAACTACATCAACTGTAAAGTTAGAATAGAATTTTCTAATTTAATTAAATTCAATAGATTAATAAATAACAAACTTAACAAACTCATCTAAGATAAAACTTTACTAGATCAAGCATATGGTGCTAGAAATAACAGGAAATTTTCTAACTTTCAATTCCATCCCAGAATCAAAAATCTTATTAACATCTCCTTTTCCAAACATAAAATCCAACTTGTGAACTATAGTCTCAAACACTTCGTCACTCAAGATTTATTCTTAAAAGATTTATACAACATCTATCTGTGTCCCTCCCACAAAGAACGTCTATCAGAAATTCATGCTATCGTTTTATCAATAAATTTACAACCAAAATCGCACCCTCTTCATCTGCTTACACTAACTCTTTATTTTCTTAAAATCATTTTATTAAACAAAACAATTCTTATCTTAGAGACCTAAAACCTATCAAACAAAAAATTTCAAACCCTAACTTAATTTTTACTAAAGCAGACAAAAGTAACTGTTTGTAAAGATTTATCTCTAAACTCAAAGAGGACATCAATATATTTTCTGATTTGTTCTTTGACCATGGTGCACCAATTCAACTTTAGCATCTTCCGTAAACCTGCCCAAACTGACCGTGTCATACATTCTTCTTTAAATCATCCTTTTCTTACAAATTATCTTCTTTCAGAGGTTTAATTTATAGACTGCAGACGTATTCGTTTGTCTACTGATGAATTTAACAAAGGATTTATTATCATCAAACAAATAGCAATATACATAATCATGGTATTATTAATCAAAACTTATTACTTATCAAAAAAAGAGAATATAAAAAAAGTGTCTCTATAAATAATATTCCTACTAACACCAAAGGTTCCATTCACTACATGAATCGCACTGGAGTTTACCGATTGTCTTGCTCTGATTGAGATACTTCCTATGTTGGTAGAACATTTAGATCTTTATCAACCAGAACTGCTGAACACTCTAAATGAGAAAACACTTCAGCCTTTTCGCATCGCCTAAAAGTTAATAAACACAACTTGAACATCCGAGATAGTGTCACACTTATACAGAACATACAAGACAAACATATCTTAACACCAGAACTGTATGAAGATTTGGAGATTGTTAAAGACTTGAGGACTAGCCCCAATTGAGTCAATCGTCACTCCTTCTTTAATTGTGACTTCACTCCCATGCACCTTTTACTTTTCTTATAACCCACATTATTTCAGTTTCTATCACGATTCTCTCATTATTTTATTACTGTTGTCCCTGTGCCTCCCTTCTACTTAACCAGCATTTAACTTTCTACCTCTCAAACAAATAGCCACTAACACCACCTTGAAACTTGTTTTATTACATTATCCTTTTTTGATTTTCACCTTTCAACTATTTTCTTTACACAGCAGTTAAAATTATAAATTTTTAACTGTCTAGTTTCAAATTTTATTCTACATCATCTTTAAACTTCTGACATTGCGATTCCAACCCTCATTTTTATCTTTTCCAATACAATTAAAAATAATTCTGTAGCTTTCTTTTATTTGTCTTAACAATTTTAAAATATTTTCACCAGTTTCTCAAACTTTAAACCTACCCATACAGACACTGTCAATTCTTTCATTCCACACATAAATTCAACCATCACCTAAAAGGTACTGCAATTTTACCGACATATTTAGATACAATACATTTGGGCCTAACGATGCTTTTGAGTCACTTATATTATTTGTGCCGGACGAATTTAATATTTTTTGTTTCAATATTCAAAACTAATAATTTCACGCTTAATTTAACTCAAATTTCAACCTGCATACCATCATATTTGTATAATTTTGTTACACACTGTATTATAATTCTGTCTGATATGACAAATATATTCATGTTTTCCATAAAT
Source organism: Diabrotica undecimpunctata (assembly GCF_040954645.1). Lineage (NCBI taxonomy): Eukaryota > Metazoa > Arthropoda > Insecta > Coleoptera > Chrysomelidae > Diabrotica > Diabrotica undecimpunctata. The sequence continues at coordinate 94,169,303 of NC_092810.1, forward strand.
TTCTTTATCAAACCTTTTTTCTCATTAGAGATTATTTGTTTTAATCCAATTTTAATCCTCTTTAAACCAAATAGCCAACCACATAGGCAACCAACATCACGAGAAATATCATTTAATAAATTTAATTTATTCAATCTCCTCTCTCCTTTAGTCATTAGCATAAAAACATAATTATTATGCATAGGTAATAGTTTACCTTACCATCAAGTTGATCACATTACACACTCTCATCCAAGTTGGTAACGTTGTTGCTAAAATGCAGAATCAGACATTGACTTTATTCATGCAATATACTGATTTTTGTTAGCAAGTGATTTGACTTTATAATTAATTTTATTAAAATCATAATATTATTAGCTTTTTTACTATCCTTTTAAATCCGTTTTACATTGACTTGAACATTTTCACCTACAGCGTTTCCCTTATTAAGTGACACCAAATTAAAAAAAAAAAATATTTACCTAGGTGTTAGCTTAGATTCAAAATTAACTTGGAACGAGCATATTAATAATTGCATTACCAAATGTAAAAAATGCTTTAATATCCTTAAGGCCGTTAATCGATACGATTGGGGAGCAGACCCAAAAATAAACGTATTATTTTGCATAGCATATACCAGATCACTTTTGAACTGTGGAAGCTTTTTCTATGGATCAGCGACAAAATCTCGTTTGATTAAATTGGATCGAATACAATACAAAGCTTTAATTTTAGTCCTGGAAGCTCTTAAATCTTCTTCTACCAGCTTTTTTGGCAGAATGTAACGAGCCACCCTTACATTTAACACGTCTATTTTTGGCAGAAAAATTTATTCTTAAATGCCGGTTTAATAATCAAAACAGCTTATTACAAAAAATATCTTGTCTCTCTGTTACAAATCTAACAAACAAATGGTAGGCAAATAAAAACTTTTCAAACTCTAACTGTTGCTTTTCCAATTTATCACAATATGCATTCAATGGAGAAGGGATTCCATTTTTCGGCTCCAATTATGACATATTATATAAATATAAACCCGCTGTAGTAATTCCTTCATCTAGTTCAATTGTTCACGAAGATTTAGTAGTACAGAACAAGCTGGAAGACTGTAACCATTCTTGTAAAATTTTTACCGATGGCTCAAAATCGCCTGCTGGTGTTGCAGGATCAGATCGCTAAATATTCACAGCTGAATTGGTAGCCATTATAAAGACGTTGGATTCGATAATTAATAGCATATTATATTTCTAACGATATATAATTTTATCTGACTCACAGTCCGTCCTCCTCGCATTAAGACACTTCTCTAAACACATATTTATACAAACAGGCTAAACATAGATGCGCTTGAAAAGCTAAGGATCCTAACTTCTCTAAAAATAATTGTTAACTTTGTGTGGATTAAAGGTCACTTTAATATTCCAGGCAATGAAAAAGTAGAACATTCGGCTAAAGACGCTACTTTAGTGGGTATTGAACACAACGAGTTGTCCAAATGGGATTTAGTTTCAGCTAGGAAGAAACATGTTAAACTTAATTGGGAAATTGAGTGGCAATCTTTTACTAACAGTAGAAAAAATATCTACTGCAGTATATATCCAACTCTTCCATCTACTCCCCCAAATGACAGAAACTCGATCTCTCATAAAAATTTATACTATGTACGTTAGATGCCTTTTTGGACATGTACAGTTTTGCTACAGTAAACCCTTACCTATATAAAATAAAACTTTCCGAAGCTGATATATTAAATGTAATAGTATGACTCCCTTAATCACTGGATGTTTTAATGTCGGTATAATCAAGAAGCCATAAAATTTTTATTTCAAGCTATCTCCCAACAAAAATCATACTGCCGCAAAACGTTGCTTCTATTTTCTATTTCTTCTTCTTCCTATGCCGTCCCCATTAACGGAGGTTGGCGACCACATTTCTGAAAGTTTCTCTGTCCCTTGCAACGTGGAATAATTCGTCTACAGTCATGTTAGTCCAGTCTCGAATATTTCGCAGCCATGACTTCCTCTTTCTACCTATTCCCCTTTTGCCATCGACTCTACCCTGCATGATGACCTGCAAAAGACTATATTTATTATTCCTCAGTATGTATCCAAGGTATGCAGTCTTGCGTACTTTTATTGTTCTCAACAATTTTTTGTCTTGGCCCATTCTTCTCAGCACTTCCTCATTGGTGACCCTGGCAGTCCATGGAATTCTCAACATTCTCCGGTATACCCAAAGTTCAAAGGCTTCAAGCTTCCTAACTATTAGCGCTTTTAATGTCTATGTTTCTATTGAACGCTGCCCTTGCCATTTCTATTCGTACCCTGATCTCTTGGTCTGGATCTAATTATGTGTTGATGTAAGCTTCCCGATATTTATATTTGGTCACTCTCTCTATTTGCTGTCCACCAAGAGTTAGTTGTTCATTATTTATTGGACTCCTTGATACTATCATAAATTTGGTCTTATCTGTGTTGATGTCAAGTCCCATTTAAATGCATTCACTATTTATTGCATCTAGTAAAGTTTGTAGTTCTTCTATACTCTCAGCCATAAGTACCGTGTCATCTGCAAATCTCATGGTGTTTATGATTTCTCCATCAATTCTTATTCCCTCTTTTCTTTCCCATAAGGCTTTTCTGAATATGACCTATGAGTACACGTTGAAAAGCGTCGGAGACAAGACGCATCCTTGTCTAACCCCCTTCGCAATCAGTATATTATTTGTTTCTATATTGTTCATCTGCACTACTGCTTTCTGGTTCCAGTATATAGCCCTAATAAACTCAACGTCTTTTTTGTCCAAATTGATGTTTTTAAATTCATCTATTAACTTCATATGCTGCACTCAGTCAAAGGCCTTCCTAAAGTCTATAAAGCATACATATGCACTCTTGTTATATTCCCGACATTTCTGCGAGAGTACCGTCAACGCAAATAATGCCTCTCTTGTACCCATGCCTCCTCTGAAGCCAAACTGCGTTTCATCTATCTGCTCCTCACATTTCTTATAAATTCGGTTCAAGAGAATCTTTAAAGGGTGGTACATTAGGCTTATCAATCTATAGTCATTACATGATTTGGGATTGTTGTTTTTTGGTAGAGGTAAAAATATCGATTTAAGCCATTCTTCCGGGATGTTGCTCTCTACATATATGTGGTTGAGAATTCGAGTGAGTCTTTTAACAGTTCAACTGGAATTTGATCAGGACCCGGGGCTTTTCCTTGTTTTGCATTCTGTAGGGCATTCTTTACTTTTGAGGGTAAAATTGTAGGTATTGTTCTTCTTCATCTATATCTTGTTAATTTTCCCTCCCGTCATGGAACAGATGGATTATATATTGTTCCCATACTTCCTTTATTTTGCTCTCTTCAGTAAGTATTCCCCCATTATTATCTCTTGTTATGAGTGTTCTTCTTTTCTGGTGTTGCCTGTAAGTTCTTTGATTTTTTTATGTAAGTTTGAGGTGTCATGTTTGTTGCTGAGTTCTTCCAGTTCCTGGCATTCTTTGTTCATCCATTCCTCCTTTGATTTTCTGATTACATATTTGATTTTATTCTTGATGGTTTTATATTTATTTTCATCTTTATTTTTGTATTTTTTTTTCAGTTATTAGCTCAACTATTTCCAGTGTCATCCATTCTTTTTTAGTGGTTTTCTCTTCTTCGCCTAGGACCTCTTTTCCCGCTTTTAGTATGGCTTTTTTCATATCTGCCCATTCGACGCTTCCTACAGTTAATTTATTTATCTCTGCGTTTAGTTGTTGTTGGCAGTCGTCTGTTAGGTTTTTGATGTTTATTTTGGTGGTTTTAACTTTTTTCTCCGGTTTCTGAGTTTAATGTTTAATTCTCTATTTAGGTAGTCGAAATCAAACTATTAGATCGATTTTATGGGAATTTTTTACGAAAATTCAAAACTGCCTTTTCCAGTGTTGTGTGAATCCGAAACGGTAGGACGTTAGTTAGTTGTTGTATTTCCCATTGTCTTTTCTTTTATGTCATTTACCTTTAACCGTTGCCTGTATTGTTTGTGTAAAAAAAGTCGCTATGAAGGGCACCTTAGCGTGAAGCGTGTGTTCCCGTTCAATCCTTTTTGTATAATCACCCAATAGTGTTTTCAATGAGAAGGTTAGGAAATTGAGTGAATGAACGAACGGTTAGGAAATTGTCATGAATTGAACTGAAAAAAAGTGTAGGAGTTAATTACTTTTACTTATTCAACCAATTGTCTGGCTAAATAGGTCTTGAACCTAAGGCCGAATAAAAAAAAACTACAAAACTTAGATACTAAATAAAGAAATAATTACGAAACTGCGAGTTATTAAAAAATCCAATGGAGCAATGCCTGCAGGCAATGAAATAGATCACAAGAATAAAATGGATTAAACAGAAAATCTAGAAAGGCATTTAATGAACAGAATCTAATTCCCAAAACAGTAATTACGAGAAGAACTGACAGGTGGTTTACCAGAATTATTAGACTTTGGCATTTAATATAGATCAAATACCGAAGTAGACGTCCAAACAAGACTCTACTGTAAGCTAAAAAAAATTTAAATCAATGTAACGGTTTCAACTGTGTCATAAAAATAGTGTTGATTAGTGTTGTTATATTAATTATATATCGAGAATTACTATACTGCTATAGAATTTGCACATACCTAACAATATTAGAGATAAATGTATAAATAAAATACATGTACGCCATGAAGAAAAACTTTCGCATTTCTAACTCAAAAGTTTAAAAGATTAACTTCATCAGCCGGAGTGTGTAATGAAACAAAACAACAAACTCCAATCTCAAACAATGCATTTTGTCTCTCGTTGAGACTGAAATAAACAGAACAAAAAACAGGACGATTTTATCTCTCGTCTTATTTATCCTCTTTAAATAACGTTTTACTCTGTTGAATGGCTTTTTAGCAAGAAAACGTTTAGGATTTTAAGTTTAAGAAAATCGTTTAAGACTTTGGATAATTAAAAAATTTTGTAAAATGTTAAAAAAATTATTTAGCTGATAGGAGTTTACATGTATATAAACAAGCGGCGAACAAAAAATATTAAAAAAAAAATAGTACAAGGTTTTTTCTGTAAAAATATTGCTCAAAGGGTGGATAATCAACACTATACAAAAATACTGAGGAGAAAATCTAATAGTACCAATAAAGAAGCAAACGGGTAATAACCCAGAGAAATAAGCTTTTTTTTCGTGACACTCGTTCGGCCAGGCAAGAGGCAGTTGTTTTGAGTAGTATGAACCTCTATAACAAGAACCAATATGTTTCCTGCAGTCGATTTTTTGGACTTAATTAGTTATTAACTGCGTATGTACCGCCGAATGCTAGGAATAAGCTGGACCAGCAGAACTACGAATGAAGAAGTACTGAGGGCAATGAACACACGCCCTCATCTGGTCAATACTATCAAAATTAGAAAGACGTCATATCTAGGACACATAATGCGCCATAGGGAATTTGAGCTGTTCCAGGTAATATTAGAAGGCCAGATTGAAGGTAAAAGGGGCATGGGACGAAAGAAAAATCTTGGCTACGAAACATCAGAGATTGGACCCACACAAGAGGAAATAAATTAATTCATCAAGCCCAAAACAGAGAGAAATTTGCCATATTGATCGCCAACCTCAACAGAGAAGACACTTAGGAGGAGGAGGAGTTATTAACAAATTAAGGTCAAAAACGGTAATTTTTCGCTTTTTTCGTCTATCAGCCAAAAGTGAAGCATTTGAAACAAATTTGAGTATAAGAAACTTAGAAGTCATGTAAAAACTTTTAAAATGACGTTTTTTAAATGATCCTATCCTTATTTATTGCTTAGAAAATTGCAAAATAATACAAAAATTTTGGATTTTTATAAATATTACCTTCTTTAAAAATAAACTTATAACCATTATGTTACAAACAATGTTGGGTCTGGTGATGCTTAAGATATGACCAAAATTTCGATTTCATAGGTCGAATAGTTTAAAAATTATTTAATTTGTTCATCCCAGATTAAATTTTTTTACAACAATATATACAATATACAATATACAATATATAACAATATAAGTCAGAAAATTATATAGTTATATTAATTATACGGGTAGCTTCTGAAAGAAGAAGATTTTTTCTATTGTTATTATTAAAAAAATGAGAAAAAAATAATATTAAATATTGCAAAATAATTTGTCAAAAACACGTCGTTTTTTTGGTTATAAACAATTAGAATTACTTTTTAACCATTGACTGCAAAAAACTGATTTTTTCATATTTAGATAGCTTAAATTTTTTTACAAATATAAAAGAACAATAAGTTAACCTAGGACACTTTGGGACGAGTTTAGTGCCTTTTTTATAAATTGATAGCAGCTTTGTTTATAACAATTAAGAGACCCTATTAGAGTCACTAAAAGGACATACTTTAAAGTTTTAATGTAAAAATTCGAAAAAGATTGCTTTTTAATGGAATCGTTCACAAAGCTTCAAAAATGTGGTTCTTAAAATTGGTTGGCTTTTTAACTAGTGAGAGCGTTGGAGGGGGAAGGAGGTTTTAACTGTATCTCTGTTTCACGTTTATGGATTTCAACGTGTCTTTTTTTAATTTGTATGTACTTTTTGCGTACATTACAAATATGTATTATTTAAATAATTACATTGTTAAATAAACCATCTAATTTGTTTAAACAAATTTTGTTTTCGGTTTAAAATATTTTTAGGACTATTTGAGGTAATTTTTATTAACAAATAAATATTTATAAATATTATCATATACTTTTTTAATAAACTTATTTTATTATAAATATTTTTTAAACAAATTAAAAAAAAAAATGTTTTTTGCTTCAAAATTATTTTTTTAAATAATTTATATTTTCTAAGACGAAGACGAAACTTATTCTTATATTTTTTTAGTAAAATACTTACTTTAAACGTAAAATGCAAAAAGTAAATAATTAAAAATGAAGAAAAATGCCGATTTTAACGTTTTTCGAGACCATTTTTCAATAGGTTTGACATGAATTTAAAAATCAAAAAATATGAGGTGAAAGTTTAAAAAACAGGTTCAAAATGCGTAAGTTCATTTGGTTTTATACAGCATAAGTCAGTGTTTATTTTTTACCCATAAGCTGATTATCATTGTAATAGAAAGAATAAATATTATGCTATAACATTACAGTAAAAAGTAAATCTCTATATTACCACGGTAGGCTGTTTATTTATTTAGTTTATTTAACAAATAAAAAATTTCATTTTTGAATTGATATGAGGTTGAATGATCGAATAAATGAACTTTGAAAAATAAAGGCAGGTATCGAGCACAGTTTTATTAATTAAATCTTGCCCAAGTACATTCGCTCACTAGAGCATCCTCAGGGACTCTTCCTTGTTTAGTGTAGTGTTATGTTCAACTTTATTGTTAATTTTATGTTTATGACATTCTGAGATTGTTGGATAGCCCGAAACTGACGAAATGCTTCTGAGGATGCTCAGATGCCCTGAGAAAGATTTAATTAATAAAACTGTGCTCGATATCTGCCTTTATTTTTCAAATTTCATTTTTGTTTAAACTATTAGTAGAGTGTTTATGCCGGTTCCACCCGGCATAGGGAAATCAATGTGTTAGAGAGAGAGCGTTCTATCAATGTGTTGGAGAGAGACAGATGACGTCACATTCCCGACGCGCCGTGGAAGGAGTCTACTGACTTATAGTTCAACTTTTATCCGCTAGATGTCACTAGTAGTCGCTTGGGATCCGCCATGTTTGAACAATAATTTATAAATTATTTAGCTACCAAATCTTGTCAAATATCAAATTATGATGCTTTTGTTACAACACAATCCAAGTAAGATGTACATACTATTTAACACATAAATATTTTATTATTAGACACAGGTCAGGACTAAGGAAAATTTAAAACAAATATAAAATTAATATATATTTAGTCTTTACGTCAAACGTGCTTCATTTCATCAATGTCTTCCATACGGTGTAGATCAGAAGAGTTTTACGAAAAAATACAAAAGTTAAAAGCCGATATACAGTGGTACGAAGATAGAACTGCAATTGAAAAACGATTTGCAGACTTTCATTTGTCAGAAAGAAAATTACCGAAAACAACACAATACCCGTTAAAAAGAATTCAGCCAACAAGATGTCTCAACTAACAACCTCGTTCATCATTCTCACAGCTATTGTTAATAATGTCCTTTATACAAACGTTCCAAATAATGTTAAGAACATAGCGATATGTTTTAACGATGTAAAAACTGATTGTAATCGAACTGAATGGGCTATAATGGATCATGATGTTGTGAATTATGGCCAGCTTCCAGTATTTTTCAAAAAGATACCAAAGTCAGGAGGAGCATTCTACAAGATCATGCTAATATCCCCAAATAACACCGAAAGTGATTCAAAATGGTACAAAACTAATAATGATGCCATCGGACATTATGGTTCATCGATTATACTTTTAACTATCGTATTAGTAATAAATGTATTTCTAACGATTAATATTATTATAAAATTTTTTGTAAATCGCAAATGTGAATCCTCTTGCATTAAAGTAAATATGTAAAAAAGGAAGACTGTGTTTTTTTTTTAATAAAACTAAAATAATACGTTTAATATTTTATTTAAAAAAGTCTAATTTACATAGGTAATATCTTTTCACAAAACCATTGGCGGAGGTGATCCACATTTCTCTCGGTGCAGGAAAATAATCCAGTGGTGTGACATGGATTGGCATTATGAATAAAGTTTCCAGTAGCACAAGGTGTACCATCAAACTTGCAAACATCAATAATGACGGGAAAAACTCCAAAAATATGACATTTCTTTTGTAAAAAGTCTGCTTTTTGTTCTCCGCGAACGTAAATGTAGTCAGCTGCGTACAACAGCTTGGATTCTAGTATTTCATTTATTTTGGAATATTCAACATCCCCATTAGAATACCGAAGACCATGAACGTTTTTCTCCAAGTACGCAGCAGTCTTCTTATCTTGATTACTTAATGTAGCAAACGGTTGTGGAGACGTAAATATATAATGACATCGTTTATTTCCAATTTCAATGCTAAGCTCTTTGGGTACAAACCACCCATCTACGGTGAATCCCTGAATGTCTACGAACGCTATTCTCATGATGACTGCTTGTCTGCTACTAACACTTTATTCAACTTATTTAATCTTTTTAAATGATATTTTTGACAACTTCAGTTAGAGGAAAGTATTCGAGTAGGCTGTCGTGAACAATTAAACAGTACGCTCGAGTGCCTGCCGGAAAACCTTCATCTGCTTCGATTTCCAACTTAACATCAACAGTTCCTGATCTGAATGACGTATCATCCTGTTTGGAGCAGTCGAACGTAAACAAGGTATATTTTTTAAATGCCTGATAATCCAAGATGGGATGTTTTGTTGACGAATGAGCATAACTGGGAAAGAATTCGGTATAGTTGTAGTGAGCTATAGCATAGTCATTTTTATCAAAATCTAATTGCATTCTCTCGTTAGGCCAATAGTCTCCATTAATAACCACTCGTATGCTTGACATTCTAATGTGATCGAATGACGTTGGATTGGCGTGAATATCATCTCGTTTAGAAGTTTGAAAAGCTACAATGACATAGCGTGGACGTTCAACAGCTGAAGTTGTCTTTACACTCCATATCTCACGTCGAGATCCTGCCGTAAGTGAAGGTAGTTCATTAAGCTCCCATTTACGGAAAGGTATAGTTATCGGCGTATTATTCTTAATCGGAGTCATTAATTCAATTTTCACATCATCATTGGGAAAGACATGTTTGACCTTGAGTTCCATGCTAGTAACAGTTAAAGATACTGTCGTTGTCGTTGTGGCATTAGGTTCTTCCACTAAAATACAATCTCTATCATTACATGCCCGAACAAATCGAAACACTTGACGACCATAAGTTAATTTAGTGTAATCGTTGAAAATGTTAAAAATATGTTTTATCGGAATCAGTAAACTAAAGCTGTCTCCTGATAAATGTGGATTATTCGGATAGTTCCATCCTGCGGTACTGAGAAACTTGGAATCTTCAGGAGTGTAACATAACAAACTGCGAATAGTGCTAACTACGCCTGGATCTCGAATTATTTCCATATCGTGTGAACTTTGGGTATATGTACATGTATCAAACAAGAAGGCTCCAGCATTCGGTGCAAGAGAAACAGTTCCATTACCCACTTTCTTTATACTTCCTTTAATTTCCAAAAGTGTTTCGTGTATAGCAAAAAATGCATCTGATTGATTTATGATAAATTCAACAACATCGCTATTGTTAAATGACTTGATGTAAGGTGTGTACGTACGAAATTCTTCTTTTCTAATAGTATCGTCGAACAGAGGTTTTTGGTAAATATCGAAAATAGGTGGCTGAGGTTCCTGAACCTGTCGTCGAATATATTGACGTTTTGACATCCTTCAACTTTAATCCAATGGAAACAAGAAAAGCTTTATTGACAGCAGACACGTCACGTCGCTTGCAGGATTTGTGTGAGACTAATGGATATTGGTGTGTAGAGTTTTGTTTTATAATTAAACCCATCTATATCGTTTCCTTAAAATCCAAATGCAGCGTACTTTTCTCTCCTCTAAAGTTAACAGGTCTTAATTCTTGATCAACTACACTAACGGTAATTTTGGTAATTTCACGTATGCTGTTGCTTACTGGTATGTATATCGGATTATGAGGACGTTCGTCTATAGAAAAACCAGGATCAACACTTATCGGAAAATGTAGAATCGTGTGCGCAGGTCTGTCCTCGTAGAAGGCTCCTTCGGTAATGTTGCATTCAAAGAGTAGACTCGATACTTTTATAATGTTGACAGGTTCATCTGAAGAATGTATTTTTCCTGGGGCCAAAATTCTATTTGAGGAGAATCCCAGTAATTTTCCAAGACTATCGTCTTTATCGAAAGTAATGGTGTGATCCTGACAAAAAATTTCACATTTAAGCGTATTGTTGTTCGGTCTTAAAGTAAACTCCCGAACCGAATTGTATTTATGCATTAATTCATTTCGAATGTACGCTTCGATATCAGTAATTTCATAGCATCCGGATGGAATTTCAATATTACGCAGCTTTGTACGATCATTTTGCTCATAGAAATAAAACTTTTTACCATCGATGTTTGGAATTGAATTAAATGTATGAAATCCCAACACTGCTACATAATACTGTCGAAACGGATCAAGCATAAGAGGCACTTGAGGAGTAAACGAAAACTCGTTTGTAGTACTCGTCAGGGTCAACAATCGAGACATGACTGATATGTGGTATAAGATGTAGTAAGTTAAATAACAAAATATGTTAAAAAATTCTTTTTATTTTTCTTATACTGTTACATGTTTTTTTATTTTATTTTTCTCATAATATGGTACTTCACAAAATACACATTTACTTTCCATATACATACCACAAATATCACTCCATTCATGTTTATCATAATCTTTCTTGCAAGGTAAATATTCTTCTAGTGCGTGACGAATATCTTGAGGTAGTTCATACCAAACATCGCTCGTTATATTTTCCATAAAAATGTGAATGGCACGTCTCAAGATTTCCTTAGATGGTTGCATTGTAAAGAAACTTTAAGCACAAATGTCCACAGTTTATTTGGTTATAACTTTGATATTGATCGTTATTGTAGAAAATTCTTCCACCGTTCAAATATGATACTAGTTCTCGCGGTGGCTTCAAGCAACCATATGAATCAAAGTACTCTATGTTGTTGTTTATCTTCTTGTAAGCTACCCAATGTGTACCGGGGTTCGTTGAAATGTCGAGATTAATTATAGCACATTCATGTTTACGAGGGTTACGCGGTAAATTATCTCTCATAAATACACCACGAAAATTTGAAATTTTAAGTAGTTTAGCAAATTTAATCAACTCCACATTAGTCAATGGTCTATTAGGTAGCTTCAACGGTAGTTTTTTGACTTCTTTAAATATAATCCAAAGCCACCTTTAGCGTTTTTTCGAAGGTATAATCCTTTACCTAGATGTTCCATAGCTTTATTGTGACGTTTATCTTCTTCTAGTTTCTTTTGGGCATTCTTTGAATCAATTACACTTTTAGCGATTGCGCTCGCGCCCCCCGCCAAACTTCCGAGAGCTGATAAGCCTGCAAAGATGGGGATTAAAGGCAAAATACCACCAGATTTTGGTTCGAATGGAATGATTCGTGGAACTCGTACATTCTTTTTCCCACCTACATTCTTAACGGCTTTTCTAGCTGCTGCAAGTGCAACTAAGGCTGATTTACGTAGATTTGGTGACTGAGGAGTACGTTTTAACGTTTTAATAATTGGTTGTAGTACATGTCGCTTAAATGAACCAACACCTTTACCACGTTTCATACCCATACCCAGTTTTCGTTTAGCTTTCATTGCTGTAGTAGTAAACCAGGCAGTAGCTTTTTCACCTAAAGTTGCGTCTTTTGCTTTAACTCGTTCCCACGCTTTGTTTTCCAACACCCAATCTGCTTTATGTCGATCTTTCAATGAATTACTTTGGGAATATGCGATATCGTGATCCCTCGCAGCTCGATCTAATGGATTTACTCCAGGATCTCCACGAACTAGACGTTTCTGTAATTTTGTTCCAGGTCCTAGATATTGGTAACCAGGAGCATGTAATTCAAACGGTAGACTATTGATCAGAGAATTTAAAACTCCTTCACCTTGAACAACCAACATTGAAATGAATTGTTTCTTACAAAAAATTCCTTTATATAACCAATTGTATAAAATACATCTCAATCACAAGATGAATGTCGTTCAACAAGACAAGACACTAGCAGTGGAAAACTTAGATTTTGTCGATAACGTGACAAGAACCAGTAAACATGGTGCATTGCTACCACATTCTTTTCGTGCTATCATATGTGGTCCAAGTGGATGTGGCAAAACTAATGTTATGTTGGCATTACTGTTTGACCTGAATGGCGCTAAATTCAAAAATGTTTACGTTTATTCAAAGTCGTTGTTTCAACCCAAGTATCAATTTTTGAAGGAAGTGTTGGAGTCTGTGAAAAAAGTAGGCTATTTTCAATTTAAAGACAATGACGATGTAATAAGTCCCAGTAAAGCTAAACCAAATTCTATTTTCATTTTTGATGATGTGTCAACTGATCCACAAAAAACAATACGTGAATATTACTGTATGGGTAGACATAAAGATATCGATTGTGCATACCTATGTCAATCATACAGTCGCGCAGGTAAACAACTTTTGCGTGATAATGCTAACCTTATTGTATTGTTTAAACAGGATGAGCTCAATTTAAAACACGTCTTTGACGATCACGTCTCACCTGACATGACATTTGACCAATTTAAACAATTTTGTTCCGAATGTTGGAAAGACAAATACGGTACATTCGTTATTGTTAAGGATTTCGATATTTCTAACGGACGATATCGTAAAGGCTTCGAAAAATTTATAAAAATGTAGGTATGATCGAAACACTCGCATTGTATAACAATATGTCAGACAAAGAGGTAGTTGCACGCAAACGTAAAGTTGCCGAATTAGCTCGGGTCATTTGCAAAAAGTATTTGGCGCTAAAGTTAGGTAGAACAGAACAAGATGAGTCACTAAATAAACTATTTAAGCCGATAGCTAAACCTCTAAAAGATATTGCGCAATCTTCAAAAACGTTGCATCATGATATTAATAATAAGCTTAGACACGTCAAAAAAGAAGAGATCAAAACGGAAGAGGAGGTAAAAACAGAAGATAACGATGACGATGTATTTCCTGCTACAGTATCAACCAGTCAAGTTAAAGAACATGAAATGTTTGATCCTAATAATGTTTCGAAAGAGGTTATTAATGAATATATCGAGCAATATCCTCCAATGAGCCATAAGTATATAAAAGAGTTTTGGATGAAAGATAATAAAATTGTAAAAAACTATGGACCTATTTACAATGACGAAATTGGTTGGATGTTAGGTAAACGGCTAATAAACTTTAACAAAAACAAAGGTAGTATACAAGTCATCAGTGATGGTAGTGGGGAAGGAGGATGGGTGCCGGGAACGCCAGGTCTATACCAACTAATTTTCTATGATAACCCTGAAGATTATAACGATACAGATTTAAAGCACTATAAAAGTTTATTAAATAGTACAGAAGTTCATCTGGATTCCAAAGGTCGTCTTAAAGGTGCAACTGGGAAAAAATATCATCATATTATCAAACCGCTATTTAAACCTACCGATGAAACAACAAAGAAATCGCCACCGAAAACTCGATCTACTGCATTAAAGAGACAACCTTTCGAAGGTCTTGTTCGTTTAGCAAAAACGACTCGTTCATCATCGTCAACAACGTCTCCTCGAACATCGTTATCTTCACCATCTAGCTACAAGGGGTCAGGACTCGTCGATGATTATCATTTGATCTACAATGATAATCCTATTGAATATGTGTATTGGGATGATCCAAACGAACTATGCGACAGACTCAAACTGTTGATTGCTTCCCAAGAAGCAGGAAACACATCCCACAATAACGAAATTGTTGCCATTATCAACGAATTACGTGAAGCAGATATTATATATTAATGTTAGGTTAGATTATTGGAACATCATTTCCAATATGAGTGTTGACAAGTTTGGTCGTCATCATTATCGTTCTAATGAACAAGTTGTTAAAAAGCTACGTGATGGTTTAAAGCAATCCATTTTGGATTTACAAAACCAGATACATACAGTCAATAAGGATATTAAACGAGATCCTCCTGTAGCAGGTATACATCTTTCCAACAAGAAATACGTAGATGAAAGCATTGTTCACGTCAAAAATTTTGTAAGAAAAGAGTTTAATTTGATACGCAAAGAATATAATGCAAACGATACTCAACTTGAACAAAAAATCTTAAACTCCATCAGCAAGATTGAAAGCAATTTTAATAAAAAAACTAATGAGTTATCTGATGACAATAAAATGGTTGGTTTGAAAATATCTGATTTAACAAAACAAGTACATGACTTTAAAAATAATTTAGATATATATAAAAGTGAAATGAAGAAGAACATTACAGATGCTGCCTACCAAAGTGCACAAAATATGCTGAAAACTTTGGAAATAGAAAAAAAGATTAAAACAATGGATCTTAATTCACATGAAAATCGTCTTAAGGTAATAGAAGATTACATCCAAAAGAGAAAAAATCATATAAAGACTAGGAAACAATGACTTAAAGCGTTAGAAGATAAAAAGGTTTGGAAGAGTAAAGATGTCTGATGTAAAAAAGATAAAAAGTAAAAAACATAATAAATTACGAAGCGAGTTACAGTTAAATATGCAAACAATAAATGAAAATAGAATTCATGATATTGAGCAATGGCAAAAAAGTATTCGAGATGAATCAGATATGAGATCATTATTAGATGGTAGAGTATCAGATCTGTCAAAGACTTTGTTCGAGCTGGATGAACGTTTATCTGCAGCAGTAAAAGAAATACAAGACTCACTTGCTATATTTAACACATATTTACTCCCTTTAGTCCAAAGAGTTAAAGCGTTAGAAGGTAGACATGGCGTATTCCAAAGAGAAGATACAACTAGTTAACGAGCTTCATAAGCAAGCACGAAAAAATTATCCGAGACGACGTACAATCATTAAAGGCTTAGACGATTTATGGCAGATGGACTTGGCTGAAATGCGATCTCATTCTCATAACAATAGAAATTTTAAATTAATTTTAGTTGTTATTGATTGTTTCTCGAAATACCTTTGGACTCGTCCATTAAAGACAAAAACGGGTGAGGAGCTAACTCAAGCATTTTCAGATATACTTAAACACAGTAAACGAATACCGAAAAATCTTCAGTCGGATCAGGGAACTGAATTTTACAACAACAAGTTTCAAAATTTAATGAAAAAACATAAAATAAACCACTACTCTGTTTTTACTACTATGAAAGCAGCCATAGCTGAACGCGTCATTAGAACGTTGAAATCCAAACTATACAAGTATTTCAGCTTACACGGTACATACAAGTGGATTGACATATTACCCAAAGTTACGTCTGAATACAATAATACAAAACATTCAAAAACAGGGTACAAACCATCACAAGTGAACAAAACCAATGAAAAGGAGATTTTAAAAAACAAGTTTACGCATTTAAAAATCGCAGGTCCACGAAAATTTAAAGTAGGCGACATTGTACGCATCAGCAAAACCAAAATGTTATTCGACAAGGGTTACGTTCCAAGTTGGACAACAGAATTATTCAAAGTTACTAAAATCAATATTACCAACCCTGCAACGTATATGCTCGAAGACATGCAAGGTGCACCGATCAAAGGGGCCTTTTATGATGAAGAATTGCAGAAAACAGCCAATCCCGATATTTACTTAGTCGAAAAAGTTTTACGTCGTAAAAATAACAAAATGTACGTCAAATGGCTTGGCCTTGATGCAAAATATAATAGTTGGATTAATAATGACGCCGTTATCTAAAAGGGTGGGGGGAACAGAAGTATGAAAAATTGAGGAGAAACACGTAGAAACACGTTTTTCTTTCTCAGTTTGTTACAGTCAGTTAGCTAGTAAAAATGTATTCCCAAGATGCTGGAGGCTCAAGCGGCAGCGAGTATGATGTCACTCTTTCACCATCATCCGAAACATCAATCGTATGTGAAGACTATGATCATGAGTTGGATGCTCTTCTAGAAAAGTACGAAGAAGCAGCCAAGAACGAGACCCATTATCTGCTGTACACACATTTGTTAAATGGATCATACCAACTTGGATGTGGTCTAAGTCCAGCCAGAACATATACTCCTGCTGTAATTATGTGGAAGTCACCATGGCAGAAAATATCTTTCAGTACATGGGAATGGGAACAATTAATTACCCAACTCAATAAGAATAGTTTTTTCTATGAGAACGTGACCGTTCCTGATAATCCTGTTGAAATTCAGTGTGGTGACTATTGTAGAATTCGACAAATAATCTACGACAACATGAAATTCCTCGAAATAACCAAGCACGACATTAACGTTTGTCTCTCAGAAATGCAAGTGAACACCCTTTTAGAAGCAAATAACGAACTTTTAACACCGTATATATCCATGCTAGAGACTATTGAATTTTCAAATTATTATTATAATACGCTTAATATTGTTCGAAATAGTTTTAGTAATCAAAATTATACGTTTGTAGACGCCATTCAAAAATTGTATACATTTACACGGGAAGGATATACTTTACAACATATAGCGTTAGGGCAACTTATATTTTTCTGTAAACATAGGATCGCTAATGATCTTGAAAGAATTTAATAAAGCTTTTAAAAAATATGTATTTGTTGTTTTATTTATTTAAAATTAAAAATAAGATCAATCGGGCTGGTGGGGTCAAAAAGTGTCAAATTTTACTTATATCAAACTAATACTTTCTTATTTGAACCAGTATCATTCGAGATGCATATCAATAAAGTTGTTCTGCTCATAGCAACTAGCATCGTAAGTTTTTGCTTAGGTGAAAATTTTAACGAGACAAATGCGGTGTCATGGTTAGAACAATATGGTTATATCACCACAAGTGAAACTGCACACACTGATATTACTGAAATACTAGAACAGTTTCAAGAAAGATATAATTTACCTGTGGATGGAAAATTAAATAGAGAAACAATGGCGTTAATGCAGAAACCAAGATGTACACAAGGAGACAATGCTTACGCTGTAAAATCAGCATGGAAAAAATTTGATTTAAAATGGTATTTTCCGCAATTTACCCCTGAAGCTTTGGCAGTCTCTAAAAGAGTATTTGAAATATGGGAAAAAGCATCAAAATTTAAGTTTACTTATCTGAAAGTTCCAATTCCAAATCCAGATATAACAATAACAGTCGTTCCAAAGCAGCACTCTTTTCGATATAATTGCCAGGGTAACAGCGACTGTCCTTTTAAATTTACAAGTGGTGTATTAGCACATTCTTATTTTCCTCCAGCATCTGGATGCATAGAAATTCATATGAATAGCAACCTAACATGGGATTTCAGTTTGAATTCTACAGCAGAAGGTCGAACAAATTTCTTTGCTGTCCTTCTTCATGAAGTTGGTCACGCTTTAGGTTTATCTCATAGTAGCGATAAGAAAGCTGTAATGTATCCGTTTTATCAAACCCTACCTACTAACATATCTGAAGATGACAAAAGGGGCTTAGAAGAGTTATATGGACCTAAAAGTAAATCCACATCGATTCCAACTCAAGCTGGTGTTACAAGGAGCAGTTCTCCAACTTTAAAGACAACCACAACAGAAAGATCTAGGAGTAAGACAACCACAATAGCCAAGAGTAATAAACCGATGCAAAATGTCATAACGAATGTATGTGAATTGGAATACCCAGATTTAATATTTTTAGCATACGCTCCATCATTTCCAGCATACCGAATGTACATAGTAAGTAAGGATCTGATATGGAAATATGACTTAAATAATGAAAAGATACCCACCGATGCTGAACAATTTATAAGATATTTGCCAAGGGAAATTACGAACGTAACACATGTTTTTCAAAGCACCAATGGAGATTTAATTGGTGTAAGTAGGAATCGTATATACGCAGCAGCATTTCCTAGCTTAAGAATTCATACAGATAACATGGTACCTGAAGTTAATAACGCAAGAAGTATTGCTGGTTTATTTCAAACAAATTCAGGAAAAAAATTTGTTTGTTTTGATGGTTCATTTATTGAATTTAATGATAAAGGCATTATCTCAAGAGGACGTATAAGTGACGTTTTTCCAGGAATACCAAATGATATTACATCAGCATTTAATTACATTGATGGGCATATATATTTCTTAAAGCAAAACATTTATTACAAGTTTAATGAATTTACAAGAAGTGTCGTTGAAAAAGGTAGTTTTAACTGGAATTTGTTAGGGTTCCCTTGTCCTGATAATGGATTAATAAAACAACTGAAATCCTTATTATCTAAAGTAAATTTATTTTATGAATGATTAATGTCTAAATGGGAATTTGTATTGGGAAAATGTAAATTAAAATAAAGAATATTTTATTATAAAGTTTTTTTATTTTGACATTTTTTTATTTACAATAATATATGTACAAAATATAATATAAACATTAACTTAGATAGGAATGAACAATTTTTAATTTTTTTTTAAATTTGTTTGTCGAAAAAAGTTAATAATTGTTTTCAAATGAGTCAATATCACAATCTACATCTGAATCATCAAATCTGGTTTTTCTAGGCATTTCATGTAAGTCATCTATACAAGAATCGGTATCTTTTATTTTAAATAATACACGTTCAAAACAGTTATGACACCAATAATATTTTTGTTGGTACACATCCTTAATAATATCATGGATATCGTAAACCTCGTGAGAATGGTCATAGCAAACAAATATATATTTATTTAAATACTCATGTATTTTTTTAAATTGATAAAAACACCTTTTGCATACTTTAAGACGATATTGTTGAAGGAAATATCCACTTGACCATACGCAATAACTAGAATAATTTTCAAAAACATACTATCAATCGGATTTTCCTAATATAGTATTAATTAAATCTGGATCTATTTCTTTGGAACATGTAATATAGTTAAGTCTTTCATATGAATGATCAGAATCATTTTTAGCTTTCTTTATCATAAAACGCCATTTAAATTTAGGATAATATACCACTATTGTCTTGGTTAATTTCCATGGTAGCGGAGATTGTAGCATAAAATCTGCTGCTGATGTTATTGATTCGCAAATTTTTTTAACAGATAATGTTAATAATGTTGGAACGTTCATCTATAACAAAAAAAAAAAAAGGCTTATTCTAAAATACTGTAATGACCCCACGGAAGCGTGTCAAAACTGTTCGGAATTAAATAGCGTTTATCATCATACGGACTTAAACCAATTTTTGTTTGTTCGATAGAATAGACGTTATGTGCATATGACCTAATACAGCGTTGTGTAGCTGTTTTTTCTTTAAAATTTTTTAAACATTCAACATAATCCTCAAATTTAATTTTATTTTTAACAATATTATATTTAACTCCTTTAGATTTTTTAACGATCTTCCCACCCTGCACCTTGTAACTATACATTTTACTTCGAAGCCCAACAAAATGTGTCATAATTTTACCGTTGTTTTCATCTTTCATTAGACCTGGCACCTTTTTGTTTTTTCTTGGTATTTTATATATGTTATTTTCCGAATAATCTGAAGTATCGAATTTATCAGAGTCAGCTTTAATTACCTCCTCATATACATCCTCACACTGTAACTCGTAGACAAAACTATCGGTGTCCATGTACATAAGCTTACACCTATCTGCTCCCATTTTTGGTAGCATATAGTTGTAATGAAAATCATACATGACTGTCTTCGAGAGGTCTAGAATTGCCTGCCCTACATACAGAGGTTTATTAAACGTTACTTCAAGCTTTTTTAATTCGATAACCACCAGATTTTCCTCTAAAATTGTGCAACTATGGAATCGAAAATTTGAAATTAAGTTTGCGGCGCCATAACGACCTCCCCAAGATTTGGCAATTTTGCAAATACGGTGTTTTTTTATATTTTCCATGGTTTTGCCGAACACAGCGTTGTTCATTAATTTATATAGATTTTTTTCGAAATCTGTTCGAGCTATAGCCCTATTTCGAGTATTTAGCTCGATGTAGGGCTTCAACCAGGCTCCCTGTTTAAATTGTAAAATTTTATGAATTTTCGTTAACTTTAATCCATTAGCTAGCATTTGTTTTAAATTTTTATAGTGAACAGTATATTCTTTTTTATCGTTAAGTGTTGTCATTAATTTCGACAATTTTACTCCGCCACTGG
The DNA here is from genome assembly GCF_040954645.1 of Diabrotica undecimpunctata. NCBI lineage: Eukaryota > Metazoa > Arthropoda > Insecta > Coleoptera > Chrysomelidae > Diabrotica > Diabrotica undecimpunctata. The sequence goes on from NC_092810.1 coordinate 94,190,161, forward strand.
GCGGTACGCTGCGTTCGGCTGCAAACGGAAAATCTTTATGTTTATCATGCAATTCTTGTGGGTATGATAGATCAACTTGTAACACATATCCTATATCAGAGTTGTCGGGTATTGATGTTACATCAAACGATGTTACATCATCCACCCATTTGAAGCCTCCGTAGGGTAAGAGCTGCTCCATTGCAAAACCATACAAATTGTTTACATCCAGGTACATAAGGTACTTGGAAGGCTTTTTAGGATCGTATTCAGACATGTATTTATTGTTGGCCTCCGAAAATCGGTTACTACACACGGATATTCCACCTCTTATGGCATTTTCGTAAAACAACACCATGTCTGGATCCTTTAGTAGTTCTAGCCTACACCCAGTATACTTGAGCATACAGTCCCACGTATATCCGGGCATTGTATAGTACCACGCAGGATCCAAACCATAGGTAGAGAAACATTTTTTACGTAATTGTTCGAAAACGTCAGCAAGAAGCAGAATATCTGTTTTTAAATAAATATCGGAATATCCCCCTATAGTTTGAATATTAAAATGCTGCCAAACAGCTTGTGCATGAGCATACTTCTCATCACTTATAGTTTCATCGTTTAATTTATTGTAAAATTTTTCAATTGAGGGCAAATCTTTTTCATTTAATTTTTCTAAAGAATCAATGTAATCGTAACAGAAAACTCCTTTACGCGTTAGTAGTTTAAATTTATTTTCATCTAAATTTTGAAATTCCCTCTGTAAAATTTTCTTTTCTGAATCAGATAAAATTGAAACTAATTCATCAAGAGAAGCCCCCATAAATCGAAAAGAGTCTATAAATCGTAATTTAATGTTATTTTCATCTGAGTGCAGCGTAAAGGAGATATATTTATCTTTGTTAATGGGAAGTACACTCAAGTGACCTTTTTTACATAAATTTGAAATCATAAAGTGTGAGTCATATCCAGAGAGGTTATGAAATATAATAGGCACTACAAACAATTTTCGAAAGTTCAGATTACATGCTTGGTGTGCGAAACCTCTGAATTTCCCACTGAAATGGTCATGATCTTTAACGATTATGTCTTTGATCGAAAAACTTTTACTGCAAATATGACACGATGTTGCTGTACTTGCATTTGGTTTTTCAATCATAGGCGTAATTGTTTTTATTTTTGAGTTTACAAATTTCGCAACATCAGCCATACGATTCGCAAACCAATCCATACAATCTGCACCTCGGTAGCTATCGAAATACGAAAGGTTGTCGTCAAAGTTGCATTTTACATAAAAACCGGCACTATATGGAACATGTTTTTGATATTTTACGGTTTTAGTTAAATTTACGTTGCTTTGGTTATAATTTTCTAATTGACACTCAAAATCTGCATAAACTACAAAAGGAGTAGCTTGCTGATATGTAAAGTTTTTAAATTCGACGTGGCTCTCTTTTGGAAAGTTAATTTTATATTTATTAAATTTAGAACACACTTTTTCATGCTCAACTAATTTATTTTGCTGATGAAAATAATTCATACATCTATCGCAAATAAATTTTTTGTGATTGTTCTTATTTAACTGACTACTAACCAGACGCGAAAGATTTTTAATCCAACAATAATGGTATTTAATATCTTCGTTACAATCATCATCAGCTGGTGGAGCATCATAATCATTTAAGCGCGGATAATATTTATTTTGAACTAAAAGTAAATTAACGTGTGTGTCCCGTTTATTTTCCGTTAATCTAGCAGGTAGTACTGTGTAAAATAATGTTTTGTCTGTTTGAACTAATTCTAAAGCGTAAACATTAACTGAAATATTATTTAATTTCTCAAATTTTGAAATTTTTGTTAGCGGCATAGGACTATCTAAATTCTCTGTTTGTAAAACTTCTGTAAAGTATGGATATGAAGAGGTTTCTTCTGCATGATTTTTATTAATAGGAGCCCGAAGAGCGCTTACGATGGCCCAGTAAAAACAATTGTGATCTGTATTTTTAATGTTTATACAAGCATTTTTTTTTAAAATTGGTTCTGGGAGTCTAATGTAAGATGAAACATTTCCAAGTTGAAATTTATTTATATTAACAGCTAAAGAAATAATTTTATTTAATGCAAATCCCGAATCTTTTTCGGCAAATTCCGATAATTCGTTTAAAAGTTTATCTACTACATTTCCCTTGAACCATTCGTCTATTTGAGTTGATATATCAATAACATAGTTTTTAGTATTAAAATATTTAATTTCCAAAATCTCATTATCTCCTGATTTTCTAATAAACTCCCCACAAAATGCTGTATTTACTTTAAGTGCAGAGTGGTTTTTTAAAATTTTACCGATTTTATTTTTAAAAACAACTACACAATCTCCTAAAAATTGATTCAAATCCTTATGACGTAAATTAGCTATAATTCCGGTTTTGATTCTACTTTGAAAGCTTGATTGTACATTTTCCCATTTAACCCTCTGACCCAACTTTAAATGAAGACCCGACCCTATATGCCTATTTAAAATTAGTTTTCTAAAATGTTTAAAATGACCCAAATTTGTTTCTATTTTTCTACAAGTGCCTACAGATAATTTGTTTTGTTTCCTACTACGAATTACCTTCTTACATAATTTAATTTGTTTTTGTAATCGTTTAAGCCATACTTCCGCATCTCTGATTGTAAAATTATCAAATAAAATTTTTCGTAATTTTTTAATTGCTAGTACAACACCGTCCGTTTGTTTGATAATATTATCAATATTATTCGAAGACATTTTATTTTATAAAAGAACACTTTACGACAAACAAATTGGAAAAAAAATTAAAAAATTGCTCACCCCTATCCTTTTTTCTAAACGTTAATTTTCGGTTATCCTAAACGATGATAGGAGTCTTTTTTTACCAACGTCTACTTCTCCTTCGAACGTAACAGAATATTTGCCTCCACAAAGTGTCCCTATGGCTGGTTCGTACACTTCCGTCACCCGCTGAGGCAGAAAAACTACTTCCGCTCCCAAATCTAACAAAACTGCTGGTCCAAAGTTGCCCTTCACCACTTTTGCGGACTCTATTGGAAACGGCTGTCCAATTGGTAGATCTTTTAATTTCTTTATCGGTTTCCTCTCTGCAACTGAAGACGCAGCGTTAATTTTTGCTAGATCCATCTGAAAATATTTACTTGCTATACAAATCTATATATTTAGAAAATTCACACTAAGACTATTAGGAAATAATAACAAAACGGAAAATCAAAGAAATAATATGTATATTGTTACGAACAAAACGTGCTACGAAAATAAAATAGATAGTAGAATAGAATAGATTATAAAAGAATAAATATGTATACTGTATGAATAATATCGAGATTTCTATCGAAGGATGCCAAAATAACATTTTTATCGAAATCATATGTATACTGCATAACAATAGAAATAATATGTATACTGTACGAATGGTCGGCCCTTTTATCGAAATATGTATACTGTATAAAAATAGAGAAATAGAAATAATATATATACTGCACGAATGGTTTGTCTTTCAACTTTTTTAGTGGTTTGCATACACAACTGTATATATTTAGAAATTCAAACTAAAAACTATTGGCATGAGATAATAATAAAGCGAAAAATCAAAAATACATATGAAAAAAGAAATAGTATATATTGTTAAAAATATACATACCAGAACGAGATAAAAAGAAAGAATATGTCTAGTGTCGAAATAAAATTGAAATTTCTAGCGAAGAACATTAAAATAACATTTTTTATCGAAATAGTGTGTGTATACAACATGAAAATAGAGAAATAATATGTCTACTGTACGAATAAAACTAAAATTGAGAAATAAAACAAATAAAAACGAAGATCGGGAAAAATAATTAAAATTTCTATCTAAGATTACTAAAAATAACATTTTTGTTGAAAAATTATGTATACTGTATAAAAATAGAAATAATATGTATACTGTGCGAATACATACCAGAACGATATATTAAAAAAGAAAGAATATGTCTAGTGTCGAAATAAAATTGAAATTTCTATCGAAGAACATTAAAATAACATTTTTTATTGAAAAAAGAGTGTAAACAACATGAAAATAGAGAAATAATATGTCTACTGTACGAATAAAACTAAAATTGAGAAAAAACAAATAAAACGAAGATCGAGAAAAATAATTAAAATTTCTATATAAGATTACTAAAAATAACATTTTTGTTGAAAAATTATGTATACTGTATAACAATAGAAATAATATGTATACTGTGCGAATGACCGGTATTTCAATTTTTCCTTGGTTTGCATACGAAATTCGAACTAAAACTATTGGTATGAGATAATAGCAAAAACGAAAAATTAAAACGAAAATAGAACAAGATATTAGAAAATAAAGAATAGGTATGACAATAAACTTGAAATTTCTATCGAAGAACACTAAAATAACATTTTTTTATCGAAATATAGTGTATACTGCCTGAAAATAGAGAAATATTATGTATACTGTACGAATAAAACAAATAAGGCGAATATCGAGATGTGTACTCTTAGAAAGAATTCAAAAATATGTGAATATACAAGTTAAAAAACAAAATCATACAAAGAGAAAACTTACCTCGGTATATTAGTCACGACACAACTTTTAGACACAAACAACTTTTTCTTATTGCTAAACAAAGCACAATAAATGAAAAACCGGCGTGCATCCTATTTTATATTGTGGCTTAATTGACGTCACATGCATCTAATATTAAACATTTTCCAGTTTATTCTTGAAAGTCGTGTTGGTTCATGACTAATTATTCAATAGCAAATACTTAGTAACGCAACACATGCAGCATCCGGAAATGCCAATTGCATGTAAAATGCATGTGTGTCTAATTCTCGACACCAATATTATAGATAAAAATGGGACTCCCTTGGAAAATACCATTATGCAGTAAACTATTTTAAATGTCCAGAAAATACAATTACATGTAAAATGCATATATTATATTTTCAGTACCAATATTATAGATAAAAACGGGACTCCTTGTGAAATAACATTTTCCAATGAAGTATTTATACATATCTAATTAAACTGTATACCAAAGAATATGTTTTTTATTAACTAATATATTACAATTCTATAAATTATGTATTTGAATTAAATATTTTTTTACTTCACCAAAGAACTTAGTCGCTTTATCAAATATATTCTATATACGTGAGAGCGAAATAGCTAAATTGATATAGCGTCTGCCACTATAACAGACAATTGTTGGATTGAGTCCCCATATTAGTAGCATTTTTTATTTATTTAATAATTGTAATTTGGATTTAAAAAATGGGCGTTGATACAAGATTTGGCAGCTAAATAATTTATAAATTATTGTTGAAAAATGGTTAATAACACGTGACTACTACTGACGTCTAGCGGATAAAAGTTGCAGCTAGTCAACAAGATTTGGCAGCTAAATAATTTATAAATTATTGTTCAACAATGGCGGATGCCAAGTGACTAGTAGTGACATCTAGCAGATAAAAGTTGAACTATAAGTCAGTAGACTCCTTCCACGGCGCGTCGGGCATGTGACGTCATCTGTCTCTCTCCAACACATTGATAGAACGCTCTCTCTCTAACACATTGATTTCCCTATGCCGGGTGGAACCGGCATAAACACTCTACTACTATTTATTCTTTTTTTATATATTAAGCAACTTCCGGTGGTGTAATTTGGGTAAACTTTTTACTGTAATATTGCAGCATCGTATTCTTCCAGTTAAAATAAGATAAAGATTGTGGTAAGAAATAAATAATGTATTTCAAACGTTAAAGTTTGGACGTTCGTCAAGTCTATTCGCTCCGTGCGTGACCATGGTAGGGGTACCTTGAAACGATGCCAGCGTGCGTAGCGGCGAAATATGACAAAATTGGACACTATCTTTTTACACATAAATTTTATCAAAAATGTGTGCAAATACATGTTGCGTATTTAGCTGTGCTAATAATACCAAAAATAGTAAGTGTAGTTTTATAGGTTCCCAAAGATTACATATAAATTAGAGAAAAGAAAAAGATGAATCCGTGCTATTAATATGAAAAAGGAAATATCACGTAACCTCATTTTTATGCAATTGAAATATTTAAATAATTTACCTTAAATGATATGTTATAAGGCTTCAAGCTAACTGCAGAGTGCCTGATGACTTTAGCTTTTATATCATATCTTTTACTATTACTGTTTTTAATTATATGCTCTTTCACGTGAAAAACTTGATTTGAAAGTACTAGATTTTTAACTTTTCTTTTTCGTTTGGACTTAAAAAGATATATTATGATGAATTTTGAGAAACCCAGTTTTTAATACTACATTTATTTTGTACATAAACTGAACAAATATAATTAAAAAGTTAATTATTAATTATTGTCAATTTCGCCTGTATTTAACAATGTCAAACATATGTCATTAATGTCATATGTTTAACCTGAAAATTGGTAGGTCCAAAACTGTCAGATGAAGGCGGTAGGTGTCGCGTCAGTCACGCACGGAGCGAATATATATATATATATATATATATATATATATATATATATATATATATATATATATATATATATATCCTCTAAAATAACAGCTGAACTGGTAGATGAAAAAGGGGGGGTTGAGGTTAATTGGGTATACAGCTGATTAAAAGCCAAGTGTACTCTGTTTAACAATTCATTATATTTCGCCAATTTTCATTGGCATCATCAGATGAGAGCTACAATTATTTAAAACATGGTAAAATACAATTTAATAATAGTTTGTTGTTTATATACTTACTTAATTGAGGTTAATGGCAGTGCGATTTATTTTAATATCATCAAGTAAAAATTTTTTTGTTGGAATAATGTTGATTGTAGTTGATGTTGATTACAAATTAAAATATAGGAAACAATACAATTTAAATTAAAAATAAAACAGAAATAACGTTTAGTTCGGTAAATGTCATTAAGGTTAAGTACTAGAACTATCAAATATCGAATGTTATTAATTGTTTAGTTGTTTATTTGATTAATATTTACTGTAAGGTGTGTTATAGTTGAAAAATTTTTTTTTTTGAAATTACATTATGTGTTGTATTAATTATTTAATAGTTATATGTGTCTATTTATAATGTTTGTTTTTCGATGTGTAATAAATAAGCATAAATTTCACTCAGATGTTCAACATCTGATTTCTTATTTATTAAATTATCCATTTGAGTGATAAATGCCATCTCGAGGAAGAGTCTTTTATTGAGATTATTTTCCATTGCAAGAATCTTTGTTTCACTGTAGTTCATTATGTGGTGTTCATCATGTACGTGTTTTGCAAGGGAACATCTATCAGGATATAATCTGCTGTCACTCTTGTGGGAAGTGATGCGACTTTTTAGGTGTCTGTTGGTTTGGCCAATATATTGTTTGTTACAACTTCCGCACGGGATACGATAGACTATATTAGATAATTGATCAGTAGGTGTTTTATCTCTTAGTTTGGTGAATATCGAATTAATGTTTAACACTGTGTAATTAGCGATTTTTATGTTGTCGTCAACTGATTTGAAAATTCGTGTAAGTTTTGGTGTTAAGTCTTGTATGAAGGGTAATTTAAAGTATTTAAAAGGAGTTAAATTAGTGTTAGGGGTTGTGTCTAGTGTAGGTATATATATATATACATTCCGAAATGCAACGGTATATCAATTTGTTTATGTATGTTTTAAACTGACTTTTGCAATATAACATCAAAATGAAATTGAGCATTTTTAAACGATTGACTTAAGCTTTTATCTTGTATTTTTTGTTCCTTTTATATATAATGTTTAACCTATTAAAAAATGGCCCCGAAAAACGCTAAAATTGGATTTTTTCCCGCTATTTTAGTAGTTTATTTGCAATTTACGTTTAAAATAAATCAATCACTGATATGGATAATTTTCGGTAAACTTTTCAGCATAGCATATTGTCATCACAATAATGTCGATTAAACCAAGATTCAATTAAGACAATTTGTTTTTTTATATAAAATCTATTATAAATACAATATTTACGAAGATTATTAAAGAATTATATGTTACACATAAATATTTACTTTTTAAAATAAAAATTACCTCAAATATTCCTAAAAAAAAATTTAAGCCAAAAAAAATTGTTTATTTACTTAAATATTACATATTCGTAATGTACGTAAAATGTACACACAAATTTATAAAGGAAACGTCGAAATCCATATACAAGAAACGGAGATACTGTTAACAGCTCCTTCTCTCTCCTGTGGTCCTAGTTTCAAAACCGACCAATTTTGAGGAACACATTTTTGAAGCTTTGTGAACGATTTCATTTAAATGCAATCTTTTTAGAATTATTCACATTAAAACTTTAAAGTATGTTCCTTTAGATGACCTTAATAAGGTCCCTTAATTGTTATAAAAAAATCTGATATCAATTTATAAAAAAAGGCACTAGCCTAGTCCCAAAGTGTCCTTGGTAAATTTTTATTTATTTGTAAAAAAAATCAGGCTATCTAAATATGAAAAAATCAGTTTCTTGCAGTTAATGGTTAAAAGGTTATTGAATTTGTTTATAAGCAAAAAATAAATGTGTTTTTACCAAACTATTTTGCAATATTTAAAATAATTTTTCCTTATTTTTTTAAATAATAATAATAAAACATATCTTTTCCTTTCAAAAGCCACCCGTATAGTTAATATAACTACATAATCCTACTCATGTAGAATTCTTTCAAGATTTTGTATACCGTGTCTAATAAGGCTATACCTCTATACTTGTCACATTTCAGTTTGTCTCCTTTTTTGTGCAGAGGGCATATGCAGGCCTCATACCACTCCGATGGCATTATTTCCTTTTCCCATTCTTGCACTAGTAGCTGGTATACTTTTCTTTGTAGTTGTTCTCCACCAAATTTGATCATTTCTATGCTTATGTCATTTTTACCAGGACTTCTGTTATTTTTCATTTTTTGTATTGCTCTCACCACCTCCGCCTCTGTAGGCTCCCTTTCAACTATCGCATATTCTCTGACAATCCAGTTGTCTACTCCTTTATGCTCCACCTCACCATTTAATAATTCTTCAAAATGTTTATTCCATTCCGTCATTATTTCTGCAGGATCGCTAATTAAGTTTCCGTCTTTATCTTTCATATAACTACAGTGGCTTTGATAACCTTTTCCCATCTTTTTAACTTCTTGATAGAACGACCTCACCTCTTTGTTTTTAAACTTCACTTCTATCTCTTGTAATTTCAACTCATTGTGGTATCTCCTTTTCCTTCTACAAAGAACTTTCAATCGTTCTTGAATTATTCTATATTCTTGTTTTTTACACTCTCTATTATCTGTTAATATTTGTTGTCTGATCTTCTTCTTTTTCTTTGCTATCTCCTGACACTCTTCGTCAAACCAATCTTTCTTTGTACTTCTCTCGGAGTCGCACTTAACTAGTTTCTCGCTAGCTTCTCCTACGGCAGATTTAATTTGTTCCCAGGCTTGATCTGTCTGTAAATTTTGGTCACATTATTGTAGAATTGTATTTATTTCTTCTTCATATTTATTTTTTATTTCTACTTTCTTCAGTTTTTCAATATTGTACTTTCTCTTCGTTCTATTGTTCGATTTCTCTTTTTCTTCCAGCCTCCTCCCACATGTGACTTTAACGAGGTAATGGTCCGAGTAGATTTCAGCTCCTCTCGTACTTCTTACCTTCTGAACGATATTCGTATATTTACTTTCAATCATAACATGATCTATTTGATTCACCGTCCTTCCATCTTCCAATTAGTCTTTGACTATTATCGTTTGTTACTTCGTGTTTACTGTAGTTACCAGTTACTGCAGTGTACATATGTTCTTTTCCCACTTTAGCATTACAATTACCCATTATTATTTTTACATCACGTTTAGGCATGCGCTCGTATTCGTCAGTTAGCTGTTCATAGTAAATATCTTTTATTTCGTCGTCCTTGTCTTCTGACGGTGCATGAATATTGATTATACTTCAATTCCTTTTCTTACTTTTAATTTGTATTGAACACATTCTATCAGAGATAGGATTAAAAGCTATCACTTTGTCCTTGATACATTCAGCTACTAAAAAACCAGTTCCAAGCATTCTATATTTACCTCCGCTTTTGAAAAGCACTATTTCCGATCCTAATTGTTTTGTCTCTTGAAGAGCCATTAAGTCGATTTTATACTTCCTTGCCTCATTCATTAGCTCTTTTAGCGCACCTTCATAAAAGGTTCCTCTGACATTCCATGTAGCTAAATGTATATATATATATATATATATATATATATATATATATATATGAAAAAGGTACTCAATTTTGATTACGTGTGAAATGTGGATATTAAAAAAAATGGTACAGTAGGCTATAATGTGAACTAGCGCCTAACTTTATACGATGTTTTCGGTATTTTTAAAATTTAGACAATATTTTTATCAAACTTTGTAAAAATCCAACATTGTGGTGTCATCATCATCCGGGAAGTGTCATAAAAATTTAAAGAGATGATACAATATTGGATAATTATTATCAATTGGATGACATTTTAGTATCCATAATTTATTTTTCTGTTTGTTTTACTTCTTTTATTGACAAATATTCTTTTAGTTTTGTTCTCTATGTTTAATGTCTATTTTTTATTGGATATTTTTTGTGCAGTTGTTAATTTACACCTGCTTAGATGTATGTAGGCCTGTATTTTGTGACGCCACTCGTTATTCCGTTTCGTGGCTTTTTTGTCACGCTCGCCTCAGAATTTTACTATAGACAAAAAGTTTCGCTTCATATAGACATTCTAAAGTTGCCAGATCAGAAAATGTGGATGTATCATAAAAAGTATTTTGTATATACAATAAAAATAAAAAAGAGTACTTAGGGCACATAATAAGGCATGAGAAATATAACTAGTTACAACTGATACCAAAAAAGGCATGATGGGAAAATCACCATAAGCAAAAAAAAAAGAAATCCTGACTGAGAAACATTAACGAATGGAAAAATAAAGACTTCAGTTCATAAAGCTCATAGAGCTCATAGAGATGAATGGTTCAAGCTAATTGCATGTTTGAAAGTAGATCAATAGATATTAAAAAAAAACTGAATTGAATATGAGTAGTCGATTTACTAAGCTTGACCTAGGTATAACTGACTTTAAAAATTTTAAACATAAATATTAAAACCTATTTATTATTTAATTAAATTTAACAATTTTTATACAATTTAAAAAATTATTTTAATTGATTCAGATTAATTTTGTTAAACAACTGCTTATAAATATTGTTTACTTGTAATTAATTAATTTTGAATTAATTAATGAATTAATTTAAATTATTTACTTGTACGTGTACTTTGAAGTATAGTGACTTTATGCCACCTTCGACTCAGGTCTAAAATTTTTCTCGTAGATTGTCTCGATTATTTTACGTAGAATAAAGAATTTGAAATAAAAATAGATAATGGCATTTCTTTTCAGCTCGAGTTCCACCATTATCATATACATGTTTTGTGGTTTCACCTTTCGTTAGTGGTGACGTCCATGTACATGAGAACTCGAGTTGAACTGAAATGATGTTTCATATAATGCCTACTGCTCTTTATAAAGTAGTAAGAAGTCACAAATTCCTCATTAATGGCCATTTAGGTGAACTTCGAATTTAATTTTACTGGGAAATATTGGACGATGTTGGCAATAAGGAATAACCTTTTATTCCGAAAAATACGTCTATTTATTTACATCTGCAAAAGATCATCATTTGCACTCTTACGTAGAAAAAAAGACCTTGAAATGAATATAGACGAGTGTCCGACGACGAGTGAAGAGTTCAATTCGAGTTCCAACCCCTCGAAAAATCTCGAAACACGTGTAGGAGAATAGGGGCTTCGACTTTTCCCATTATGAGTTCACCGTTTTCGTCCTCCACAGCACTCTATTCTCCCAGTCACCCTCTCTGAGGTCTCTATCTATCATAGCATTTCCGACGTATGTTTTCCATCTTGTAGCAGGTCTTTCTCTCCGTCTTCTTCCTGGCAAATCCCAGTTTAATATTCTTTTTGATCACCTATGCTCTGGCATTCTTTGTACATGCCCGTACCACTGCAGGGCTCTGTTTTCCAACTTTTTTGTAATTGATCATTTTACTTCCATTCTGTTCCATAATTCCTCCGTTCTTATTCTATCCGCTCTTGTGATTTGTAGACGTCTTCTTATAAAGTCCAGTTCAACTGTTCTTATTTTATTTCGTATAATTGTTGTCATTGTCCATACTTCCGCTCCATATAGGGTAATATTCATCACTATGCTTTGAAAGATCCTCTTTTTGTTTTCTTTGGTTAGAGTGTTGTTCTATATCACTCCATGAAGTGCTCTTGTGGCTTGTTTTGCCCGTGCTATTTTCATTTCTATATCTTTCATACAAGTACCATTTCGGCTAATCATTGACCCTAAATACTTAAAAGCCTTACAACTCTTAATAGTCTCTTCTTCTAAACTTAAGTTCAAATCTGCAACCTCGGGTCCAATATATAAGTATTCGGTCTTGCACATATTTATCTTGAGTCTCCAAAGTTCATATTCTTCCTTTAATTTTCTTATTCCATATCCTCCCTGTTTTATGCAAAAATGACTTGATTATCTGCGAAAAGTAGTGAATGTAATATATTCTCTTGTACTGGTATGCTCATTGTTCCGCATTTTCTATACCATCTTTTCAAAGCCTGATCTATATATATATATATATATATATATATATATATATATATATATATATATATATATATATATATATATATATATATATATATATATATATATATATATATATATGTTAAAAAGTATAGGTGAGAGACCACATCCCTGTTTGAGGCCTTTTGTTGCGGTGATTGTTTTTGTTATTTCATTACCTAACTTTATTTGCACTTGTGTTTCTTTATACAGTCTTTGTGTTATATTCACCCATTTCTCTCTAACGCGCATTCTTTTCATTGCTTCCCATAGTTGTTTCCTGGGCACGTTATCGTATGCTTTCTCTAAGTCGATAAAGGTCATATGTGTTTCAATGTTTTTTTTTCAAATCAACAATATGTTGTAAAAAAACAACATATTTTTTTATTTTTAAAAAAATATATTAAAGTTTATTTTCCATAAATTCTAGTGAGTTTTTATTTGATCTATCTAATATACCTAAAGCTTTTTATTCAGTTAGTACTAGACATAATATATGAGAACATTAGTGACGTAACTTGAAAAATATGGATCTGAGATAATCGCAATTGAAGTTTTTAAGAAATCTTTTTAATTTTTTAACGGCTTTACGGTTCAAAATATCGTTATGATTACTGTTTTATGTAAGAGTTAAATTATGTTTACGGTACAACGTCATAATTTTTTGTTCAAATAAACAAAATTAACGATTATAAATTTTAGTTTCGTCAGTAATGCATAAAAAAAGTTAAATTATTTTGAAGATTCGTTGGTAAAATAATGACACATAAATTCAAACATTTAATTTTTTAATAAAAAAATATAAAAGTCATACGGCATGTAAATAATCATACTAATTGGAAGTTTTAATACATAAAACTCAAAGTTAATCCCGAAAATATCTGCAATAATTAAAAAATCATTAGAAAATACAATTAATTTTCTTTTCGCAATTATTAAAAGAAACTAGAATGAGCAGAAGTAATAGATTTATTTAAAAGAAGGGATTGTAGATCCTCGAACTTCCTCGTAGAAACTGGCAACGGCTGTTGATATACAGATGCCAATTCATGGTCTGCTATAGATGATGATGATGCTTGTATTGTAGTGTGACGTGCTGTGCGAATGCTAACTGATTTAAACGTTGCTTGGCTATACGAAGTTTTATAAAAGAATGTCTCGGGATGTTCTTTTCGATCAGAACTGCAGATATAGAATTAAAATTAAAGCTTTTACCATCCTTGTTTTTATTGAAAAGTATTGGCACATTCTTTATTAGTTGTTTTGGGTCAACAAATTTAGTATGATCTAATTTATTAACTCTAAAAGGACTACCGTTTTTTCTGGCACCGGAAATTATCGCTGCATTGTGAGCTGGTACATAGATCGGTCCACCTTTCAATGATCTTTTTACGCTTTTCTCAATCACAGTGTGCAGTCTCCTTCATTTTGCTTGTGACCCATAACAAAAAATTTATGTGTGATGCTCTTTATCTTGAAAGTAACGACAGCATATAACAATATTGTAATATTAAATTTATTTTTTCCTTGGCCACCGCAATTTTCAGAATGAAGAATTATCTCCAACTCATCAGAATCTACAGCTGTTGCCTTTTTTTCAACAAATATAATAAACAAGTTCCGATTTTGATTAAATCACGCTTTCCTTTGCCTTCGTGCCAAAAATAGCACTCGACATTACCAATCCCTTTTTTTGCAGTTCACAAACTATAAAATTATATATATATATATATATATATATATATATATATATATATATATATATATATATATATATATATATATATATATATATATAGTAAGAACTAGACACGTCTCCCCTGGGGACTGGAAATGTTGCTTGCAAATCAAAACGTGAAACTACGTAATTCTGATTAATTTTGGCTTTATCGTTGCTTTTTTCAGTCCGGGTTATTTCTTTCTCTTTAATATAAAACTCATATGTGTCTTTCAGTTCATCTTTGTCATTAGGACCACTATTTATATAAGTTGTGCAGGTCAGACATTGATCTTTCTTAGGTACGTAAAAACACATATTAAATTCATAGTTAAAAATGTGCCTATACATCGATATTTTTCCTTAAGATCGGCCATTTGCAGTGCACAATTCCTTGTAGTCATTATACAGCTGAAACAAAGTTTTACTTTCATCGATATGCAATCTTGCAGTATTAGTTCTTGTATAATAGCATTCTAGAGCTGGTATGGTCCGTAGGTGCTCGCCAATACTGCCTTTAATGTTTTGTGGAACATTACTTTTCTTGTTTTTAAATTACATGGAAAATTATAATGTAGGTAACTACTAACTGAATTGGCAAGATATATTTTAATAAAATTGACCATGCACTAAAAAACAAATCTAGATACGTTTGCATTTGATTTTTAAGTCAGTCCTGACATAACTAGATTTACATCGGTAATTTTATGAAAAAAGTTATTCAACTTACCGAAATAATGTCGTTACTCGGTTTTGTCACTAACGATGAATTTTACACCGCGTTATCAGATTCACTGTCAGAGAGATTCACTGCAATATTCGTCAATATTGCGTTAGAATGGGAACATAAAAACAACCTGCATTACAGACTATTTGCGCCACTGCGCAGTTTGTAGTAGAACTAGAGTTTCGCCAGTAATGCAGCTAGTTGTATGCTCCATATGGAATTCTTTGAAGTAGATAAGTCCAAACTGAGAATTTTGGCGTTTCGTCACTAATGTTCTCACTAGATTATGTCCCTTCCTCCTGTTTAAATTTTCTCTTTTTTTGGGCTATACTCGTCCACCTTGTTTCTACATGTTCTCTAATTTCATCTGTTGTCTCTTCCTTCCACTGTTATATTCTTAAAATATCTAGTCAATGATTTTTTCTTTTTATTTACCATACTTCTATTTACTATTCTGTAAACAATAACTACACTCTTATCGAAATTAAACTGTAGTTAACGTTTATATATCAATTTTGACTTAAATTTTTCTTCTTATCCAATCTTTGCTCTTCTCGGCTTTAAGTTTTATTTGGATCAACAGCCTTTCCGTTTTAGCTATATTTTCTATAAATTATCTTTTGTCAGTGTATGTATTGTTGCTCCATATGTTAGTACTGGTAGATTACATTAGTCAAACATTCTAGTTTAGAGATATTGTGCTGTATCTTTTTTCCGTTTTTCAATATAAAGCTCAACTATACAGTCCATGTTAGTTTTTTTCACAGTTTTCTTTCAGGGGTTTGGTTTTCTCTGTTGAATTTAATAAATATTTCTAAATATACGTATTCTTCTACTTTCCCTATTAGTTTCATCCGCAGTTCCCTCTTCTGCATTATTCGACATTATCTCCATTTTTCATTCCATCACTTTTATTTTCATTGCTTCTTCATTTACATTCAATCTCATCTCTTCAATATCTTTGGAATTTTTTTAATCGAGTACAATTGCATATTATAGGTAGTTCAAACGTTGTGCACGGTTGTTTTTTTTTTACTTTTTTCAATACGTCATTTTTAATAACAGACGGTCAATAGCACTCGGAAATACACAAACAATGTTTTAAGCAAAACTACTAGCAAACAGTTTTTTTTAGTCATCAAAAGTACCAGAAAAAACGCTTCAATTCAGCCAATATATTTATTGTCCATAACAGCTTGTAACTGGAACAGTCTCTTAAACGACAGGTGGCAAGCTCAACAAAGTACCTTTGTTATAGATGACAGAACATAAAATAATGGTTGGAACATAGATTAATAAATATTCCTTTATCGGAATAATAGAAGAAGATGTCAAACATAGGAAAAAAGAACTTTGTGTAGCCTACTAGAAATCATTTTGCAAGCCACAAGGAAAGTAGAAAGATTATTACAGCCTTCTGCCCGCCACGAAAAAAAAAACTCTAGTTCTTCATGAAATTAAACACACAGTTATTTTTACTTGACACTGCTGAATCAGATATTATTTCAATAAAATAGACAACTAAGAAGAAAGTAACTTTAAAACTCTGTAAAATGCAACATTCTTCGACAATGCAGACATATTGTAGGCAGGCAACTGCAGGAAAATTGTTTTTTTTGAACGCCATAAATAGCTGAAACATGACTTTTTATAAACTTTAAAATGTTTAATCTTCAAGATGTTTACTGTAATTGAAAAACTACTAACTTGAAATATCGTTACAATCGTGTTAATTAGATAAAGTTTGCGTTAAAAGTTTACATGGAAAAAACTTTAGATTCACTTGCAACAAATTAAGTCCTTCAAAATACATGTGTGCTATACTAAACCCAGAAAATACCTCTATTAAACGTATATCGATTATATTTCTTAATGTTACTGAAGACTACGTGAGACAGCATTTAAAACTGGCTTTAGTTTTATCGGAAATGTGGCAGAAAATTAAACGCATTGCCCACTTGTTGTTTTGTTCCACATTGTACGTAGATACCATTAGTGTTAAGTGTATTTGCTACACGGTTTAACACAAGATTAATCACTCTGTGCATTTCCGTTTATGTGGATTTTAAGTAGTCACTGAATATACCAGATATCACAGATATATTGCAAAATTTTTTTATTATTTATTAATTTTCACTAGATTGAAGTTTAGTTGCGATCAATCACTTATATTAAAAGAATTATATAATTAAACTAATAATTAAACTTTTAAATAAACTAAAATAAGATGAAGTAAATGAATGTTTTAAAAGATTAAAGAACTCAAAAAATCAAAGAGGAGCTCTTGGAAGAAACTGTGCGGAGGGATAACAGAATTAGCCCTTTCACACCGACCAACAAATTGTTTCAAAATGTCACACAAATAAATTCGAACTGATCAAAAAGCCGAACGGTAACTATATTGAGAGCCTTCTTCTTCTTTAAGTTCCATCTTCTATCGAAGGTTTGAAATCATCATGGCTATGCAGACCCTGTTGACTGTTGCTCTAATTAGTTCTGCATTACTGCATTCAAACCATTTAAACCTTCTAAATGCCCGAGTTTAATCCGAGTCAAACCGTTTAAATCCCTCAAGGACGGAATTTCCTGATTTACTCCAGAATGGCTTTATGCAAATACGGCCGCAACTACAGCGGCTCTCCATAGCAAGTCCTTTGGTAGGTTACATTCCAAAAACTTAGAGAAACGCAAAGGTGGTATTTACAAAAGACGGAGGAACGTCCTACGGACGAATCGAAATCTTATCGCCCCATGTACCTCTCCTCATTTCTCCTAAACACACAGGGTACACTAGCAGTCTACTACATAAAAAGCGAAAGTCTAACGAGGAACTGCTTCAAAAACATTAATTTTCCTACCAGACAGGTAAATCCACTATAAGTGTGTTGATTTTCCTAGTCGGAAGTATTAAAAAGACAATAGTGGCAAAATAAATAGCTCTATGCTTTTTTATTGACACAGAGGAAGCCTTCGATATTAGCTCATAAAAATAGTACTAGTAAACAGAAGCACTAAAGCCTCACAAGGGAGAATCTGTGATTGTGACAGTAATAAAGGGGTGCTCTCAAACTCTCTGTCGCCCCTACTGTGGATGGCCTTTTAGTAAGTTGCATGATTCTAGTTTTAGAACCCAAGGTTACGCAGATGACCTAATTGTTACAATCGTATTTCGAGCCTTGGTGTCAAGTTGGACCTGCCGCAAGACATGTTTAAAGACTTGGGCCTAAATACTAAAATGAAATTTGATCATATAAACCAATGATTAGGCTAAACAAAAATTCCTTTGGGTTCGGCTTCGAAATACACCCTTTATAGTGACGGTTAAAGAAACGACTGTTGAAACGAAACTGGAAAAATATTCACTCATATGGTATACTATGGGAGATGAAAGAGCAGAAGTATGAGTTACTGGTCACTGCTCTCTGAGATATCTCAGAAAAATTAATAAAGCAGAGAGTAAGAACTATTGTTTCTGTGACAACATAAAAAACGGAAGAACATATACTATGCAACTGTGTAGCACTGTTCTGCCAACAACTAAAATTCATAGATGTCAGTCTAGCGCCATCTGGTATAAAAAATAAGTCACCTAGAAAGCTAATAAACTGCATCAGAAGGATTGGCACCCTAGAGTTTAACTAGATTATGGTATGCACACAAGATCTCTATAGGTTAAAGCCCGGTAAGGCTGCATGTCTGTAACGACCTCACATAATCTAATATATTTGTTATCATTAGGCTTATATCATCGTTATATTATACTCTTCTCTTTCTTACTCAATCCTGAATGTTCTCCACTTTTCATCTACGTCGTATATCTGTACTTTTAGCTCTGTCCCATAGTGGCTTACCATTAATTTTCAAAAGGGTTTTTATCTCTGATGTTACTGGCATCCTTTTTGTTCTCTCTTTGTCAAAACGTTTTTGTGCCGCGTATGTTATTATTGGTCTGATGACTGTTTTGAAAATGATGCCCTTTATTTCTTTCCTGATATTTTTATTTCTCCATATTGTTTTATTTGCTTGCTCGATTCACTTGATCTACCACTTTTTATTCGAGCTGTCCGTAGCCGTAGCTATATAGTGTGATGTGTATTTATTTAAACTCCATCACGTGTTCTATTACCTGATCCCCCAGCTTCAATTTACATCTTAGTGGTTTTGCTGCTATAACCATACATTTTGCATTTTTTTTTTTTTTGGTAAATTAACATGTTAAACTTTCTGGCGGTTTAATTAGGCAGCATACATTTTAATGATCTTTACTTTGAGAGACTACTACTGTGTCGTTTGCATAACAATAAGTTGTTTTTCTTTTATTTGGTATTTTCTTTTAGTTGTTACTTTTTTTTATTATTTCAAGAATCTCCTGCCTTATAATATTGTCGGTTTTATTGGCTCAGTTAGTTCTTCTTCTACTTTTACTTTTATTTTGTTGTTTGGGTAGATATTTTCTATCATTGTGATTATTTCTAGAGTTATTTAATTACACACAATAAATGGATCTTTAATTTGGTGTCAAATTCCTTCTTAAGATTTACGGAACATAAATATGACGGCATATTATTTTCCAATGATATATCTTGCACTTACCTAATTATAAATATAGCACCGGTATATGATCTTCCCGACCTAACACCTTCTTCTGCTAGTTTTATAACATCATTCAGTTTATCGGTTACCATTCTTTTTTTTATACCTCAACGTGTATAACAAAATAAACAGTAAATTTAGAAAAAATAAATAAACATCTGAGAAGAGCCGTTTTACATCTCTATGTCTCCTCTTCTCTACTCTTCCTACCTCCACCGCAATTCACCAGAACATCTGCTACCAGTGCCTATATCTTCAACGTTAAAGCCCACTATGAAGAAGTAAAAGAGTTTCCTGAACAGATCTACCTTAATTCAAACGCACACACCAGAGAACACACCTATAAATAAAATGGACATTCATATCGGTTAGTTTGAATCAGTATTGAAATGAAACGCGTCTTTTTTTGAAAAGTTTTGTATTT
The DNA here is from genome assembly GCF_040954645.1 of Diabrotica undecimpunctata. Lineage (NCBI taxonomy): Eukaryota > Metazoa > Arthropoda > Insecta > Coleoptera > Chrysomelidae > Diabrotica > Diabrotica undecimpunctata. Next base: position 94,210,342 of record NC_092810.1, read on the forward strand.
CGTTATGTTAAATATCACGTCCTGTTTATATACACACTTATAAATCTTCTTTACACGATAAAATTAATTTATCGGAAGTTTTTGAATTGGGATAGTCCTTCTAAACACCTTTATTATTCGAATAAAATTTGTCTTGATTGTGCTCTGCTATGGCTCATTTTTCATCACGGCCAAGACGACAGTTCCTCCTCTATTCAGTCAAACAAGTATTGTTGTTGCAATATACACTAAACCACGACAGATGAAGTGAAGTAAATTTCTGAAATAACAAGGTTTCTCTTAGAATTTGGATTTATTGTAGACTTTTTTGTATAGTGTTTGTTGGTTTTAAGAGTTACGAGGTCATGTTTTGCTAATATTTTATAGATTTGATTCGATTTAGTTGTCGTTATTGTTCGGTGTTGCTAAATTCTACAACTTACCTTGTAGCATAAGCGATCTGTTCCGTAGGTTGTCCTGTATAGTAAGCGTATAAACCCTTACATTGCAATGTTATATAGAATATCTTAAATCATATATGTTGTCAAAAGTGCCAAACACTTATTTTTTATACACAGCCTTGCCATAAGAAGTCTTGGCCTTGCCTTATATCACGTAGATTTAAAGTCCGATAGGGTAACCTTAAAAAAATATATAAAGCGTGAAAGAGATTTATTATTGGATTATTATTGTATATGTATTGTTCGAGATGTGTACATAACACTCTAACAACTCCTCTTAGACCCGCAATCATGTCTTCTTCTTTCTATGCCGTCCCCATTAACGGAGGTTGGCGACCACATTTTTAAAAGCTTCTCTGTCTTTTGCAACGTGGAATAATTCGTCTACAGTCATGTTTGTCCAGTCTTGAATATTTCGCAGCCACGACTTCCTCCTTCTACCTATTCCCTTTTTGCCATGGACTCTACCCTGCTTCAATCTTCTTAACTATTTGCGCTTTTAGTGTCCATGTTTCTACCCCGTACAATATGTACGTACGCAATCATGTACGTGTATAAATTTAAATAAAAGATAGTGGAAAGTTAGTGATTTTCCGAGAGTTGGCCCAATTTATCCCTTAAGGACCAACGTGACAGTCCTATATATCTTAATTTTTTTCCAACTATTTAGGTGAACATATTTAGGTAGCATGATTTATCTGTTAAAAATTTCATAAATCTTTTCTTTTGTTTAAGATAGGCATTAGAGTTGTGGTTCTAATAACCTCCCGTTTTTTTTTGATGACGGTTTAAAAATCTTTTAAAGACGAATTCAGTGTAAAAGGATACGTCCGCCTGCATTTCCCCTCTTGGAAGTTTTTCCCTCGGGTGCGTCTATGATGTCCTGCCTAGTTTCTCTTTAGTTCTGTTCTTTCCACTCCAACTTCTCTAACCCTTTTGTATAGCTCCGCCCTTTTTGTAATCGAACACAGTGTTCGCTTCTTGCTTCCCTATTCTTACCAGGTAGACTCTGAAAGAGCCGTGCCCAGTAAGGAACTGTGTGAAGAAATAGTTAGTCTCCCAATAGCCGTGTCCTACCCCTGTCCTACCCTCACATCGGGTATGAGTGTTCTTGTCTATTCAACCCTAGGTTTGTTTTCACACTTTTCTTGCCATTTTGCGTTGGTCACACATCTGTCGTCTGCTTTGTCGTTTTCACTTATACCGTAAGTGATTGCTCTTTATCTTATAAGTAGCTAAATTGATGGCTCCCCTGATATTACTTGTAAGGCAACTGTCGAAGTCGTCCTATATAGGCAGACGACCCTCAGCAGTGCCTTCCTCTGAGCTTTCTCCAGATTTTTTTTTTGTCTTTTTGTTTATGCATTACCTGCTGCTATGTAGGATAGTGTGATAAAGTAGACCACTTCCATGAGAATTCTTTTTTTAACTGTCCCTGGACCTCTCATGCCCCTGGCATGATCTTTGTTAGCGTCGCTGTTCTTTGATCGGTTTTTCTCGCAGCATATATTATGAGTTCATCGAAGCTCTGATTGGTGTCCAGTATCCCTCCCAGATATTTGACTTTCTTGACAGGTAGGATATTTTCTCCTGCCAGAGTAAAGGAGATATGATCTCTCGCTTTTGGACCCTTGAAGATTATGACCTCTATCTTTCGTATGGCTAGCGTCAGTTCTTTCTGCTTTAGCCACATCCTAACTAGTTCAAGAGCTGTGTTTTCCCTACCCATTCTCAAAGTGCTCCACTAGTATGACCAGGTCGTATATGTAAGCAATTGCCTGGATTCCCTCTCCTAGGTTTATCTTCACTATGTCATTGTAAAGTACATTTCAGAGCAAAGGACTTAAAGCCGAGCAGTATGTTACTCCGGCAGCTGTTTTTATTGCGTCATCTTTAGTTGTATTAATGCTTCTATCTGTAAAATAATCCCTTACAAAGTTCTACAGATATGGGGATATTTTCATTTCTTCTAATAATCTGATGATATTCCCCCAACTTGCGTTGTTGAATGAGTTATTGATTTCCAGGAAAAGTGCCACTATCCACCAATCCCTGCATCTTTTTTTCTCCCTTACTAACGTGTTTATGGCATCTATGGCAGATCTACCTTTTTTGAACCCATACTGAAGGTCGGACAAACTTCACTTTTCTTTTATTTCTTTTTCGAGCCTTGACTTAATGTGGATTTCAAATAGCTATTTGCTATATTTAGCAAGCACATAGACCTAAAAGCTTTCTTCAATTTCTTTCCCAGGTTTAGGAATGAGAATAAGGTTAACGGCTTTCCATATCGTGGGGAATTTCTGTCTTCTAAGGAGGTTGTCTATTACGTTCTTCACCCCTTTAGCCTTTTTCTTAATTACAAATGGTTTTCTCTGCTATTTGCGGAAACAGTGCTTTTACTAGTTCTCTTCTTTTTAAAGAAGGTGTCCTTTGAGTTATCTTGCTGCATTCTTATATGCGTCGCCCCAGATATTATTTTCCAGGCTTTCGCATAGTTATTTTTAGCATCTTCTCTTTAAGACGTTAGTTTCTGTGATTAGTTCTTTCTTAGAACACATTCAGTGCCAACCAATTATTCTGGATGTTCGCCTGAGGCCGTAACTTAACATTGCTAAATAGTTGAATGTAAGAGTGTATTATATATTTTAAACATTGGTTTATCATTTTATAGACTAAAATAGGTCTTTGGAATAGTTCACACGGTGTGTGCCGTCGGCCGTTCGAATAAAATTTTGTATGAAAGGCCGGTGGCACACGGTGTGCGTCGTTCATATATACTGAAATGTTTACACTAAAATGATACAACAGACACTGAACAGAAAATTTATTTAAAAAAGTGGTATTTCACACAAAAAAAAACAAACAAAATATAAAAATACAATATCTATAATTTTTTGTGATATTCTGCAAAGCAATTTTGTAAACACAGCCCTGGTTCTCCTTCGCATGAAGAATAATAATATTGGGTACACGTTCGAATCTTTTGTTTGCTGCATTCCCTACATGCGTTCTGTCCAACTTACTCGGTAAATGCTTAGTATCCAACTTGCGTGTAGGCGGTAAAGATTTTTCCGATAACAACGTTTTTATAACTTGCAAACGGTAATTATATGTAAGTTTTACGTTTGAAGCTCTTCTGAATAAAAGAAAACTGTTGAGAAACATAATAGACAAAAAATATATTCCGAGCTTCTTATATTATATCAAAGCTCTCCTCTCACTTGAATAGTATGAAAGTATTTGATCCTGGCGATCAATGCCAGACATATATGCGTTGTATTTAGTTATAGCCTTTGATTTCTGTACAATGTCTCCTCTTTTTGTTTGTGTCTCTATCATTTCTTCCTCAAACTTAGTTGACAGAAATAGGACCTCTCTCTTATCTCGCCATTTACCAAGATATTTGGTAACTATTTCGCCTTTCTTAATTTTTGCATCAATAACGACTTTTGGATTTTGTTTTCTGCCTCTTCGGAGAGTACCGGTAACATAAGTTTTTTGATCAAGCAATTTCCGACATAAGAGTTGTCCATATATAAAAAATGTCCTTTGTTCTCGAACCCTTTTATCAGTGACAATACCACTTTTTCAGTATGACCTGTACCACCAGTTTTACCTTGAGCACCACTGTATACATTGCATCGCAAACCATACCATTGTCGGTCCTGCAACGTCACCATCCATAACTATATAAAAAAACACAAAATTCAGAAACCGCTAATGCACTTATATATTTTAGAATATATCTGAACGGCCAACAAAAACAGAACTGACTCTAACAAAGGCCAGAGCCATACTACTTGAGGAAAGTCACGTATGCGCTCGACGCATATGGTGCGCCGTCGGCCTGTGACGACAATAGCCGATGGCGCACGGTGTGTGACGTCGGCAATGAAAGTGATAATGTTTCTGCCTCCTCTTCTACTAGTTGGTTTTTTTCTGTTTCTGGTGACTTTTCTCCTTAATTCGTTGTAATTTCTTCTTATAACTTCTATGTCATCTTTCCACCAGTATGGGCAGATACTCATTTTTCTTCCCCTTGAGCAACATTTCTCAGCTAGCTTCTTAATTTTTCATATCCACCTTTAAAATTATTTGGGTGTTTCTTTATTCCCTGTAATTCTTTCTTTAGTTTTTTTTTGTCAATTAATCTGATTCGCCTCCCGTCCTAAGACGTTTTCATGTTCTCCCTTATTTTGTACAGGATATATTTATGATATGTGACGATTTCTCCTTCGACTATATCCCATTCTTCTACTTTTCTTTTAATCCGGATTGTTGCCATCGTTACGTAGATGTGCGTTTGGCTCTCTCCTCTTTCGAATGTTAAATTTCCATTATTTACTACAAACAAGTTTATAGCTTAAATTAATTCAACCCATGTGTCTCATCTTTACTACCATTTACCGGTGTTCCCAAAAGTATTGACTTTGCATTGAAGCCTCTTTTCTTTCCTGGCTATATGGTTCGTTATATTGTCAACGGTATTTTAATATTTCCTCAAGGTGAAGTTTCAGCAGATGTACGTCGCCACCAGCACGAAGATTCCAGGATCTAAACTGAGGAATCTCTCTTTGTCTCTTGTATAAAAACCTACCAATTTTTAACGCTATTTTCCTATTTTGTTTAGATACAATAACCAGGTCCGTCCCGATTTCTTTCTCTATGATCATGCAAATGTCATGTGCCGCTCTTCATCTCCGCAGATTTATCTGTAGTACTCTCAGTACCTTGAAGTTATCTGTTATCAGGTTGAATTCTGATTTCCCCTCTCCTTTTCCTCTCCCCTTATTGCTTTTCTCAGCTATAAGGTTCTTGTACACAGGAAACCCATCTTTTTTCTTTCACATTAATTCTTTCCTGTGCAACTCATCACAGTGTGGAGTGTTTTTGCACTGTCTAACGTTGTGTCCCTCTTGCCAGTAGTTGAGCATTTGTTCCTGATTTTCTTTTTCTTACTTTATCCGTCTTTATCTGGAGGCAATAATAGTGTTAATTAGTCCTACACTGATCCATTTTTTTCTTATTAGTGTCTCTGCTAAGCCAATGTTAGCTATAATGACAACTGTATGTTCACCTATTAATCATTCCCTTTTGTCTTTTCAGATGATGGTTTCAGCTTTGTTTCTTCCCACCACTCTCTTGAGTATATTCATAGCTTAGTTACCACAGCTTTGTCGACATTATGTATAATTAGATTTTGATCTGGCATCCTGGAGTTTGCCTCTAAGTCAGTTTTTGTAGCGATCTCTACCGACAGACCCTTTGTCTTTTCCTTCTCTAGAATCAATTCTATTTATAAGTCCCCTGTGCTGGTCTCCTTCCACTTTCTTATGTCAACCCCACTATTGTTGACGGCAACTTTCTTCCTAATCGCCTGGACCAGCTCCGCGTATGTTTTGTCCCCTTCGCTTTATATTACCCTTATCTGTCCTTCTTTTGAAGTTTGGAATTGTCAGTGATATGTTAATTTTTAAATTCCTAGTTGAAAAGAAAAATTGAGAGTTGAAAAATAAAGAGCCTGAATAGAATCGAGGCATTTGAAATGTGGGTGTACCGTAGAATTTTAAAAATTCCTTGGACAGCACGAAAAACAAATGAAGAAGTACTAGCGAGACTCAATTTAGAAAAAGAACTATTGAGAACAGTCAAAAGAAGAAAAACCAGTTATTTAGGGCATTTGTTGCGCAACGAGAAATACTACATCCCTCAGTTGATAATAAAAGGCAAAATAGAAGGAAAGCGAGGAATTGGAAGAAAAAAATTGTCCTGGTTACGTAATATCAGAAACTGGACAGGACTTGGATTTGAGGAACTCTTAAGAACAGCTGAAGATAGACAAACGTTTGCCACCATAACCGCTAACCTCCATTGATGGAGACGGCACTTGAAGAAGAAGAAGTTGAAAAGAATTTATCAAATTAAGGAAACTTAGAAATTAGTAAGTTTACCCTTACCATGGCCGGTAAGCAACGACACTCACATATATTTATTATTCGGTACTAGCGTGACATTTTTATTTTCTCGATAAAATGTGTAAAATTACTAAGGATCGGTTTAGCAACGTAGTATTATACTAGCGGACCAACTCGACATTGAGTTTTGATGTAAGTTTTGCTGATATTTAAGAGGGACGGAGTCTAACGATCCATCGTTTCCGTCGCCTGGTGTAAATGTTCCAAAAATCCTAAAAATAAACTGTATCGACGCCAATTTTTTTAAATTGAAAATCAATACAGTAATTTTTTAGGATTTTCAGGAAGATTTACATTAGGAAATGGAAACAATATGATTATTAGACTCCGCCCCTCTTAAATAAAAAACGGAAGTAAAACCGGAAGTAACTTTTTTTTGCATATTTTAGATTGTAAAATGCCACGTTTAAGAAAAAGAAGTCGGTTTGAGAACTCTAACTAACCAACTAACTAAATTTATAGTTATTTATATTGAGAATACGCCACAATTTTACTTTATAATTTGTTTATTTTTTATTTATTTATTTAAAATAAACCTAATTTAAAGTAAAATTGTGGCTTATTCCCAACAAAATTAATAATATATTTCTAACTAATAAATTAAAAACAAAGTAATGCTTACCTCATTATTTAATTCTTCAAGTATTAAACTCAAAACGTAGTCTAAATCTCTAAATATCAATCACAACACCTCATACACGCTGCACTTGTTGGAAACAGAATACTTTCTAACTAAACATAAAAATAAAAAAATACCAACTCATCAAATAGTGTAAAACAGACCCCATAAATTAAAATCGAAGACAGGAGGATCCCGAATTTTAAGTGGTCATTATCGCTATTCCTTAAGTGGAAACACTTGTTGGTGCATTCCAGCATTCGAGAATTGACGCGTTGTTGCATTGTGTATAATATTGAGTTTCTATACTTTACTATAGAAAAAATTCATTTATGGCCGCCATTTTTAAACCGGTTCGAATTTTTTAAATTTTAAACCTTAGGAGGAATCTTCTCAACAATCTGTTTAATTATTCGAAAAAATTATTCTCCTATCTATCACCGTTTAGGTGCTAGAGCACAAGATTCACTATTGCGCACAAGAAAAGGGCTTAGCCTTTTAGTATATAAGATTTATCAAAATAAGGTATAAGAGACCCAACTACACTGACAGTCGGTCTTAAAGCAATATTTTTACTCGTAAATTTTGGGAATAGTATACAGTCGCAGTAGTAGTAATTGTGTCTTTTTGTAGTTAATTTATTAACTTACTGTTTAATAGAAAAATCCTTGACAAAGTTCATTAGATTTTCTCAGAACAGATTTAATGAACTCGGTGGTGCTGTATTTTCTTGAAAGCGTTTGTGTTCTGTAATTCTTTCATATTTTTTGTTAGGTATAGCTTTTAAGGTGCTAAAGGTACATAGTTAAGTAGTTCGTGAAGTTTTTGTCCAGATTTTGTCTGCGATATTTTGCGATAATTCACGAAATATTCCAATACGACTTCCTGTTAACAATAATTATTTATTTAACCAGAATATCTTTTGTATGCGTCGTAAAATAGTCAACCGCAATATATAATAACAACGAAAACCGAAAGGTAACGCTTTCCTACCTTATGCTTAAAATGTTATAGATTAAATTATTGGCAAAATATTATTACACAATATATTACATCACGCACAATTTCAAATCAATGATGTTGTCCAGTCCAATAATTTACCGTGGTCTCCTGTTTGTGTTTGTGTTTGTGTCAGGGATTCCACACATTTTATCGAGAAAGTAAGAGATACCCAAACCAGCATAGAATAATAGATTATTGGATTTCAACTACTATTTATTGTTTTCTATAGTGTCAGTTGATGCAGCATATAATAATACATAAATGAATTTCACACAAGACACATTTTTCAATCTGATCCCAACAATATTTGCAGTTGGATTATAGATTTTACAAGCACACTAATAGTGTCAATAAAAAGTTTAAGTCCGGATATTGAAGTGTTTTTATGGAAATTTTCGAATAACTAGTCCTATAATTAGCCGATAAACGCCATTATCTTGATACCTGTATATGGTGACAGTATTGTAATCTTAAACCATGGGTAGGTTGAACTTTGATGGATTTCCTAAACCTTAAGATTCAGTTCACTACATATATAAAGATCGGCATACATACATATTATAAAGCTTTTTTACGATATCAATATTTCATTTCTGCCAGAGTACCATATAAATGACAAAAATGTTTAACTTACTGTCAGAAATTAATCCGAAATCGCAACAGTGAATCAAAATTTAATAACACTATGATGCTTAGATTTATTATTTATAATAAAATTCTTTATGAACTCAGTTTTCGCTTTAAAATTGAATAGATTAATGTTTAGTCTCATGTATTTTAGATACTTATTATATTAAAACAACAACCCAAAATATTCGGCACCGCTTTCCAAGGATCGCCCGAAGTTATACAAGCACAAATACTTAATTTATAATTTACTAACAAAACAAATCCATGTTCTGGGAACCCCTAAACAGATTTTGAAAAGAGCAATAATAAACATAAGCAATATTTAAATTTCGGGGATAAACCGTTTACTGGACTAAGAAAAGAATACACACAAAAGTCCATAAAGTATTTTTCAAAGTATACTGAATTAGTGTTAAAACAAATTTAAACAGTTTATTTGCTTATGACTCTTCCTATTAGATAAGTATGTTTTAAGTTAAGTATTATTTTATGTTTTCTTTGGCATTTTTATCGTTTTCAAAAAAGGCCGTTTTAAAATTGAGGAGTTATTTAAATCTTATTGGCGCTTTGTTTTGCCATTTTGACAAGTGACTTAATTGCTACATAGATATTTTTCATGTTTCAAAAGATAGAAAAGCGTTTAAAGAAGGGATTACCAACCTTAGAAGATGGCACAGTAAGAAGAAGAATACCTTATTTCAGTCGACAAAGTATATGTGTCAGTTGGCAACTCTGTTCTCTCATGACAGTTTTACTTCAATGCAGAAGTAGGGATAATTTAATAGAAAGACAAATATCCTTTATGTATAAAAAGACATGCTTCTATTCAACATTCATTTACATTGTTAAATCTGTCTTGGGTAAGTTTATATTTAATATTTATTAAATATCCAGTGTCTTTTTATTATTTCATATTTGACTTTTTATACATATTTAACCTCCAACCCACGTGCTTTTTTTTAAACCATGTGCAATTATTATCTTTATTATAATTTAACTAATTTGTTTAATAGGAAAGTCTAAAGAAATATTAAAAAAGTTATGATTGAGTGCTATGACTGCTAACACAAGGTCGATTGTTTTAGTTATTTGGCCTGATTTATATTTTTCCTGTCCCCGTTGCTTGGAAGGGACTCCCCCTAAAACCACATGGTCGACCATAGGAACTATGCAGTAGGTGGACGCTGCTATGAAAACTTAACATATCCAGGAAATATAATTCCTACCACTATGTGGAGCTATCAACCGCACTAGCTGCATTCTACAATCCAGAAAAACTCATTTTCAGATTTACTTCTAGGATAGGACGTTCTTACAGCTGAGAGACTCAACTAGGCGAGACGCCTAGCTGAGTCTATTGGCCAAAACAATTGGCTTCCAAAGAAAGTTGTGAATTTTATTGTTCTACATTGGCTCCCGACTTTCGGAGTTAGGTATATTGTTACCTATTGGCACCCACTTGGTCACACATTAGCGCTCCAACGTAACTTATCTTACGTGTAGATTTGTTTTTAAGTTTTGGTTGGTGATAAATAATTAACAAATATTAATAAATACTATTCATTTTTCTTCAAATCTTGCTATTTTGATACTTTTTGATTAATTTTGATGTGTTAAATTTTAATTTTCACTACTTTTATAGTGGCTTAAATAGTCTGTTTTCTTTTTTAAATTAAACTGGTTTTTTCTTGGTAGTCATCCTTAATATCTTTCTTCACTTTTTGTAATTTTTTTATCAAGATGCTTCCAATAGTACCTAATTATCTTAAGACAGATAAATTGTCTTATGAAATTCTTATTGGAGATGCTTTTGTTTCTAATACAGTTGAGCAAAAGAGAAAAATCCTTAGTGGACTACTTTCACAACAAGCTGTTAATCGCAGTTTTTCTGAAATTTCTGTTCCTTTAACATTTCCTGTTGGTTATGAACAATATTTTGCCTCTTATAATTATCTTTTACTATTTGTAACTGCTATTCTTGTAATTAAGGATCACTCGAAGACTGGTGGGTTTTTCGGTCAAAAGGTGGAGAGAAAAAAGACAAAGAAGGTGCCTACTTCATTTATCTATTAAAGACGTTTCGCTTTCTAATCAGAAAGCATCATCAGTTCATCTAAAAAAAAAACAATATGAAAAATCAAACATCCATAGAAAAGTTATTATAAGTGTGTTACCTCAAAAAGACATGTAGCAGTCAATCTTATTAAATATGTAAAGAAATGGTGGTCACGATCGATAAGGGAGTAGAAATCAACCGAGGAGTAAGAATGGGAGATACCATATCTTCAAAACTATTTACAACCACAATTGAAGACATATTTAAATCACTGAATTTTGAAACGAAGAGACTCTCGATAAACGGAAAATATTTAAGCCATCTAATATACGCAGATGACGTAGTATTAATAGCCAACAGCTGGAAAGAACAGAAGACGATGATCGATGAGCTTCATACAACATCCTTAAAAATAGGACTGAAAATGAATTTGAGCAAAACTAAACCAATATCTAACAAAGATGATCAACCGTCGATGAACATTCAAGGAACAAAAGTAGAACATGTAGAATGTAGAAGAATACATATATCTGGGTCAAAATATTAAGGTAAACAAAGAAAACCAAACTACTGAAATAAATAGATGACTATGAATGAGATGGCCACAATTCGGAAAACTGCCATGCATACTAAAAAACAAAAAGATACCACAAAACCTTCAAACCAAAGTGTTTGACTTCTGTATTCTTCCCGTTCTCACTTACGGAGCTTAAACCTGGACATTCACAAAAATGAACATGGGCAAGATTCGAAAAACTCAGCGAGCCATGGAACGACAGATTCACTCTTAGATCTACAAAGAACAAAACAAAAGTAGGGGATGCCGCGGGGCAAGCAGCTTTAATTAATAAACATGTGCATGTTCAAATAAATCCTTATTTTTAAAACCATCTTTTTTAAACACGATTTCTGGAGTGTAAATCGAAACGTCAAATAAGAATTATTATAATAAATTGTAATTTTTATTACAATTCATTGTGGTTTAATTCCATATAAATGAAATATTTGAGTCATACATGTCACACAAAAACAGTTTTAGAATCGATTCTTAAATATATAATGTATTTTAAATTTAGTAATTAGCAATAACCAAATAAACCATTTAAAGAGGAAAAAAAAAAGAAAAAGACAGTCAAGATTTGATTTCACGTACAAAGTGTCTATGTATCTGTTTATACGTATTTCGCCCTAATAGGGCTCATCAGAACAGATATTCATAGGCTTTCTCAACGTGAAAAATAAATATTTTCTGTCTTTAAGAAGCAACACTAAAATGGCTTCGATATGGACGCAATAGCGACATCTGATGATAAATCCGTAAAATAGTTTCGAAACACAATTCAGATTTCTGCCAGATATTGCGTCCATATCGAAGCCATTTTAGTGTTGCTTCTTAAAGACAGAAAAGATTTATTTTTCACGTTGAGAAAGCCTATGAATAGCTGTTCTGATGAGCCCTATTAGGGCGAAATACGTATAAACAGATACATAGACACTTTGTACGTGAAATCAAATCTTGACTGTCTTTTTCTTTTTATTCGGATCTACTCTGTATGAGTACAAGAAACCAATTCGCTAAGGATTTCTGCTTAGTTGAGGAGACATGTCGTGGAATGCAAATTTTAGATTCCCCATGTCTCTATTAACATCTTTATCAACGCCTTGCAATTTTAGAAGGCTCGGATTAAGGCAGAAATCTGAATTCTGTTTCGAAACTATTTTACGGATTCATTTAAAGAGGGTTTAAATGGTTTATTTAAACACAACAAACCACAACCAGACAGAATTTGCAAATTTTTTTAAATATGTCAAAAGTGTAAGTAGTATAGCTTTTGTTAATAATTAGAGTACTAGTACAAATACAATGTGATAAATCTTAAGCCGACAAAAATTCACACCTAGTTATTATCTGAATTTTTCCCAATAACTTGTTTTTTATTAGCTGATGAATAAACATTAACATGCATAAGTAGACAATATGATCATTATTTAATCGCATCTTTCAAAATAAAAGTTACTGCTTTATTTTATGGAAATAAAACACAATTTTAAATAAAATTTTTAAATCTCAAGCTCAATGGCAAGAAGACCGAAGAAAGCAACAAAAGTACGCGTATCACATGCCTAAAATAATTTAGGAACAAAACCGGTTAGTCAAAATTCTAAAGAAAATGGCCAAATAGACAACTTCAGTGTCACAATAATGAGTAAAGTCAATATAACACATAACTATATAGTCCAGTCGTCAGGGATTTGACTTTTAAAAATCATACGAACAAGCTGAATTTTGCTGAGAATATCCATAAATTTTACCTCTCCTACCCTCGAACATCCCCCTAAGACTACCCCTCGTAGGGGGAAAACGGAAAATATCGATTTACCAAAAATCTGTACGCCGTAGAAAAAAACGTTTCAAACAAGAAATGTAGCTGGGATATTTTTGAACAAAAATATTGATTTGCATGATTCACATAAAAAAAGATCCAAATTCTATCAATATTAAGGCTAACATCAAAAATCTTTCCAATATGTATCATAATTTAATAAATTGAGTTGTTTGTTAAATGCACTAGATACGACCCTGAACCACTCCTATTTTAAGATACCTGCCAGATGTCATCTGTCAATGTCAGATACCAATTTTTAATTCATGTTAAACTTTTTAAAAAAGTGTAAACATGAAATTTAATTGTAAAATATGATGTTTGTAAAATAAAATAAAGTGCTCATTAAAACGGTCGGATATTTCGCAAAATTTACATTGGACAAAAAAACTAGAAAACAAATTGGGGTTGGACTGGAGACAAGTTTGAAATCTTGAATAGGAACCCCATTTATATTGCAGATTTGTATTGCTTCTGCAAAAATAAGTAACTTGTATTTAAGACATTTTTTCGAATTGTTGATAGATGGCGCTATCATTGGAAAAATCTATTTATTACGATACCTTAGAAAACTTATAGCAACGGCCTAATATATCAAGAAATACACTGCCAAATGAATACCCAAAAACAATTTTTTCAAAAATTATCGAATGCCATCAAACACGACCCTAACAATAACCCCTGAGTGTGGAACGGGTGCAGCTTTAACATCTTAAATTAAAAACGGAATTGTTTATTACAAATTCCGATTTTGCATGGAATAGTAAATACGTGTTATCTGACTTTTCATTTCGCGACAGATGGCGCTGTAATTGCAGAACAACAAGTACAGATCAGAAGTCTGCAAACTAATTTTTATGTAAGTGAATATAGTTTTTTACGAATTTTATGAGGAGTCCGAACACAGAGGTTGAGTATAAAAGGTCTTTTTTGGTGTTATTCGATAGATTTTTTAAAAATATTTAAACGTGTTTTTTAGTTTTTTTATCCAAAGTAAATTGTGCAAAATCTTCGACCGACCCGCTTTGTTTCTCACATCCTAGAATTAAATAATGTGCCATTTAAAATTAACAGGAAAACCAAAAAATAACTCAAACATATTATGCATAAAAAAAGTTGAATCAGCTTATTGCTTTCTAATAAACAATGTTTTTATTTTTTTGCGTTTTATAAATATACAACGATGACGGTTTTTCGACGCGCGAATAATTGTCCATGCGCGAAACATACTTTCAACGGTTGGCTTTGTAATTTGTTTATTTTCATTTCAAAAGCGGAACGCACGGAAAATTGTACACGTTTAAATTTAAATGGTACGTTAGTTGGAATCATCGATATGCTCTTGATAAATACATTATTTCCTTTGTATTTTTCTTTGATGATCGTTGCCTAAATAGCATTATACTTTAGCCTTTTCACAGTCAGTCACAATTCATTGTATAGTCGAGGTTGATTAATGGTACGCAGAATAATGACAACTGATCTTATTTTTATTTGTAAACTGTTAGGTAGGAGTGCAATCAATTCCAATGAATTTAATAACTCTGTAGTATAGTTGACTTCTTCATTCTGATTTATAACTATTTCAACTGATTTGAATGACAACAACTTTCCTGGAAGAAAATCTGTATTTTTTGTCACTAATATTGCTTGTCTTATTACAGTTTTTGAACAGGTGAGGTATTTTTAGAAAAACACGCTGATTAACCTCGACCACGCAAATGAATAATAAATTTACTTGAGATTTACACTGAGAAGGTAAAATGATAATTGTAAACGTCACTACTACTACGCTTAATGCATAAACAATAATAATTGTCAAAAACTGTGCAGATTTGTCGGAGTAATGAAGCTTATTGGGTGAGAGAGACACGAGAACGGATTCGTTCTTATATCTACTTCGTGCTGTTTACTGAGTGAGACGAGATACTGGTGAACGCCTGGCAGGGATAACTGGTCTAGTGATAATTGACCAGTCATCGACCAGGGTTAAAATGAATAAGTTACTAATATGTCTATTAAAACCTAGGGGATAGTCATAAGTTGGATTAAAATTTAGAGTTGTATTGTTTAATATTAATGAATAAAAAGATGGCATTCGATAAGGATGATCGCAACAGCGAGAGTGAAAAAAACAGGTTTACTTTTTCCAAAACTAAGAAAATAGGCACAATAATATGTGTAAAGTGTGGAGAAGCGTTCCATAAATCATGCATGGCACGGGATTGGGCCGGAAAACTTAAATAGTAGGGATGGCATGGAAAATACGATCATTCATCTGCTAAATGAACTTATTTGTGAGGAAGTAAAAATCAAATCCTAGATAAAAATAATAAGCTGCTATGGGAAAAAATAAAAAACATAGAAAAAAAGTTACCAAAAAATTCCATGCAGGTAAAAAATGCTGCAAAAACTAAGAATAACAATAACAATTCATCCATTTTAAAAGAACAAAATGATGTGAAAGAGACTACAAGGTCAGTTAACGCAGACACAGAACAGCCACTTTGTTCTGTTGATTTGTCTGAGGAGCCACCTTAACCAAGAATATCAAGCAGTTCAGTTGCACCCGTAACGCCTGTTAAAGATATCAACGGTCAGCTGATTGAAGATGAAAATGATAAATGGGAAACTCAAAAAAAAAGTGATTTTTACAAAACAACTCATCCAACACTTATTGAACGACCAGATCCACTCTAGGGAACCAATGATAATGCTGGATGTTTCCTGCGCGTGGCCACAAAACATATGGCGATTTTCTTGTCAGGTTTCGATATAAAAACAGAAGCTCAGGAAATACTTAACTATCTAAAAGAAAGAAAACTGGATGAAAACGTTATCTGCGAAAACATGAAAACAAGAACAGATAAGTACAAAAGCTCTTTTAAAATTACTGTTTCAGAACTAAAAATACCTTATTTATTGCAGAAAGAATTATGGTCGAACGGTGTAATTTTTAACCATTTTCAGAATGTACAGAGGCACCCTCGTGTCAAAAGACAGTCTCCGGCACACACCAAAAGAAATTATCAGTAATCCACTTAAATACGCAATCAATTAAAACAAGTATTGATGCCATTAATTTTATTCTGGATCATAAATGCTTTGTTCTTTGTTTATCTGAAAAATTATTATCATTATCTTTAAACAATCGGAATCCTGTCGATGTAGTCTACTTAGCTACTCCAAAGCTTTTGACCGTGTTCCAAAACGTCGATTACTAGCTAAATTGAATCACTATGGTATCCGCGGAAAGTTGAACATTTGGATTGAAAATTTTCTATCCGACAGATACTTCAGGGTTCGTGTTGGGGAAGACCATTCACTAGATAAGCCACTCAAAAATGGAGGCTCACAAGGATCAGTACTTGGACCGCTACTATTTTGTGTCTACACTAGTGATCTTCCGCTCATCGTATCCAGTACGGTTTCCATTTACGCTAATGACACGAAATTATATGTGAATCCAACTATTAACCAACATTTTCTTCAACAAGATCTTGACGCAATATTCAAATGGTCCTCAGAATGGTTACTTCCACTTAACATTGAAAAATGCGTTGTTTTACATATCGGCAAAAATAACCCATCACTATGGTACTTTATTAATGGACATCCCTTAAACTCGGTAACCTTCCACAATGATCTCGGAGTGATAATTAATAGTGACTTAAATTGGTCTGATCATATAGTGTCCGTGTGTAAACGTGCAAACTCGAAACTGCTTTTGATCCGTAAATGTTTTACACGTATATCTCTAACTTCTGCTAGTAAACTTTACTCAATATACGTTAGACCTATTCTTGAGTTTGCCGGACCAGTGTGGAATCCAGATATCATTCGCGATAAGATCCTACTTGAAAATGTTCAGCGTAAAGCCACAAGACTGGCTTACGGTCGTGTAAGACCTAACTATGAAGATAGATTATCCATGGCTCATCTTACGACATTCGAGCAGCGACGTCCTCGAGGTGATCTAATTATGTCCTTCCGTATTTTGAAACATAATTTTGGGAACCTAAGCACCATATTCACTTTGAATCAAGACGAAAGATTAAGAGGCCATCGATACAAATTAAAGAGGGAACAAACTACTGCAAGATTCAGGGTGAAATTCTTGCCAAATAGAATCTTTAATATCTGGAACAATTTGGATCAAGACACCATATCGGCAACTAGTGTTAACATCTTTAAAAATAAACTTGATAGCGGTTTATTTTATTTATAGGATTGTGCTTTTTTTTCTCGGAGAGCATTATTTATTGTCATACAATTCAACTTTTGTATGATATACTTAATTGTTTATGTTTACTTAACTTTATAATTCGTATTAGTTTTATAAGGATGTTTTTTAAAAACAACTGCGGGACTACAATGTGCGGAATTTTAAACTGATCTCTTCATATTGTAGAAGCAGTTCACAAAAGCATGGTGGCAGTGCGGTATATATCAAAGACACGTTTATTGCAAAAGCCCGGGAAGATATTTCTAGTTTGAAGATTGTAATCCTATCCATCTACCGAACAGAAGACCCACTAGTTTTATTAAATAAAATACACCAAATTCTTTGTGATTTAGTAGACAAGGACTCCATCATTTTTCTGGCTGGTGATTTTAATTTACATAATGCTGCGAGGTGATATTTTTTTTTGATATTAATCCTTCTATCAAAGACTATACACGCATACAAGATAACAAAAAATCCTGTATGGATAATATTTTTAAAAATCTTATATATCACATATATCTGATCCTACTGCTCAAAAGGTAAAATTTGAATTAAATGAATTTGAGTCAAATATAACAAAAAACGAATATTTAGCAAGGAGAATTAATAAACGTTTTTTTTAAATTCATGTTAGGTAATGTAGACTGGGTATCTGTTTTTAAGACATTAGAGGTAGATAATCAGTGGGATGCTTTTATGAATATAGTTCAGAAAATTTTTATAAAATGCTTTCCACTCAAAGAGATAAATACAGCAAATAAGAAGAATCACAAAAATACTTCAAAAATGATGATATAAAACATTGTAAATCCAGGCTTGATGTTTTGTTTACACTGTCTACCAATAAAGTTGATTATAAAGATATTTACAGGTCAGAAAAACGCAAATACAATTCTTTACTCAGTCAATCTCGAAAAAATTGTTATAAAGAACGAATTAAAAATAGCGAAAATGAAACTAAAATGGCTTAGGAATTGATAAAAGAGATTGATTTTTGGAATTACCCTTAATTCCAAAAATCAAGGTAATTTCTGTTTGGAGGGTGACCCTCAGGTACTTTCTAACGAAATATTGGACAAAATAATCATTGCATGTTCTTATCTCCCGTTCCAGAGAAAGAAATGTCACATATTAAATAACTTAAAAAAACAAGCATAGCTCTGGTTATGATAAAATATCAACCAACTTACTTAAATATGTTTCATCAGAGATTTCTCTTCCTCTTTCTTTTATAGTTAATGCTTCTTTCATGCAAGGTAAATTTATTCAAGGTTTAAAACCGGTTTAAAAAATTGTCAAGCCACTACATAAAAAATGTAATGTTACTAAGATGGAGAACTATAGACCAATAAGCCTTCTTCCAACATTCTCAAAACTATTCGAAAAAGCAATATATTTTTGACTACAAAATGTTTTTACTACAAACAACTTATTTAGTAATTCACAGCATGGTTTTCTCGCAGGAATATCTGTTGAGGTAGCCACCTATGATTTTATATCAAAAATTTAAGAAAACTAGAGGCAAAGACGAAAACACTAGGTGCTTTTTTGGACCTATCTAAGGCTTTCGATAGCATAGATCATCTTAGATGTATACAACGTTACATCTTTATAGAATACAGGGACCGGCATTAAAATGGATAAAATTATTTCTCACAGATAGGCCGCAAAAGGTATGCCTGGAGAAAAGGAGATGCAAGGTTTACTCTGAACCGATAAATTTAAAACTAGGCATACTACAGGTAAGTATCTGGGAGCCTTTTCTTTTTTTGGTGTACATAAACGACCTTCCAAATGCGGTGGTTAGTAGTTTTACAAACCTTGTAAATTTCGCTGATGACTCAAATGTGCTTTACTGGGAAAATCCTTAAAAATACTCCTTAAAGTGGCAGAGCAAATTCTAAGCAAGGCTGAACAGTAGTTCAGTGGAAATCGGTTGTTTACGGTTGTAATACTGACACGACAGTTTTTGTTTACTTTAGATCTCAATTGGCGGGAACAAATACAAAGTACAACAAAAAAACTGAATAGAGTCTGCTTTTCATTAAGTGTGTTAAAGTGCTATCTAGACCAGCGGATTTTACTCTCAGTATATTATGCAAACTTTTATTCTGTTATGCAATATGGAGTAATCTTCTGATTTTAGGATTAAACGCGGGAGAATCCTCTAGAGGCCGATTCAAATCACTCAATATACTCACTTTCTCAGCCATCTATATATTTGAATGTATTATGTTACTTTTTAAAAATTTTACTTTATTTTATCACCTGCTTCCTAATCATGAATATAATACAAGAAGCCTTAATTTAAATTTACCACTTCACAGATTGTCTATAACGGAGAGAAGTCTTTTGTATGCGTGTGTTAAATTTAATAATAGTCTATCATCTGACATTCAATAGGAAACACACTATAGAGCTTTTAAAAGAAAGGTTTTTCAACACCTAGTTGACATTGAGCCCTATACTGTGGCGGAGTGCCTGGCCTATCCTTCTCCCTGATCAGCATATTTAATTTGTAATGTTAATATATTTTAATCTATGATGTCAATATATATATATATGTATATATATATATATATATATATATATATATATATATATATATATACAGGGTGTCCCAGACTAATTTACCCACGCTATATCTCTTAAACGAATAGAGATTTTCGAATGAGACAAAAAGTGGTCTATTCTACTTGTAATACACTTAAATATGGCGTAAAAAAATCATCCCCTAAATATTAATCCCTTAGTTACAACCCCTAACTTTAATTTTTTTAATGGCACCCTGTATATTTTTTTATAGTTTTGGGTGTGGTCTTCTATCGTTTATTCAACAGATTTATTAAAAATAAAATCGGTTTGTAAATAATCAAGAAATCAATTTTTTTAAATTTTGTTAATTAAGTGTCCCAGACTAATTTATCCAGGCTATATTTATTAACAAAATAGAGAATTTTTAAAGGGACAAAAACTGGTCTATTCCTTTTGTAATACACTTTAATATGGCGAAAAAAACATCATCCCCTAAATATTCATCTCTTAGTTACAATCCCTAACTTAAATTTTTTAACGGCACCCTGTACATTTTTTATAGTTTTGGATGTGGTCTTCTATCGTCTATTCAATCGATTTTTTTAAAAATAAAATGGGTTTGTTAAGTATCGAGAAAATATCAGTTTATTTTTTATTTTTGTTAAAATAATCAAGATGGCCTTAAAAAATAGAATAGAAAAGAAATATTATGCTTTATTATCATTGAAAATTTTACTATTTTAACTACGTAGTATAACTTCTTACGTGCGTACGAAGTATACAGTCTTTTTATTTAAACGTTATTTTTAATTTTTCAAAATTTAACTAACTAATATTATTTACATTAAATGTTCGAATTGTAACCCACCTGCTGCAACACACATTTCGAATTGTTCCAGAAGATTTCTGGTACATGTGACTCGAATCATTTCTGGAGTAATTTGGCGACATGCTTGTCTTATTTTTTCTTTTAATTCCTCTAAATTTTGCGGTTTTGACTGACAAACAATATCTTTTATCGCTCCCCAAAAGAAAGAGTCAAGAGGTGACAAATCACATGAATGTGCGGCCCACATAATTTCTGGAGAGTTGTTTGCTATCCAGTGGTTATCAAAACGGTTTTGTAGGTGGTCGCTAACGATTCTCGCATTATGTGGAAGAGCTCCGTCTTGTTGCCACCACATTTCTTGACGCTCATGAAGAGGAATATCTTCTAGCAAATCGGGTAGAATGTTTTCTAAAAAGTCTAAATATCGAACACCCGTTAGAGTGCCGTTAAAAAAGTAAGGACCTATAACACGGCCATTAAATAAACCGCACCACATATTTATACCCCAAATATTCTGAAATCTTGTTTCTATCATCCAATGTGGGTTTACGGGAGACCAATAATTGGAATTGTGATGGTTGACAACACCATTATTGTGAAATCTAGCTTCATCACTTCACAATATTTTTGATAAAAAAAGTGGATCATCACTGATTTTTAACATCATTTTTGCAATAAACTCAGGACGTCTTTGGTCATCACCAGGCTGTAATCCTTGAACTAGGTGCACTTTAAAAGGATAGTACTTAAAATAATTGAGAATTCTATGCACAGAACTTTTTGGAATGCCACATTCACTGGCGAGGGTTCTAACAGACACCTTGGGATTAAAATTAACATATGCTAGTACATTAATAAGGTTTTGGTTACATCTTACTGTGCGTTCAATTGTACTTCTTTTATTATTAGGAAAATGTCCCTGTCTAAGTGAGCGTTTTAAATTCTTAAAGGTTTTTTCGCTTGGAATGTTTCGATTTGGAAACCTTTCTTGATATAATTGTCGGGAAATTCTCCTATTTTTTAGGCATTCTCCATAAATCAAAATGATATCAACGTACTCGTCAGGCGAAAATAAATAAGGCATATTGAAATGTTATAGATACACAATTACAACAAATATAATTATTACCGGTCTAATACCAAACGTCAAAAATAATAATTGTTGATTTGACAGATCAAATCATGGCAACCTAAATTAAGGGTAATATCCAAGACGTATTATAACCGCAAAAGTTTTTCAAATATTGTATTTTGTTAATTTTTGCACACTTAATTTTGCACACTGGAAGATAACGTATGCTCCTACAAAGACCAAATTTTGAAAAATTAAAAATAATGTTTAAGTAAAAAGACTGTGTACTTCGTACGCACGTAAGAAGTTATACTACGTACTTAAAATAGTAAAATTTTCAATGATAATTAAAGCATAATATTTCTTTTCTATTCTTTTTTTTAAGGCTATCTTGATTAATTTAACAAAAATAAAAAATAAACTGATATTTTCTTGATACTTTACAAACCCATTTTATTTTTAAAAAATCGATTGAATAGACGATAGAAGACCACAACCCAAAACTATAAAAAATGTACAGGGTGCCATTAAAAAATTTAAGTTAGGGGTTGTAACTAAGAGATGAATATTTAGGGGATGATATTGTCTTCGCCATATTAAAGTGTATTACAAATGGAATGGACCAGTTTTTGTCCCTTTAAAAAATCTCTATTTTGTTAATAAATATAGCCTGGATAAATTAGTCTGAGACACTTAATTAACAAAATTAAAAAAAAAATTGATTTCTTGATTATTTACAATTAGATTTTATTTTTAATAAATCTGTTGAATAGACGATAGAAGACCACATCCAAAACTATAAAAAAATATACAGGGTACTATTAAAAAAATTAAAGTTAGGGGTTGTAACTAAGGGATGAATATTTAGGGGATGATTTTTTATACGCCATATTAAAGTGTATTACAAGTAGAATAGATCACTTTTTGTCCCATTCGAAAATCTCTATTCGTTTAAGAGATATAGCGTGGGTAATTTAGCCTGGGACACCCTGTATACATATATATATATATATATATATATATATATATATATATATATATATATATATATATATATATATAGATATATATATATATATATATATATATATATATATATATATATATATATATATATATATTTATTCTGTGATTAATAATGTGACGTTATTTGCTCAATTATGTTTAAAAATTTATACAAATAAAAATTTGCTCTACTCTAGTCTACTCTACTCAGAACAGGTAACAAACAAGAAAATTAAAACAAGAATATTGGAATAATATCTCGGACATATTACACGTGGAGAGAAATACACCTTGCTCCAACTGATTATGCAGTGAAAGATCCAAGAAAAGAGAAGCATAGGGAGGCGTAGAATGTCATGGCTGCGCAACCTGAAAGAGTAGTACGGATGTACATTAAACGAACTTTTCAGAGCAGCCGTCTTAAAACTCCGAATAGCTATGATGATTGCCGACCTCTACCGCGGAGATGGCACTTGAAGAAGAAGACTCTACTCTAATACAACATCATAAAAATAAAAACAAAAAATTTTGTCCATAAAATAAAAAAAAATGTTTGAAGTGAATTACACTGGCCACTTACGGGTATAAAATATGTTACGACAGATTCGCGATCAGTAGGAAGACCACGAAAACGATGGAACGACAACTCACTGGAAGCACATTGAAAAACAGGCAGTCATGTTTACATAAAAATAAGCAGAAGAAGATTTCTTTTTGCTCCAAGTAACGCGTGACGATTCTTGTAGTACGGTTAAATTATCCTACATATGTAAATGAACTGAAATGAAAAACTCCTTTAGGAAAGACATCCTCTATATACCGATAAGCATTCAGGAAACAATTATTCAGTTTATGCGAAGTTAAGCTCTTTGTTTTGTAATTCTTGATATACCCAAAATTATGAATATACAGTGGGAAGCAAAAGTAATAGCAAAATTAGGCGAAAATGATAAGCAAAAGGCTTATTTTTAACAAATAAACATTGCTGTTTATTTATATTAAATGTTCAAACTGCCACCCACCTGCCTCTTAGAAGTAATTGCTACCAGCAGTAATCTTCTTGAATTTTGTCAATCACTTTTAAAGATATTACGCATTTCCAATATAATTTTGTTATGTAAATTTTGTGGTCGATCAGCGATCCAGATCATCCAAAACTAAAAATTTATTGAACAAGGGGATTTAAATTAGTGCAATTATGTCTATTGTTAAAATACTTGAAGAAGTTTCTTAATAAATGTTTAGTACTGTTTTTCTTTTTACTAGTACAATAACACAAAAATAAATTCCCGTATTAGCCACGTAAATAATGAGAAATAAAAAGAACGATAGCAAAAAGCCTAGTTTTTCAAACTCGAGTTGGCCAGGACATTCATGACGATGATTCAGATCGCGGAATGTAGTTTCGCGAAATAATGCAAAGTTAATGTAATCAAAATCCACGCTATATTCGCCAACTTCTTTTTCCCGATGAAGCAACCTTTTTTCCATGGAGTTACTTAAAATCCAAAGTTGACATTGATGGACCAAAAAATGTACAAGGTTAAAAAAATATAATTACATTGGAAATTTGTAATGTAAATCCAAAAGTAATCCATAATGTTCAGGAATATTGTATTTCTCGGTTAAGTTACTGATAAGAGGTAAGTAGGAGGCAATTTAAACATTTAATTTATGCCAAAAATCAATTTTAATTAGTCAAATAAATATTTTTTTGTTTTCTGTCAGCAGTAAATGTATTTTGTAATAAATAAATTATATACAATAATCTTTCAAATGAGCTAGTACATGTTAACTAATAATCAGCTATAAACCGTCAAATTTAAATCATATGAAATGTGGTCTTTATAAGCTCTTTTAGACCAGAGAACTAAGAATTTTCCTGTGAGATTCGTTGATACAGCTTTCTAACAACTGCTTTAGATAAATTTAGTGATAGAAATAGGTAATAAATAAAGTATGCAATATATTGAATGTCATTTTTTACTTATAAAGAACATAAAAACAATCTAAGATCACTACTTGATTTTAAAAACTGTAAAAGGTAAAAGTAAAAACAAAAAGGTGTAGACCAGTATGGAAAAGTGACACAATGTTACTAAAAAGACGTATAAAATACTTCAAAATGAGGGTTGTCAAAGTTATTTTTGTTAGTTTGTAGCTAAATTATTGCAAAAATAACTTCAAAAGTTGATTTTTTTAAAATGACTAATAACTTTTCTAAAAATGCACTAAAAGCTTGGCATGGCTTAAATCATGTGCACCGACTAAGTATTTAACCACATTGCTTTTTCAACCTAAGGGCCATACCTCACTGGGACTCCATGGAGACGTAGCCAGCGACGTCGCCACGGCTACTCCTGGCCACCATAGGTCGCCAAAACACGTCGCCAACAACGCCGCCAGCGATCACCACAGTCGCTCTCGTTATATAGACAGAAATGGACGTGGAAGAAATCGCACTGTTATATTATTTTTATGTACGTCGTAAAAATATTAAGCAGAAGAAGAAGGAAAACATATGGGTACATCCTTTTATATCAAATCGAAGCCAAAGTGGTATTTTTGTCAAATTATATGAGGATTTAATAAAATATCCCGAAAAATTTTTCAATTACGTGAGAATGTCAGTGGCATCATTTAATGAATTATTGAGCTTATGTCGGGATGATCTGACTAAACAAGATACTGTGTTAAGAAAATCCGTGAGTCCAGAAGAAAAACTCTTTGTAACATTAAGGTAAGTAAACATTTATTTCTAGTATGGTTATATTTAAACTATTACACATTAAATAAAATTAAGTAGAAAATTTAAATTATTTATAAGTCATATATATCAAGAATTGATGATTATTCGGAAAAATTGGATACGGATGCGGGTGACTGGTAGGAAAAATGTGGCATTTCAGATCCTCCAGGACGAGAAGAATATCCAAAGTGATGAGTAGAATTATGCACTTGTTGTGATTGGGACCACGAACTTTGCTGATATGGGTGTCCATAGTCCCCTGGTGCCCATAACTGCCCGCAGACTCAATATTACGGGTGGCATTGTTAAGCAAGGTCATCATTTGAATGCTCGTAACCATTTTTTTTTCTTGAGGTACTTTTTTTAGGGTACCTAACAAAGATAGCAAAAATAGTCTATCTTCGTCCTCACTATTGGCCTCATGTTTTTCTCTCATTTCAATACTTCTGTTAAGTGTTTCAAGGAATTTATCCTTCTCAGGTTCTGTAGTGGTATCTTTTGTTTTTTTCCTTTTGGGATATCGTACCACCTCCCTGTCTGTTTCAATATTCTCCACAGATTCGTCACCAGCAACGTGCTCTGGTTCCTTAACTGCTACCACAGGTTTTAAAAATTGCAGCTGCTGGAAGAATACATATTGACTTTTTCGTGATCCACCACCGGATCCAGACTTTAAATTTTTTTGTCGACTAACTTCCCTTGTATAACACCCTCGTATACTTTTCCACTTTTTCTGTAAAGCAACACCTGAAACAAATGAAAATTTATATATAATAAATATAGATGATAATATATTTATAATATACATAATAGATAAAAATAAATTGACGAGATAATTTAATTATTTTTTTGTTCTAGGTATCTTGCATCAGGATGTACGTTCAAAGAACTCTATTACAACTACAGACTTGGTTATACAACGATTTGTACTATAATTAGAGAAGTGTGCGACATAATATGCCAACATCAAGAAAAATTTATAATTATGCCAAACACAGAAAACGATTGGGAAACAATTGCAAATGGATTTGAAAAAAACTCGAATTTTCCACATTGGATCGGTGCTATCGACGGAAAACATATCAGACTAATTCAACCGATAAATTCCGGATCGCTGTACTATAACTATAAACATTACTTTTCCATTGATTTACTTGCAATATGTGATGCTAATTATAATTTCACATATGTAGATATCGGAGCGTATGGAAAAAGCAGTGATTAGGGAATTTTCAAAGAAACTTCTTTTTACCAGAACCTTGTTAGCAATTCTCTAAATATTCCTGAAGCCAAACCACTAGGAAATGGTGACTACATTCCATATACGGTAGTAGGAGATGAAGCCTTTGGTTTACACGAAAATCTTATGAGAAGAAAGAAAGAAAGAAACGTATAATAGGTATATAGGACTCAGAAACGAATAACTACCTATTAACTTTTTTGAATCTTTCTAATATCTTGTTAGGAAAATATTTAATAACTTAAGAATCCGTCCTCTAATTATATTATATTTTTATTATTACAGATTATACCTAATATAATAATGCATGATAAATCTGTAATAATATGAAATATATAATTAGAGCACGGATTCTTAGGTTAGGAAATTTTTTTCTTGGGTTATTACATTATAATTAACATATAAATAATTAACATATATTTTATGTTATAAACTGGTAATAAATTATTGTACTTACATAGTTGTTTTTTCTCTTGGTTACTCATTTCTTCTTTATCTTGAAAAATATTAACAAATTCCTCCCAACATTTAATTTTTAAGTTGCGATCTGAGTAATCATTTGACGCACTGTTCCACAAACATGGTCGATTTTCGATTTCTACAATAAATCTTTCTGTATCAAAACTCATTTTGCTTCCTAGTTTTCAAAGTAGCGACTGGTTGGCGACTGAATGAGTGACGGTACGTATACTCTCGTTTATATTGCTGGTATCGTCGCCAAGTGGCCAGGGTATCCAGTCGCCACAAGTGGAACTGTAGACACTGGCGACGCCTCCAATTCGGGCCCGTCGGGAAGTGGTCGCCAAGTGAGGTACCTGCCATTCGTTTTAAAAGAATTAATTGGAAACGTCGCTGGCTACGCCGCCATGGCGTCCCGGTGAGGTATGGCCCTTAGTCAAAATTTTACCTTTGCTTTAAATTAAGTAGAAATACTTATACCATGTAACAAAACACTGATGATGGGCTTTTTAGTCGGAAAACGTTCTGTGATGTAACCCGGAAGAGATTTTAAATTATGTACCCTTTATAAAGTATTTTAAATGAACTTTTGTGATTGCTGGTATACAGCCAACTACAGGAATTGTAATTTCCTTGTGGATTTTAACTGAAACTCTTTGATATTTTTATAGCTGAATCTTCTTCTTCGCGTGCCATATCAGAATTATCCGACGTTGACGATCACCATTGCAAAGGCTTCTCGGTCTTCTGCAATATGGAATAATTGTCCCTCATTTGATGTCCGAGTCCATTCACGAATGTTTCTTAACCAAAAAACCCGTTTCCTACACCTCTACTGCCCTTTATTTTGCGTATAAGGATCAGTTGTAATCATTTTTATATCACTTTCCCTTACTATATGTCCCAGATAAGACATTTTTCGATGTTTAACGGTCTTAAGCAGTTCTCTATATTTTTTGACGCTCCTTAGTACTTTTTCATTAGTTTTCCTTGCTGTCCAAGGTAACTTTAGCATTCGTCTATGAACTCACATTTACAATGCTTCAATTTTGTTCATAATCGATACTTTTAGCGTTCACACTTCTGCATTATACAAAAGTACGGACCAAACATAACACGTAACCATTCTTTGTCTTAGTTCTAAACTGAGATGATTATTGCAAAGAAATGACTTCATTTTCATATTGCAAGTAGTTTTAGTAATTGCGATTCTACGTTTTATTTCTATGTCTGGATGTAGTTGGTCCGTTATCACAGTTCCCAAATATGTGATTTTGTGAACTTTCTCAACTTGGACTCCGTTTAATTGAAGCATTGCATAAGGATGTGGGTCACGACAAAACACTAAAAATTTGGTTTTGTTTGAGTTAATTTTTATGCCTATTTCCTTTCCTACCTCGTGAATACGATCAAGCAGAATTTGGAGACCTTCAATATTATCTGACAGAATTACTGTATCGTCTGCATATCTAATCACATTAAGTAGTTCCCGGTTGACTTTTATTCCATATGGTTGTCTCTTAAGTGCCTTTTTAAATAACTGGTCCGAGTAAACATTGAACAATGTTGGCGATAAAATGAAACCTTTTCTGACTCCCCGTTGTATGGAGATTTCATCGATGTAGATCCTCCATCGATGAAATCTCCAATTTTTACGATACCAGTTTGATTCCAGTACAAATTTTTAATGACACGAATATCCTTGTCAAAAATTTCGATATTTTTCAGTATGTGCATTAATTTTACATGCTGCACTTTATCGAATGCCTTTTCGAAGTCCACGAAACATGCAAGTACATCCATTCTTTGGTCACGGCATTTTTGTTATAGGACGTAAAGCGAAAAAAGTGCCTCCCTGGTTCCCATAGCATTTCTAAAACCAAATTGGGTATCTTCGAGATCTTCTTCGCATTTGTGTCTAATTCTGTTGTGAAGTATTCTAAGAAAAATTTTAAGAGTGTGACTCATTAGGCTAATTAATCGATATTCTGAGCATTTTCTCGTATTGTGTTTTTTAGGTATTGCGACAAAGATGGATTTGAGCCAATCTGTGGGAATCAATCCGGTGTTATATATTGAATAGAAAGTCTTACTACAACTTTTATGTTATCATCCTCTATTAGTTGCATCATCTGGACCACAAGCTTTTCTAATTTTAGCATTATTTATAGCGTGTTCCATTTCATAATGCGAGGTACCGTCAGTACAGTTTTGGTAGAATTCGGCAATATTATTCCTGTCTTCTTCAAACAACTCTGATATATACAGCTGCCATTTTTTTCTTATTTCATGGTCATCTACAATAATTTTGTTATTACTGTCAACGAGTAGAGAGGGAACTCGTTTTTTATATATGTTACTTATTTCTTTTAGTTTTTTGTGCACATTAAATAAGTCGTGTTTAGATATTACATCCTCCATTTCGTCGCATCTTTCTCTCATCCATTTTTTTTGGCTAATGTGATGTGTTTATAGCTGAATACGTGTAGTATTGTGTCTCATGCAAAATTAACCTTTTTTGTGCATTTTTAGAAAAGTTATGAGAGGACAAATGTACACATTCCTACAAAATATAATGCAACGAAAAATCCAAGGATGCAGAAATCCAAGCCGTAGAAGAATATTTTGGATGAGAAATTTAAGAGAGTGGTTTGGCTGTACCACTAACGAACTATTTAAAACAGCAGTAAATAAAACTAGAATCGCTCTAATGATATCCAATCTCCGATAGGAGAGGCACTCAATGAACAAGAAGAAAAGTTAATAATAATTTTAAAAAAAATCGACTTTTGTAGCTATTTTTGTAAAAACTAAATAACAAATTAACAACAATAAGTTTACAATCCCCCATTTTAAAAGAATTTCTATGCTTTTTTATTAAAATTATGTCACTTTTTCATCGAATTTTTGTCGGTCTTCATATTTAATGTTTAAAATTAAATAACAATCCTACATTGTTTATAGATTGTTTATAATTAAAAAATGACGTATAATCTTTTGCATATTTTGTTTATTACATTTGATTGCATTGTTATCACCACCTTTATCAAAAGCAGTTATTAGATACCTGTATCAAATAATGTCACGAACAAGATTTTTTATTTACTAATTTCTCTGGTGTAATATACATAAACAAAAAACAAACAGCATAAAACTTATAAGGAATTTTTTGTTTTCGGCAATTTATAGGGTAGCCAGTGTTTGCCAGTGGTCAGTGTACAGTACAATATTTCTTTTCAAAGAAAAATTTAATAATAATATAATAAAAGCAATATAAACGTATACAATGTAGACTTAATTGACTTCAGCCAAGTTGCAAGTTGTACAAGCAAGTACAATATTTGCTAGTCGAGACTTTTTTTCTTACTTACTTTTCTACTCCATTATATAAAAGTTTTAATTTGTTTTTAAAATTACAGTAGCAACTTCAAATGACTTCAATTTATTTTAACAAAAAGTTAAAGAGCATTTTTCCATTTTTAAAGTTAAACTTAAATATACTTCTATTAACTGTAGAGGGTATTAAAAGTTGAAATAATTTACAATTAGATTCTATTTTTACAATTAGATTCTAAGTACCGGCCACTTGGGATTGAATAGTGTGAAAAATAAACTAGCAGCTCTAAAAGCATTCTAAAATAATTAAAATAACTATGGATGTAAAAACTTTATAAGGAACATAATTATAACATAGTAAAAAGAACCTTAGCTCCAAGAAGCTACATAGAGAAACAAAAGCAGTTAAACATAAAGGCGAACTCCTCGCGGGAGTTCATAAAATGTATTGGTCCACAATTTTAAATTAATCGTTTTACTAAGAAGATTTGACTAATTACTATTATTTTTTAGGAATGAACCCGCTTTTGTTTGTTCTTTTGCTTTGTGCTTAGGAGCATTCTGGCGGTTGTTTGTACTCATTATGTGTACAGTGCCGTTTTCGGCTTTTCACATGTTTCTTACCCAGAAATGTTGTTTTCTTCTTGAACTTTGTCCTCTATCTATTGTTTCCTTACAAACTTATTTTAAGAATATAATACTAAATTGCTTCCCCTAAAGATATGGTCAAGGTAGA
This sequence comes from Diabrotica undecimpunctata, assembly GCF_040954645.1. Classification (NCBI taxonomy): domain Eukaryota; kingdom Metazoa; phylum Arthropoda; class Insecta; order Coleoptera; family Chrysomelidae; genus Diabrotica; species Diabrotica undecimpunctata. The sequence goes on from NC_092810.1 coordinate 94,241,640, forward strand.
AAATTTTTCTTTTTTAACGATGTTGAGTATTTCTCATTGTTTACAATTAAGATTACCTATTTTATTGCCGTTGCAATTTTTAATCCGAAAAATAATCTCAAAATATAAATAAACGTTAGTAATTACAGTGTTTTTATAATAATTAATTTATTTTATTTAATTTTCTGTATATTGTACCCGTAAAAGATGATAGTTATTATCTTTTATTTAACTTTTTTAATATATTCCACAATAAAGTTACTGAAATATTTCGATTAAGTTTTTAACTATAAAAATATTTAAACGAAATTTTTATTTGACAATTTGGTGGTTATTGTTTTCTTTACTGGAGTAGCCAAATCAACGGTGTTATTTATTTGCACACTATATTGATCATTAAAAATATTATCATTCTGTATTGTATTTAATTCTAGCGCATCAGCCACTAGTGTATCAGAAAACAATATTCATTCTGCTTTATTATTTTAAGTTGAGTTGTTATTTATATTATTAAATTTATTAATTATTATGATAACAGCAAAATAATGAAACTCTAAAGAAACTATCTCAACTCTCCAATTACGAAGTGTAGCAATTCCATTAGAGCAAAGTGTTATTTCTGAAACTTAATGTGGGGAAAGAATCTAAGTGTCCACTTCGGTGTTCAGAATTACTAAATTGCTATTTTCTATTGCAGCGATTAAATTATTACTAGTAACATCACTCCTTCCGCAGCCCCATACACTATGATGATAAATAAAATTACCTGCCACAAAACATGGTTTTCAAAATATTCAAAAAATTTACTACATTCACTCTCGCCTGTTTTAAAATTTGGTTTATATATGTATATATATATATAAACTAACAACACAGTTTATTAGGGTTGCAGTCAGAAAATTGGCCGGGATGTTAATGAAACACTCTTATGACTTTTTGTCTAGCTTTCGGAATGGTTTTATTCCTTTTTCAAGACACTGTAATAAGAAAAAGTGTAAATATTTATAAAATATTACAAATCTTCAGTGCAACTTACTAGTCGTTGAGATTATTTATAAAAGCATAGACACTCAACATTAATAACACACACATAAAAAATATAAAATAGTGGACAAAATACATTTTAAAATTCTTTAAAATTTAGGTAAAAATGGTAAAAATTTTGTTGTCATCTTTTACTGGTGTATTTAACTCTGGCACATAGAGATCAAAAAGAAAAAATCCTATGATTAAAAAGTAATTAGGTGTACTTAATATCATATTTCTTTTTTAAGAAATACTAGAGGCCCATCTTAGGTGATTTTAATTTTTAAACCTGTCTTATTGGTATGCAACATGTTATGCATATAACTGTAATTTGTGTGGGTACGGGTACAGGTAGATAATAATTTTTTCCAGTTTTTCCAGTAAGTAACAATAAATGTTGCTCAGTTTATCTATGTCTGACTTTTTATTGATGCAAGATTTACTCGATTTTATGGAACACATTTCCAAGAAAACACGTTTTAAATGGTTCTTTTCCTTTGCCAAAATACAGCAATCCTCGAAATTAAATTCACGTTTCAACGTTAATGCATGTTCTGTCAATGCACGTGCATTTATTTTTTTGGTTTTTATATCGCTACGATGTGAGATCACCCTACTGTGAAAATTACGAGATGATTCTCCTATATCTATTTTGTTATAATTATTACACGGTATAGAATAAACCACATTCGATGACTCGTGTATTGTAAAAGGATCTTTTGTTTTTTTGTATAACTTCGATACCGTTTTCACATTTTTGGTTGTAATTTTTAAATCACTAACATTTTTGAAGATGTTCATTAGCTTCGGTATCAAAACTGGAATGTAGGGTAGGCAACCATAAGTTATTTTAGATGGGATCACTGATGTGTTCTGTGTCAATGTCAATTGTTGGACCTCATTGTTATGAAAATTTTGGTTGTCAGAAAAATTCGAAGAAAAAGGAGAACCGAAAATGAGTTTATTTAACAGCCCTATAGGATAGGAGTTCTCTTGTAATATAGATCTCAGCTTTTTTAGTCCCTTGTCTCTGAACTCGATCTATCTATCTCTCTGAACCTTTCCTATAGGGCTGTTAAATAAACTCATTTTCGGTTCTCCTTTTCCTTCGAATTTTTCTGACAACCAAAATTTTCATAACAATGAGGTCCGACAATTGACATTGACACAGAACACATCAGTGATACCATCTAAAATAACTTATGGTTGCCTACCCTACATTTCAGTTTTGATACCTAAGCTAATGAACATCTTCAAAAATGTTAGTGATTTAAAAATTACAACCAAAAATGTGAAAACGGTATCGAAGTTATACACAAAAACAAAAGATCCTTTCACAATACAGGAGTCATCGAATGTTGTTTATTCTATACCGTGTAATAATTGTAACAAAATAACCAAAAAAACCAAAAAAAATAAATGCATGTGCATTGACAGAACATGCATTAACGTTGAAACATAAATTTAATTTTGAGGATTCCTGTATTTTGGCAAAGGAAAAGAACCATTCAAAACGTATTTTCTTGGAAATGTGTTCCATAAAATCGAGTACATCTTGCACCAATAAAAAGTCAGACATAGATAAACTGAGCAACATTTATTGTTACTTACTGGAAAAACATCCAAAATAAAATTAATATCTACCTGTATTCGTACCCACACAAATTACAGTTATATGCATAACATGTTGCATACCATTAAGACAGCAATAACTAAAAGAACCGACAATTCAAAGAATTACCTCCTTTTAAATGTAGTTACATTGGGTTTTTCGATTAACCTTGGGTAAACCTTTACGTTTTAAGTTCAAAGCTACCATACATTTCCAACGTTAAAAAAACTGTTTTTTGCACATACTAACAAAAAATACGATTATGATGTTACTAGCAAAGTTTTTTAATATTCTAACTCTACAATTCTAAGTTACGGTAAGATCAATAATGTTTTTAATAGATAATATATGGTAGTTAATTATAATTTATTCTCTTTCAGCCCTGAAGAAGCCAAATTAATTCTCTTTGGCGAAAACGTTCGGCGAAACAATTGATACTCATTAGAGTCTTTCTTGCAGATTTCTCCAATATTTAAGAGTTTACTATTTAACTTATCTGCAAAGATTAAATTTCTTTTCTCTCTCTCTCTCTCTATATATATATATATATATATATATATATATATATATATATATATATATATATATATATATATATATATATATATATATATATATATATATATTGTTATGAAATTAAAGCTCCTAAACAGTTTTTTTTTATATGAATAGTATGAACATAAAACAAAATGACAATATTGAATATACCACATATATATTTAACTCAAACAATTGTATTATTGTTGTTAATTTAATAGTTGAAACTAGATTCAACAATAAGAAAGAAACTAAAAGCAAAAATAAGCAGAATTCACAGACATGTAACAAACCAATAACGACTATATTGTATCACCAGATTTAATTAATGTTTTCAAAATAATTTTATTATTATTATAATTAAAACCAGTTGGTTTATTATAAACAAATTTAGCATAATAGAAATAAGATTCTTTTAATACGTGAGTTATTATAGCCATTGAGTTATAGTTGGTTGATAAACACTTTTCAATAAAAAAAATATATATATATATATAAAAAATTAAACCAAAAACAATTGTTGATCATGAAATTGATTATGATTTAAACTTAAGTTATTGTTCGTTATATATATTATATTATTTATGTAAGAGATACTTACAGAATAAGCCAATATAGCCACAACATAAAGATACAAAAAGCAAATATCAAACCACTTCGGATCGAGTGGAAATAAAAACCATAAATTTGTATTTATTAATTAATTTCATTTTTTATTATAATCCAAATTCTAATATATACAAGTCAATAGAATCTTCAACAGTCCTAAAACAGATAAAATATTTAAGTCATTTATTCACAAAGTAAGAAGTTTCAATTTATTAGTAAACATACAGTTAACATGGATGAGGCTCGGAAAATAAAACGTGTTAGTAGGTGAAATAGGATATAGCTCATAAATAAGAATTCAGAATGATATAATCTTTAATGGACAGGTAATCTGAAGACAATTCTCAGTGATTCAATATCAAAAGTGCTTTCAGATAGCTTTAAAATTAAATAAAAGCAACTAATTCATGTTAAAATTGGTGTATGTCAAATTTGTTAGTAAAAATTTTAATATTTAAATTATCGTTTGTTGTAGAAATTATATGTCAAAAGAAAGCTTAAATTCTCTAGTATTTGTTTCAATTCATTTCAAAAGTCAATATAGTTCTCAAGATTTAACAATTTATTAAAATTTAAAATATTTTTTATTTTAATCATAAATGTCAAAAATATACAAAAATCCTGTCAGATCTTTAAAAACATTGTCAAAATGCTTGGAGATCTGGTAAGCAATGAAAAATAAAAGATAGAAAATCAATAGTTACGAAGAAGTCCAGAAAATTTTTGATTTTTCAGCAAGCACAATTTTTCAAAAGTATTTTAAAACCTTAAAAAAGGTCCTGAATTATAACAAAGTATATTCAAATTACCTTGCCGATAAGAAACCATCGTTTCTGATTAAATTTTAGCAAAGCCTGCAGATTAACAGTATATTTTCCGATAAGGGAATTGTTAGTAGTCATCATAAAGAGGTCAACAGCTACCAGAAAGGTGAGTTTTTCCACTCATTTGAATTCTCGCTGAATAAAGAGACCGTTTGGTGTTTATTTTTGACTGAAGATCATTTAAAATTCATTTTGGGTACTTATAAATATTTCTCAACCATTGGAGAGATAATTCTGATAGTTTTGCGGCCCTAATCCATTAGAAGACGTCACTGAAAGATGCAATCTTTGTTATTGAAGATTTCCATAAAATTTTAGAGAAGGGATTATCTGAAAGACGAAAGTGAACTTTAATAAAGTTAAACGCAAGTTTTGAAATTTCTTTAGAAATAATCTTACCTTTTTAAACAGCCTATATCATTCTAAATCATCTTTGTTTAAAAAAAAAAATAATTTGAAGTCAAGTTCACAAAAATTTTATTATCGCTTTTGTAATATTAACCAAATATAATTCGCCGTTTCTTTTGCTTACTAAAATCATTAAACAAAACAGTTAATCGATATTAAACTAAAAATTGAAGGATTATAAACCTTTGTTTTCGCTCTAAAAAGATAGTAAGTGAGGTTATAAATACTTTGACAAACAAACACGTATTAGATAAAGTATTTCTTGTTGCAACTTCACAAAACACTAATTTCATATACTTACTTCAATATTGTATTACGTCATAAATCTAAATCCATTCATATTAGTATTAAACGGTTAAGTATTGGCTTATTTATTGGAAGAATCTTAAATAATTTTTTTATATATTATACAAGATATCGTTGTGTAATATTTAATTGATCACTTGTGAATAATTGCACAGTACATTAAAAATAAAACTTCTTGTGTGGTGATTTTTGCTTTATATAATTTTGTATTTCTTTATCAAGCACTACAGGTCACAGAACTCGCTTGAGTTAAGAGTCTGCATGTTCTAAGAAAAATAAGTAAAATTTCAAATTCAAAATACAGCACGTTTCTTTCTATACTTTAGATAAACAAACGAAATTTTCTTTTATCAATAATAGAAAAGATTCACTTTGCATAAAAAAAAAACAGTATCCTGTGAGATTTAGAGAATACAAGGTGAGTAGAATAAATGTTTGTCAAAATTTTTTTATATTTTCAGGCGTTCAATAAATTTTATTAAAAGCATTTCTAAATTTATCAATATTACAAATTAATCAACTTAAAAAAAAATTATTTTTATCTTCATAAAGCTAGCCGGTAAATAAGAGCAACTTGTAGTTTTCTTACATCACATTCACATATCATAACAATTTGGCGAGCCCAACGTGGGGCTGTGTCTTTGGACGGTGACAGGTAGTGCATTATAACAAAGTATTAACCAGTGGTGTACCTTAAAAAAAAAAATTTATTTACAACATTCAATAACATAATATACAGGGTGTGAAGAGTATAATTTGTGTAGATAATAAGTTTATTGAGTGAATTGAAATTAAATAAAAAAAAACATGGACAAAAGAAAGACTAGATCACATAAGAACGTAGAAGAAGAACAGAAAGTGACAGACAGAACCGAAGAACAAATTAAAGAGACTGAAGAAGTACAGGAGACGATGGAGGAGAAAAGACAGCCAGAAGAAGCACAAAATTAAACTCAAAATAAAAAGATTGAATTAATGGAACAAAATTTAAAGCTCGAACAACAAAATAACAAAAAAAAGTTCGAAGATGTTGACGAACAAATGGGAGTGTTGGCAGTACAGCTGGAACATCATATTGAGCAGAAGGAAGAGATATTTCGACGAGACATTAATGAACAGTGGAAAAAAAAGAAGATGAAATAGATGAAAATATGAATAAGACCAAAGAGATAATGGAGAAAGAAATTGGGAGAGTACAAGAGTCTCTTAAAGAAGTGACACAGAAGGAATTGGATGCAAGGCCGGTTGTACAAACGGTCGAAAGAGATTGTAAAATCTATTTTAGTGGAAGAATAAAACAGCAGCATCCAGTACCTTTCATGAAATTCCTTAGGCACAGATATGCATCTTACAGAAATTTCGAAGACTTTAAAGAATTCATCAGAAACCAGATGCCGGATGAGGCGTTACTATGGTTTTCGAACAAAGAAAATGAGTTGGGGATCTGGAAGACTTTGCGACCAAATTCAGTGAATATTTCTGGGGTCAAGCACAACAGCGTTCAATCAAAAACGAGCTGTTAAGTGGAAAATACAACCCAAATCGTAGCATGTCATACCACCGGTACGCCATGCAAATTTACAGCACAGCTCAATACTTAGACTGTGGTTTTAACGAAGAATACATTGTGGGTTGTATCGTGCAACACTTTGATCGGACATTGGAAGATATCATGATGTTATACAACTTTAAAGAAATAGACAAACTGTGTCAATTTTTGATGATGCATGAGCAACGAAACCCCATGTATCAAAACAATGACCAAGCAAATAATAATAATAATAACAACTTCAATGGGAACAATAACTACAGCAGAAACAATAATCAGAACGGCAATAATTTCAATAATCATCGTAATTTTAACAATAACTATAGACAAAATAATGGTAACAACAACTATAATAACTCGAACTTTAGGAATAATAATAATAACTACCGCAACCAAAATAATCAGAACTTTAATCGCCAAAACTATAATCGTAACCATCAAACTAACAACAATAACTATGGAAATAATGGACGGTATCAAAACGGTAATTACAATAATCAAAACAACGGAAATTTTAACAGAAATAATTACAATAATAACAACAGAAACTTTAACTCCAATGGCAATATGAATCACACATTTTCAAACAGTGCCATTCAACAGAATCAGACAAACAATTCACAACAACAGTCAAATCAAAACTACACAAACAATCGAAACCATAACACTAGAAGTCTAGAAGATATAAATAGAAATAACCAAAAAAGACAAGTGAATTTTCTAAGTCACCATCAATCATACACCGACGTCAGTCAACAATAGTCACCAATTGAAACACTCAACACATCATCACAATCACAACCCTTTGACACACAATACACAACAGATTCACAATCACCCAATTTTCAATAAAGCACCTGCTAAATGCGGCCGTATGTCACTATGAGCATCCAAGGGAGTTCATAAAATTTGGGGAAGAAAAGAAAAATCAAAATTTGCAAGGGTTAATTTTAATTCAGGGTAAATTCTTTCAAAAACAAGTTAAAATTTTAATAGACACGGGTTCTGAAGTTTCACTAATTGACAATAAAGTTATTAATGAATTAAATTTTCAAAAATATTGTTATTCAATTCCAAAGGTTAATCTAGTGGGTGCAAACAACAAAAAACTATATGAAGCAAAGAAGGGAATAATGGGAAAAGTATTATTTGATACAACCGAATATAGTATGCAATTCATAATAGTAGAAAACATAAGACATGATATTTTGATTGGGACAGACGAAATGGACAGAAATGGAATGGTCATCGATTATGTAAACAAAACTTTACAAATTCAAGAAGAAGTACTGAAATTTGGAAATACAGAAGACGAGGAATCAAAACAAGAGGAATTAAAGATAAAGGAAATTAACAATATTCAAAATCATACAAACTACAATTTTATAAATAATGAACCAGAAGAAAGTAAAATGGAATTGGAAGAAAATTTAGTATGTGCAGAAGAATGGAAAGAAGATGTAGGAAGATTGTTGCAAAAATATGATGGTTTGATAAAATCCGAAAACCGAGTGGCTGAAAAGTACATGCATAAAATTGAGGTAAAAGGAATAGAAAATTTTAAATCGAAAACATATCCAATTCCTTATAAATACCGGAAAGAAGTTTCAAAGGAGATAGAGAAGATGTTACAAAACGGAATAATTGAAAACAGCAATTCAAAGTACATAAACCCTATAGTGGTAGTGAAGAAGAGCAATGGTGAGTTAAGATTATGCCTCGATGCCAGGAACATTAACAAATATTCAACACCACAATATGAAGCAGCACAAAGTGTAGATGCAATCTTTGGAAAAATAACTAAATCAAATTATTTTACAAAAATTGACCTGAAGCATAGCTTTTGGTTGATACCATTGCATAAAGATAGTAGGGATTTTACAGCCTTTTCGATAGATGGGGTAATATATAGATTTAAAGTAGTTCCATACGGTTTGCAAAGTGCATGTTCAGCTCTTGTACGTGCTTTACATCAAATTTTGGATCAATACGAAGACTTTATTATACACTACATTGACGATATTCTCATTTATTCTCACACATCACACGAACATTTAACACACATAAATATTTTGTTGAATGCATTGAATAAAGCAGGATTAAAAATTAACTTAAGCAAATGCCAGTTTTATCAACAAGAGGTCACGTATTTAGGATATAAATTAGACAGAAGTGGTATTTCTATGGACGAAGAAAGAATTGAGAAAATAATGAACTATCCAGCACCGAAAAATTTGAAAAATTTACGAGGATTTATAGGCCTAATCAACTACTTTAAAGGATTAATTCCATACTTGAGTGAGAAAGAATTACCATTAATTCAACTATTGAAGAAGGATCAAAAATGGAAATGGAAAGAAGAACAAAACCAGGCTTTTCAAAATTTAAAGGACATACTTCGGACTAATCTAAGAATTTATCACCCCAGGTACGATTTGCCATTCATTCTACAGACAGATGCTTCCATGCACAAATTTGCAGGAGTGTTGTTACAAGTCCAGGACAATGAAGAAGTTCCTATTTCATTTGTGTCACGTGTAACCAGAAATTACGAGAAGAGGTATAGTGTCACCGAATTGGAATTTGCTAGCATACTATTTTGTGTAACAAAACTTCGGTATTATTTATTAGGATCAAAATTTTATATTGAAACTGACCATTTATCGTTAATAAATATCATGAATATCAAATTGCTTAATAATAGAATACATCGTGGGACTTTACTACTTCAAGAATATAACTTTGAAATTAGACATATAAAAGGAAGAGATAATGTCATTGCAGATGCCTTGACAAGGAACGAAGAGGAAGGAACAAGAGAAGAGAGAAAAATTCAAATCGGATTAAATATATTAAAAGAACAGGAGGGAATGTACTCAAAACAAGCCATTAGAGAAGATCAGCAAAATTTAACACAGAAAGAAAAGGAAAGATGTATACTGAAAGATCAAATTTACATTAAAAGAATTGGAGAGCAAGAGTTATATTACATCAGCAAAAATTTAGCTGAAGAAATACTGAAAGATTTACATGAAAAGAATGGACACGCGGGTAGTAAGAAAATATGGCTAATGTTTCGAGAAAACTATATCACCAAGAAGGATACAAGCATAATCAAAAACTTGAATAGAAGATGTCATACTTGTCAAAGACAAAAATCGAAGAATTTTTCAAATTGGAATACTCCCAAAAATATAATAGCACAAGAGCCCTTAGATATAATAGCTATAGATTTTTTGAGTGACTTGATACAAACGGAAGGAAATGGACATAAACATATCATGGTAATCGTAGATTTATTTTCAAAATTCATCAAACTTTATTCCAGTAAAAATACAAAAGTCAACACTATCATAAATAATTTAAACAATTATTTTGAAGAAATAGGAAAACCTAAACAATACATACTGGATAATGCCACATATTTCCAAAACAACCGATTCATAAATTTTATGACAAGAAATGGAACCAAATTAAGTTTTACAAGCATCAGACATCCTCAATCAAATCCTTCGGAAAGATATATTCAAGAAGTGATAAAATTTTTAAGAATATCAATAGAAAACAAACACACTGTATGGGATCAACATTTATTAAGGATAGAACAATACATAAATCAGTTACCAAACACTGTGACTAATGAAATACCACTATTACTAATGAAAAGGATAAGACCAGAAAGACCTTGGATTATAGAAATAGAACCTGAATATGACCAAATTTGTCAAGATGTAAAACTAAGAATCATCAACAATGGAGAGAAATATTTGAAAAGACAAAACAAAAGGAAGATAAGAACAAACCGAAAATTTCAAAAAGGAGAACTAGTATTAATTAGAGCACATAGGGTAAGCAATTATAGAGATAACATTTGTAACAAACTTTTACCACCATTGGAGGGACCTTATGAAGTTGAAACAGAAGATGGAGAAAATAGTTATTTATTGAAATATCCTGAGAGTGGGTATCTTAGAGGAGTTTTTAACATAAAAGACATTTACAAATATGAACAATAAGTGAAGAAATAAGAAGACATTATTAATTTTAAGTTATATTTATAAAATGAAACAATTAATTTTTTATATTAAGTAAAGGACATGAATGGGATACAGAAGATGGAATAATAATAATAGTAATGCGGCTATTTATGAAATATAAAATATGATGAAATATGAATTATTGCGGATATTATGATTATGAATATGATATATAATATAATATGAATTATGATGAATTATGAAAGATTATAATGATATAATTATGCAGTATAATAATAAAACTTGGAATGGAATTACAGAAGAAGGATTGGAGAGGAAAATTTTGAAACGAAGATGGCAGAACTCTAAGAAACCAAGGAAGAAAAACAACTATAAAATGGATTCAAAAGTAGAATATAAACTCAACCCTCAACGAAAACTTATTAAAAATAACCGAATGATAATAAAGTCACATTCAAACTAGCTTACACTCTAACCACAAAATTCAGCTCACACGTGCTTAAATAAAACTTAAACTCTATATTTTTTTGTATATATTCAAAATAAAACATGCATTAATAAAATAAACTAAATCGACCTAAGCTTACACATGCAAAATTAAAAGAACAAAACTAATTATTATTTTTTTTTAAGAGAGCATTCAAACTATCTGCAGCATAATTGTATACCATATATATGCAACTGAATCAAAAATTTAATTGTTTTCAACCATCACACATTCATAAAATCACTGAAACATACACTTGTGTCGACGTTCAGAGAAACAATCACACAACTTGCAAAAACCAGTCAAAGAAAAATGAATATTTGATATTTGCCAAGAAACTTGTCAAATATGAAATATTAATTTTTGGAGAATTGTTATGAAATTAAAGCTCCTAAACAGTTTTTTTTTTATATGAATAGTATGAACATAAAACAAAATGACAATATTGAATATACCACATATATATTTAACTCAAACAATTGTATTATTGTTGTTAATTTAATAGTTGAAACTAGATTCAACAATAAGAAAGAAACTAAAAGCAAAAATAAGCAGAATTTACAGACATGTAACAAACCAATAACGACTATATTGTATCACCAGATTTAATTAATGTTTTCAAAATAATTTTATTATTATTATAATTAAAACCAGTTGGTTTATTATAAACAAATTTAGCATAATAGAAATAAGATTCTTTTAATACGTGAGTTATTATAGCCACTGAGTTATAGTTGGTTGATAAACACTTTTCAATAAAAAAAATATATATATATATAAAAAATTAAACCAAAAACAATTGTTGATCATGAAATTGATTATGATTTAAACTTAAGTTATTGTTCGTTATATATATTATATTATTTATGTAAGAGATACTTACAGAATAAGCCAATATAGCCACAACATAAAGATACAAAAAGCAAATATCAAACCACTTCGGATCGAGTGGAAATTAAAACCATAAATTTGTATTTATTAATTAATTTCACTTTTAATAATAATCCAAATTCTAATATATACAAGTCAATAGAATCTTCAACAGTCCTAAAACAGATAAAATATTTAAGTCATTTATTCACAGAGTAAGAAGTTTCAATTTATTAGTAAACATACAGTTAACATGGATAGAGCTCGGAAAATAAAACGTGTTAGTAGGTGAAATAGGATATAGCTCATAAATAAGAATTCAGAATGATATAATCTTTAATGGACAGGTAATCTGAAGACAATTCTCAGTGATTCAATATCAAAAGTGCTTTCAGATAGCTTTAAAATTAAATAAAAGCAACTAATTCATGTTAAAATTGGTGTATGTCAAATTTGTTAGTAAAAATTTTAATATTTAAATTATCGTTTGTTGTAGAAATTATATGTCAAAAGAAAGCTTAAATTCTCTAGTATTTGTTTCAATTCATTTCAAAAGTCAATATAGTTCTCAAGATTTAACAATTTATTAAAATTTAAAATATTTTTTATTTTAATCATAAATGTCAAAAATATACAAAAATCCTGTCAGATCTTTAAAAACATTGTCAAAATGCTTGGAGATCTGGTAAGCAATGAAAAATAAAAGATAGAAAATCAATAGTTACGAAGAAGTCCAGAAAATTTTTTATTTTTCAGCAAGCACAATTTTTCAAAAGTATTTTAAAACCTTAAAAAAGGTCCTGAATTATAACAAAGTATATTCAAATTACCTTGCCGATAAGAAACCATCGTTTCTGATTAAATTTTAGCAAAGCCTGCAGATTAACAGTATATTTTCCAATAAGGGAATTGTTAGTAGTCATCATAAAGAGGTCAACAGCTACCAGAAAGGTGAGTTTTTCCACTCATTTGAATTCTCGCTGAATAAAGAGACCGTTTGGTGTTTATTTTTGACTGAAGATCATTTAAAATTCATTTTGGGTACTTATAAATATTTCTCAACCATTGGAGAGATAATTCTGATAGTTTTGCGGCCCTAATCCATTAGAAGACGTCACTGAAAGATGCAATCTTTGTTATTGAAGATTTCCATAGAATTTTAGAGAAGGGATTATCTGAAAGACGAAAGTGAACTTTAATAAAGTTAAACGCAAGTTTTGAAATTTCTTTAGAAATAATCTTACCTTTTTAAACAGCCTATATCATTCTAAATCATCTTTGTTTAAAAAAATAATAATTTGAAGTCAAGTTCACAAAAATTTTATTATCGCTTTTGTAATATTAACCAAATATAATTCGCCGTTTCTTTTGCTTACTAAAATCATTAAAGAAAACAGTTAATCGATATTAAACTAAAAATTGAAGGATTATAAACCTTTGTTTTCGCTCTAAAAAGATAGTAAGTGAGGTTATAAATACTTTGACAAACAAACACGTATTAGATCAAGTATTTCTTGTTGCAACTTCACAAAACACTAATTTCATATACTTACTTCAATATTGTATTACGTCATAAATCTAAATCCATTCATATTAGTATTAAACGGTTAAGTATTGGCTTATTTATTGGAAGAATCTTAAATAATTTTTTTATATATTATACAAGATATCGTTGTGTAATATTTAATTGATCACTTGTGAATAATTGCACAGTACATTAAAAATAAAACTTCTTGTGTGGTGATTTTTGCTTTATATAATTTTGTATTTCTTTATCAAGCACTACAGGTCACAGAACTCGCTTGAGTTAAGAGTCTGCATGTTCTAAGAAAAATAAGTAAAATTTCAAATTCAAAATACAGCACGTTTCTTTCTATACTTTAGATAAACAAACGAAATTTTCTTTTATCAATAATAGAAAAGATTCACTTTGCATAAAAAAAAACAGTATCCTGTGAGATTTAGAGAATACAAGGTGAGTAGAATAAATGTTTGTCAAATTTTTTTTATATTTTCAGGCGTTCAATAAATTTTATTAAAAGCATTTCTAAATTTATCAATATTACAAATTAATCAACTTAAAAAAAAATATTTTTATCTTCATAAAGCTAGCCGGTAAATAAGAGCAACTTGTAGTTTTCTTACATCACATTCACATATCATAACAATATATATACATATATATATATATATATATATATATATATATATATATATATATATATATATATATATATATATATATATAAAAATATAAAGATTCCTTAGGATTTGAAGCCAAGATATTCTTCTTCTCCCTGGTCTTCTCTTTTCAAATACGTTGCCTTGAATAATGAGTTGCAATAAGCCATATCTGTGTTCATTTTTCATAACATGGATAAGATATTCTCGTTTGCACTCTTAGATTGTGTTAGTGATCTCGCATTCCCTGCCCATTCTACGTAGGATTCTTAATATTAGTCACACGATCCAACCATAAAATTCGTAAAATGCTCGTGTAGCACCACATCTCGAAGGCCTTGAGCTTTCCTAAAGAAGCTTTAGAGAGCGTCCATGCCTCTACACCGTATAGTAATATAGAAAATACATAGCATCTGATGATAGAGATTTTGGTGCTCAGTGGTAAATCGTGACTTCTAAAAAGAGACTTCATCTTTACGAACGCTGATCTTGCTTTTGCTATGAATTGTTTTATTTCAGTAGATTAATGCTATAGAATGTTTATGTTAGTATCAAGATAAGTGTAGTTGTTTACCCTGTTAATTGGCTGTTGATTTATCAAAAGATATATCTGATATGCGCGACATTATTGCTTCTAAATCATTTAGGTTATCTGGAAAAACTACTGCGTCGTCAGCATATCTAATGTTGTTTAGACGCAATCCGTTAAGACGCCTTCCTGTAGTTGTTCCAGTGCTTGCTCGAACATACGCTCCGAGTATATGTTAAATACCACTGGAGAGAGAATGAATCCTTCTCTCACTTTTCTATCTGTGGAGATTGTCTCTGTCAACTGGTCATCCACTTTAATGTTGGCAGTTTGGTTGTGATCTAACATATATAAATATATATATATATATATATATATATATATATATATACATATATATATATATATATATATACATATATATATATATATATATATATATATATATATATATATATATATATTGCAAGTCTCTATCATCCAATCCCACTGTAGTCTCCGCATGTTTTTGAATTTAATTCTTTGGGTTTAGTTACGAAGGTCAACTTTAACCAGCTTTGGGAAATAATGCCAGTATATTTATATATATATATATATATATATATATATATATATATATATATATATATATATACATATATATATATATACATATATATATATATATATATATATATATATATATATATATATATATATATTTTGTTAAATATAGTCGTTATCCATTTTACTCCTTGTTTGTCCATAAGTTTCAATAATTATGTATAAAATTTGTCAGGCCCTACAGTTTTATCATCTTTAGTTTTTCTAATAGCTGCCGTGACTTTTTCAATGGTAATTGGCTGTCCTGTTTGGCATTCTATGTCTTCCATGGCAATCTGCCTTTCATTTGCAAGTGTTACTTTCACATATTTCTTTCAAGTGTCTAGTCTCGCTTTCACACTTAGTAGTGGATTACCTTGGTTGTCTGAAAAAGCATCCAACTCTTCTAGGCTTGTCTAAGCCTGCAGCTTCTTTTAAAAGCTAACCAAGCATTTTTTGTAATTTCTGACATTATGCTCTTGAAATAATTATCTTTAAGAAGAGGCCGAATCTCTGGACCATTAAAAACACCGGCTATTAATTTTTAAAATGACAGGGTAGAAAATGCCATTATTAGATACTTGAAACAGTCTTCTTTAGTTGGTGAAGCTTTACCGAATTATCTCGTTAGATCAGATCAGGTTTTAAATCTTGCCAGCGAATTTGGCTGTACCCAATGTTTCTCACAAGCTTTGCTGTCTCACATACCCAAAATACAGGGATAATGTGTATATCCACGTTACTCTACAAGGGGAAGGCAGATTATTTTCAGGACGACACAGATGATAGGGAGAGAAGGGTTTGGAAAAGTATCGTTGAATAAGTTAGCTACTTCACTATAAGATTTTTTCATGTGATATTGCAAAAATTTTAAAAGTATATATACTTATGTTTTAATATAGAACTAGAAACGTAAAAAATCAGTTATAGCGCTTAGAAAGTGAAATTTAATACATAAGCGCAATGTCGTTATTTTTTCGGAAAAGGTTACGGATTGATAGCCTAAGGCCAAAGATCCACGAAAATCCAAACGACTATATTTTGCTAAGAAAGTTGTTTAACATTGGAGAAGTTGTTCCCTATGTTCATCATATCCCACATTTATTTTATTAAATAAACAGTAAGTGCTATGTCCAAAGTGTATGAAAACTAACTACCAAACTAACCAGATGCAAATCTCTTTCAACTGTCATGAGAACGTCTTTCTAGAAAAATATTTATTCGAAAAAATTGTCTATAAACTTTCAGGACGTTATTTTTACTATTCAAATAGATTCAGCAATATTCCATATTATTGCAAAACCAAATTAAAATTATTTTCTATTATATATTATATCTGTTAGCAATAAAAAAATGATAACACTTTTTCGACCAGATTCCACCATTTTTAGCATGAATAGACTAAAATTTAATAAGAAACGCAAAACGAGTATCCAAATCCCAACAGAAGCCCATATAAATACATTTTATCAACTACATAATCGAATTTAGATCAATTTAATTACAATTTCCTTGTTTCAGCCGGTCGAAGCTCAGAAAGCACAATGAGATGGCCAGTGACATCTACACCATTAGTGATCCTATTGACTTTCGGATGCTATACGCGATTAGCCGCCGGAGTCCATCTGGGATTGAGACATCCTGAGGACGAAGACGAATCATTCTTGGATAGAAATTCAGTGGGAGGTAAATGTAATTTGTAGTTGACTTTTAAAATAGAATTCGAGATTTACCGACTTTTTTGTTTCTTTCTCTTAGTTTTTAAAACTAGAAATTTGTGGGCTCCTGTGTAAATTATTAGATAGTTCCTATTTACGTCAGCAAACTTACAAAGATAACAGTTTTAAATCTTCACATATATTTATGTACAATACCTATGTACAATTATAACTGTATTGTTTAAAGTAATGATAACTGCACCACAGGTATTCTTTAAGTGTCCGTTCTATTATTAAAATTGAACAATATTGTGACAAATTGATCCTTATCATATAGGATTCTTAGTATGTAGTAAATATGTATACAATGATCATTTTTATATTTTTTAGTCCGGAATCTTTTCCTCTCATGATAATACTTCCAATTTCATTATTCTTTCCCCGCATGATGAGATATCAAAGTTTGCATCTTCCTCTTTGAGAAACATAGTTTATATATATATATATATATATATATACATATATATATATATATATATATATATATATATATATATATATATATATATATATATATATGGTATCTATTTTAAGTATTTTAATACTTCTTAGAAGTTGTTTGTGTGAGTGTGAATAAATTCGGGCAAAGTTGGTCATGAAGTTCCTGTGTGTAAAATGTGTCAGTATTATATAAAAAAAAAGTAGAAGACGATACATTCTTAAAACTGTTCATAAGCGAATTATAATAATGATTTTGTATATCTTAATATAAAAACACGTTGATAAATACAACTAACGAGTTAATAACCATAAATTAAATAATAACGAAACAACTTAAAATAATATATCATCATCATCATCATCATCACGTAGCGCTACAACCCTGGGTGGGTCTTGGCTGACTGTACAACTTTTTTCCAATTTGTTCGGCCTTCCATCAACCTAGGGTCAAATGGAATGTTCATTTTCCGGAGATCTGCTAGGATGTTATCTCTCCATCGCATTCTGGGACGTCCGAGTGGTCTTTTGCCTGTGGAAATCTCTTCCCATACCAGTTTTACAAGTCTATCGTTATGCAGTCTGTGCACGTGGCCTGCCCATCTTAGTCGCTGTGATTTAATTTCTTGGACAATATCGGCGTCATTGTAGAGTGCTTTTAATTCGATATTGGTTCTGATCTTATACTGGTTTGTGGTGATGCCATGGCGAGGTCCGAAAATTTTTCTAAGTATTTTTCGTTCAAAGCGTCTGAGCTTTTCTTCGTTTGCTTTGGTCATGGTCCACGTTTCGCATCCGTATGTTATTACATGTCTGACGATGGATTTATAGAGTTTGATCTTTGAACTTCTTGTAAGATTTTTTGATTTTATGAGCTTATCCAGTGCGAATAGACAGCGGTTTTCAGATTGGATTCTGTCTTTTATTTCTTCAGTAACATCGTTGTCAGCTGTGATTACGGCCCCCATATACTTAAAACGTTGTACTCTTTCAAAATTGAAGGTGTTGATCGTCACATTTTGTCCTATTCTGTCTCTTCGTGTCGTTCTATTTATACACATATATTTCGTCTTCTCTTCATTAATCTTCAGCCCTCCTTCACTTGTTGCTCCTTCCACCTTGTTGAAGATGTCTTTCGTGGATAGGATGGAGTCTCCAACGAGATCTATGTCATCTGCATATGCGAGTAATAGCTTGGGACCTTGAACCGATAGCAATTCTGTTTTTATTTCGGCCGACCTCATGGCTTTCTCTAATATAAGGTTAAAAAGTAGTGGAGATAACGCGTCACCCTGTTTGAGTCCACTGTTGATTTCAAAGCTGCCAGACAGTTTATTATTTACACGTACTTTAGATATTCCACCCTTCTTACAGACTTTGGTCATCCGAATGAGTTTCTTTGGTATTGAGAGCTCCGCCATGGCATTCCATACTTGGCTTCTTTCTACGCTATCATATGCCTGTCGAAAGTCTATGAAAAGACTAACAATAATATATTATTACTTAAAATTTGAAAACAATTAAAGAAAATACACAAGAAAAATGACTTTCCTGTAGTTGGCTTTTTAAAATAAATATCAAAATTTTTTGTTTTAAAATCCTTTATAAAAGGTATATTAATACAAAAGGGCTATTTCGGGCTATATCACATCACAAACCGTTTTGGAAATGATTACTACATTATCAGTGTTTATCTTAAAATAAGTATTACCACTTTACTTAGAGCAAACGTGAAAGCTAAATTTTGACTGGGATTTATAAAAAAATGCATTTGAACGCTCACTTTAGTTTTATATTTTTGAAGTCATAAATATCTGAGTAAAAAACTTTTAAATATTGGTAAATTAATTTTAAGTTACATTGCTGATAATATTTAAGGATGTTTAAATTATAGACGAATTCACTTCATAGAAACGTAGGCCTACAACACTGGGGTTGATGGCCCTTAGAAAAAGTTAGTGAAGTTGAAATTTTGATCATTTGCTATCAACAAGTCCTCAAAGACACTTTGTCTAAACAAGACACTTTGTCTATACGGGCCCGAAAGGATTGTTTTATATTATTATGACTTTTATAAAGAATTTTTTAAATAAAATTTTTAAAGAAAATAGTTAAAAAAAACTGTACAATTTACGGATTACAAATTACAACTGGGGCGGCTCTAAGTCTAACACTCGCATAAGTATGATTATTGTTATAATGTACGCCGAGTTGAACATTTATGTACACTTGGCTTTAGGTTTTGGCTGGATGCTGGATGGTGGATGCACAAGGCCATAACTAATTAAGAAAGAAGCATAGCTTTGGGTTATTTTTTGTTCTATATTCTTGTAACACGTGACTTATGGCTCGCTAATACTTAACAGAAGCTGAATTAGAAGAACAGTTTGCTAATGTTTTCGAGAACTCTGATGTTAATAAGTTTTTGGATAACTTGGACATAAGCGATAAATGGATGACTCTGATGCTGACCCATATTATGACGCTTCCACTAATGGAGAAAGTTCTGACTCCTATGGTTCTTCTAGCGATAAAGGTGCTCTTGGGCCATCAACAAAACGTTCCCGAAAAAATTGTAGTCAACAAAGTGGTGCCATAATCAATGATTCTCCATTTCATAACCCTCCTATTAATAAACAGACTAACATTGTTCCACTTAACAAACCTTTTTCCAATAATTATCTCGTCAATAATCCTTCAGTTCTTCCTTGCGCCAATAATCCTCGCATCGTATCAAATTTATTATAGACAGACCCGGTAAGAAACCATAAACAATTTAGTTTTGCTGGACAAGCAGGCGTGGACCCAACTGTGAGTGAAATGTTGGCTATGACTCACCAACTGTTTCTATCAGAGGACATAATAAACGATATGGTTCACGAAACAAATTTATATGCCACTCAAACTTTACTGAATGCAGATGCTGGCCTCCGGTCACGGCTTTATAAGTGATTTCCAATAGACCAAAATAAATTCATTGACCTAAATAGTTGGATGATAATGGTCAAAGTTTCAAAGTTAGCTGATAACTGGAGCAAGCATAAGCTATTTTGACTTCCTACTCTAAAATCAATAATGTCCAGAAACCGTTTTGATATCTTGTTGTGATTCTGGCATTTTGCTGACAACGATCAACTTGTACCAGTCAATTACCTCTGTAGAATTAATATTCTTTTTAAAAAATTTGTGGGAAATTTTGAACTTTGGGGACTCAAGATAAATATGTGCAAGACCGAATACTTATGTATTGGACCCGAGGTTGCAGATTTGAACTTAAGTTTAGAAGAAGAGACTATTAAGGCTTTTAAGTATTTAGGGTCAATGATTAGACGAGATGGTGCTTGTATGAAAGATATAGAAATGAAAATAGCACGGGGAAAACAAGCCACAAGAGCACTTCATGGAGTAATATGGAACAACACTCTAACCAAAGAAAACAAAAAGAGGATCTTTCAAAGCATAGTGATGAATATTACCCTATATGGAGCGGAAGTATCACAATGACCCAACAACCAATGCCAATGTAAGTCAATGACAACAACAATACGAAATAAAATAAGAACAGTTGAACTGGACTTTATGAGAAAATGTCTATAAATCACAAGAGCGGATAGAATAAGAACAGAGGAAATATGGAACAGAATGGAAGTAAAATGCTCAATTACAAAAAAGTTGAAAACAGAGCCCTGCAGTGGTACGGACATGTACAAAGACTGCCAGAGCATAGGTGGCCGAAAAGAATATTAAACTGAGACCCGCCGGGAAGAAGACGGAGAGAAAGACCTACTACAAGATAAAAAACATACGTCGGAAATGTTATGATAGATAGAGACCTCAGAGAAGGTGACTGGGAGAATAGAGTGCTGTGGAGGACGAAAACGGCGAACTCATAATGGGAAAAGCCGAAGTAGAAGAAGAAGAAGAAATTTTTTTCCAATTTCCAACGCAATTACACCTAAAGAGAAGATATGCATTAACAAGAGCGGATAGAATAAGAACGGAGGAAATATGGAACAGAATGGAAGTAAAATGCTCAATTACAAAAAAGTTGGAAACAGAGCCCTGCAGTGGTACGGACATGTACAAAGAATGCCAGAGCATAGATGGCCGAAAAGAATATTAAACTGAGACTCGCCGGGAAGAACACGGAGAGGAAGACCTGCTACAAGATGAAAAACATACGTCGGAAATGTTATGATAGATAGAGACCTCAGAGAAGGTGACTGGGAGAATAGAGTGCTGTGGAGGACGAAAACGGCGAACTCATAATGGGAAAAACCGAAGAAGAAGAAGAAGAAATTTTCTTCCAATTTCCAACGCAATTACACCTGGAGAGAAGATATGCATTGACAAAACCATAGTTCCTTGGAGGGGTCGACTAGTTTTGCAACACTACTTACCAAAGAAAAGGCGTAGCCACGAGATCTAACTGTACAATGTATGCACAGATAGGGATTTACGTGGAACATGTCTGTATATGTGGAATAAGGCACGACCGATAATATATCAGTAACTGAAAATATTGTTATAACTTTGGTACAACGACTTTTAGACAAAGGTAGGATACTTTACGTGAATAATTGCTATACGACCATCGTCCTTAAGTATACACTGATTGATCATCGAACGGAGCTTGTTGGAAACACTTTGTTCCAATCGAAAATATATATGTAAAGAAATTAGGAAAAAAAAATTAATAAAGGAGCAATAATTTAAAAAAGCGATTTCCGAAGTGGAAATTGAAACGTCAATAAACTTATTTTAAACTTTAATTGTGGCTTACTCCCATTAGAATAGTAATTACTTTAAAATGCCACAAGAACATAGCTTCAGAACAATATTGCTATTTTCCTTGAGAATAAATTAAAAATTAAAAAAAAATCCATTGGTTTGTCCATTTTACTTAATCCCGTAAGTTAAATTCGTTAGACGCCAACGTTATATATACTAGAATTATGTCACAGGCCAAAAAATTAATATCCCATACAAAATACGCTATAGGTGTAGCAGTTTTTATATACCAGCATATATTTTAAGTGAAACGTTGCAAGTGTAGATTAATGTTACACGCTTGTCAATACAGAGTGTACATTATTGTTACACTTGGTAACGAGAATCTCCTGTTCTAGTCATATTCTCTGAATGAGCTTCCACAGCCTTAAGACAAGTTCATTCATATAGACTAATGCTTTTAGTTTTTCCTCTTTGAGTTCTAGATACCGCAGTCTTGTGAGTCCTTCACACTGATATAAGACATACAGAGCGGTGTCTTGTTCTTCTAGACAGAACCTACAAGTAGTATCCTCCTTCGTCAAGCTCATATGACTTAATACTTATTAAGTCTACATTGTGAGTTTTAGGTCGGTAATGTGGCCGTAAATTAGGCTAAATGACTTTTACTGAACTATTAACCTGTCTTTAGTATGGTGTATTCTTTTACTATTTGCACTTATTTATCAATGACTGCTCTTTTTTGTGTTTGTAACCCCAAAGTAGCGCTCCGGGACAATTATTGGTGCACAAGCACCTTCTTAGGTCAGTTCAGCCAGTTATCAGCCTTTTCATTGCCTACGTAGCTTTTGTGTCCTAGACATGCCCAGATCATGGTCTGCTTTTATCTCCTGATATAGCCTTGTATAATCGGCTCCTTGCGTTACGTTTATAGGAGCTTGACTCTGTATTAGTCTGTATACTGTTGACATAGCCTTCTCCTGTATACATGTATGCAACGGTGGTTTAGCAACACCTTTAGTACGTAAGGAAGTTTAATCATCTGAATCGCTTCTACCGCTTCTCTCTTTGTAGTAATCTTTTAACCCTTGAACATCAAAACAAATAAAGGCTTAGTGTTTAAGAATAAATCAATATACGAATTATTTATATATGAAATGACATGAACTGGTAACATGGAAAACTCACATTCTGTTTGTATAACTAAAAATATAAATACCAAGACGGTACCACTTAACCTATTTAATACCACATCTTGGTTCGCCATATCACTGAACCGTAAGTCATCATGGGCTATATAACCCTTATATATAACAAAACAAAGATTAATTTTTTGACTTAATCACCATTTTTTCCCAAACAGTCGTCTCCATCTGCCAAGGGTCATTGTAGACTTCTGTGTGACATTTGAAATGTGTGGATTTCATATCAGTTGCTGGCCAAATATTATTACTAAGTCTGTCTTAAAAATGAAATCTCCAGTATCCTGAGCACCTGTGGATATAATTCTTGTAGTAGGGGAGAGTGTTGTACCTTTGGGCAAATTTCATGTCGTTTGGCTAAAGATGTTTAAAAATTGCTTTATAGCGACTATTGAAGCATACAAAAGTAGATACAACCTTTATCTATAAATGTATAAGTATAAGACCAAGTATAGGTCTATGGATTCGTTTCAGTTACCTTTTAAAAAAAAAATTGAAATGAAAATGAAATTTTTTTGACAGGTCGTCTAAAGGTACGACACTGTGTTGTACCTTTGTCCACTTTATGTTGTACCTGTGGTCAGAGAACCAATTACCTTCAATTATAAAGAAACAACACAAACGAACGGAATCTTATTTATTACATGAATTATAAGATGACAAACATGATTACTTTACATTGTATGTATCAAATTTAACATTAAATGACATCATATTTTGTTGGCGTGTTACAAACAAATCTGGTGAAGGCAGTTTTTTTATTATATCGCCTTCGGAGACGTAAGAGACTTCCTCATCTGAATAGACAAATTTATTGTTTCTAATAACTGTTTTTAAATATTTGATCATGTATTCGGCATCTAAAACATCAACTATCTTGGAAACACAGTGTGCAATATTCTTTTTACTGGCCAATTTCACGGGAACAAAATCACCTTCTTTTAACTTAAAAGAACTTATTATTTCTTCATTTTCCTGTTGCTTTAATGAATAATTTTCATTTTTTTTGCCGAAAAGTTTCTAAATCCTCATCACTTGAATCCTTTGTTATATTTTTCATCTTCTCATCAGATTCATCTGAACTATCGCAGAGAACCTTCCTTTTGACTGACTTTGGTTTTTTCACCTTACTTTGCAATAATTCCTCTTTCTCCGGGGTGTCTGTCAAAATTCTTGTTTTACCACGCTTTCATCCCTTTTGAGAAGTCTTTCGATCTACAGCTTTGGGGAATGGGCGCACTACAAAAAGTCAGCATTATTTGCCTTGTTGTCATTAAACTGAAGTGGAAGTGCAGGTGTCAAGTTTGATGTTGATGAATTTGCGGATAGTTGAAGACTTGATAAGCAAGATGCCGTATTAGGATTCTCTTCTGATTCTGGATTTGGGCGATCTATTACATAGGACGACAGATATTTCTGGTCACCAAATATATTTTCATTAACAGGTCATATCCTTGTCTTTTCAAATCCTTTGACAATGTTTGCAGGGGTAAATGCTTTTGCAAATGCCTTGCCTACGAGTTCAGCTACGTCATACTAGCTTATAGGAGGTTCAGGATGGGTCATCATCCACTCATTAGCTATAGTGTTGTAGTTTTAGTACGTTTTAGTATGTAGGTTTTGTATGGTTCAAAAATAGTCCTGTCAAAAAGCTTCTCGTTTGACCATCCTGATGGATTTGCCCCTCCAATTGAACCCGGTGGTGCACCACGTAACATGGCAATGTAGTCCTTGTAAAACACGCAAGGGAATATGGCCATGGGCGGCACATGGTTACCGATGGCATTAACTGCAGCAATCAAAGTTAAATTGATCCCTCTTTCTCCGGATGTCACACTACCCAGTTGCTTTACACCTTTTAAAGCTATTATCTTAGGTGGGGCATGGACTGAAATATTACCAGTCTCATCTAAATTATAGATATTGGTAGGAGAAAACCTATAGCGTGACATTACTCTTTTAAGATTGTTGAAAAAAGCTTGGACGTTTTCTTTGTTAAAACTGGTTGACCTTGCCAGGCTTGTAACGTAGTGTTTCCTTAACGACAATGATAGATGCCGATTTATGAAGTGTCTTAGCCATTCTTTGCTGCAGTTGCATTTAAAGTCCAATCGTCTGGTGTTTTTATCTTGTTTTCACGTGAATATTGAAATGATAAGATTCTTGCATCTTTTTTGTAAGTCCATAATTAAGCGACGCTGCCTGTATCAAGTACTGCTTCAAATGTGACTCTTGTTCAAGTGAAAACACTTTTTTTAACATCGTTGTTCGCGTTGTATTCGATTGTAGGACATTCGGAGTTTACATAAATTCGAATATAATTACATAAGGTTAATCGACAAATATCATATTTTTTGGCAACTTGTCGAACCGGAATCTTATTTTCGAGGACGTCATCGACAGCTTTCTGCACAGCACCTACATCCACTTTGTCTCTTTTTATTCCGCTTTTGCTTCATGGCATTTCTTCTGTAAAGAAGTTTGGTGTCAGTTTACTTGTTATTTAAGTAAAAAAGCATTAAAGTTCAATTTTGTAGAGTTTATTAGCCGAGTGCAGTGAGGTTAATAAATCACATGGGCGATAAAAATTGCCTTAATGACGCGGTGCATATTAAAGCAAAGATTTGAAAATTATTTATTGCCTATGCATTAAAAACACGTCAGTGCCGATTTCGCCTTACTTCAGTGTCTAATTCCAGTGAAATTACAGATAAATTAAAAAAAGTTAAATGTTTTGTCTTGTTGTACCTTTGGCCATTGCCAGTTGTACCTCTGGTCAGGCCAAAAACCACGTAATATCCCAAGGTACAACAATGTTTACGAATACCAAAACATATTAATTTTTTAAGGTTATGTAAACTTTATGGATTGGTGAACACAAGTTTTAAATAGCAAACATAGTATATTTCTTACCTGGGAAATTATAGATTAAACCAGCCACAACTTTGTAACACACCGACCCTTTATGTTATAGCTAATTATTTACATTTAATAAGAAAAATTCACATGCCTGACTAAATTCCAAAGTTTTATATTTATGAAGCGAAACTATTGTACCGATCTCAAGTGGTCAATAGCAGAACGTTAAAGCAAAAATTCTTTTCAACACAGAGAAAACAACCATTTTAACGACAGTGTCCAGAGGTACAAGCGCCCAAAGATACAACACTTTCCCCTACTCTTTTTCTGGTAGAGACAACAATTGATATTTTTTGCGGGTTAACCTTTAGGTCTTCAGCTTTACAACAGTTATCCACCTTTCTCAAAGTGATTTGCGTTACGCCTAAGAATGTCTTGAAAAAAGACTACTACTGCCAAGTCATCCTCATAGTCCAGGCAATAACACTCATCTTTGGACAGTTTCGTTAAAGGTTGCCCTTTAGCTATCTGGGCTATTAGCGTTGCCCACAGCAGTGAAGGTAATATCCCTCCCTGTGTGCCACCACTTTCTACCTTCGCTACGACAATATCTTGACCTATCGTTAACAGGATGGTCCAAGTTCTTAAGGCTACCTTCGTTCACTGGCATATGACGATAGGGTCACCTGTTTTTATTAGAGCTAACGTTACTGATTCAAATGAGATATTGTTAAATGCTCCTTTGCTTCTCACTTTCACTTTTCACTTGTGTCCTTGGTCTGGAAGCTTGATTTTTTTAGCCTTATTTGTGGGTTGTTCCCTGTTGCTTTCTCCAGAGTCGCCAAGATGAAAGTTTCTACAGCCTTTGTTTCATTTCAACTTTAGGAAACCCTTCACACACTACTGCATCCTTTGTAAAAACAAGGTCTCACGAAGAAAAGCTCCTTTGGTTCTTGAGTTTTTCCTGGTGCGATAGGCGGAGTACACTTTTCCAACCATGGCTTTTTGTTAGGTTCGTGTTTTGACATTTGCCTTTTTTTCTAATCAGCAGCTTTTAGGAGCCCGACAATCCAGCTCTTCTCGTCTGTTCATCAGACATCAGATCCACCTAATTAATAAATGTAATTCGTACTGTCTCCTTTTTTTTTGCTTTTCAGCTTCTGAAGCAGGGCCCTCCAAGTTTTTGTTATTGTGGCTTTACTTCGTTTATTATTGCGACCTCTGCAGCAAAGTCCTCTGTGCTGACTACTATTATGGTAACATCTTCCTTTGTTTCTTTTCTTTTTCATATGCATCATCCTCTAAGGATCATCATCAATCCTCTATTGGCGATCATTATGGTCCATTTTATTCTGTCTGCAGCACTTCTGAAGAGTTCTATTGTTGTTTTTCCACTCCACTGTTTTAAATTATTTAACCAGGACGTGCGTCGTCTCTCTAGTCCTCTTTTTTCTTCCACTTTCCCTTGTGTAACCAAACGCATCAACTTATATTTTTCATTTCTTAGTATGTGATCCAAGAACCTCATTTTTCTTTCCTTTATAATGTTAAGTATTTCTTTTTCTTTGTCGTTTTTCTTAATGTTTCCGTGTTTGTTACATGTTGTGTCCATAATGTTTGTTTGTTTGTTTGTTTCAAAATTATTACTGTCCCCACGATAAGCTTTCGAGAATCCCCGCATGATCGAGTAAGGCTAGTTACAACCGGATGTAGCCTGGTTTACGAAGATTCCCGTAAGAGACTGGTAAGAACGCCTGCTTTAACTTTTGTACCTACCTCTTTTGCTATATACACACACCCATTTCAAGAAATATACCCAGTGGTTAGGCAGCAGAAACTTTCTGGGACGTTAGAGTATGATTTTTTGCCAGTGCTGAGTTTTATTTCTAAAACCTCTAAATTCATGTAAATTAAGAAATTAAAAAAAAACAGATATAATGCTGAATCCCCTCCATCAGTTCAGTTAAAGACTATAAAGTGTAAACGCATAACAAAAATAGATCACTCGACAAAGGCACTCTACCGAAGCAGTATTTTGAGAAAGTTTTGAAATCAAAAGTTTTTAGTGTTTTATTGTCAGCAACATTAATTTTTAAATAAGAAAGTATCTTTTTCTCTTATCATGCAATCTATGTACTTGAATTGAAGATTTACATAAAATATGCGGGATTAAATACAATTTTAGAGTATTTGCAAATTCGCTGAAAGTTTTGTTAAAACTTGTCTAAGTTTTCCAATTACTAAATTAAGTGCTTACTGTTTGGTTTTATTTGGTATTTGCATGGTTAAAGCTTTTTCTTTTTTCCTTAGTGTTCTTACAGCAAGTTAGCGATAAGCACGACTAATTGTATTTTGTTGACTGCAAGTTTGGAGATGACGTTCGATAGGCAGTTAAACCTTTCTTGATAAAACATTAACGACCTTGGAACCACCAAATCTGTCTTCTTGCTATGCAACATTTTTATGCTATTTTCCTTTAATGATTACTTGAAGTAAGTTATTTCTTGTAATTCACATCTTCTTCTTCTTAAGGTGCCTTCTCCATTACTGAAGGTTGGCTATAACTACAGCAAATTGCTCTCTATTTTGAGCTGTTCTTAGTATCGAATGTGTGTCCATGCCTGTCCAGTCTCTTACATTCTTCAACCAGGAACATTTTCTTCTTCCTGGACCTCTTCTTCCTTCCACTTTCCTTCCATTATAAGTCGTAGGAAGTTGTATTTTTCTTCTCTGTAAATATGTTCTAGATATCTCGTTTTTCTGTTTTTTATAATATTTAGGAGTTCTCTCTCAGTACCCATTTCTCTTGAATGTAGTAGAATGCAATTTCAGATTGACCATTTCTCTCTTTACATCTTTAGCAACGTCTGTTTTGCTTGCAATTCTTAGAAGGCACAGATTAAAGCAAAAATCTGGATTTCGGTTTCGTCAATAGAAATTTTCGCATTTTTATTTTCGTGATTTATTATAAGATGTCGCTATAGCGTCCATACTGAAGCCATATTATGACAGGAAATATTGTTTACACGTTCAGAGCTTCTGTAAATAGTCCCTCTGATAAATCCTGTTATCGAAGTTATCTATCTTTGTCAACATTTGTTTTGTTAGAGTGATACCTTCGACTCCATTTAAGCATTATTTTAAAGAAATAGCTTTTTAACATCCGGATTATAATGTCTTTAGGGAAGATTTTGCTAATAAAGAATTGTATCATTTTATTTCAGTTCGAAATTTTAGCTGCATTGGATAATCATTGTTGTTGTTAATTCGAATTAACATGGTACATATTTATATTTATATACTAGCTCTATAATCTGATGGTTTACCATAAGCTGTATGTTGTGGTTTGGTCTTTTGATAATGATCGGAAATTTTATCTTGATATTTAAGGTTCATGTTCATGAAAGATTGGTATTCAAGCCATAAGCGATACATGGTCATTATACAAATATTCTATACTTCTGATATTTTTAATATTTTGTTTTTTTTTTTCCTTCATAATTATTTGTTTATGTTAGGCCCTGCTTAACACTATTGTCTGAAGCTATTTTATTATGGCATCTTAATGCAATTACTAGTTTTATTGGAAATAAGCCAAAATTTAGGTTTAAAATTAGTTTATTGACGTTTCAATTAATTTTCACTTTGAAAATCGATCTCAAAATAGAAAATATATTAAACAAATATTGTTTTTTTAACCCGGCGTCACCCAGGTGAAAAATGTGTGTATAATAACCCAAGTGGGGTATTATTGACACCATTTAGAATTGATTGGAAAAAACAAACATTTCGAACACGAATTAATATTTTTAAATATCTTATTTGACTATCTAAGTTTTCATAAATATCAGCAGTTTTTACCACTGGATTAAATTTGACCAACGTATTAGGTACAATTTACAAAATAATAAAATTCCTACAAACAAAAAACACTAGATACATAAAAAATTCACAAACAAAAGATAATTATTCAAAATCAGAGATTTTCCAAAAAAGTTTTTCAAAAGGTTCAAATAAAAATATAAAAAAGTAGGACATTGGATATCCAACCAGTCTTCTTCCAGTGTCCTGAACTACCAGTACGCTGAGATTAACCGTTCATTTTCTTTATCGCTGAGGGTGTTATTCCCTGTGTCAGGGCCGCCGCTACCATGTGTGCCAAGTTTGCACCGCACACGGGCGGCCAACAATAGGGGCGGCCAAAAGCAGTCCACTGCAGATAACAATGTCAGTGAAGAAGTTAAGAGAAGAATACATAGCGCTAATAAAACATATAATGGACTAATTAAACATCTAAGATCTAACAACATCACAAGAAGCACCAAATGCAAAATATACAAGACCCTGATAAAACCGGTCCTTGTATATGTATCAGAGACATGGACACTATCGAAAAGCGATGAAAACCTATTAGGCACATTTGAACGAAAAATCCTTAGACACATATATAAGGGGGTAAAGGAAAATGACATATGGCGCAGAAGATATAACTTTGAACTGTACACAGCATACAACGAACCCGAGATCATAACATCCATAAAGATCGGACGTCTGCGCTGGATGGGCCATGTTGAACGAATGTTGAAGACTGAAACACCAAAACATATTATGAGACAAACACCAGTAGGAAGAAGGTCAAAGGGAAGACCCAAACTTAGATACATGGAACAAGTGGAGCAAGATCTGAAAACACTTAAGATTACCAACTGGAAAAACAAAGCAAGGAACAGAACAGAATGGCGGAAAATCCTAGAACAAGCCAGGACCCAGAAAGGGTTGTCGAGCTACTGATGATGATGAAAAGCAGGCCACTGATGATAATACTTTTTTAAAACGAAAATAAATTCAAATAATTAAATAGTAATGATTGAAACAATTCTGTGAACTCTAATATTCCAAACAATAATAATTATTCAGTACGTGATAATACTCAAATGAGTTTCATTTACCATGTATACTTCTTTTCTTCATCCTTATCTAAAAAAAATATTATTTACTGTATGAACTGCCGCCCTTTTGCAGGTACAGTCATAAAGCAGTTTCGGGAATACTTTTTAATTCAAAGCGGCTGGCGGCTTTCGGACTTCAGTTATTTGGGATTTCACACGTAGATACTTTACAAGAACTTAGACAAATGGTTGTAAAGTTTCTGTTATAATATTGTTCCTATGGTTATGTTTATAGATGGTATATAATGTCTTATGTTCAGTCTTATTTGAGTATTCAATGAATTTAGACACGCTTTTGATAAACTATTTTGTTTGTAAAATATAGTAGTGTACCCATTTCTTTTACACAGTAGGTACTGTGTATTTCGAAGTAACGTCGAGATCAGAGCAATCTTATTCGTATACGCGTTACGGCTACATATTATTTGGAGAAACATTATTTGGACAACTTATTTGAAGTGTTTTTGGATTTATTTTGTTAAATTCGCCCGGCTTCGTTCTTAAGTGATAATTTCAAAATGTCCGAAAGAAAAAGAAAACTTTCAGGCTTTCAATATAGAAAAATAAAAGAGGCAAAAACTGAAGAGAAAAAAAAAACTTAGCGGTGCACTGGAATCATTTTTGATGAAAAACATGCATGAAAATATAGAAGACTCGGATATAAATTTAGGACCTTTAACTTCAAGCGAAGTCCAACCATAGAAAAAAGTACCAAACAATTGAATATTCTTGCGGATAGAGACGGAGGATTTGATGACAATAATTAGCGATAGTGCGAGTGCTGATGCTGAAACGCCTGAACCTGAAACCACCAAGCAAGACAAAACAATTAATGTTCCAGTTAATCTGGATTGCAGTGTAGGAAGCTCCAGCATATACTTGGTTTCAGATCTTCTTCTTCTTAAAGTGCCTATCCGTTCCGGATGTTGGCGATCATCACGGCTATCTTTACTTTATTTATTGCAGCGCGGAACAGTTCAGTGGTAGTCGTGTTATACCACTTTCGTAAATTTTGAAGCCAGGAAATGCGTCTTCTTCCCGGTCCTCTCTTACCATTTACTTTCCCTTGGAGACTCAGCTGGAGATGATCCCTGAAAATGGCCTGCAAATATGAATCCAAGTGAAGTTCAATTTGTTGTTGAAAATTTTCCTCAACAAATTACATAAATTAACTTACCCAGAGATACAAATAATAGGAAATTTTCAGAAACTTATTATTATCGCACATTACCTAATCAAGACCAAATTCATCGCCCGTGGTTACTTTACTCATTATCACTAAATAGTGTTTTTTGTGCACCTTGTAAACTGTTTTGTTGTGATGAAAGCAGCCGTCAATTACTTAGTTGAATTAATGGGGTAAGTGACTGGCAACATTTAGCTATTATTTTAAAAAGACAATAATCCGGTGCAGCTCATATAAAATATTCTCAAAAACTATTTGAACTATCTACAGCATTAAAAAAAATTAACAGTTGACTCTGCTCATCAAAAATTATATGAAATGGAGAAAAAACATTGGGGCGCTGTTGTTGAAAGATTATTATTAATTGTAAAATTTTTATCTAAACAATGTTAAGCTTTTAGAGGATCATCCAATAAGCTATTTAAACCAAATAATGGAAATTATTTGCAGTTAGTTGAAATGATTTCTAAGTTTCACGCTGTATTATCAGAGCATCTTCGTCGTGTGGAATCCAAGAGTACAAATATACCACATTATTTAGGATGGCAACATCAAAATGAATTGATTGTTTTATTGGCAAACTCTGTTCAGGACGTTATCCTAAAACAAATGAGAGAATCTAAATATGTTTCTATCATATTAGATTGTACCCCACATGTAACGCACGTAGAACAAACAACAATTGTAGTAAGATGTGTTTCAACTTCAACACCAGTTCAGATATTTGAATACTTCTTGGGCTTTTCTCCTGTAACTGACGTAACTGGACAAGGTCTGTTTGAATTTATAAAAAATAAACTGAATGAATTAAATATAAATATTAATAATTTGCGTGGACAGGGTTACGATAATGGAGCCAATATGCGTGGTAAACACATTGGATTGCAGAAGAAAATCTTAGACAAATATCCTCGAGCATTTTTTATTCCGTTCTGCTCAATCTGGTGGCGAATGATGCAGTAAAAATAAGTTTTGAGTCAGTCTAATTTTTTAATACTGTACAGGAACTGTATGTATTTTTTTCTTCTTCTAATGTTAGATGGAACATTTTATTAAAGCACCTTCCAAAGTTGACATTAAAAGCATTGTCGGACACGCGATAAGAGAGTCAGATCTATGCAATCGCACCATTCAAAACCCAGATTAGTGAACAATATGATGCTTTAGAAGAAATGCAAAACGATAACACAAGGGATATGAATACTAGGACTTTAGCAAAATCCCTTAAAAATAAAATTTGGAAATTCAAATTCATGTGTTCTATTGTAGTGTGGCAAGATATTTTAAGTAAAATAAACGTGGTTAGCAAAATCCTTCAAAGTCCAAAATTTGACATAAAATCTTCACTTGATGCACTTGATAATTTAAAAAAAATATTTCATGACCAAACGTTCTGATGAACATTTTCAAAATTTTTGTAACCGAATCCAGAGAGATATCTACAAAAGCTAACATAAAAGAAGATTTCCCTAGCACCTCTACCGAACTAATTAGAAGAAGAAAAGTGCATTTTGAGTATAAAGGAGCTGATGAACCTATATTATCTCCGGAACTGTCATTTAAAATAAAGTTTTATTTTAAGATTTTGGATGTTACTATAACAGCAATTGAAGAACGGTTTCAATTACTTCAACAGCACAGAGACATTTTTAGTGTAATATATGGCATAACCAAAGTTAAAAACGATGATGAACTTAAAACCAATTGTGAGAAATTGAATCAAGCCCTTACAGATATAAACAGCTCAGAGACTGACATTAGTGCAACCGTGAAAGATTTATATAAAGAAATTAAAGCTATTCAACCATTTTTCCGCAGAAAAAAGTCCTAGTGATATTCTGAATATATTTACGAAAATAATCTAGTATCAACATTTCCCAACTTAGCTATAATAGTACATATATTCCTAACTCTACCTGTTACTGAAGCTACGGGTGAGCGGTCGTTTTCCAAACTTAAGATTATTAAAAACTATTTGCGATCCTCAATGAAGCAAGATAGACTTTCTAGTTTAGCAATGTTATCTATAGAACATGAAGTGTGTGCACATTGGACATTAAAGATATTGTCAAAAAGTTTTCCGAGACGAAAGCCCGAAAAGTGCGTTTTTAGTTTTTTTTATGTGTTTATGTTTCTATTCACGGTTTATTTTAATTAAATGGACGTTTAAATTAGGATATACATATTCTGGACGTTGGATCATGCTTAATAAATTAGGATAGATGACGTTTAAATTAGGATATTAGGATGGGATATTAGGATATTAGGATATACATTAGGATAATATATGGACGTTGGATCATGGATATTAGTCTAAATGTTTAAGTATCAAGCATCTTCTGCACATTTCTTTAAATAATAGTATGTATGTCTAAAGTGTTGGAAGGGGACGGCAAATATTAAGTTGCACACGGGCGGCCAATACCCTAGCGGCGGCCCTGCCCTGTGTTTTGTATGCATTAATGTTGTTTTCTTCCAAATATGGGTAAAACAGATCAGTATATTGCATAATTTTGGACGAAAAAAACTAATTAAAAGAATTGTGAATGCACATAATAACCAATTTATAAAACAATGGACAACTCTGGTTGAAATAAAAAACTACTTTTAGCATAGCAGTTAAAATTTTAAAGAGTAAAATAACGGTTTATAATATCTGTTTTTGCTTGTTGTTTTTGCAAATCTATATAAATGTAAATTGGAAAAGTGCTCTATTATCCTACACAAAAGCTTTCGTTACTCACGAGTTAAATATTGTTTTCGCATATTTAAATGGTTTTTTTTAAACAGAAAATAGTCCAAATAATTTGAAAAGTATTTATGAAAAAAACAAAAGTATACAAAAACATATCCGTGAATTCAGTACAGTGAGAGGCCATTCACATACAGATTTAAATATATTAAAGCAGTACTGACTGAAACATTTCAATTTTGTGAAGTGCAATATTATAATAATCATGAATATACACTTTTAGACTGTAAATAGACTTCAACAAAATGGTGGAGCAGTAGTGTATAAAGATTCGACAATAATTGATCGTGTGATTGACAGTTAGTGCGAAATAACAGAGATGAAATTATACTACCTTTCTATTGATGCAAAGTGAAATCAAATATAGATTTCTCCTTTCTACATACTCTGGCTATTTAGCGATATGTTATTCAGACCCAAGTGTTGTAAAGGCAGGGTCGTGCGGTATTCCTGTTGGATTGCTGCTTTATTAGGGGAACAAAAAATATTAAAAAATTTTAAGCAATGTCAACTGCATATATACTGTTAAAAAGTTCATATTAAAGTGGTACCTTGAAAGTCATTCTACTCAGGAAACTATAAATTTGTTTAGGTTTGCTTTTAAATAAATCTTAATCTTAAATAAATGTAATAAAATAAAATAAATCGGTTACAGTGTTAAATATTAGTGCTGTCGAGTCAGTTATCCATATAGCCCAGTCTGGTTATGCAAAAATCATCGATTTCACGGAAAAATTTTTCGCAGATATCTGAACGTTTCAAGACATATGTGGGGGTTACTAGATGACGAATAGATGAAAAAGTGCTCGTATTTTTATCTTGCGTTTTTTTTTTAAACAATAATTTATGGTCAGAATTTGATTTTTTGTCTATAAGTTTTTTCCCTTATATTTTACATAAACAATATTTATATCATTTTTTTTATATCAAGTTTATTTTTTTATTTTCCTATAGTCTTTATTTTCCGGTTATTTAAATTAAAATTGATGAATAATTTACGGAGCTATTTGCAAAAAGCAGTTTTTTGCACTAATTTATATATTTTATTAAATTTTATTAAAAAATAAAATGTTATTAATACATTTGAACATCGAACACTTGCCGTCTTTTAAATTTGTGCGAAATTTCCCCCCGATTGGTCAAATAGTTTAAAAGTTATTTAATTTATTTATTACTATTTAAACTATTGAACTTGCTCTATTAATAATGCTAGACACAATTTTATAGAATTCTTTAAGACTTATCTCAGAAGTTAAATACATATTGCGTTTTATTTGAAGTTATTTACAAAATAAACGTTTGAAAAAGGGGTATGTTTTTTTATTGGCTTATAGTGGTAAATACCCACACAGCCAGACACAATTTTTTTAAAAACAGATACAATACAAGGATTACACAAGGATTACACTCTTATCGCCCAGGGGCCGATCAGGGCATTTTTATTAACGATAAAAGGTAGTCCTCGGAGAGATAGGTATACATATTTTTTGTTTCAGGGCCACCTACAAAAAAATTACAAGAAACACAAAAAACCGGCTTCGGCCACCAAAAAAATTAAAAAATACTATACTCGTTTTCATCGTTCTTTCATCGTTTTCATCAAGATAAACAAAGATAGATGATAGAAAATATCGTATAGCATATTGTAGAAAGCGAAACAGGTCGTCTGGATAGTTAAATTAAATTGATTGTGAGTAAGTCTAATTTATTATTTCTTTTACCTTTTGAAATGGACTCACACAAGCAACACATCCATTAATTAATTAATAGTTTGAGCTCTTACTGTGTGGAATTCCATTACATAAAATACTACTCTCGACACCTTAAAAATTTCAGTTTATTATAAATTAACTCTCTCTCTTCCGATACCCATTGCAATAATGACTTGTGGCATTGTTCTTGAATGAGCTGGCTAATAGGTTTATAATTGTAGCAATTACCATTGATATTTTATGTTGTTTTAGTCGATTTTATTCAGTCATTGTTGGAATTTGTTCCGAACAGTTTTACTTATTATTTTTTGTTGTAATTAACTAATTGTTCTATTTAATAAAAAAATGCCGGGAAAAACGATAACAGGAGAAATGCGACAATGTGAAGTTCATTTATTGGAGTATTTTAAAAAAGAAAAAGAAAACAACGGACCTTTGCTTTCGTTATCATCGGTACATGAACGAGTAGCGGACGCTTTGAAAATCAGTCTTCGCACAGTGACAAGAATGAAGAGTGAATACAAGACAGGGGCAGCTCTTACTACACCAGGAGAGTCACGTAATGTACAAAAAAAAGACTAATGATGTTAGCGATACTATAAAAGGAGAGATTAGAAATGTACTGTATGGCATAAAAGCAAAAGGAGAGCACGTTACAATTAAAGTTCTAAATACACAATTAAGAAACAAGCATCTCTATGACGGTTCTGATACAAGTTTGTGGCGTCGTATGAAAAATTGTGGGTTTTCATACAAACTAGAAAATAGTAGACGAGTGCTATGTGAGAAACCATGTATTGTCTCCAAACGACTGTATTTTTTGAGGCATTATATGAGAAATTTTTTAAGTCCAAGCCCACTTCAGTTCGTTTTTTTAGATGAAACATGGATATTCCTAAAAGGGGCATATAAACGTACTTGGCAAAATGACTGTGTGAAAAGCATCAGAAAAGGACACGAAAATACAGGTCAACGCTTTGTTGTTTTACATGCCGGAAGTAGGCAAGGATTTGTTAAAGCTGCTGGATTACTGTTTTCTATGAAATCGAAGAGTGCAGACTATCATGATTCTATGGATAAAGAGTCTTTTAAAAAGTGGGTCTCCGAAAAGCTGATACCAATGTTGGAGGAACCATCTCTAATTATTATGGATAATGCATCATACCATAGCTATTTAATAGAAAAGTTACCGAATGCCAGTTGGAAAAAATCGGACTTACAAGAATGGTTACGAGCAAAAAAAATAATTTTTGACGACGATTCGGGCAAGACAGAGCTAAGTCTTTGTCGCCAGAATAAACCACAAAATACCAGGTACGTTGTAGACGAGCTACTCCAAGAATATGGGCATCAGGTTTTGAGATTGCCTTCATATCACTGTCAATATAATCCGATTGAGTTGGTCTGGGGCATTTCTAAACAATACTATGATCGTCATATTGGAGAACATGGACGTGGAGATGAAACAGTGAAAAAAGTTTGGGGCGATGCATTAGCTGAGGCAACACCTGCAGTGTGGGCGAGTTGTGTTACCCATACTAAAAAGTTAATTCAGGACGACTGGGCAAAAATGGTCACATATTATGAAAATGAAAGTAGGATTATCATCGATTTGGCGGAAGATTCCAATGATGAAGACAGTTCCAGAGAAGACGCTGACTGATTAGCTAATTAATCAAGGTCAGTACGTTGTAACAGTTCAGAATTCGCTACAGTGCTTAAAACTTAAAAAATCTGTATCATTTTTTAATTAAAGTGGGTTAAATAATTAACCCTTTTTTAGGTATATTTCAAAATCCTTTTAAAATGTACTTTTCGTTGTATCCTGCCCTATTGTACTGCAAGCTAGAAAAATACTTCTTCGCAATTTATACGTATATTACGTTATTAGAAATTTAATGAAAAATAATTTATAATTTTCTTTTATAACTATTATTTCGTTTGACATGCTACATTTTGCTCCGCCACTGGAGGAGGTAAACGAATCGAGCTTAGACAAGGAAAGACAGATGAAACAACTTATTGCAAGTGTTTTTATACGCACACGCCAAGAACGATGAAAACGATTATAGCAAAAACCGGCGCAAGCCACCAAAAAAAATTACCAAAAATCCCAAAACTCGGGCACGTAGGACCCAACCCCTTGAGCACCAAGTCGCCGAACTGAGCCTAGGCTCAGAACGGAGAATTGAGGCCCAAGTAAGCAATTTTAGTTCGCGGATAAGCCACATCATGATAACAGGATCATAGCGACAATCAGCTGTCCTGAGTTTTGCAATCGGTTAGGAAACCATGCTGGGGTTCTATTACCCAGGACCTCCACATGAAGAGTATTTGGCTGATAGTTGTGCTCCTATCGCGCATCAGAGTGCTATAGAGGGGAAAGGGATGGTCTGGAGCATTGGAGCGCGGTGGGGTGACTCCTGTTTTTACTCGAGTTAACACACTTCGCTCCAATAAATTGTTACACCAGAACGTAATTCTTAGGGGTGAACATTTCTCACAGGCTGGGTTTAATCAAATTGGTTGCTTGCATAGGTATACATACATTAAGGAAAGACATCAGGTATCAACAAAGGTGGTTATATTTGTATATTCGTTGTTCTGATGAAAGACAGCAAACAATCGTAAATTTCTTTTCTGTCTAAAGCAAGAAGATGCAGTATAATATATGGGCTTTCAATGTTTAATTTTAAAAGTTTTCTGAGAAGCTCATTAGATTGAGCTCTATATTTTAAACAATCAAAAAAGATCTGGTCCAGCTCACCGATTTTATTACAGGCTTCACAAAGATCACTATCAAGTATTTTTATATTAAATAAATGTGCTGGATAACATGCGTGACCAAACTTTATTCTGCTGATAGTAGTTATACTTTTTCGACTGTAATGGTACTCATTGTACCAAGTTTGTCTCCTTAATTTGGTTTCAAGTCTGGTGTAACGTGTTGGATTTGTAAAGCTGTACTCTTGCCGTAAATAGGACCATTTTTTTATAATTCTCTGTCTTGCTATGATTATTTGTTCATCTGTGGTTAATTCGTAATTTATTTGTTCCCCCATTACTATGCTTTATTTGGCAATTTGATCTGCAATTTCACTGTTTGTTATTTCTGCGTGTTTTTTGATCCAGAAGAATTTTATATATTAATTTTGTTCTTGTTAATGTTTAAGTATAGCTTGGATGCTAAAAATAATGTCATTGGTTTATGTTTGAGTTTGATTTTAAAATTTTAAGAACGGAAAGTGTATCGGAAAAGATTATAGCATTCTGATCC
Organism: Diabrotica undecimpunctata; assembly: GCF_040954645.1. Classification (NCBI taxonomy): domain Eukaryota; kingdom Metazoa; phylum Arthropoda; class Insecta; order Coleoptera; family Chrysomelidae; genus Diabrotica; species Diabrotica undecimpunctata. The sequence goes on from NC_092810.1 coordinate 94,281,961, forward strand.
ACTTCCTGATGAACATGTTCTAATGCTTTTAGAATTGTTATTGCCTCAGCTGTGAAAATAGATCTGTTTTTGTTTAACTTATATTTTTTTTGTATACGTTTAGGTATTACGAAAGCGCAAAATGTACCATCGGTGTTTTTTGATCCATCAGTGTATATAGTGACGTTGTTTGGATGTCCCTCTAAAATATGATTTATGACTAAACTATTAAATGATGCTAACTCCGAATAAAGGGGTATATTCACATCACAGGAAACAAAGTGATCAAAGTAGTCGGTCCCTACCTTTGTTTGTGGTTTTAAGGTCACGTTTCTTAATCCATCACAAATAGGAGGAGAGTTTTTATGAATATAAAAAGGCTTAGTTAGGTCGTATTCGTTTAACTTATATATATGCTTCTTATGAATGGTGAGTTTTTGTTTAGCGATTTAAGAATCATTTTTTCAGCTAAAGATAATCTTCTCAGTTCTAATAGAGGTTCAATTGCTTCAGCTCTTAACGGTTCAACTGGTGTAGATTTCATTGCTCCCAGACATATTCTGACTGATTTGTTTTGTATAATAATCAGCTTGGGTAGATTTCTTTTATTGGCTGTTCCATAAAGTGTACAACCATCATCAATTATTGATCTTATGTAAGCTATATAGAAGATTAGAGCTGTTTAAGGTTTTGCACCCAACCAAGTTCGCATAATGGATTTTAAGAAGTTTAGTCCTTTATAACTTTGGATTTTTCTGCGGAGATTTGTAGCCCCAAATCGCTTATGGATGTTAAAACGAGTTTCGTGCTTGAATTCAAACGATTGATGCATTCGTCGAGATGTTTGCTACGTGTAAAAACAACAAAATCATTGACACATTGTGTAATAGTTGCTTTAGATACGGAGGTGTGTAAATTAGTAGTATACATGTTAAAAAGTAATAATGCAAGGACAGATCCTTGTGGCAAACCTAAATTTGCAGTTTGGTATTTTATTGGGCACTCATAATGTCCTCTGAGCCCTACTTGTCTGTTTATATATATAATTTGCATATCGTGTTAGCAACTTCTTGAGGGATTTGTAATTGCATCATTTTTTCCCGTAAGATGAACCAGTTGACATTGTCGAAGGCACCTTATTTGTATGTCTGTAACTAAGCGTCTCACCACATCTATGGTACCAAAACCTTTTTTAAAACCATATTGTGTAGTTGGTAGAGCGTCGATTGTATTTAATCACCATTACAATCGGTTTTTAATTATTCTTTCAAAAACCTTGAGTACACATGTAATAAGTGTATATATGAGTCACATAGGTAGAGGTCTTTGTCTGGCTTGTGTATTGGTATTACAATAGCCCTTTTCCATTCTTCTATACTTTCCCCATTGATCCAGATATCATTTAGAATTTTGATTAGAAACATCTTGGCATTGTTTGGCAATTGAAATATCATAGGATATCTAATATCATCATACCCACGTGATGTATTTTTTCTTTTTTTTATGATATAATTTAATTCTGGTAAGCCAATTGGTTAATTAAAAATCTTATGGTTAGTGTTATTTTGTCTTTGTTTTAAGAAAATGTGTTAGGTAACATCCAAAGCATTAGCTGGTGTAATTTTATCTAAAAATTGTTCTTGAAATTCATAATTCCCCGAAGTATTACCTTTTCCATATATCCTATTCAGTTTTCTGTCCTTAGTCCATATGTTTGTCAATGGTGTATTTCTATTTAAATTTTCGCACCAGTTCTGCCAATGTAGTTAAGCTTTAAACTTTAAAAACTTTTTTGTTTTTGAATTTCGTTTTTGCATTTCACATAATTTCCCATAGTGCTTTGTTGCTTACACGTGTTGAGCATTTGTTTTCTTTTTTTAATAGCCTCTTCGCAGCTTTGATCCCACCATGGTGGAAGAAGAGTTTTTTTGTTCAGTTTAAAGGGTTATTAATGGGTATAGAGGTAGTGGCAGCCTTATTTATCCCTTCAATTATTAATAAGTTATAATTATGTTCTGCGTTATTGCTATTTTTAATGTGTTGTGAGAAATATGTATTCGCAACTTCTTAATATAGACTCCAATCTGCTTTATTTAAATTTCATTTTGTTTTTGGATATATTATGACGTCTTTACTTTCCATGCCTTGTTAATTTCTAAAATAATCGGAAAATGGTCTGAACCCAGGACATCGTCTAAAGTTTCCCATGCACAATTAATTGCTATATCTGGAGCTGGAAAAGTTAAATCCACGACTGAATTATTCCCATTATTTGTGAACCTTGTAGGTGATCCGGTGTTTAGTAGAAGTACTAACTCTGTATTGTCTGAAGCGGTTATAATTCGCGTGGCTTTGGTGTTACTTTTGTATGATCCCCATGTTGAATGATGCGCATTGAAATCACCTCCAAATATACTATTTTACTTGGTACAGTTAAGAATTGCGCCCCAATCGGCAGTTGTTGTTCGTATGTTAGGTGGACAGTATAACGAGAAATATGTTAGCATTATTTCACTGTTATTCAATATTTGTATACCACACAAATTTTTTTTTTAAATGGAATTTCTTTTAAACAAAATACATTTCTGACAAGGATTGCCACACCTGCATAAATATTATTTCTATCTTTACGAATAACATTATAACCTTTGAAATTACATTGTTTATCTGGCTTAAACCATGTCTCTGAAATTAAGGCAATATTAATTATAGTTTCATTTAAACATTTAATTAAACTCAGTTTATTATCTACAGCCGATTGCGCATTCCATTGTAAAATCTTTATTTTATTTTTTATTTTATTAGCCATTACGTAAATTTATTGAATTTGTTAATTTTATCATAAATCTATGCTTTATCTAACTTTTCTAAATCGCTAAAAGAATCAAACTCTTCGAGTATACTTTTAAAAATATTGAAAAACATGTTTATAAATTCATTTGTAATATGGATCAAGATCGGCACTGTGTAGAATATTTGAGGGAAGAGGTCTTTTTGGACCAAATTCAAAAGAAAACATAGCAAGGGAAATTGGGCTTTTCTTTTTTTAAAATGTGAAGAAGTTTCAGGTTGACTTAAAGGTACTTTTTGTATTTGTTTTTGGGTATTGGATGAGGATGGTTTAGATATATGTTTGGTGTTAGTTTGACTTAGAAGAGATGGAAAGCTTTCATTATTTAGCATACCTAATACTTCAAAACTATTCCTTGTACTAACAGCAGATGTATAAGAGTTTTTTAGACTGTCCTTTGCTTCTAAGAAAGTTAATTTTTTTTCGGCCATATGTCGTTTAATTTCGTTTTGTTCTTTAAATTTTGGACATTGTTTGGAAATGGATTTTTGCTCATAATTTTTACAGTGTGTACAATAACTGTCTTGTGGGCCTCTACAGTTATAATCACCATTTTTCTTCTGTCCGCAGTTAATACATCTGGTTTTTGTACTGTTACCATTACGAAATATGTGTCCATGCAATTGTATAACTCTATACACATGGGGTTCTACGGAATAGGCAACACTGTTTATATATTCATATCTGGATAAAATGTTTTTTTCAAAAGTAAGTAATACCATTTGTCTGGGGACATATGCTTTTTCTCCATTTAAATCAATCTTCCTTTTGAGTCGAGTGACTTCCGTTACTGGTATATTGGATAATATATTATCAAAAAGATATTCGTCATTAAAGGCAGTATCTACGTTTTTTATTATGCCATTACAATTATTGCCATTTAAATCCTTAACTTTTAGAAGAAGACGGCGCGCTTTAAGAAAAAAATGTTTACTTACAACAGTATTTAAAACGATTTGACAAAGATACATAAGTGAAAGTGACCTGGTTCTATCGAATTTCATTAAATATATCATGTATATATCCAAACGGTTAATATAATCATATTTTCCAAAATAATCTCTTGCCAAGAACGATGAACTTTAAATCTCTATATTAAAATTCAAACCAAATTTTGAGCTTGTAACAAGAAGTGTATGCTGACAGCCCAGTAATGAAACTTCAATCAAATGCTTTATCAAAATTTACACGCCGTATGCTTTTGAATAACGATCTGGTTCCTAAAATGTATTAGTATCGTATAACGTTAAACGCTGCTGGTTGCATAATTGTTCGCAAGCTGACTGTTGGAGAGATTTATAAAGGTCAGATGTGTAATGAATAACAAAGGTGAATTTGTAATGGAAGAACGAATGTGATGTGCATGGTGCAGAATCTTCTAATGGGTCATTTGCTTAATTGTAGAGAACATTTCACATTTATTGCCAAATACAAATTTTTACTCGTATTATTCAATATTGTAAGTAAACTGTAATGGCATGTCTCTCAAGCGGGAAAACAAAAACATATTAAGTATATATACATATATATATATACATATATATATATATATATATAAATATATATATATATATATATATATATATATATATATATATATATATTTATATATATATATATAAATATATATATATATATATTTATATAATATATATATATATATATATATATATATATATATATATATATATATATATATATATATATATATATTATAGTGATATTTAAAGTCTTGGTGCGCCAAGCAATAATTAGCTAATTAATTTTTTTGATTAATTAAAATTATTTAAATGATATGATTATGACTCTATCACAATTTTTAATTCTTTTATCTCAGGGTTAAATTCGTGCTTCAATATCTATGCTATTACATGTGAAAGGTAAGGTCCAGAGAATACCGGAATAATAAAAAACACATATGATCTAATACTATATATTGAAATAAAAATAATGAAATAATTCACACTCAAAAATTTTCAATAAACAAATCTCATATAATGATTCTCAAAAATTTTGTTCTACATACGAGAACAATCAAATTAAATGGTACAAACAATATTAATTGAAATCTCAAAATTCCGAACTATTCTAACTCTCCTAATCAAAATATTTATATCCTTTCTAAATTAAGTGTAAAAATTGTGTTATCAATAAAAGAAAAAACTGCAGAAAACAAAAAAATCTCTCTCTGATGATGAGTGGTCCAAATCCTTGTTCCTTATAGACTGTATTGTCTCCTCTCAACCGCTCCCTATGTAATCAGCAATCTTACACCGATTGTTGCAAGTATATCGTCCTTAATGATCTCCTTCAAAAGCACAAATCATTCAAATTATGATAGCCTTTTCTCCTCTCGATAAACTGAATCTCTCGTTGGCCCGAGTGAAAAATGACTCTTGGAATATCTTCTCTTTACGATAAACTGAATCTCTCGTTGGCCTGAACAGTGACTCTTGGAATATAAGTAGAGAAATATGACTTACAATATTTTGTTGCTTCAGCTCCTGTCAGATACACTAACTCCACAAAAACTCACCAACATTCAACACTACTGCTTGCTACATTTCAGGAACCGCCAGAGAACAATCCCTGTTCCTCTTATAGACTTCGAAACCAACTCACTGCTATCTTTTCTCTCTCCTCAATCTCGCTAAACTTTCTCCCACACACTTATCCCACCTTTTTCAATCTCCGCCAATCACAACTCGTCACAATTCCCCCATTTCTTCATTTCGATAACAAACAAATTTTTACCTATAATTATAAATTTCCTAAAACTTATTTACAAATAATATTTTTCTATAAATCTTAAAACTAACAAAAACCTCTTTCTAAAATATCTTCTATTGTCTTTAATCACTGCACTAATGCATTTGTAAAAACCCGTTTCAATTTGTCTTTTGTTTCACTTAAACTTATGCGGGTCACTCAAGTTTAACAAAGAAATGATTGATGTAAAGCTTACATTTTGTTTGGTACAGGTAATTCAAGGATTTAATAACTTTCCTTCTCCGAAATGTTTGTTGGATATTATCCTACTTATCTGAATTATTTTAATGTTTTTGAACTTTGAAATATTTTTAAACAAACCAATATTTTTCTCGATTTTACATATCATAACAAATCCCCGCCATTTGATCTGCCGAAAACTCTTTGTTAAATTTTAAAAATGACAAAAGTTTTCTAGGATCAAATTATTTCACTATGTTATTAAAATCTATTCATGATATTGATAGATGTCGTGAATGTTAAAAATACCCCGTATATTTCCTGTCTCTATGTGCGCTAATTCATAACTATTTACCCCATTTTCCGTATTGACCCTATATGGACCTTCAAATATCGGCATCAATTTAGCACAAATATCATTTTGTAAATTCGACACCCTCAGTGCCTTCACTAAGACTTTATCTCCTTTCTGGAATTTGATCGGCCTTCTTCTTCGGGTTCTCTCTTGTCTTTGGAGATATTTCTCTCCACTTCGTCTCAATCTTCTTTGAACCAATTCGATCACTTCTTCGTATTGTCTGGGGGCGGTGTCTTCCCACGGTCTTGTAGGCATTGTTCCTTTCATTATATATAAAGGCGTCTCTTTGGTAACCGTATTTGGAGCACAATTCAAATAGGTCTCGATCTCAAACACTTTTCTGTCCCAATGTCGATGATGTTCTTCCGCGGCAATTCGTAGAAATTTTGTGACTTCTTGTATAAAACGCTCCGATGGGTTGCTCTGTGGATGACGGATGCTTATAAATTTTGTATCGATGCCCCTCTCTCTTAATTCCCTTTTAAAACGTTCGTTCCTAAAATATGTCGCATTGTCCAATAAAATATTGTCTGGTCTTCCCACCGTTTCTATAAAATTGTCTATCTTCCTAAGTATTTCAATTCCTTTTGTGGTTCTGCATGCGTACAATTTAACATATTTTGAGAAAAGGTCCACCATAACTAATATGTGTTTATTCCTTTGAGTTGTTGGTATCAAATCGCTCAACATATCAATAGCAACAATATCCAGTTTCTTCCGAGCTACGACGTTTTTTGTGACGTTTTCATTTTTAAAGTTCCTACTTTTACACTTTTGGCATGTCACACAATTTCGAGTCACCTCTTTGGCTATTGTATAGTCCTGTCGACAAATGTAGTTCTCCCTGAACATAAGCCACACCTTTCTACTTCCAATATGTCCGTTGTCACAGTGTAACTTTAAAAAAACTTCTTTTGCCATTTGCTCCGTGATTACATGGAGTTCTTTACCATCGACCCTCTTAAAATATAGGTTATTTTCTTGTTCAGCCCTTTGCTTTTCTCTTTCATTCAATTCTTCCTGATTTTCCCTGATTTTGGCCAACGAAAATAAGCCTGCTTCTTCTCTCATTATGTTCATGCCTACGTGGAGAGTTTTGTGATCCTCTTTGCGGAATTGTTCATCTCTCGTCAACGCATCAGCCAAAATATTGTCCGTTCCTTTGATATATTTAAATTCAAAATCATATTCTTGGAGTAAAAGAATGCCCCTATGAATTCTATTATTTACCAACCTATTTTTCATTATGTGTATCAACGCTGCGTGGTCCGTTTCAATGGTGAATCTTGCCCCAAGTAGGTAAAAACGTAATTTGTTTACACAAAATAACACACTGGCAAACTCTAATTCAGTAACGCTGTATTTTCTCTCATACGTTTTGGTTACACGGGAAACAAAACATATTGGCACCTCTATATCGTCTTGTATCTGTGATAACACCCCTGCAAATTTTTTTATGGAAGCATCGGTCCTGAGAATGAAAGGTTGCTCATATCTTGGGTGGTGCACTCTTACAGCTGTGGAAAACGCTCCTTTTAAATTTTTGAAAGCGATTTCTTGTTCCGTTCCCCATTTCCATCTGACATTTTTCTTAAGTAATGCTATTAGCGGTATTTCTTTTGTACTGAGGTCTGGTATCAGCTTTTTGAAATAGTTTACCATTCCTAAAAATCCCCGCAAAGTTTTTAAATTGGTTGGCCTAGGGTAGTTGTTTATGACTTCAATTCTATCTTCTGCAAGACTAATCCCTTTTGTGTCTAATTTGAATCCTAAATACAATACCTCTTTTTGGAAAAACTGACACTTTTGAATATTTAATTTTAATCCTGCTTGATCAAGTTCTTCGAGAACAGTATGAATATGTCGTAGATGGCTTGTTATATCCGGTGAGAAAATTAATAAATCATCTATGTAATGTACAACAAATTCTCCATGCCTATTTAAAATTGTGTGTAATGCGCGAACCAAAGCAGCGCATGCACTTTGTAGTCCAAATGGTACTACCCTAAATCGGTACACCACTCCGTCGATAGAAAAAGCGGTATAATTTCGACACTTTTCTGCCAAAGGTATTAACCAAAAACTGTGTTTCAAATCGATTTTGGAGAAAATGTGTGATCCTGTGATTCGTCCAAAAATGGCTTCTATGTTCAAAGGCGCTTCGTATTGCGCGATTGTGTGCGAATTAATGTTTCTTGCATCTAAACATAATCGCAAATCACCATTTGATTTTTTTACGCATACTATCGGGTTGATATATGGAGAGTCACATCTTTCGATCACCTTGTCTTTGATCATATTTTCAATTTCCTGTCCGACGCTTTGCCTGTATTTATACGGGATTGGATAAGTTTTTGATTTAAAATTTTCTAAGTTTTGAACTTTAAAAGAATGTTCATAATTTTTAGCCACTCGGCTTTCTTCATTAATAAGATCTCCATAATTTTCTAAAATCTTCTCTATTTCCTTCTCCATGTTTTCTCCACATATTATTTTTCTTTCATCCTCAGTTTGTTCACATGTGTTCACTGTCCGTATTACTTCTTCACAAAATTCTGGATTCTCGTCCATAATTGCCATTTCTTCTCTGTCCTCTTCCGTTATTTCTTCTTCTATTTTTTTTTTATCTTTAATTTCTATCTGGTATTCCGAGCACCATGTTTCGGCTCCTTCCATTTTTCTGCTTATAACTTCCTTTTTTTCCTGCTTTCTCTTCGAACTCTTCTTCTTTTTTTTTATTCTCTTTTCCTCTTCGGATTGATTTTTTTCTTGAGCTTTCGATTTATCCTCTACCGTCATATTGATTTCTTTATGTTTTTCTTGTCCATTTATCCTTTCAGAAAATTTTCTCCTATCTGTTTCCTTTTCTTCTTCTATGTTGTCTGGTTCTGCTCTGATTTCCAGTTGATTTTCCGAAAAATTGATGGTGATATGTTTTTCACTCAATTCATCAATTCCCGCTATCATATCATGATTTAGATCTTCGATCACCACACATTGCATAATATAGAATTGGTCTCCCACTCTGATCCGTACTCCTAAACCTTCATTTACTGTCGTCAATTTTTTATTATTTGCACCCACTAAAGCAACCCTCGGAATCTTATACACAAATCTGTCCAAATTTAATTCTTTTACTAGTTTTTTATTGATTAACGATATCTCCGATCCAGAATCAATCACAATTTTAATCGCTTTATGTTTTATAAATGCATCTAAAAATATTAGATTAGAATTAGAAATTTGTCTGTCGTTTCCTATTGCTACATGATTCATCTCCCTTCTATTTTGTTGTTGGAAGCTCTGGTTATTTCTATCGTCCCTTTGTTCGTTCGTATTCCTATTCGGAGGATTTTGTGCATCTCTATTCCTGTTGTGATTTTCATTTGTTCTATTTTGTGTATCATTCCGGTTATCGTAATTTTGTTGTCTATTGTAATTATTGTAATTTCTCGGCCTATATTCGTTTGTTGATCTGGGATGTCGGTTTCTCTGGTCATAATTTGATAAATACCTTCTTTCCGGTCCATTATATTGGTCATGTTGTCTTCTATTTCTCATTTCTTTTCTTTTTGCTTCTTTTAATTGAAGGAATTGGCACAAACTATCAATATCTTGATAATTTCTCAAAATCACGTGGTCTTCCAACGTTTCCTCAAAATGTCTGCTGATCATTTCTACCAGCTGTTCGGTAGAATATTTGTATTCTAGATATTTTGAATTGTTATATATCTGCAAAGCATATCTTTCTTCAGATATTCCCATTTTTTCGTGATATTTTCCATTCTGTAGCTCTTGGTTGATTTCTCTCTGTTTATTTTTTCCCCAGAAATAGTTGAGAAATTTATTTTCAAAATCTGTCCAATTTTCAAACTCATCTTCCTTGCTTTCATACCATAACGCTGCTCCTTTTTTTAAATGGTTTCTAATTGTTTCTTTGCAATCGTCAAAATATCTAGTATGTTGTAATTTGGTTTTCAAATTTTTAACAAACGGTACTGGGTGTGTTTTCCGAATATCCCCGCCAAATTGTATTTTTATGTCACCCGGACTTTGGATGAGTACTTCTCTCCTGTCTCCCATCTCTCGTTGTTTTCTGATATCCTCAATTTGTTTTTCTATTTCTTTCTTGTCTTCTTGTAAAGCCATTTCAAATTTTGTTTCTAACTGTTCTAATTCCTTTTTCTGTACAGTCTCAATTTTCTTGATCTTATTTTCTACTTTCTTTTCTTGTTCTTCCATTTTATTTTTAATTTCATTAATCTCTTCTAGTTGTTGTATCAGTTCTTTCTTTATCCCCTCAACACATCCTTTAATTTCCTGTTCATAGTTTTCCAAACGCTGCTCTATATTGCTCATTGTTTGTTTTGTTTCCTCCATTTTTAGTGATGTTTCTTGTTGATTTCTATCCATTTTTTTGTGACTGGAGTTGCATTAGTTGTAATATTTTATCTATTCCTGATAGTTCTTTTTTCTCCTCAACTATTGTCACATTTCCTTCATTATCCGATACTTCTTCCAAAATTGTTTCATCTTCTCTGTTATCCTCCTTCCTTTCCTGCATTTTACTTTGCCTCCTTGTGACAGACATGTTGTTACTTTTTGTTATTGTTTTTGTCCCCGCCAAATGTGAAATTTTACAACACTCTATATGTTTCAGAACACGACAATATTTCTCCCCAAATGTATTAAATTTTCACGACAAATATCAAATATGCAATCAGTAAAATTCAAATAATTCAAAATAAATATCAAATGTATGATTGGTAAAGAAAATAAAATCAAATAATTCAATAGCAGTAAATATCCACTAACTACGATCAATCAATAAATCAAATTTATATTCCCTGGAAAAAATTGTCAAAATACTTTCAAATTCAAATTCCCTCAATGTTATATGTTTTTATCTCTGGATCACCTGTACTTATTCCAGATCTCTTTCCCTTCCTTCAAATGTAAAGCTGCGATATTTTCAAGCCCCACGTTTTGGAAGCCAGTTATAGTGATATTTAAAGTCTTGGTGCGCCAAGCAATAATTAGCTAATTAATTTTTTTGATTAATTAAAATTATTTAAATGATATGATTATGACTCTATCACAATTTTTAATTCTTTTATCTCAGGGTTAAATTCGTGCTTCAATATCTATGCTATTACATGTGAAAGGTAAGGTCCAGAGAATACCGGAATAATAAAAAACACATATGATCTAATACTATATATTGAAATAAAAATAATGAAATAATTCACACTCAAAAATTTTCAATAAACAAATCTCATATAATGATTCTCAAAAATTTTGTTCTACATACGAGAACAATCAAATTAAATGGTACAAACAATATTAATTGAAATCTCAAAATTCCGAACTATTCTAACTCTCCTAATCAAAATATTTATATCCTTTCTAAATTAAGTGTAAAAATTGTGTTATCAATAAAAGAAAAAACTGCAGAAAACAAAAAAATCTCTCTCTGATGATGAGTGGTCCAAATCCTTGTTCCTTATAGACTGTATTGTCTCCTCTCAACCGCTCCCTATGTAATCAGCAATCTTACACCGATTGTTGCAAGTATATCGTCCTTAATGATCTCCTTCAAAAGCACAAATCATTCAAATTATGATAGCCTTTTCTCCTCTCGATAAACTGAATCTCTCGTTGGCCCGAGTGAAAAATGACTCTTGGAATATCTTCTCTTTACGATAAACTGAATCTCTCGTTGGCCTGAACAGTGACTCTTGGAATATAAGTAGAGAAATATGACTTACAATATTTTGTTGCTTCAGCTCCTGTCAGATACACTAACTCCACAAAAACTCACCAACATTCAACACTACTGCTTGCTACATTTCAGGAACCGCCAGAGAACAATCCCTGTTCCTCTTATAGACTTCGAAACCAACTCACTGCTATCTTTTCTCTCTCCTCAATCTCGCTAAACTTTCTCCCACACACTTATCCCACCTTTTTCAATCTCCGCCAATCACAACTCGTCACAATTCCCCCATTTCTTCATTTCGATAACAAACAAATTTTTACCTATAATTATAAATTTCCTAAAACTTATTTACAAATAATATTTTTCTATAAATCTTAAAACTAACAAAAACCTCTTTCTAAAATATCTTCTATTGTCTTTAATCACTGCACTAATGCATTTGTAAAAACCCGTTTCAATTTGTCTTTTGTTTCACTTAAACTTATGCGGGTCACTCAAGTTTAACAAAGAAATGATTGATGTAAAGCTTACATTTTGTTTGGTACAGGTAATTCAAGGATTTAATAACTTTCCTTCTCCGAAATGTTTGTTGGATATTATCCTACTTATCTGAATTATTTTAATGTTTTTGAACTTTGAAATATTTTTAAACAAACCAATATTTTTCTCGATTTTACATATCATAACAATATATATATATATATATATATATATATATATATATATATATATATATATATATATATATATATATATATAATTGATGGATTCGACCGTTACTTGATGAAAATTCATTTTATGTAACAATAAAACACTGAAAACTTTGTTTTCAAAACTTCCACAAAATTTATTTTAAACTCTTATCACTACAGCTGTTTCGGCTGATTGCCTTTTTCAAGTGGCTGAATTAAAATACATATATAAAATATCTTGAAAAAATTTATGACACGTATAAAACAAACCAAATATAAATATAGCTTCGTCCCTATCCTGATAATTGAAATCAAGCAGGCGGTATTGATTCGCTTTACTAAATGACCTGTACTACTTTACAGAACTTATAAATAAAAGCAAATTTATAAATTAAATTACCTAGTTACTGTTTGGTTTCAAAACTATATACATATCTCTTTACTGTCATTCTCAAATTTTAATAAACCGCTTAACTTGTAATTTCTTTCAGCTAAAAATGAGCCGGATACTCTCTTCTTAACTCGCTAGCTAACTCCTTCCTTGGTTCTGCTCCAAAAAACGAATCTCGATCTCACGTCCCAACCAAAATTTCTATCTCCGTTTGGATACTAAATGTAGATGATTGTTCTAACAGTTTAGAACAAGTTCCAGACGTTGTATAACTGAGCTCTTAATCGCACCCCATTCGTTTTTTAAGGAAAACGAAGTTTCAAACAAAAACCTATGCAAATGTCCGAGAAAATCATTCGTCAAAAATAAAAACATTCTACATATCTGACTAATAAATAAAACAAAAAACTCACAGTGTAAATTAATATTTTATTCATAATCAGAGTCTGACGTGCTGCTCTCATTAACTACGTTAATTATCAGTGGTTCAACTTGAGTCTCAATGATATTGTCAAGATCCCACATCTTTTGTTCGACTTTCTGCTGCACATGCTGTATACATTTTTGCACACTATTGTAAGCATATTGTAGATGAAATGGGTAAAGAAAAAAAAAGGTATTCACAGGCACTCGAGGTAGATTCTGAGTAAAATATTACCTAAGTTACACTTTGAGTTTTTTGTTTTATTTATTACTCAGATATGTTGAATGTTTTTATTTTTGACAAGATTTTTCTGACTTTTGCATAGGTTTTTGCTTTGAAATTTCGTTTTCCTTAAACCAACGAATGGAGTGCCATTAAGAACTCAGTTCAGGAGTGGCAACTCCGTTTCAACCTTAAATATTACGTTTAATTTTAAAACATTTTTACACATTTAATGTAATTGTATTTTAATTCCGTGCATTACAATAACGGATTCACGTTATTATGTTGTTGGAAAACCTCATTCTAACATGTTTATTCAGTTATTTTCAGTTCTGTTATTCCTGTGAACGACTTATGCTACGATGTCTACTTCATATTTTCATATGTATTTCATAATACAGGAAAATATAGGTTTATACATCGTTAAAATCATGATGTGGGAGTGCCCCTCGTAACAATCATACTGTTGACGGTTTATTTATACTTACTGCAGCTCTATCTTGTATTTAGTGTAGAAATGTTTAGAAAGGTTTTCGAAGCCCCGCCCAATGTAACGTCAGAGGTGAGGTAGTCCATTAATAAACACAACTGACCGTTTCCACTAAACAGACTCGAGTTTCAAAAACTCGGGACTCGAAAAACAAAACGAACTGTTTCAAAACACGCCAGTCTTTAGTAAAGTTTGTGAAAAGTTGCTATTTTGTTTTATTGGATACGAGTTTGTGTTTTGTTTTGTTTTTATTTTGTCCATTTGGTGGGAAACCGCCATTAGATATTACATTTAATTTTAAAACAATTTTTACATATTTAATTTAATTTTATTAATTCAATGCATTACAATAACGAATTCGCATATTATGTTGTTGGAAAACCTCATTCTAACATTTATTAATTTAATTTTATCTTTGTTATTCTTCTGATCATAAAATATAAATGATAACATTTATTATAAATATAAATGAATAAATTCAAGCACTGTAATTCTCTGACGCACGCCCTGGCTAAAATATTATCACTAGAACAACAGTGGTCCAATTAAGTTATAGCAATTCTTCCGCGTACAAGGACTACTAAATGATATGGTATGCTGAGTTTCGTATACGATGTCTATTTATATAGTTTATGAGGTGGATATTATGTACGTTTATACATTGTAAATCGTGATTTGGGAGTGCTCCTCGTAATATTCATAATGTTGATAACGTGTGTTGGTTTGTTTACTGCTACTGCATCTTTAAGATAAATTTGGTTTAAGTGAGCCATGTGCATAGGCAACCAAATATACTATGAATAAATGACAGACAGAAATAATAGTTACGAATATAAAGTGGGGTTATTTGTTAATTTGAAATGTTTAGTTTACATATAGTTACGGATTTGAAATAGTGTAGTTTATCAATTTATCTAAATATCAATAAAATTCTCGATAGAAAAGGAAAGAATTCTCTAGAACACAGAATTTAACCTTTGTTTACGGTAGAACCTTCGCGAATATGGTCATGTCTGTGAAATGGTCATAATCGAACATATAATTTTTCGAGAACATTTATATATGTAGAAAATAGAACAATTCGAATATGATTTCTTGACAGATGATTCTGGAACAATGAAAAGATATAAATACTCGGTGATTTGGATTCAAGGGGACAGTTACAGTTACTATAAAGCCAGTCAGACAGTTACAGTTAGTATGAAATCAGTATAAGGCCAGTCAGTCAGTAAGCAGTCAGTATATAGTTAGTCAGAGGAGACACACAATTAGTAGGACAGTTACTATGAAGTCAGTATAAGGTGAAACACTTAGTTAGTAAGAAGACAGACACAGTTAGTTACAGTTAGTGAAGTGAAGTCAAAGTCAGAATTAGGAAGAAAGTATAAATAGAAATCAAATTTTAATAGTTATATGGTGATTGGATATTGGTATATTTAAAAGAAGAATAAATATAAATGCTATTAAGAAGAAAAATATTTTAAATTGGTGGAAGCTGATAATTAGAAAAAGTAATTTCACAAAAACAAAGATAACCGAAGCTGAGAACGAAGACATTGAGTGGTGATTAAAATCTATATAGTGGAGAACAGTTTCATTTAGGCATTCAGTGACAGTAAGGTACAAAATTTTGTTAATACATATAATTTAGTTAGTGTCAGAACAATTTCAATTTTAAAGATAGTTTGTTTAAAATTTACATTGTCTATATAATTTAATTAGTTTCATAAGAATTCCAATTTAAAGATAGTTTATTTTAAATTTACATTGGCTATGGTAAATATATATGTGTGTTTCATAATAGATATAATAAAGATAATTAAATAATATAATATAATAAAAGATAAAAACCCTATACATATATATTATTAAAAAACACTCATTGCTCATTAAAACATTATTCACAAACAATACATCATCTCAATATATATATATATATATATATATATATATATATATATATATATATATATATATATATATGAACATTACTTAGTTCTCGGGAAGAACTGTGTTGAGGATTTGTAAAACTCGACGTTTCGGCACCCATTTTGGAGCCATTATCAAGAGGGATATGGTTCCGTTCGAGTTCGGGGTCTCAATCTTCCTACTCCTTCCTACTCCCCTCGTGACGTGCCAGTATCTTGTTCTGTTGAACCGTCAAATGGTACTGAGGTCTCAATCTACCTACTCCTTAGTGTCGAGTGACTACCGGTCTTACCCTGTTTAGCTGCTTTTATGTGAATTACGTGAATTTTTGTGTTCTGTCTAATAATGAAGAAAATAACTTGGTATCAGTGTAATAAAGTTTATTAATTGTGCAACAAAATCAAATTAAATTAAACAATATTAATTGTGGTATTATTATTTTGAAAAAAAAATTGAAAAACTTTTTTTTAATAAATTAGATATTTCGAATTTTTATCTGATCAGATCTCTATAAACCCACTTGATGACCGTTATATTCTTATACTATAAATAATTATAATAATAATTAATTTTACATTTATTTAAACAAAAACTCTTATACTTTATATTGAAATGTTCATTTCTTTAACAATAAAACAAGCAAATTCCCGGTAAACAAAACAGTGAACTCCTGGCCTCTGATGCAAAGAAATTATGTTTCAAAGTTTTTTCCTAAATCTATAGCAAAAAATTCGCAATCGTTCGTCTCCTTTAGCCAAAAATTCAGGATCAGACGGTTCCCGAAACCGTATCAAATTAGTAAAGCTAATAACTTACAGTTTTGACTTAGCTGTCTTTAACATATATTTCTGGACACGTAGAACAACACTTCCACTCACGAAACTGTTTCTTTGTTAACTTATTAAATATTTTTATCAAACCACTGCAGTTAACTTATTAAATCTTTTTATGAGACCACTGACGAACTCACTTTTTCACAAAATTTTATTCTAAGACCTCTTTTCTCATGTCTCTCAGCTTTTTATCTCCTCGTTACTTCTCCTACCCTACTTCCTGGCCAATCCGGGTCGATTCTTTTTCCTGTCAGAGCCTTAGCATTCAACTCAATTTCTCTTTTCTCTCTCTCTCTTCTCTCTCTTCTCTTTTCAGAAACCAAATTTTTCTGCTTATTTTATTTTATATAATAACTTAAACCTTCAGTGATGAAGTTCCATTTTGTTATGTCTAATTCTTTATATCTGTTGATCTGTTGTTAATCTATATGTTTATGTT
The DNA here is from genome assembly GCF_040954645.1 of Diabrotica undecimpunctata. Classification (NCBI taxonomy): domain Eukaryota; kingdom Metazoa; phylum Arthropoda; class Insecta; order Coleoptera; family Chrysomelidae; genus Diabrotica; species Diabrotica undecimpunctata. Next base: position 94,299,237 of record NC_092810.1, read on the forward strand.
TGTAAGTTATTATTACCTTAGCTCTAAGACACATTTTGGCTCCATGTATACTGTTACGCCATTAACCATTGATTATAACTACAAGGCAGCAGCTTCGTCTGTAATCCTAGACAGAAACCCTTACAGTGTAATATCATTCGGGCCAGATAAACACTAGTTTTTTAATGAAGTTGTTACTCATTTTCTTCTCCTGTAGGCGGTCATGTAGGCGAAGTTGTTTGATAGAGACAATAAAAATGGTGATTTGTACGTAGCAAAATAGCAGAATTTATTATAATATAAATTAAAAAAAGAAACTAAATCGATATGAAATCGTAGCCCGAACAGATCTAAATAAAACTTATGTAAACAAAATCTTCGGACTTCGATTAGGTTATATCAACATTACCCATAATTACATAATAGAGACATTCTATTTTGTAATATCTAAAAACTTAATACATATTACTGTAATAAAATTGAGATGAATGTATTGTGATAAACCAAATAACAGTATTTTCAGTAGTTTAAAAAAAGAGGGGGAACATATAATGCTTAAAGATATAATTAGCTATATAATGAAAACATGTACCTATTTATAATTTACTGTAAATTAATAAACATCGCTAATAAGTTAAGATGTTCATTCAAGTTAAATTTGCAAATATCATTATCTTTGGTAGTAAACATATAATTATTTAGGTCTTTCTTGCGTGAGCAAGACTTCTATATATACAAGAAAAAACAAACTAGTAGGTCCAACAAACAACATAATTAACTAACCCACTGTCAAGTCTCTTGGGACTTTAATTATTTGACGACATTAACTGGAAAAGTAAATATTTTATACGGTCTTTTTATGCCTTGAATTACTTTTTACAACGCAATAAAGCTGAATTAGAAAAATTACTTTGCCTATTTGGATACGTCCTGTTTTTGAAGACGTATTAGATGGTTGTTGGTTGATAGGATGTATAGGATGTAGTGTGGTACAATATTGTAATAATTTTATTTATTGGAAAAGTAAATATTTTATACCTCATTTTTATGTCTTGAATTAGCTTTTACAACGCAATTGTTACGGTAGGAATACAGTTACTTTTCGCAAGAGATTACTGGTTCGAAAAAATACAAAATTAAATTTCTATTACAAAAAAAATACTTTTGTAATAAAATACACAAATGTGACTTTAAAGTTTTATTTAATACAGTTTGCTTCGGTGGTACAAATTGGACTGTCTAACCAAAACTATATTATATTATATTATAAAACTATAATTGTATATATTCTTATAATATGATATTCGATACTTCCCTACATTCCCAGACGAAAAGGTCGTAAAATTTAATTGCCTTACACCAGCCGTCAGCCAGAGAGACGATACGCTGATTTGGGAATTTTTTAAATAACCATATTAAGTATTTACTCGACATTCTCCCACCTCAAAAAAATTGATAAATTTTCTCAACAAATACAGAGAGTTACGAAAAATAAAGTCAAGAAAATGTCGCTCTCGCACTCTTTTCACTTGGTTCTTCCTCAAACTAAAGTCGACCAACATTCTCTTGAGGTAACCTCTTTGGAACCGCCTCCTTTCTTTTAAAGTCCAATATTTTTCGCGGAACAAAGTAAGTAGTGCTTGTGTGCCTACATGACAATAGCGTTTGTGTAGGCTCAAAATTAACTTACGCACTATAAAATGTTCAGACGAAAATCGTAATGCGAGTTTTTAAACGTGTAAGTCCAAATTCATCGACAAACGTGTTTAGTGAGGAAGTCGGTTTCGTATCTGACCCAAAAGCTTCGTTCTGCACTAGCTTCAATACAAACATTTCGACTTTATCGATTTCCTCAGCGACCAATTCACTTATATGTTTTATGTTTGAATTTCTTGCATTGTAATAAAATCGTAACCCCCAAGCTATCATTCTTAAAAGTTTTATGTACTGAGAAAAGTAATGCAGATGCCAATCGTCGGACGTCATATTCAATGGTGACGAACTGGCTTTTTTCTTTTTCTCGGTACCAACTTCTTTTTCATCAACTTCTACTTTTTGTTGGGGCCAATTATTTTCTTTTCTGTACAACCATTCCAGGCCCTCCCACCATCGAGAGTCGAACAATTGCCGAACACCACATCCTCTTGATGGAAGATCAGCAGGGTTAAGAGAACAAGGTATATATATTTCCAACGCTCAGGATTGACTAAATTTATAACCTCCTAAACTCTATTAAAAAAAACAGACCATCATCCTTACGTTGGATCCAAGAAAGAATAGTAGTGGAATCACTCCAAAAATAAGACTTAACACATTGAAAAAATTGTCTTTTTACTGACTGATAAAGTCTAGCACCAATAGTGGCTGCCAATAGTTTTAATTTGGGTATAGAAATCTTCTTCAAATTGACCACACAACTCTTAGCTGTTACAAAAAAAATTGAGACAACATCATTTCGAGAGACTCTTAAAAATACTACAGACGCATAAGCTTTCTTACTTGCATCTAAAAATGTGTGCAAGCTCCAATGATCATCTTTCATAGGGCCAGCCTGAATCCAGCGTCGAATCTCAATACTCGACAGTTCGGGAAGATCAGTAACCGAATTACAAAATTCTTCAGCCATATCATTCTATATTGGAGCATCCCATCCCTGGCACTTCTCCCAAAGTTTTTGTAGTAACAGTTTGGCAAATAGAGATACTGGACAGGTAAAACCAATAGGGTCAAATATACTCGAAGCAATGGAAAGCATCAGTCTTTTACTTATGGGACGTTTCCATTCCGTTATTTAAAAAGTATCACTATTGATTTTCAAAGTGTCTCTTAAAGAGTACCAGAGAAGACCAAGAACAGGGACAACTGTTTTTGTATTACCAGAGGCCCCCCACCCTCCTAAGTCTATCTTAGCTTCCTCCATAAGAGCGGTTGCTTCTGATACAAACACTCGCAACTCATTTCATCAGTAACACTGGTCACACAATTTCCACATAAAACCCAGCCATAAGCTTTTTAATTGTGTTTTTAGAATACGGATTATCATACCAACATTTCTCTAGCGCCTTTGTTTAATGAAACTCTATAGTGGCACCCAGAAGAAATGGACTATAATTGACTCCAAAAACAACTCTCTTGTGTCGAAATACAAATTCCTTTTCTTCATCGTTCACCCATAGAAACCTCAAAAATCTCTGTCCTTTGAATAGGTATATAGAAATTTGAAGAAAAGCCAATACAACTTCTACCTTTTGTTGTCTAAATCGTATTAGAACCAAAGGAATAAGTTCAATAAAATTAGGTCCTACCTCCAAACACTAATTTAAAGAATCACGATCCTGTTCATGAGATGATGCATCAAAGACGGGCTTATTTTTTTTTGGTTTCACTATTATTTTTATTAACATGCCTGTGAGGTAAATAATACACGCAATTATTCTCTTCGAAATTATTCAGTATTTCAATCACACCCTCGTTCAACCACTCATTGAATATAAGGTATATACGATTCAAACAAATTAGACCTTTTCAACTTATTTAAAGTATTATCTAACCTTCTCCTAGCGATAACTAAATTACCTGAAATTAAAGGATGCTCGTTCAACCAAGGTAACATAACCTCATACCTACCTTCGCTGTCACATCGGACAGTCTCCTAGAAAAATTCTTAGCCTCTTTGGACATTAGGACAAATCAAAACAGTATGTTATTTACAACATACAGTTCAAACGTCCTCTACACTTTTTAGAAGAATGTCCTCTACTTTCAAACATCGAAAACAGGCTTTCTTTTTTGACAATGTTCGACGTTTCTGTTTCAGAATAATTTTTTGTGTTTTGAAATAATTTGTACTGTCATGCTGCCCTTCACAAAATATACACCTATAAACCTGTAATCAGGCTTCTAGTTCTGATAGTATTCATCCAAACATTCTCAAGATAATGACTAAGTCGGGATTTCAACTCATTTCTTCTCAAATTTCTTTAAAAAAATTTACTAATCTTTTTTCATCACAATCCTCGAAAAATAAGTAACATAAAATATATATAATCGAATATATGCAAAATGCAACATAAATCGCAGAAACTCAATTTTGCTTTAAACAAGGCTTTGGTGTAATAGTTAGAGTACCCGTCGGCAAAAAATTATACTCTCTCCAACTTTGGGTATCTCTTTTATAGGCCTAGTCTGACGCCTTTTTTGCTGTGCGACTTTTTTTGGTTTTTTGGTCGTTTTTCCTCTAATTTTCACAAAGAATTTCACCCGTCACACAGAAAAATCGGAAAACAATTTCCGTCAGACTATATATTGTTTTAATTAAATAGCTTAAAAATTATAAGAAAAACAAGAAAATAAAATTGTCTGATGATGAATATAGGTTATTCAACACGTCCGACATAACATGTCGGAAAAATGACAGTGACGAAATTTATAGATTACCAGCTATAACTCTTCATATTGTCTGACAGAACTTGTCTTTCAATTTTTTTTTGTTTGACGGGTTCTCAATTTTATAACTATCAAAAATGTATTATTAACCGTCAGTCATTAAAAAGGTATATATTCGCTCCGTGTAGCTAAATAGGTGTCGCCCTCTATAGGATACTGTATTATTACAATAAGATTTACACCACTGAAAACATTAATAAATCTGCAGTAATAAAATCAAAAATTTGTAATTAATCGTAATTATTGTCTGTATATTAATTATATGTATATATAAATAACGTTATCGTACTATTTATGTATTATCAATAGATTTGTTTAACTTCAAATTAGGATGATATTTTTACAAACACAATAAGTTAAATTTATAGATTAACATTTTACAACCGTTGTTGCCAAAGTGACCAATCACGACACAGATTGTTACTTTGGTCGGCCAATCACAAAGCCCGTTATTAATTGCTTTGTCATCGGCCTCCCTGTGGAAGATTGCTGCAAATTCGCAAACAAAAAGTGTATAAAAGAGCAGCACAACTTTCGATCGGGATCTAGTCGTCTTACACTACTAGCCCCACTAGACCTTATTGACTTGGTGCCACTACTACTACTACTTTGAGTTTCGTTATTAATTAAGTGACGATTTCGTCGAAGACATCGAACAGAAGACTTCATTTACTTCGAAAAAACCTTTTAATGGTTGAGTACACACGAAGCCGTGGTGGTTACATTACTCGAACCATAAGAGGTACAAGAACCGGCGTGTTGACTGAGAACGTTCCTTGGCCAGATAGACACGACCAATGAAATAGGAAAAGATAGTGGTCTTATAACTATTTCTGAGCGTGTCGAACTGACACAGTGTTCCCTGGGGCCATTGACGGTCAAGAGCAAATAAAAGCTCCAAGCGGGCTTGGAATTGCTTTTCACTCAGTGGCCGAGCTGCGGTAACACTTCGTCGCCAGAAACCTTACGTAAATAGTAACCGTCCTTACAGGATATCAAATATTGTTTTGCGAAAGGTGGTGACACGAGGTGAGGGCAGTCAAAGAATCAACATTCTGTCGACGTTCTTGTACCTCTCGTGGATTATGAACGTGGCCACACAGCGGGGTGCGAAGTGCCGGCATCTCTCTGAAACTCGAGGTATACACTATGCCCAGAATACTAAACATATATTTATATTCATGTAAGACAAGTCATTGTAAGAAAGTTTAGAACTGTTAGAGTATTCTGGTTGCCGGTGTCCCCTTGTCGACCCCAGAGGCCCGGTAAACTTCCCGCAACGCAGAAGCCTAAATCACATAAACTCCACGAACACGAAGATGGAATCAAGAAACTTACGATCCTCCTCCAGAGCGGCCGGCAGTCGTAGAGCATCAGGAATCTCCAAACACCATGGAGGATCCTACGGTCGTACGAAATCGTATTATTTATATTTTTTAACAATACTATAATACCTATTTATATATTGTAAATTTTTTATACCAATTTTTATATTTACAGAGATGACCAGTGCCAAAAACGAGTTTAATATTATATTTTTATTATATATTTATTATTTATATTTTCAATAATACCATAATACCAATTTATATATTTTATATTCATTATACCAATTTTTATATTTACGGATATTATCAGTGCTAAAAACGAGTTTAAGTAATTATTTGAATAATGATTTTTTTTGAGATCCTTATAGATCCTCACTTTTGTCGAATTTTAAATACAGATTTACTATTTTAAATATATAAATTAAGTAAATTCTTTTTATATTTCAATTTTAATTTAATGTTAACAAGCAATAATATAAATAACTGACAACTGAGACAATAATGATTCTTTTCGCTTTGTACATAGTACACATCTTTTTTTGATTCTGCCAACATAGTACACATCTTTTTGTTTTACAGTCCCAAATTTAACCAGCACAAAATCTTTAATTTTTAATTTACTTCTGTCAAAATTTTGCTGTGGTTCTTCCAATACTTTATCATCAGAGTTTTTGCCATTTTCATCATCAGTTGTCTTCTCATTTTTCTCATTTTCAAAAAGTAGTTTCGTTTCCGTAGATTTAGTACGTTCAGTATTAGAGTTGGTGGTTTTTCTTTTTTTGATCTGTTTTTCTGCCAGAAGAAGCTTTTCTGGTGTGCCAGTTATTATTCCGCCTTTCCCTTTTTCTCTTGGTTCCTTCGTGTCAGTATTGAGTTTCGATTTTGGTTATCCTCGTATCTCCTTAGGACTTCAATAACAGCCAGGCTGTTGAGAGGGCATAGGCGTAGAGTTTTGGCAGCTTGATGTTGATGGAGTGTCTATTGGTTGCTGAAAGTTTTTGCTTAAAATTTGGGGAGATGAGGCTGGTTTTTCAGATTCTAAAGTTGGTAGACTTGCAGCTAGTTGGCATGTTAGAGGTTCATCAGGAAGAGTTTCGTCTGGAGGATTAGGTCTCTCACTGACCAAACTAGGAGCAAATATATCGTCGGTGAAAATGTGCCTGCCAACTGGAAATATTCCTGTTTTTTTGAAAGAATTTATCATGCTCTGTGATAACATGGTACAGCCATGTGTTATTCAACACATGCGGCCACGTGATAGATTCCTAAACGTTGGCCTGGGTTAGACTTCAACTGTGAATCAACTGCAGCAATATAATATATTTTAAAAGGCTTCCCCAAATTTTAAGCCCAAACTTTCAGCAACCAATAGACATTCCATCAACATCAAGCTGCCAAAACTTTACGCCTATGCCCTCTCAACAGCCTGGCTGTTATTTAAGTCCTGAGGAGATACAAGGATATCCAAAATCGAAACTCAATACTAGCTCCAAGAAACCAAGAGAAAAGGGGAAAAGCAGAATAATAACTGACACCCCGGAAAAGCTTCTTTTGTCAGAAAAACAGATCAATAAAAAAACCAAGAAAACCACCAACTTTAATGCTGAACGTACTAAATCTGCGAAAAGAAGACTACTTGTTGAAAGTGAGAAGAATAAGATGACAACTAATGATGAAAATGGCAAAAACTCTGATGATAAAATATTAGAAGAACCACAGCAAAATTTTGACAGAAGTGAATTGAAAATTGAAGATTTTGTGCTGGTTAAATTTGAGACTGTAAAACAAAAAGATGTGTACTATGTTGGGAGAGTTATTGGTAAGTATGATGAAGGGATGTTAAAATTTTATTAAATATTGAACTACAATAGCGTGAGTATTAACGGAATGTTGTAATGTCAGTGTTACCAACCCGAGTCCTTAAATTTACCCACAATATCAATGTCTGAAGGATCCCCTTTCTCCCCTACACTTTCAAATTTTAATGGAATTAAGTTTTCAATTCACCTTACTTATCGTAAATATGCCATAATTTATTTAATGTCGATACAATGTTTACTTGTCGACAGTCAAATGAATATAGCTATAGACTGTCATTGTGAAAAGTCAAAAATTCTTACGGTTTTGCAAAACACAAAATAGCCGAATCTCCCGGTTCACTATTATAACTACCAATATGTCCAGAACTTGTGACCTCTTCCAAGAATGGGTCTATAAAAAATGAATTCCTAAAGTAAAGTCTTAATTAAAAAAGACTTGCAAACTTGAAGATAAAAGCCTTATGGAATATGATGATAAAAAAACTATCATAGCTGAACTAAGTGCATTAGTGCGCAACACCGATGAGTTTGAAGAAATTTATGAAACCGAGGTTAAGACATGATCAAAGATTACCCAGGTTATCAGCTATTTACGTAAAAATCTGTTTTTTTTCTGTTATCTTTTTATGGTAGGTACATATGTATGTATGTAAATATGTATTATATATAAGAAATATATGTTCGAATTATTCGTGCTTTTCATTTATTTATGCCACGTCCGGTCCGGTGAAGCACGGATAATCGGCGTTCTACTGTCTTTATGATCATATATCATATGATCGTGTCTATAATGCTGAAGGATGTAAAAGTACTGCGTTGGTTTGCTATTTACCTTGTTTTGTATATTTCTATATCTAGATTCATACTTTGACCTTAGTTTTTTCCTGTTTTTTAATTCTAATATTTTGAACTAATTCATTATTTCTTAGTTGTTGTTTGCCGTAAATCACCAAAACAGTTTTGTCAAAATATTACTTAACTGCTGTTCTTAACCTAATTAATGACCCACATCTCTACTTGGACTAAAGTTACTAATTGGTAATTATATGGAAGAAACTCACATTTTCAAACGATATGTTGGTTGGTGTTGAACTCAATTATGAGAAGTTTGTGAAAGGTATAATTTATGTTTAATATATAATAGAATTTAAAATGCATATTATAATGTATGTTGGAAATAATTTTGAAACCGTTGCTACATTAATCAAATAATAATAATTACAAATTCGCAAATAATAAATCAAGCTGTATTTATGTAAAATATATATGTATATTTTTTTATTTTGTGTAAAAAATATTAAATTTATTTGGAAGCTAAAGTATAATTCGATACTCTTATGCAGCAATGAGTCACCGCACATGTTTTCTAAAATCGAGTTATCACAGTCTGTGTATTTGTAAACAAGTATTTTCCCATAAGCTAAAATGATTTAACCCCCAATTGACGCGTAATGCCATCTGTTAACTTTTTTGTTAAACCACAAACAGGAAATACTGGATATTTTAATTGGCAATAAAGAGTTAGCCCATTTTATTTAGAAAAAATGTCTTATACGCAGTAGCGGTTGGTCAGGGTCGGCAGTGCCGACCCGCACATTTATGGATATAGATTTTTTTAATGGTTAATTTAGGAAGTATCTCAATAATTAATTATCGCAAGTAATAAGTTGATGGCATTTGTTTCTGTGAAATAAAAAAATATCTGTGGGATTATATAGACTAAATTTTATTCATAGGTTTTAAAACAATTCGACCAATCCAAGCGTCAAGTGATCCCTGCGCATTAAATTTTAAAATTAATGATCCGAGATCGGAGTCATTCATTCAACTGTGCGAATTCTGATTAAACCCGTATTGGCAAGCCGACCTGAGGCTGACGATTTACATGTAAAAATCAATTAAATATTTTTAAGAAAGTGTTTACCTTAACCGATTTGGTATTCAATGCTGTTCAAAATCAGTCAACTGACATTATTTATTCCAAAAATAGAATAAAAAAGCTGGTGCAAAATCTCAGAGATTTTCGTAATGATAGTGATTTCCAATATATACGCAGTAAATCTCGAAAACCAAGTATATTTTGAAATTTTGGATACTATTAATTATTATGCAAATAGATACTCGTTTGTCGAATTTTGAAGATTTACAAATGTATGACCTCTTTGGCGATTTACAGTTTAGAAGTTATGCCAAAGAATTTTCAAAATATCTATTAGACAAGTTAATTAAAAATTATTCATCATTCTTTAATAAAATAAAATTAGAAAATGAATTAAAAGTTTTATATGCTGATCCAAATATTTTCGGAAGGTGGGATAAGTTAGAAGATATGTATAATTTTATATACTGCAGTTCATTACAACAAACTGTTATCGAAATTATTAAATTATTGTCATTAATTCTCTTATTATCACCAACTTCTGCATCAAAGAAACGGGATTTTCCTTGTCTCAAAAGAATTAAAACGTATTGTCGAAAAACCATAAAACAAGAGAGAATGTCAAGCTTGTCTCAAATGTCAATAGAAAAAAAAATTTTAATCTTCACAATACTCTAATAAATTTTACGATCACGTTACAACTCATTTTGTTACTTCCAAACAACGTAGATTAGAGTTAATTAATAAACATGTTTAGGTTCTAAATTTATAGGAAAAAAAAACAAAAGCAAAACAAAAAAAAAAACAGAAAACCTTTAATTAATAAAATGATCATTGAATCTCTTCTATTAGACGTTATACCTATCTGAGGAGCCAAAAAAATCTTGCAGACCCTGTCTTTACATCTACGAGCCGCCACTGCTTATACGGTAATGTTTTTGTTGCAAAAGATAAAAGTAAATAAATTTATTTCAACATTTTTGCTAAGAAATTTAGATGTCAATATAAAAAGAATGTACATATGTTGTATTTATCGAAGAAAAGGAAAAACTCCAAGAAGGTGTGCAATAATAAATTCCTATGTCAAGGCAATTCTAAAAAAATGACCTTATACAAAGAAAAATTCGTGCAGGAATTTTACCAAAAAATATTTTATAGTAAAGAAATCTGCAAAATCACTTTTCTGCGAACATTGCAGATTACACAAAATCGCATAGATATTGCAAAAAAATCTTCTAATAATTTGGTAATAAGTGATAAGAATAAAAAAAATAGTGGTGGAAAGAACATATGTGCCAATAAGCAAGTGTATAACAGTTATTGAACACATCAACCAAAATATGTTTAACATAATTGTAGAAATGGGTCTATTTCAACATTTCTTAATCCCGATCTTAACCTTGCTAGGATGTATGATCTGTACAAACTATTTCTTCTGCTTCTAACACAAAGTTTGTAAGTCTAGCTACGTACAAATTAATATTTTATAAAAACGTTACCTTATTTGAAAGCCCGAAGAAAAATACTTGCCTGCCTTATGATATGTTCAAAATAAAAGTACTAAGTGCAACAGAATAAAAAAAAAGGCTCTAAAAATGTCCGTGATACCAGAAACAATAAGATCCAACCTGAATAAAGATCTTCGTGAATCAGCAATTAACGTAAATATAGAAACCTTGACTTCTAATATACAAAAGATTCACCCAAGCACCGCATACTGCAAGTACTAATTAAATTTATTAAAATCTGCATATTCAGGTTGGAAGCCAAAATCAGAGATTTTTTAATGTATAAATAGATAATGTGTCCAATAAAGATACCCAGGAAGTTGTTCGAGACCATGTTAAGAATTAAAATTAAAGTATAATTTATATAAAGGACAAAACCGCAGTATTAAAATTATTCTTTTACTTATCTATGCCTTGGTTATTCATCCAACGATGAAAACATTGACAATAAGATTTTTATTAACCAGACATAGTTTTTTTTTCTAATAGCTCTCAATTTGTAGACTGCATTTAAATTACTCTGTGCTAGTAGTGATTTTGTCGACGTGATGGCAAAATGTAGAAAAAAAAAGTTTGTGATTGTGCGTTCCGTAAAAAATGATTTTGATAAATTGTAAAATGTTGTGGTGGCATTGTCATGAAATTAAGTTTCATAAGTCACAACCAACTATGTTAATAATGAAAACATATTTGGGTCTAAGAGCTACAATATGTTAATATTGAAAAAGCTAATAACGGTCGTAAACCTTAATTTAAGGATGTAGAGCTACCACTTTTTTGTCCATACGGTAAAAATGTATCACCTGAAAAACTACCAGATTTACCAGAAGGTGATTTTCAAAAGATGCAAAGATTTTTTTATAAATTTCTATTTTTGTCAAACAACAAACATTTTAAAGATGGTGTAGACGGGTTTGTTCTATACTTTAAACTTGAAGATAAACTAAAAGTCATAAGTCGTAACAAGAATCAGTCTAATTCAAAATAAATTATCATAAAAACATTGTGTTCTAAAGGTATTGTAAGAAACATTATTCCTGTATTTGTTATGTCAATAATATTTTATTTGAATAAGTGATAAGCAGAAAGAAAGAATTATTTTAAGATTTTTGTTTATATTTCTATGAAAAACTAGGATCATAATTATTGAAACGATGCTAGAGAGACTCCCTAATTAATTTTTCTTAATCACCAAATTTGGTTGTTAATCTTGAACCAAACAATTATAATCTTTTATCAAACTATTTTGTCATTTTCTCAAAACCTAATGGCGGTGAATTGACCCGTTATTGCATAACACTATCCCATAAGGATGTATTTGTTTTTTAAATATATTTATTTTATAAACGACGATTTATCGCCAGCCACCGACTTTTTAATAGAACAATTTCACGATAATAATTCGATGTAAGACGAAAACGTGACGACAAATCAAATAAATGAAGCGTAAACAAATAAATAGGACCAGGTGACATAATAGATGCACCAGCAAAAGAACAAGCAGAACATATATTAAAAATTATCAAGAATAAAGTTCCTTTGCATAACAAATATCATTTTGAAAATAATAAAAGCACAACAATAGACTGTTAAGACGTAATTTCTGTATGCCCTACGTCTTCAGACAGTCGGGTAAATACAAACTCATATACGGAAAGCCAGCAAATATGACCTGCTTTTTTCACTTTTCCAGTGGTAGCTGCAAAAAGCGCCACCTATTTTGGTAGCCTATGCTGTTGCTATTTTTTGTAAGAAGTATTGTGAGTTTTTAATGTATGTTGTTGTATTGTGTGCTAGAGGTTGTATTATGTCTAGGAGGAACATACACAGTCTGCTGCAAGGAAAACGCATGCTGCTGCAAACTGGTATGAGGGGTACATTTTATTTGTGAATTTTTGGGACTTTATACAGCTGTGGTGTCCTACTGTAGTGTGGTGTTAATGTTCTTCTTTGGTAGTCCTATCAGATGTTCCTTGAATTTGTGCAATGTTTTAAATATATTTTTTCCAGTGATTTGGTTGGATCCTTTGTTAGTTTCGTGTAAGGTCCATCTGTGACTAATGCTTGAATTTTCTCCTGATATCAGCTTTGTCCACAATTCCAGTTGGGTTCACCTTGCCAGTTAGTATTATTATTATGGACTCATTTTTTTTAGAGCTTTGATAGACAACCCACAATACGGTGAACATATGTAGATGGTATGTTCTCCATTTGGCCTCATGACTCAGACGCAATGAATAAAATCTTGATAAACATCAACAATAAAGACGAATCAATCAAATGCATCATGGAAAAATAAAACAATAAGTAACTTCAATTTCTTTAATGTTGTTCTTGTTCTTGTTTTAATCACAAAAGACGATACATCAAACGCAACTAAACTTTACAGAAAACCAAGCCACGCCAACAGATATTTAAATTACCACTCAAATCGTTAAAGTAATTATATCGCAGACCTCGAAACACCTGCTTTAATAAAACGGTATTTCACGAAGAAAAAAAACTGCGAACAAAAGTTTTAACAAAAAATGACTACCCATTGTTATTTATAAACAAAAAATTTTGCAAAATAGAAGAAAATACCAACAAAACTCAACAAGCAATCCAGAAACACACACAAAAAGGGGCTTAAGAATAACAATAAAACCATATGTAAAAGGCTTATCAGAAAATTTAAGAATGATAGGAAATAAGTACAACATCCCAACGATTAAAACAACTCAGATCTATCCTATCCAAAACCAAAACTAATAACATACAAGAGAGATGAAAAAACTGAATCTATAAAATACCCTGTAAATGAAACAATTTCTGTGGGAGAAACTGCAAGACTACCAAGTGTCATGATAAACGAGTATGAAACTTATATAAAAAACAGAGACTTCGATAAATCACAGATATTAAAACATGCCTGAGATAATAAACACCATAAATACCATTGTGAGTTAAACCCAATAGAACACATATGGACTCAAATAAAAAATGAAGTAGCAAGGAACAATGTTACTTTCAAATTAAGTGATCTGCTTAATAGTGCCGTTAGAAATGTGATCTCATAGTCGTGGATAAAATGTATTGAGCATGTAGTGAAAGAAGAGCAGAATATGTGGAACCTTGATAACTTCATTGAAATTACCATGGAATCAGTTGTTGTGGATCTAGATGAAGATACTACCGATTATTCTGAAGATGACATAGATGACTCAGATTAGATTATATATAATGTAAGTTTTTATTTTAACATATTTTTTATATTTTATGGACATACATAATCAGTTAGGGTTAACCATTTATTACTAAGATCTATCCAACGAAAAGCGATAGTGCCAGTAAACAAAGAAATATACGGGTATAGGATCGTGAATATTTTATTTGGCCGCCGTTTAGTGCTTTCTCTGCCTTCTTTAGATCTGTATTAGGAAAATTAAGTGATTTATTTATGAATATATACTTTTAAATAATAAGTCGTTTTTGATTTAATGCACTTACAAAGTCGGCAATAAATGTTTTTCATATTGCATATGTCTGTCATAAACTTGGGAACAGATATCCATTATATAATTTTTTGTATTTTTAAAGCAAATGTGTAAACACACAATAAGTTCGATTAAACGCGCCAATATGTGCAATCACAACAAAAGCTATTTATCGACATATTATCGACTGATAAACAAGATGCGCGTGGGCGTCGTTGGTCATCAAATTTATGATTCAACAGGTGATAAGATTAAGGGATTCCCAACACATTGTTTTTATAAAGGACTACACGCTTTTACTTAATTTTTGAAGTTGATTTTATGAATTATAAAGAGAATATATATTATAGAATTATCTTTGTTTGTGTTTGTGTCTGACGTGGATGCAGAGTATATAAAACCAGTTCGGTTTATCTGTGTGTCCAATATACAGTACACTTTTATGATGGCTGTTTTGGTGAATTTCATAAAAAATAATTTAGGTGTATCATAATTACGTGTTAGTTTTTAGAAATCAAAGTTTTCCTTATTACTATCACATAATCATATTTATTTTATTTAAAATAAACTAAATAGGTTAGAGAGCAAAAAATTTAAATTTTACGAATAAATACTTATGAACCGCCAAAGTTTCGTTAACGAAACTTAAATAAACTCTATTTGCAAAATTACCAATTATTTCAATGGTTGGCCATTAATGGGTTAAGTAATTCAGTTTTACCTGTGATAAAAGTTACTAGACGACCCTTTTTCTAATCACATGTAATTAAATTTCATTTGACAATGAGAATTAAATTTAATCCTTGAATCAGTCCTAAGTTTGTTAATTTAAACGAATAAACGGTTTTTCCCAAAACATATCTTTAACGAGGATTAGTTTTCTTCATCTAAGGCATCTATAAAATACGAAAATAATTTTTATGACAATCAATTCGTTCTAAAATCCGGATTATTTTTTTAATAATAACCGCACGACTCATCGATTTTCTTTCAAAGGTCAACATTGAAAATATGAGTCACTGTCTACAATAGTGATACTGAAGTGTCCATTATAGTTGCAGTAAGACAGATGATCACCTGTCATCAGATTACCATAACGGATTTTTAAACTATGTTTTCTCAAACATTTAATAATAATCCTGGTATCGACATGTAAGTAAAAATATTCAATTTTCATTTTTCACTTAATTATTTATTTAATTAATTGAAATTTAAATTTAATAAATTGCACACGTGTAATATTGGCATAATTGCTATGTATGTATTTTGTACCAGGCAGCACCCTAATACGGGTTATTATATTTTCAGCATTTAGTTTGCCATAAACCGTTGACCTGAGGATGCATAGCAAATTATAGTATGCGAAACTGATAGTTGGTGATAGAATAAATTAGGTGTAAGTCTTATTTTTATTTCTTTCACCTAATTTAAAATGGACTTACACAGGCAATATCTTTAAGATTTGTTATATTATATGCAATTGTAACCATAAAGACTTAGTTAAACAATGGTCTATGCCAGTCATTCTCACTACGCGGCCCGCGGGCCACATGCGGCACTCGGAGCGATTTTTCGCGGCCCTCATACTGCTAGGCAGTAAAACAAAATTTGCTAGTTATAATATATTTATGTTTCTATGTATTTAATGAGATTACAGTAGTGTAGAGCGGCGCCATTCATTGTACCGCATTTCGCATTAGTTATCTTTACCCCCACCACAGTGGCACTGGCCGGCCGGTAAAGATGTTTCAAAACCTTGTGGACCTCGTAAATACGCATGCCCGAAAAAATAAATGGACCCTAAAAACATTTACCATTTACTGTAAATTTTTTTAACGAGCATAGCATTGATTTGAAAAAGGTTTTTTCTGTGTGTACTGATGGTTGCCCATCAATGTTGGGGCGAAATATAGGGTTTATTCAGCTGTTGAAAAAACACTTGGGAAATGATAATTTATTGAGTTTCCATTATATTATTCATCAAAATAGCTTAGCTGCTAAATTTGGTAAAAATTTCAGCTGTGTTATGAAAACACTTGTAAAGATTGTGAATGTCATAAGATCAAATGAACTAAACCACAGTTTCAAGAATTTTTGAAAGAACTTATGTAGCAATATGGGGACATTCTTTACCACACAGAAGTGAGATGGCTGAGTAAGGGTCAAGTTTTGGAATGTTTTTTCAGCATTCGACATGAGATTAATCTGTTTTTGGCTACAAAAAATATAGAGTTTCCTGATATTCATAATTTTAGTTGGTGGCTTAAAGTAGCGTTTCTCACTGATACAATGAGCATTATGAATGAAACATTGACCAAATTGCAAGGAGACTGTACAAAAAGGGTGTACATATGTGAAATTATAAATATAATTTCAGTAAATGAGGACTGTATTACATAGGGCTGGTTCAAATAAATTAGGATATGTGGTAAAAGGTTATACAGATTATAGCAAATTATGTTTATACAAAGTCTTACCAAGTCTTCTGCTGCACATACATACACTCGCGGTATTTAGAGGCTTTCAGTCGCGGTTGTTCTTCATACGGGGAAACTGTCCGGTTACCGGTTTCTGAACACGTGTTTCGCGGTATTAACACTTAGATCACGATGTAGAGCACATTTGCGTCTGTACACGATTTAAAATAGTACTTGCGGTATTTTTCGCGTAACTATAAGCGAGAGAGATAATTAGAGTGAAGAAAAAGCTTGGTAAGTCTGTACCAAGCGATAGGTAGCGATAGAGAGATTATACGTCTGCCTAGTAGGACTCAGCAGACGAAAAAGAGGACGACTGTTTCTAGCAACAGTCAGCAGTCAAGAGAGAGTGTCCGTTATCATCGAGAGACAACAGGCAAGAGAGTGTGACTTTCTTTGCTATCTTACAACTGTCTGTATTTCTAATGGAGTGGGGTTAAAATGTGAGTAGGAAGGGTTGGAGAACGGGAAATAATTGTAAAATTGTGGTAGAATGGTAGCTAGTAATACAGCGAAAAAATGACATGATTTTTCGCATGTGAAAAAATTGAACATACTGGGGGCGGGCGAGAAGAGTTACGCCACTGGAATAAGGTATCAAATAGTTACTTCGAGAACGAGGGTAAACCAGTATACATTAGGGGTACTGTTGTAATGAACTAAGATAACTAAAAACTATTTAAAATCTAGAGAAACTAAAGTCTATAGAAACTATATACATGTTTGGCAGAAAGTACCACTATTGGTTAAAGGGTAAGCTAGCTACTTTCTTTATTGACCTAAGGTATTCGCCATTAGGTGTGGATACCCTAACAGTTCGAACAAGAGAGTCTTTGCCTGGGAGCACTTCGATAATCTTTGCCAGAGGCCAGAGGAGTGGGGGAGTCTCTTCATCTTTAATTAGTACAACATCACCTATCTTTAAAGGATCAGTAGCGATGTTCCACTTACTCCTACTTTGGGTCATATGCAAATATTCCACCGACCACCTTTTCCAAAAGGTTTGATGAATTTTCGAGATATGCTGAAAGAGGGAAAGACGGTTCTGTGGTATTTCTGAGAGATCTGGTTCTGGTGGACTTGTGAGACTTTTTCCTACAAGGAAGTGTCCGGGCGTTAAGACTGAGAGATCATTTGGATCGTTTGAGAGCTGAGTGATAGGTCTTGAGTTTAAAATGGCTTCGATTTGACAAATTATTGTATAAAAAACTTCAAAGGTAAAACGAAGATTTCCTACAAGACGATAAAGATGGTATTTGGCACCTTTAATCCCTACCTCATGCAACCCAAATTGAGAAGGGTTACGAGGCACTCCAAATTTAAAACGAATAGAGTTTTCAGAGCAGAAATTAGTAATCCTCTGCGAGAAGTTCTTACTTTTAAAGAGTTCGTTTAACTCAAGAAGCTGATTGCGGGCACCATAGAAATTAGTAGCATTGTCTGACTATATAATCTCGGGAGCGCTCCGCCTTGCAATAAATCTTTTAAGGGTGAGAATAAAAGCATCAGCTGTTAAGCCGGTGACAAGTTCGATATGAACACATTTGGTGGTCATACATATGAAGAAGGCTATGTATGCTTTATATAATGGAGCCTTTCTAAGATGAGAGGATCGGATCATGAAAAAACCTCCGTAATCTACTGAGACCTTTTGGAAAGGTCTTGTCGAGAGAACACGATCGGGATGGAGATCTGCCATAAGTTGTGTTGACTTGGGTGTCATGAAACGGAAACATTTCACACAGTCGTGTATTATCTTCTTTGTTTGTCTTAGTCCAGAGATAGGCCAATATTTCGAACGAAAATTTGACAACGTGGTCAAGGCACCTGCATGTCCCAATTTAACATGCATTTGTTTTATCATTAATTTGACAACTGAATGATTAGATGGTAGTAGCCATAGCACACTACCACCTAGCATTGAAACTTCCGTGTTAAGGAATAAAACAATGATTGGCGCATCACCTAGTGATCGGGCGCATAACTATATATACATGGCGCTAAATTCAAAAGTTTAGTAATATTACCTAGGATTGTGAACTCATTTTAAAGTAAAGGAAAATCGATATAATCCTAAAATAACAAGAAAAATCCTTATCCTATACGATAATAAATATTTTTCGTATACTTTTTGGGTTTTCTTGTTATGTTGGGACTATATTTATTTTCCATTACATTAAAATGCCAAAGTGGTTAAAAAAATTACAGAATAAAATATAGAATAAAATCTTTATTTATAAAAATGTTACAAGAAATGTTATATGTGTTACAAGAAATATTAATAATACAAGCTATGTGTAGTATAATTTAGTTTTCTTAATGTTGTGACAAGAACGGGTCAGTATTTAAATAATTGTTTTGTCATTCTTATCAAGTTTTATGTGAATAAAAGCCTAATTCTGCAAAAGACATTTTACTACAATTTTATTCGCATAAATTTACAATGGGGAAGTACTTTAGACCAGATAAACTAGAGGCTGGTCCAAACTGTCAAACTTCCACCAAAGAATTCAAACATTAGTAAGTATATAACATTCAAGAATTTTTTAGAAAGCAATGAATCTAAAGATAAATCCCTAGAAGGTAAAGATAAGTACATGCTTTTAAAAAATTAATCTACGATTACATAAGCGAAGCAATCAATCTGGAAAACCAATTGCTTTTTTCACACATACCCTCACAGATTCTGAATAAAAACATTATGCAATTGAAAAAAAAGCAAATGAGTTGAAGTATTTAAAAAAATGCAGACATTATCTGGTAGAAAAGCAATTCTAACCAATTACAGATTAAATCACTATTTGGTTTATATAGAATGACGGTATATATCAAATCTAACAAGGAGAACTAGCTTTACTTCACAAGAATTTATTAATTATCTACACTCTAAAGGAATATATTCAAGTAGAACAACACCATATAATTATGAAGAAAATGGTTAAGTCGAAAAATACAATGAGTTATATGGAAATTGGTGAATCTAGCATAGAAAACCAAAAATTTAGAATTCACTTAATGGAAAACTGCTTTACCATGTGCTCTGCACTATATAAGAAGTTTACTGTTGAATTGTTATATTATTGAATCAAGATAATGATGAAGGTCCAAATAACACACTAGAGAATTCCACTACTAAATAAATACCAGATGAGACAGAAAATTTACCTGTTCAAAAACCTGATGATAATGATGAACCAAGATTGGAAAATTCAGATTTTCATTCTAGCTGTAAATCAGCTGGAGCTAAAAATAAACCAAAATAGTTGCAATATTTTGTTCAAAAATAGGGACGGGTGAATGTAGTATAATTTAGTGTTCTAAATGTTGTGACAGGAACTTGTCAGTATTTAAATATTTTTTTTGTAATTCTAATGTCAAATTAAAGCCTAATAAGCAACAGACAGCCATCAGACATTCTGAGTTTTTTGTAGTACTTTCATCCTAATGCAATAACACACACTATCAGTGGTCAGTGAAAACTCTTACAGTCTGGCGTTCTACTCACAGAAAGAGAGAACTCAAGGACCCTGCTAAGTTGGAAACAGAACAATTAAATGATTTAGTTCTAGAAAGAAGTTTATATACATTTATACTCATACTATATGTTATATATTTATATGATAATACTTTTATTCTTATAATCAGAATCATAATATGAGTTCCAGAAAAATATTCTGGTTATCAACAAAATTATGATTTTGA
Organism: Diabrotica undecimpunctata; assembly: GCF_040954645.1. NCBI lineage: Eukaryota > Metazoa > Arthropoda > Insecta > Coleoptera > Chrysomelidae > Diabrotica > Diabrotica undecimpunctata. The sequence goes on from NC_092810.1 coordinate 94,319,852, forward strand.
TTAGATTAGCAAAATATTGCTTCTTGCAAAAAGAAAATCCAAGAATGAGGAATAACCGAATGATAGCAAATAGAAAAAACGAACAAAAAAAAAGAACAATGGATAAGGTAAATAATTTATTTGTAAGGTATGCTTAAAGTTTTCACCCAGAATGTAAGCTTTGCTAAAACCTGATATAGTAACTTTATTTGCTCAGTATAAACTCCAAACAACAGAGGATAATAATGTTTTTATGCCTGAAATGACAAACACAATTACAATCAACAGATTTTTTCACCAGTATGTCATCTTAAGATCAGACATCCCATCCCTGTCATCAACAGAATAGGAAAGATCCCTGTCAACACATTCAAATTTATTTATTCATAACTCTGAACGCCTTACCGCTGTCTATGTGGATGCAGGCTAATATACGGGACAAGCCGATTAAGTGTTACAACTTAGTGGTTAAGTACACAGTATTTTAAGATAATAAAATTAAATAATGTGAAATAAAAATATATTATGTACACAAACACATGCATGTACACATACATATATATATATATATATATATATATATATATATATATATATATATATATATATATATATATATATATATATATATATATATATATAATTAAAGATGTAATGACATTTTAAAACCTATAAACCCAACAGTTAGTTCTATGATTCTAAAATCCAGCACAAACAATAAAGATGGAAAAATAACATAACAAAAATAAAAAAATATATAAAGTATTACCTAGTTACAATAAAAACATGAAGTATTTTACACAGTTAAGTTTCCAAACTCTATGGTACCAGTAACTCTTCTACTAATATTTATATATTTATTGAGGGACATATTAAATACATTTACATTTAGGTTGTTTAACAAAGATAAGTATCTATTCAGTGGGCTATTAGCACCATAGGTTGTTTTACAAAATGGAACATTAAAAGTACATAGATGAGGCAAACCATGGTATTATAATATGGTACTCTAAGACCAATCTCACTCACAAGAGAGGGACAGATCCCTCCTCATACTTAAAGCAGGCAAGCTCATAGACCTCTCCATGATAGTGTAGTCATGGTCTGCTAATCTAATCCAACTTTGAAAGGCGCACACCTGTAGAAATTTATGCCGAACCCTCTCTAAGGTGATGCTTTTTAAGATAGTTGTTGAACCACCACCTACAAATAATTCAAATACTAAGCTAAGTAAGACTGGTTTTATAATATATAATTTTAGGTTAAATTTATAAACTAATTTTATAGTAAAAGGTCAGATATAATGTGAATAAGAATATAGGTCAGTGGTATAATAGTTCTTACCTGGTCCTGGTAAAAACAAACTCGGAACGGCTGTTCTCGTAATACCGCTATTTCCAACATTGACTATATCTTCCTCTTTAAAATGACTAGCGCATACACGAAAATTGTTATAAATAGTTTCTTTTGCAGCATTCTCTAATTAGGGCTCTTAACAGCATTCACCCATTTATCAAACATATCCATATAATGTCCTGGACTTAAAAAAGTAGTATCAAAGAATATAGACGCTTAAGCGTCTATATTCTTTGGTAGTATCCATGCAATCTGGAACACATCTTTTTTGTTCAGTTCTTCGTCTCTACATTGTTATTCCATGTAATGTGTTCGATTCCATAATAAAAAATCGTCGAAAATTGTACGATTTTGCACTATTTATACAAAAAATTTTAAATTATAAAATAAATTATAAAAAATAAAACAAATACAAATATGGCGCCGTATTTGTCTAAACTCAACTTTGACTTGATCACAGCACACTCACTCCGTGCAGGAACGAGACTAGCAGCGCCACCAAGCGAATGGGCGCCTAATCCGAACATGATTTGACCTTGGCTATCCCTGTTACCAATCTAGGTGTAATTTATCTATGGTAGTAGCAAGGGATGTTTCTGTTCGAAAGAGATAGGGGCAAATTCTAATCTACCACCTACATGAAGAAGTCCAGTTTTCTCAGAGAGGAAGGGGTTTAGTGCCCTGATAGTTTTATCAGAGATTATTTTCCGATGTTTTAACTCATGAAATTCTTTAGGAAAGGCCTGTGATTGTATGTACTTAACAATCACAGTGGTGGAGGAGCTTATTTCACAAACCTGCAGTGGTCCTAATTCTAAAGGTGAATTAGTATGTCTTTTTCTTAGATTTGAGAGAAAACGAAAAACATATGCCAGAGTTCTCTGAATTTTTGAAAATGACTAACATTTATTAAAAAGGGTTTCAAGCGTATTATTCACTTGAGATATGTCAGAGGTTGTGCTTAAAGTAACCTGAGTGTGTCTGAGTTCCAGTAAATCTCCCGTCCATTCTTTTATCCTGAATTGAGAGTAGTCTATTACACTGGAAACTAAAAAGGGGGGACCTTCGGTCCACAATTTTTTTAAATTTGACTGAGTGATATCTGAGGCTCTAGAGGGCAAATCTGCTACGTTTAAAGAGGAACTTACATGATGAAATAAAAAGGATTTACTTAATTCTTTGATTTGACTGACACGATGAAGTACAAATGGATTCCATGTAAATTTAGTTGTTAAAATCCATGTTAAAGCGATGAGGCTGTCTGAGAATATGTGAACTTCAGATATTGTGACGTTTTTTGAAAGAACCTCAAGTACCTTTCTAGTAAGAGTGACACCTAATAAGATACCAGACAATTCTAACCGAGGAATAGTTAGTTTATTTTTTAGTGGAGCTATTCTAGTTTTCGATGTTATGAGGCGAGACGTGACTGTGTTGTCACTATACACGACTCGAAGATAGACACAAGCAGCATAAATGTCCTGAGAGGCATCGGTAAAACAATGTAATTGCATATCCGATTTAGGCAGTGGAAGTGTCAGGCATCTGGGAAATGTAATTATTTTAGATATTGATTGGAATGTATCCAATAATGATTTCCAATCCGGGATCAATAGGTCATCCAGTATATCACTGTACCAGTCTAAGGGCAATGACCAGATAAGTTGTAAGAAAGATTTAGAGTGTACTCTAAAAGATAAGAGTTTTCCTAAGGAGTTATACATTCGAGAAACATAGGTACATAATTTTCTTTTTGTTAAGGGAGGCGCCTCTTCACAAATAGGCAACTTAAAAGAAAAATCGTCTTGAGAAGGTGACCTGTTAATACCTAGGACCTTAGAGAAGCTACTAACTAAGTCAAGATTAACTTCTGAAGTGAAGATCATATTATGCTCATTTGAAAAGGCACGAGAATTTAAATATATTTTATAGAGTTGGAAACCGTGAATGTTCAGAAGCGAGCGTAGTTGAGAATAAAGTATGTGTAACCTTTCCAAGTTATTGGCGCTGGTCACGATATTGTCGATATTTACATAATTTTTTATAGTATGAGAGGCTACTGAGTGTGTGGTTTGGTTAACAAAAGTTTGAACCTGAGGGACAGTAAACAACGGAGTAGGGCACGTTACATTAACGTTCACCATATCAGGAGGCGGCAATGCACACTGGGCCTCCAGTAACAGAATATGGTTGGGCACTGCAGGAGCTGTTGTTACTTGGCCCTCTACGAATGGTAGGGCCACGGTAACAGAAGAAAAGGCAGGTTCTACTGAATCTAATGAATTAGATTGTGAGGTGGTATGAGTAAGAACAGTTTGTATTGAGAGAAATTTGATGACATCCGTGTCAATACGAGGCTGTGAGAGGAGTATTTGATTTTCGTGTGTTAGTGGAGGAACAATGGATTTATTCCGAGAAGGGATAATTTTCAAAAAATTGACATGTACATCACCTTCACAAGGTGTTGCAATTGATAATAAATCAATAGATTTTTGTGTAGGAATTTTATTGAAATGTAAGAAAGTGGGAGTGAATATATTCTGAGCTTGAATAGAGAGTTTATTAACCTGTCGTATATTTAGAGCATTTAAAGTTTCATGTTGAGAGATATCTTGAATTTGTATACGAGTTTGGGGAGGTATATTTGCCAATTCCGCTTGCACACCGCAAGAAGGCGGTACTTGAGTTAAGTTTTCAATAACCAATGGAGACAAATTGACAGTTTTTAGAATAGGAGCAGAGATTAAAATATTTTGTGTATGTAAAACTTGACTTGAAACCAAGGTATTGGATTCTTGTAATATTTGTGGGGGAGAAATGTTAAGAAGCACGGGAGATGCAGATATTACAGTTTCAGTAATCATATTTTGTTCTGGAGTATTTTGAAAAGTGACTGTTTGTGCTGGTAACACAATTTTTAAGAGAGGCTGGCCTATTACATCTTGAGTACTAATGTTATTAGAAGTGTTTTTATAAGTCGGCTTTTGAAGCTCTTGCTTCTGAGCTTGAACAATTGCAGAACTAAACGAAGTACTTATGGTTATTTCTTTCATCTCTTTGAACTGATTGGGGAGGGAGTCAGAGTAAAATGTATTTTTAACTTCTTTTTGGCCATTTATATTCAAATCAGTACTTTTAACAATGTGTTCACTGGAAGTATTCGCCTTAAATTTTGTATCAAATTTAAAAGCCTGTTTAGCTTCCAGTTTTTCTTCTAAGAAACATAAAGCATCCATATATTTTTTATAAGTAATATCTACTTCCTCACTTTCGAGAATAGATTCGTCGTCAGCCAGGTTTTCCAAAGCATCCAAATACGATTTATAAGCTGCCCTAAGCTGAGTAATATATTCTCTAATTCTACAATTAGAGAGGCCTTTTTCATTTGAACTAACAACGTTCGCAATTCTGGCGATATTTCTTTGTGAAACGTGCATTGCATAAAAATATTCTGCAATTTCTGCCATTTTGAATTGGAGTATATTATTGTTATATAGAGTATAATAAGAGTGTATCATACAGAGATGAATGATAAAGTGAATAAAACCTACCGACCCTTGGAAAGGGTACAAAGAGAAGAGAAAAAATATGTATATAAGAGTGTAATGAGATTATCAGTTTCTTGTTTCTTTTTTGTGTGAAAATTATATTTGGTGTTGTGAATTTAATTTAAATTAACACTGAGATAATTTTAATTGATTTAATAAAGCAATTAATATGCAAATACTTTCTAAGAGCAGAGATTATTGTAAAAATTTAGTTTGTGTCATCAAGCGATTTGAATAAAGCGATTATTATGCTAGGGATTAACGACAATAACAGCGGAGAATTCTTGTAAAAATTTATTATTCAGAACAATAGGACAAAATCCCAAATTATTTACCTAGATATGTACCTATGGCGAAACGTGTCAGAGAACAATACAATTAGTTGGGATTATAATGAGTATCTTTGGTTGACAAAAGGGCTGGAATTTTTACTACGTCACAGGTATCTATCAATGGGTAATTTTACCTGACTTTCTAACGTCCTTTAACAATAGAATCATAAAATTGGAATTTACACAGATAAGAATTATTAAACAACGATCTATCAATATATCGATTTATCAATACATACGTATATACATATATATCAAAGAACATATACACATATATAGAAATACGTAATTTTGAAGGACCAAATCTAATGAGATTTACAGCAGAGGTAAGATTTATCTGAACTGAATTAGATCAAAATATGTTCAATCGAGCATGAGATAAAACAGAGAGACTGAGGATTTACATATGACTCAAAAGTGTACCAAACTATGTAGAATCAAGATGTGAGACAGAGAGATAGAGAGTGAGAGAGAGATTATGATTTATATCCGACTCGAATAGACCACAATATGTACAAAAAGGGTGTACATATGTGAAATTATAAATATAATTTCAGTAAATGAGGACTGTATTACATAGGGCTGGTTCAAATAAATTAGGATATGTGGTAAAAGGTTATACAGATTATAGCAAATTATGTTTATACAAAGTCTTACCAAGTCTTCTGCTGCACATACATACACTCGCGGTGTTTAGAGGCTTTCAGTCCGGTTGTTCTTCATACGGGGAAACTGTCCGGTTACCGGTTTCTGAACACGTGTTTCGCGGTATTAACACTTAGATCACGATGTAGAGCACATTTGCGTCTGTACACGATTTAAAATAGTACTTGCGGTATTTTTCGCGTAACTATAAGCGAGAGAGATAATTAGAGTGAAGAAAAAGCTTGGTAAGTCTGTACCAAGCGATAGGTAGCGATAGAGAGATTATACGTCGGCCTAGTAGGACTCAGCAGACGAAAAAGAGGACGACTGTTTCTAGCAACAGTCAGCAGTCAAGAGAGAGTGTCCGTTATCATCGAGAGACAACAGGCAAGAGAGTGTGACTTTCTTTGCTATCTTACAACTGTCTGTATTTCTAATGGAGTGGGGTTAAAATGTGAGTAGGAAGGGTTGGAGAACGGGAAATAATTGTAAAATTGTGGTAGAATGGTAGCTAGTAATACAGCGAAAAAATGACATGATTTTTCGCATGTGAAAAAATTGAACAGAGACTAAAATAAAATTGTAACGAAAATGATGAGTATTGTGTTTTCACTGGAGCAGAAGCTGAATATGTATATTGAAGAATTGTCAAATGAAGATTATTCCAGCTTTCCTTCTGTTAAAGCACTGTTTGATGAAAATCCAGATAAAGGTCAAGAGATTTCTGACCTACTGAAGCTGTTAGCAGACCTAAAGGATGAAATGTCTGTGAGGTTAAGTGACTTTAGGAAATTCCAAGAACCATTTCGCTTGGTGGAAAATCCATGGGCAATAACAACAGCAAATGTAGCTCTTCTTTCTATTTTTGGATTTGAATCTAGGGATTTAAAAAATGAGTTAATTGATCTTCAGAATGATACAGAGCTCAAAAGTATTTCTGAAGAAAAAAAGAAGGAAAAAGCTCACTGTAAGTTTTGGGAAGCAGTTGAAAATTACAAATTTCTTAACTTAATTGACTGTGCTCAGAAAATTTTGTGTATTTTTGTATGTATTTAGACATATGTAGTCTGTGAATCTACATTTAGTAAGCTAAAGATCATAAAGAACAAGTACAGATCTAAGCTAACTAATGAGAATGTTGAAAACATTTTGAGAATTTCAGTTTCTTCCCAATCTGGTAACATAGATGCCATTCTAGAGAGCTGTGATTTCGCCCGTCGATATCAAATAATTAACAAATTCAGGACTTCACATTCCTGGAGTCAAGTAAAAGACATTTTCCTACTTTTTACATGTAAAACACCCTATATAATTTATAATTATATTATTTTTACGTAACTTACAATAAACTTACGTTATAGTCATATAGTTTTAAAGTTATTTCATACCACCACTTGTACTTGCGGCCCTGAGAAAAATTTCATTCAAACTGTTAGGCTCTCAAAGAAATCGTAGTGAGGATCCCTGGTCTATGCTAAAATATAAATTTAATTGGATAGTTCTTTCTCCTGTCAAACTTAAAATTATTTATGTCACTTAGTTTTTGTCAAAATTATTTTAAAGATTTTTCCACTGTCTCCGATTTATTTTATCTTTTATAATTCACATTACGTCGGTTATTTTTTGCACGTTGATTGAAACGTCTTGGATGTTGATATATTTTCAAAAACATTTATATAATATAAATATGTTAAAAAAACATGTATCAACAGTAATTTTTCATTTTCCTTTATGTAGTAAATTGTGTAATACTTAATTATTTCCTATAATGAAATGTTGATCAGATTAGTCACATATTTAGGCGTAAAACTTTTACGGAATTATTCGAGTATAAATATAATATTGTCGAGTTTATATTCATGGGAAAACATAATTTTTGTGTATTCTAATCTATCTTTGGACAGAAGCTTAAAGTTAGGTCTTGAAACGATTTCCAGATTTTCAGCGAAGTGTAAAGTATACTGGATTTATAAAGGATGTAAGTTTTATACTAAAGGAAATAAATCGACAAGAAGAAACTAAAAAACTTACAGAGCAAATAATGTCTCTTGGGAATAACAATGGAAATTTTAAAGTTAGTGGGATATTTTAGTGTTTGTCAATAAAAAACTAAGATTTATTGAATTAAATAAAATCTAATATATTATGTCTGCACAAAATATATTTATTGACTCTAACTTTATTGATGAATCCAGAACCAATCTGGATCTATGAGTCTGAGCTCTCCAGTACTTTATGCAAGACAAACTGCATTATCAGTTGTTCCATCGTACCTGTCCTCTCAATGAGCAATATCCTGTTGTAACTGTTTAAGCAATTTATCTTTCACTTTGAGTTATTCTAGTATTGTTACATTTATTCGATGTTCAACCTAGGATAATCTTAAGATGCGGCAGTATCTCCACATCTCCAATGCATTTATTTAATTTTTTTTGCTCTTTTCAAGGTCAATGTTTCGAATGTATACGTCGCAAAGGCCTAGTAACACGTGAAGCTCTTTTTTCACTTAATATACTAATACAAAGATGCCTGGACGTCAATCAAGATACATACGCATGTTTTATTGACTATAATAAAGCATTCGATAAAGTACGACATAAACATTTAATGAATGTCCTGAAATCAAAGAAGATTGACTACAACGACCTCAGGATCATATCAAATTTATACTATAAACAGCGAGCAAAAGTACGTGTTAACGAACAGCTGTCAGAAGAAATTGAAATTAGATGTGGAGTAAGACAGGGATGCGTATTGTCGCCTCTTCTTTTCAATGCCTATTCCGAAGAGGTCCTGAAAAAAGCTCTTGAGGGTGAAACAGCTGGAATAAAGGTAAATGGAGTCCCCATTAACAACATTAGATATGCGGACGACACTGTGATCTTAGCCGAAAACATTGAAGATCTTCAGAGACTGGTAACCAGAATAGCAGAGTATGGAAAAGAGTATGGTCTAACAATGAATGTCAAGAAGACGAAATTTATGAGAATATCGAAAACTCAAAGAAATAACGAGAATCTTCTAATAACGAAACCAACGTCGAACAAGTGGACAAATATGCATACCTGGGAACAATGATTAACTCCACAAATGATTACAATCAGGAGATAAAAATAAGAATAGAAAAGGCTAGAGCAAATTTCAACAAAATGAGAAGAGTTCTATGTACCAGGGATTTAAAACTGGAACTAAAAGTTAGGTTGGCGAGGTGTTATGTTTTTTCGACTTTATTTTATGGAATGGAATCTTGGACCTTGAATGCGACATCAATGAAAAAACTGGAATCATTTGAGCTGTGGGTGTACAGAAGAATTCTGAAAATATCATGGACAGAATACGTCACAAACAAAGAGGTTCTGGGAAGGATGAACAAAGAAATGGAAATTTTAAATTCAATAAAAACAAGAAAATTAGAATATCTCGGACATATTACACGTGGAAAGAAATACACCTTGCTCCAACTGATTGATTGGTACGGATGTACATCAAATGAACTTTTCAGAGCAGTCGTCTCAAAAGTCCAAATAGCTATGATGATTGCCGACCTCCGCGGCGGAGATGGCACTTGAAGAAGAAGGTAGTGTTTTTGGTTAGCTCTCTGAGACCAAAGATGTGTTCTCTACATATCTAATGTTGTTCACGGTTACGTCATTCAAATCGGTCAAAGTAGAGATGAAGGTATACTGCCTTACTTCATTTATTTTTATAAATTTATTTTATCTGAAAGTTGTTGTTTAACTATTATTTTTGCTTGTATCTTTAACTGTCACGTAATTTTTTTATAATCATATTATACAGTTGTCATCTATAATATTTCTGTTGTGTGTGGTCTTGTTACAAGCCATTTCAAAATCAATTGCGTACATTTATATCTCTTCATCTCTATGTCAGAAGCCACTACAAAATTCGATCTGAGTATTACTAATTGTTTCTTATAATATCCTGCATATTCTACTAGATATTATTCGCAGAAATACAAAACGTGATTCATCAGACTTATTGTTCGGTAACTATAGCATGTCGCTGTATGGTGTTTTTTTTTTTGGTATTGTGACAAAAACCGATTTATGTCAATCAATTGATAATATCCCCATATCATAAACTATGTTAAAGAGATTACACAGTTATTTAATTCCACTTTCTTCCAGAAAATTTTGAATCTCAACATTTAGCTCACCGGGGTAACTTTGCTTTTTTTTATTGATGGGTCTATTATGGCAATGGTTCTGTAACCCTTTTTGGGTTAGTCTTTTCCATTTGTTGAGAGCGAACTTATTTAGTTTTTTGTAATTTTTGTTATGTATTGTCTGGTATTCGGTATTATTTTTATTTTTAAATTCTCTGTTATTTTTATTTTTTGCTTAGACTTACCGTGATACAGCCAGATACAAAAGGAATAAGACAGGATCCATCATTATAATTTACCTAAATGCCCTAACACAAAGTTAAGATTTAATCGACATTAGGAGAACAGTGACAAACTCTTCTCGCCTAGGAACCTATTCCTAAATAAGGCATTGATTTATATAAGACACAATAACAATAGGTCACGGAGAGGAGGAAGTTTAAACAAATAGTATAAAAATAGTTTAAAACAAAGGTAACAAGATTAACTTGAAAAATTATAGAGAATTATAATGATAATTTGCTGTGTTTTAAAAAGGTAATTAAATAGTTGTATACATCTACAGAGTCGAATGATAATAAATATATATTATATAAATAAGTTTGGGGATCCATATTTTTCAGTAAATTTTAACACTGCTAAGGAGTAAGGCAAAATTATAATATGGGCGAAATCAACTCCAGCCACATATAATAAAGCTTCATATATTGCAATAGTCTCTGCAATAAATGTGCGTTCATGTCTTCTCCAATGATACAAGAGTGTTTTAATTGAGAAAATAATTTATCCCATTCTTCAGTTTTAGTTTTAGCTTTCGGACATCTATATACAGAGAGGAAACTTAAATTACTTTTATTGTAGTTGATTTTAATACCACAAGCAATCAACTATTTAATATAATTTTTTTAGTTTTTATGTTTTAAAAAGTAATACTAGTTTAAATTTAAATAGCCTCCAGAATAGCTGTCATCCCGATCTTCGCATATCACATTATAACCTATAGGTACATATAGCTATACCTATACAACATCCTGTTTAAACCAGGTTTCACTTATTAAAGCTATGTCAATATCTTCAGTTATTTAAAAGTTAAGAAAGCTGTTCTTGTTAGCAACGGCTAATCGAGCATTCCATTATATTATTTTGAGTTTAGCTTTGAACGTTACTGGATTAGTTATTTTTTAATAATATTATTAATAATTTTATTAATATTAATAGAACATTATTAATAATATTGGCTAACATATTACAAAATCGCAATAATGAACGGCCGAAAGAAGATCACCGAAAAACTCGCCTATCATTGAAAATGAAAGATATTCCAGATGGAAAAAAATTTGAAATTCGTGATACCATTTATCGAATGCGAGCCAACAAGGAACATGTGACCTTAAATACAATTCTCTCGGAATTAAAAGATAGAAAATTTGACGAAATTGGCAGAAAAAGTCTATGGCAAGTGATACATAATTTGGGTTTCAAATTTCAAAAGGAGGATAACAGAAAAGCCCTTTGTGAAAGAAGTTCTGTTGTGCATAAAAGAATTAACTTTCTAAGAAAATATTCTAAATTAAAAGAAGAAAGGGCAAATTTTATATATTTAGACGAAACATGGATATTTTCTAGGGGTGCAACCAAGAGAATATGGCAAGATGATAACGTAAAGTCTATCACACATACTGATGGAGAAGGAAAGCGACACATAATTTTACATGCAGGAGGGAAATCGGGTTTTATAGAAGGTGCTGATTTAATATTTTCATCTAAATCAAAATCAAGTGACTATCACGATAATATGAACACAGAAATGTTTTTAAAATGATTACATGAAAAACTTCTCCCAGGTTTAAGTGAGCCCAGCGTAATTATTTTAGACAATGCACCTTACCATTCTAAAGTATTAAACAAAAGTCCAACGAATTCTTGGACTGTTAATAAAATTAAAGAATGGTTGACAAAGGAACATATACCATTTACACAACATATTTTAAAATCAGAATTATTACGCTTGGCAAATATCCACGCAAAACCAAAAACCTTTGTTGTGGATTATTGAAAGTTACGGTCATCAAGTTTTACGTCTGCCACCGTATCATTGCCAGTTTAATCCCATCGAATATATATGGGGAATACCAAAACAATATTATGACAACCATATTGGGCCTAACGGTTATAGCGACGACGCAGTTCGGGAAACTTGGCGAAAGGCACCTTCAATTGTAACTCCAGAAGTGTGGTGCAGCTGTATATTCAAGTGCGAGAAACTAATAGAAGATTGGTGGACTTGTGAAAATAAAATAAACGAAATAAGTCCAATCATAATAACAATTAATGGTGATGACAGTGATGATGATGACGATTATGATATTTTTGATGATAATGACTGATTTTCATTTTTGTTGGCAAATTAAATTTTTTTATTTTTCATTAGAAATTCTCTCCATGGAACAAATATACATAGACCATATTTTCTGTATGAAGTGTAATATAAAATTATTATTAGGTTTATATTAGCCACATTAGACTCCATTAATGAAGTAATTCTCCTTATTATACTGTCAATTATATAAAAGATTTTTCATTATTATTTAATTAAAAAAAGTTATGGATTATTTTTCATTTCAGTTGACCAGTTGATATTTCCCCAAAGAGCAGGTAATTAAAACTGGGTACTTACATTAAAATTTTTAATCCGAAACCCGCGTAAATATAGCGAACCGACTATACAACTACTTTATTATTATGCAATTAGTGAGATACATTAACAAAAATAAACAAATGAAAATTTACAGTAAATGTTAAAATTGTTCTCTACTGATCATGAGACAATGACTGAACCGGACATAACTTTCGTCTTTAACATTCTGTAGCATAGCGGGTGTTATGTTATTTATTTCTTATCCAATTCGGTCTTGTAGTTGATGGATATTATCAGGTCTGTTTGTGTAGACTTTAGATTTTAAATATCCCCATAAAAATAAATCTAATGGATTCAAATCAGGTGATCTAGTGGGCCATTCCACTAGTCCTCTTCTTCCTATCCACCGTTGTGGAAAGGTTTTGTTTAAAAATGCGCGCACATTTACTGCGAAATGTGGCGGTTCACCATCTTGTTGAAACCAGATTCTTCGGTCTAAATTAGTGGGTATTTAAATATCAGTAAAAAGCTGGATCAGATCAGGAATTAATGTATTTTTTAGGAAATCCAAATATAATGCTCCTGTTAATTTTTCATTAAAAAAATATGGACCAATAATTGTATTTCTCACAATACCGGCCCATACGTTCGTTTTTTGTAGTCTTTGCGTATGGAACACTTACATCCAGTGTAGATTTTCATCAGAACAATAACGGGTATTTTGTAGGTTAACATAACCGACCAAATGAAACGTTAAATGAAAATAAAATGTTATCAATGAAATTGTTCTACAGTTCTTCGGTCAAAGTCGTCTTCAATCAATGTTAAAGACATTTGATACTGCAGACTTTACAACACCAAAATTACTAGATAATTCTCGCACTGTAGTGTGGATTTTCTACTGCCGCCAAAATTATGTCTTGTTAAATATTTTCATTAATTTTTGGCCTACTATGCTTTACTGCATCCCACACATGGTCTAATTCTTTGTATTTTCGTTCTATTCTGCTTACCGTAGATTCTGAAATAGGTTCACGATCTGAGTGCTTTTCGTGAAAAAATCGGCATACTTATTGTTGAGTCCACATCTTATCGCCAATACTAATCATTAATAATATTTTAATCCTACCACTTTTAGTTAAATACAGTTTGTAAAAAAAGTTGCAAGTGTTAAATTCCTTGAATAGTTTTCACGTAAACGTACCGTCTGTAAAGCGTAAACGATACTGATTTGTACTTTAATATTTCTGACAGTTTTTAACGTCAAGTGAAAACATAAAAAATAATGTAAAACATTAAAAATATTTTTATAGTTCAGGGGTTTGGAGTACTAATAGGTGCTGCTAGAAAATATTTTTATCATTCAGGGTCTTGGATCACTAATAAAAGCTGTTAGAGACAATGTTACAAATAATGCAAGGTGTTTTTAATATTTTATTAAAATAGTTGTATAACAATTTCATTTAATCTGTTTAATACGTTTATTCTTCATTTATTATTTTGTAAGTAACTTTTTTTGCATTTTTGCCACCCTGTATCAATTTGAAGCAACGTGTTATGCATTTTTTGAAGGATAATACGAAGGTGGTCTACCCTGTATATTAGAATATAATTTGAACAAATAATAAATTAAAATAAAAAATCAACCTGTTTCGGGAATTTGTAATAATGTTACTTATTTAGCTAATATGCATAGGGCCTATATTCTGATCATTAGTCTTTTTAACATAAACAGATCAATTTTGTAAGTTTTATTTATTAGAATTAATATTAAAAAGTTTTACTTCCTTTGTAACAGGAGAACCGGTGATTTTGATCCCTGTATCCATGTATTGTTCAATAACACTAACAATTTCAGAAGTATTTTGTTCGCGCATTAGCGTATTATTGATATTCTCCTCCGATGGGGGAGAATATTTTCACTTTTTTTATTACTATTTTACTACAATAGGTAAATAATATTACACACGATGAAATTTAAATATTTTAATTGTCACAAAAATTGGGACATTAATGACTTTATCGATAAACACGTCTACCCTTGACTTCTCTTGTTTGTTCAATGAGCTCCTATAATTACTTTTTCTGTACTTAATCTTGTTTACTAAAATTTTCGAGAATCAGTTTGGTTTTATGCAGGCTAAATCAACAACAAATTTAATTTTCATTTAAGGAAGCTAATAGAAAAATACAAAAAAAAACCTTTATCTGGTATTTATTGATTTTGAGAAAAAATATCATAGAATTTCGCCAAAGATTTTGTGGTTGACGCGTACTAAGAAAGATTTAAAGAGGTTTAAAGCTTAGTAGGATAAAAACAGAGTAGTTTGAATTTTCATTTGCAAATCAAGTTAGAACGGATTGTAAAAATCGAGTAGGAAGATTCCAGTTAAGCTAACAGATTTTTTTTAAACTGCCATAAAACCAGCTATGATGTACAAAACAAAATGTTTATTATGATCATTCTGGCTTATGATCATTCTGGCTTGACCACCCTGAGTGGGTTCAAGCCCCCTCAAGAATTTCTCGCTGTTCGTCCCTATCCATCGCCTTTCTCCTCCAAACAGGTATTTCCATATTTCTCATGTCTTCATCGATGTTATCAAGGGACCTTGTTAACCATGTTTTGAGTCTTTCTCGTCTTCCTTGACCAATGGGTCGATCAAGGAGTGTTTTTCTAGCTGGGTCATTTTGTTCCATCTGCATTTCATGCCCTATCCACCTCAGACGTACTATCTTAATATGTTCTACGATATCTGGGACCTGGTATATTCTATAAAGTTCTAAGTTATATTGTCTTTTTCACAATCCATTGTGATTCAGTGCTCCATAGATTGGCCTAAGTACTTTTCTTTTGAAACATCCTAACATGTTTTTAAAAGTTTTTGTATGAGTCCAGGTCTCTGACCCATATGTTAGGACTGGCGTATTAATGTTTTGTAGAGAGTTTCATTTTTGTGAATGTAAGGAGGAGATTGAGCTCAAAAAAGCATCTAAGGCCGTGCATATTCTGTGGTAGTATTTTCTTCAGTGTTAAAGAGCTCGGTATGATTTCTGAGGTTTTTCGGGTTTGACTTCCGTGTTGAATAGTTTTGGTTCTGAAAAAAACCATTATTTTGACGACGTTTCGCCAAGGTAGCACTTGACATTGTCAAGTGAGGTAATAGAGCTGCTTGCTGGTGCTTGAAGTTAACTGACTGTCCTGGTCGATACGTTTACTTTTATAAGTCTTTGAGCGTCATCTCTTTGGTTTAGACTGTTGGGATTTTTTTCTATTTCTATTGACTCTCTAATTTTGCGTTTACTTTTAATTTCAATGTTAGCTAGCGTCGTAGTTTGATTCAGGTTTATTGTATGTCCTGCGTTTAAGACATGTTGTGCAAGGGAGGACGTTTTTTTTTCTCCTCTCGATGGCATTTCGATGTTCTTCCCGTTTAACATTGATTCTTCGGTTGGTCTGTCCGATGTACGATTTGTCACAGTTTTCACATAGAATCTCGTATACTCCTTGATTTTCTAACGATATTTTTGATTTGGCGGATGGTAAAATGGTTAAATATATATATATATATATATATATATATATATATATATATATATATATATATATATATATATATATATATATATGTTACGAGCGAAGCCCGAAATTGGACAATCCTAGCATTGTACAAAAATTATTGTCCATTTCTAGCATTGTACCCCCAAACTGTACAATGTCCGAAATGATTAAAATTAAAAATGATTATCGAAACGATCATCGATTCGAATAGATTATTATTGACAAGCGACACACCAAATCAAAAATCGAACATTTCTTGTTAATTATTTGATATTTGTATATTATTTTCTATTTATATATAGAGTTGTTTTTGTTTTTTCGAAAGGACAATGCGATAAAAGGCCGTGTCAAACTAAAATATAAATAATAAGAAGAAATTGTTCTGCAATAGAGTGATAATCTGAATGAAACATTTTAATCACTATAATACAGGGAAGATGTTTGTAAAACATTTCAGATTTTCAAGAGATGTGTATGATAATTTAAAATAATTTAATCCTACAATCCAGAAGTTGGAAGCGCTAATTAATTATGGATTTATAACCCCATTGATGTTTGTTTCTCTTAAATAACAAATGGTGAATAATAGTAAAAATCGATCTGAATTGATATCTGTCATATTCTCCCAAACTTTGACGCATGGCTACTTATTGAAATTCGAACATTGTACAGCCATTCTTTTATACAAAGTCCGACGATTATGTCTATTTCGGAGATTGTACATTAAAGGGGTACAATGCTAGAAGTGGACAAGATTTTCTGTACAATGCTAGGATTGTACAATTGCGGACATTGCTCGTAACATATATATATATATATATATATATATATATATATATATATATATATATATATATATATATATATATATATATATATATATATATATATATATATATATATATATATATATATATATATATATATATATATATATGTATATATAGTGGTACATAAAAGGTATATTTTTCGGCTATAGGGAATATAAGGAACATGCTATATTTGATGAAATTTTTAAATTGTCTGTAGAAAATAAGATATAATTATTTTATAAGGGTTCCGTATACCTAAATACAGGGTGTTTTGATTTGTTTCGTTTTTCTAAAAATGTAATGTTTTATAAAAAATTAAATGTCGACAAATTTAAGAATTGGAGACAAATTTTTGGGTTATGCCTTAACACATGAATGACTTAATGCCTTAATTAAACAGATGTTTATTAGAGCAAAATTTTTTACAGGGTGTTTAAAATATTCGATTGTTATATTAGCAAATTCAAGCTGTAATAACCTAGTTATTTTAAATAAAACACCCTATATTTTATTAGTCTGTCGTATGGAGAATTTACTTAGCTCTCAATATATATAGATATTTTCTATACCCTTCATTTTTGAAATATTTAAAGATTTCCTAATTAGTAAACTTTAACAATTATAATCAACTATACCGTTGAACACATCACCAAACCTAGCCAATACACTGTTAACAATAACATTTAAATTTTATTATTTCGTCACATAGGATGTTTTATTATTTTAGTTGAATTTGGCCTACATGGTTCAGCCTGTTTTTTCTTGCACATACTGTCCAACATACTAGACAGAAATGCCAAACTTAATGTCAGTCTCAATTGTAAATAGAATTAAATTTAATGGCTACTTTCATGGAAACGATCGTCTTAACAAAAATATGAAGGCACCATTACCGTCCAGAATGCTGGATAATGGCATATTCCAACATTTTTTTTTGTATCTTATCTATTACATATGGCAATTATTAATGGCGCCAAAAATTTTTCGTTCAAAAATTACTGCTCCATGACGGATAGTTAATCTCCAAAATTACAAATCTGAAATATAAAATTTGAGAAGGGTTTAAAAAAACAAATTCTTAAAAAGAAACGAAATGGCAGATATTTGAAAACAAATTTCAAAAACTACCCATTTTTTCACAAAAATTTTATTATTTTTCTTTTCTTGGCAAATTGTGGTAACCTATTATAAAGAAAACCAAAGAGAATAAAATGCATCAACATTTATTAAAATCGACCGACTAGATCCTGAGAAGAAGATCTTGACGAGGTCTGTTAGAGAATGTTACGAATTTCGTGGATCGACCACAGGAGAAATATTTCAATTTTAAAAGAGCTAAAAGTCAGCAATAGGCTATTAAGCAAAGTCCATTTCTAACAAATAAAATACTGTGGACATGCTATAAAATCAGACGTAGAAAACATGGAAAGACATCCAAGAAAAGTTAGCAGGCCGAAGATCACGACGAAGATCTCCAACAAGACATTTTGATCAAATTACAGGCATATGCAAATGACCTATACGTGAGTTAAAAGAAATGGCCAGAGACTTTGGAGATCTTTGGAGACGGAGAATACACATTATAATGACCACTACACTCCCTCCGGGGGGTCAGCATTGAACAAAGAGATCCTGGGATTAAAGTTTTAAGAAAAACTACGTTTTTAAAACTGGCAGACAGTTAATAAGAATAATATTTAATGTCACAGATAGGACAAATTCAACTAAAATAATAAAACATTTAAACAACTAACTAATGGTAAGTACGTAATGGAACACCGAATTAATTAATTCTTTGAAATGTATATATAGCGCCGTTATTTGAATAGTTTCGTTTCGAATCAATGTTGATTTAACGCTATTGAAAAGTAAAAAAGAATCAAGCAGTCAGAATAAATTTCGTATAAAATCCTTTTAGGTAAACAGTATTAAATTCAACAAGTTGTAAACTGCACTATGCTTACAATGCTTTGTTTCTAAGTGAATTTCAATATAAAAAAATTTTGTGCTTTTAAAATAATTAACAGTATTCGATATCGTTTGTCCTATGACACATATTCAAAAAATACAGTGCGAATTCATAGTCGTTCACAATATAATTTAAAGAGTTAATTACGCTGAGGACAAATATTAAAATCAGTTAAATTTACAAATCCAATGACTCAAAATTAAAAATTAATAAGACAGGACAAAATTAATACATAAATAAGAACAAGCCAAAAAACAACTATTCGGAATAATATAAGGCATCATCTTAAGTAGGAATACAAAAAATCAAAGAATCTATTAGTACCTATAAAAGTCAATTGTTAAATAAAATTATAAATGGAAGCAGAAATATAGCAAAAAATATTAACATAATATTTTTATATAATATTTAATACACTATCTGAACCGGTGGACTTCATGTACTACCTTAGAATTATTAAATGTAATCGAACATTATTAGTTGACTAATTATAAATAATAAATACGATTCCAAAAGGTACCAAAATAGTGTGCAGTACATTTGTTCAGAAACATTTTGTGTGAAACTCCAGCATTGTATGTGCTCAATTATTTCGAATTTAGATTTTGTCTCCACCGTCAAAGCTATGCATAACGTAGTGTTTAGCGCTACAGCTTGTGTTTTAATATGTATTCTGCTTAAAAAAAAAACAAAGAAGAAGGAGAAATAAAAATAGATCCTTTGAGTGGATTTAAAAATTTTACTCGTATATCGTGTGAAGATTTTGAGTTACTTGTCGATGCCGTTAGTCCTCTTATTGCAAAGCAAGCCACCAACTACAAAAAATGCATTACTGTTTCAATAAGGCTTGCAATTACCCTAAGATATCTTGCTACTTGCTACCCATAATAGCCATGTTAGTGTCCAACATCCGTAACGGATAGGCACCATAAGAAGAAGATCTTGCTACTGGAGAATCTTTTGCAAGTTTAATGTATTTATTTAAAGTTTAAAAAGAACTTATTGCTCGAATCTTACCTGAGACCTGTAAGGGGCTGATAAGTGTGTTGAAGAAAAACATTAAGGTAAGAAAATTAAACCATATTTATTTACTTCATTGCATTACAGATCACACCAAGTTAGTATTTCACTGTTATGCTGATCGTTGTTTTGATCAGTATCGCGAACCTGAAAACTTGAAAGCGGTATCGGATCATGCGAATTCGACGACTCTGAATAAGGTGAAGGCATTTGAGTCGTAGCATATTTTATAGTACCAATTATAGCGTCATACAATAAATTATCAATGTCCTTTTGCACTAAAATCTTCATTCGCTCATCTTTAATTTTTCCAAATTTGGCTGCCACTGCTACAGCAAAAATGTAAGCCTTTCGTGAACAACCGTGAACAACAAGTTTGTACGTGTCAACGCGAGTCCACTGTTTCCATGTGTGCGTGCACAAAAGTAACAGATGTGCGCGAACATTTCTGAAATTTGTTATTGTTTGCGTAAGTGGGTCGACCAGAATAAACATTTGTGCCGTACGCTGTGCATATAGTGCCGCATAGTTCAGCACACTGGTGGAATCGTATCCTTATATTAACTTAGTTATAAAAGGAAAAAACTTATTCAAGCTTTCAAAGATACCTTTTCACATACCTTTTATCAAATGATATGTAGATGATTTGATCTTATCGGTCCCTGAAAACAAAGTAGCTGATGTTTTAAACCCCTTTAACGCCCAGTGTGAACACTTAAAGTTTACGGTTGAGAGAGAGGCTGATAAGATGATTCCTTTTTTAGACATGGTTATATATCGTGGCAGTGATGGCATGCTAAGGATGGAGTGGTATCGTAAAGTAGGGTAATAAAGTACTAATAAAACCGTCTAATGCAATACTAATAGAAATTAGATGTTCGGTTCCGGTAAAGCATAAATATGGTGTCTTTGTACCAGTACCGTTTGTTAAAAAGCGGCCTTTATCTTTGAATATTTACCCAAAGCATGAAAAAAGTGTAAACTCTGAGAAACAGGTCAATTTACAGATAACTGTGTACATATTTAAAAATACGAAAATAGAATGGTAAAAAATAAAATATTTATAATATAACCTTTCTCGTACCCATTTCTATAGCATTTGTCGCATCGTTTTATTCAGTCCAGTTCTGAATCATCTGACTCAGAATCAAAGTCCATCTCGTCATTTTCAGAATCACTGTCACTATCGACACCTTTATGATTATTTTTTGATCCACCACGGTGTCAAAAAGCTGGATGTGCAATATAACTTTGTTCTATTTTTTTAACATGTTCACACCTCTTTTCTAGTGTTCGACAGAAAATTCAAGACACAAACTTTCCACTAATTTAAAATTAAAAACTGACATTTTTTTCAGCGACATATTGCTTCATAGAAGCTCATACTAACTCTATAGGATTCAAATCCGGATGATACGGGGGTAACCGTAAAACTGATTGTCCTTTATCCTCGAGTATTTTGTCAATTTCATACGTTTTAAAGCGAGGTTTGTGTAATTTTATAATGTCGTATAGTTCAAATTTCAACATGTCATCTGTAAATGAAATATTTCGAGTTGTCAGCCACTGCTGCATTTCTGATTTTCTAGAAGACATAGTTGGATATTTCTCAGTTTGTACGCTGTGATACGTTGCATTATCAATCAGTAAAACGCTGGTCAGGGCAAATTTGGTACCAGCTTATCATGAAGCTACTTTTTGTAATTGTCGTAGTTCATTGCATCGTGATAATCTCCTGTTTTTATAGTAGGTTTGCAGCGCAGATAAGCGTTTTTAACAAAACCACTTTCACCTCCAGCATTCACTATCACAAGCATCTGTCCTTTAGACACTAGTTTTTGTAGGTCTTGTTTAAACTATCAGACAGGCTCTTTTGGTAGGTATAAGATGAATAGACGCATGTTTCATTCATGTATATAATTGGGCGATTTGCGTTCCTGTCACGTTTCATACTACGTAAGAAATTCAGTCTAAGATGTTGAATATTGGGCTTTTCCATTAATAATTTTCTATTAGTTCTGGTTTTTCGCCAACGAAATCCCATCTTCCTAATTACTGATCGTAGGCTTTCTATGAAACCTGAGTACTTGTACTCCTCTGCAAATGTTATGTGTATGCGTTTCACAGTTGGCACTTGTTTTTGTGTTATACAAAAATCCATTATATAACGTCGAAGACGCCCTATATAAAATCGTCCAAGCACGTTTTTGAAGTGCTTTTTTTCCTCTTTTTGTTTGGAGTGATAAATGAGGAACATTCGCCGTTTCAATTAATTGCATTTCCATATTAAACTCCATGTTTAATATAGGTCTGTTTAATATAGCAGACTGTACCGACTTGTTCACGTCACAAACAGTAGACATTAAGTAGACGCTCAGTGCGAGATCCGTCGGATGACAAATGCGCATCATGGGCGTGGTTATTTTTAGATTTTCAGCTATTTTTGGTGAACTGTACAATTGTTAAAGGTTCTACCAGTTTGACCGATGTATGTTTTTGGGAAGTCGCTACATTTAAGTTTGTATACATCACTGTGTAAGTGCTTTTTATTTTGGCTCTTATTGTTTTTAATATATTTGCCAAAGTTTAATATATTTGCCATCACTTATAAAAAAATGTTTAAGTTCAACTATACTTACTTACTATGAAAAACAGATATGAACTATTCTCTGACCTACAAAATCAGTCCTGCTGTTTAAGAGAAGAAAGGCAATAACATGCGGTATTCCCCAGTGGGCACCCATCAGTCACCGGTATATTTATTGTGGTATGACTATTAATCCTAGTTTTCTTTGTTAGTCATAGTATAGCCTCATCTATTAGATATATTGCGATTTAAAATAAAAAAAAAACTGTTTTTGAAGTCGTTTCGTACAATTTTTTGAAAATTATCTTTTACACAAACCTTCTCGTAGATATAGAGTCCACCCTGATATTTGTCAATATCCATTAGATTTTGTAAAAATGCTAAAATAGGTCGATTTTTATTCTTAAAGCTTTTAACGATATAGATGCCTATCAATTGTGAACTCCCTACCCTTTTAGTGCCCAAATCTTAAATTTTAAAAAGGAAATAAATCATGTGTGGCGCATTGCTGGACAGATATATCTCTGGAAAATTCAGAAGTCTATTTTTTTTCGATTATAACTCTACTCTTATGAAAATGTATCAGCTTATTGAAAGTATTACAGCTTTTAAAAACTTGAATAAACTTATAAAGTAAATAAAATAAACTAAATTTTAAATTAATAAATTCATAATTCCAAACAGTTGACTCATCAGATATAACTATTTACTTAAACGTTTGAAATGACATCCACTAACGTCCAAACAACCAAAAAGTCGGTGTTCGAAATTATGAAAAACATTTTGGAGCATTTTAAGTGTTACTAGACTAAATCCATACACTATTTGTTGTCTTAATTCTTCAATGATGCTGAAGTGGTATTATAAATCTTGCCTTTTAAATAACCCAATAAAAAAGAAGTCAGGAGAGTTAAATCGGTGATCTTGCTCCTTATTCAATAAGACACTGATTTAACTCTCCTGGACTTCTTCATATGGAGTTATTTAAGAAGCAAGATTTATTACAGATCTGTTTGTCTCTTAAGGAATCTTCATTAAGTAGAATTGTACTTTTCAAGTGTTTAGAATTAAATTATTTTATAATAGAAAGTTAAAATAGAAATTATTAAAAATAAAAGTATTGTCAAATACCTTTAAACAATTTTCGAATATGTCATTCATCAAATTTTCAATAGTATGATGTTTATTATCTAGTTTTAGATACTATTTGGGTAATTATACATTCTAAATTTTCGAGTACCAAAATTAATATGAGTCAACCACATGCATAGCAAATTCAATAATTTATAGCTAAGCCAAACCCTAATGAAGTTAAATTGGGGGCTTGTTACAAATCAGTAGCATTTCGAGGGGTTTCTATTGAGGAATAATCGCGTTTGATATTTTATTTTGCAAAATATGCTTTGATTTTACCTTTTATAAATTAGATACTTTAATTAAAAATACTGGTTCATATGAAAAACCTAATATTTGTCAACACAATAATAGGTTTTCTGTTTTTCTCTCTCCCTCCCTCTCTCTCTCTCTTTCTCCCTCTCCCCCTCTCTCTTTCTCCCTCTCCCCTCTCTCTCTCTCTCTCTCTCTCTCTTTCTCTCTTTTTTGTCCTTTTACCTTTTTTAGACTCTACAAAAAAATTAAAACTAATATATCCAACTGTAGAAGCCCTTCAGATACATATAGCAAATTATCAAAATGATATAATAAGTAAAAAAATAACCTCCATAAATACATTAGATTAGTAGAGTATAATGAACTTACCATTCTGGTCACACATCTATAAAAAATAATTTCAATTAATTATCAATAACAATTTCTATAAAAAAGATCAGAATGACAAAAAAAATTAGAAATTAAGAATTGTGTCCAAATTTAATACAACAGATAAAAGAAAGAAAAGCAATGCGTTTAGATTTAAAACGTTACTTAAAATCAAAATTGCACGATGTTTGGAAAAACCAATGGAGTAGAAGCAGCACTAAATTGACAGAAATAAAATCTCCCGTCCTTCCATGGAACTTCTGGCATTCAATGCGACATCGTCCTAATAACACGTCTCAGATTATGACACACTTCTACAATACATGAATACTTGTTGAAGAGAGAAGAGGAACCAGTTTGTTTTGTTTGAGAATGTAAAGTAAGAGTAAAATTCATTTTGATTGACTGAAATCTATAAACTTTTTTAATAAAATACAATACATTAAGAATTAAAATATATATTGTATACATTATTACACTTCATCTAATTTAGTTAACGATGTACATCATCGGCGTCATAGCGTGTGACGTCCCATGATACCAACACGAAATATTTAGGGTGTAGGTGTGTTCTCTTTTAGAATCACTTTACCGAGTACACTGACATTACAGCCACTAGACATATTTTATTATATACGCGTAGAACTAATATTTAAAAGTTTCTATTAATGTTAACTTAAAGAAATACACAATAATATGTTTCATTTAATTTGTATAAATGCATTATAAAGCGTTTTTATCAAGAACATTTGTTCGGAACACACTGTAACTGTAATTGAACGAAGGTAAAATTGTGGCATAAATTGGTAACACCTATTTGACAATTGCGGTGTTGACACTTTTTGTACTTTATTATTTTAAATCTTAAAGTGAATACCTCTTGTTTTATATTTTTAACTATTTAATAAAATCTGTTCTTTTTAGAACAAAATTAGTGTGTTTTATTTCAAAAATGTCATGTAAGAATTTAAATAGTCGTTGTAAAGAGTATATTAATAATTATGTGACCTATTTGATTTAAAATGGATTCAGGATTTTTTTATACTTTGGCAACTATGTCAACTTCAATCTCTGACGTATATAATGACGTAAATCGTTATCTAAATTAGATGGACTGTATGTAATTGATATTTTGTATATGCCTATGTATGGCTTTATCACTTTTTGTATTTTTCATATGCTAATAACCCTAATTGGTTGAAGCAAAATAAATAAAAAAACAAAAAAAAGCAATGCGATAGAGGAGAGCAGAGATTAGAAATAGAACCAGAATCGCATATGTTACAAAAAAATGACAAATTGAAAAATAAAATGGCGTTAAGAATGAACACCAAGATAAACGAAAAGAGGTAAAAATAAGCCCCAGGAAAAAAGTGACAACGTTCGCGTGAATGAATCTGACATTGTTATAATGTCTGTACCTATGTAATATTTTTAATTTT
This sequence comes from Diabrotica undecimpunctata, assembly GCF_040954645.1. Classification (NCBI taxonomy): domain Eukaryota; kingdom Metazoa; phylum Arthropoda; class Insecta; order Coleoptera; family Chrysomelidae; genus Diabrotica; species Diabrotica undecimpunctata. Next base: position 94,345,626 of record NC_092810.1, read on the forward strand.
CACGACATAGAACAAAAAATATTTCAAAATTCAGACTTGTAAACTACCTACTTGTACCTAATGATCAAAGTATATACGATATATATGATACCTAAGTAAATTTTAAACTATTTGTATAAAAAACTTGACCTTTATTTAATACTATTTAAATGTATGGAAACTTAATTTGATTGAAAGTATTACAGTAATAATAAAATTAATACTAAAATTGTACGTACGGTGGGTCCAGTTACCTAAATTAACAGGGTTAACTGGAGTAGCCAGCCTAAAATCTCATAAGAGCTGGTAAAAACCATTGTGGACTATCTGTGCCTGATTGCATATCTGTATACTTTTTAAAGAAACCTCAAACAATAATTTAAATTGAGCGGATTTGAAACCAGACTTAATGTAAGGGTATCGTCTCGTATAATAGCAAATAAGGTTTATGAACAAATTATACACAGTTTGCAGCTAACAACAACTTGTATTTAATTCCATTAAATTAAAGAGTTTATAAACTTACATTGAAAAAGTTTATTAAAACTGAACAAATCAAAACTAATATCTTAATAGATGTATAAACAAAATTCTTCATAAAAAAGAAACTACAAAATGAAAAATAAGCTTAGTAAAGAAGCGTTTATAATCACATATAATGTCCCACAAATGCTGCAATTCTTTCACATGAAAAAACTGCTTTATCTGACCACTTTCAAGACTTCAAAGATTTCTGTATCGATGAAATTTTAACCTGGTCATCTGTAAAGCTTAAGATTTTTCCTGGAAAATACTCTTCATCATACTTAAAGATTACATATTCACTAACTTTTTTGACAGTTTGGTTAAAACCTAGTTGCTGAAAATTTCCACAGGTCTGCTTATCAATAATATTACAGAACATTTCCAATTTCTTCTCGCTATTAAAATATCTTTCATTTTCTTCTAAAATATCTTGCAAATCAACATCATCACTACTTTCTGATATACAATCAAAACTCTTCTTTTTCTTGAGTTTTAAAAAGCTTAGTATAGGCCTACTTCGTTTAGCTTTCGTTATGACCCTTCTTTTCATATATTTTTTTTCAATTTTTTTCATTTTTTTTTCTCCTCTTCTTATTTTTTTTATTAGGTAATTTTTGCAGGTGATAATTTCATAGTTAGTGACCAGTTTCTTTATTTCTTCCTGAGTTCTGTGGTCTTTTATGTTTTTTCATCATTCTAACAACAATTCCACAAATGATTTACGTGTTTGTAAAGAAGGTCCAATTGGCGAGACAGGTTTTTTTTTACTTGAACTTCGTTTGCAGAACTAGCTTCTGTTTTTTTAACCATTGCAAAGGTAGAGACAGACGTTTCTGGCTATTCTGTTAGGATTAAAGCGTTCGAGACATCTAATTGCACCGTATCTGAAGAAGTATGGGATGCTTGTTGCCCTACATTTGAATAATTGTAGCCTTCTTGATTTCCAGTGGATATAATAGTACTTTCATCTGGTTGTAGTGCTGCTGAATATGTAGGTCTATGTCTTGTGATTGTATTGTGGCTGAGGAAGGGTTAGTTACTGAGTGGTGGACATTTAAAGAAGCAGTGGTTTCCAGGTGTACTGTAGTGTGGTTAAAAAGATTATTTTTATACCTAAGCTAATTATCTTTTTTGAATATTGATGTAGGAATTGCATCTCTGTTGGGACCTTGTTTATCGGCATCATAAGTTCCTGTGGCTTCAAATCCGTAGCAATAATATTAATACTAGGTATTTCCTGTGCTAGCTTGGTTATCATTTGTACAAAGATTTTCCCTCTGCCACTTACAGAGTGCTTTGTCCCAACTATTTTTCAGACCTCTAAAGACTCACACATCTAATGGTTATAATAAATTTGTCGTGTTTGGAGATAACTTCATAATAGTAATTTAATTTTTTTTTACTATCAAATCTGTGGACACATGGGTAGCATGGAAATCATAAATTAATACAACTGGTCTCTCCTTTGTAATATTAGGTAAAAAAGATCTCTAAACCAATAAATAAATAACAAAGTAATTTCCATCCAACATCGAGTCGTTGTAGAAACTGCAGTTTGGGATGTTGTATTCTTATTAATCCAATTATCCATTACGTATTTACTTTTAAATACACAGGGGAGAGGTATCATTTGACCATCAGCAGAAGAACACAACAAAACAGATATGTTTTCTCGGCCAGATGAACTGGTCTTCCGTATGCTTTTCGTACCAATTGCACCAACGATCTTTGTTTTACTAGGGTCATGGCAAAATGACGTCTCGTCGCAATTAAATATCTTTTTTGGTTGCCCATTAAGGTCTAGTGCTTCCACAGCTTTTCTTAATAGTCGTCTCTGAAGAGCCCTATTAGGGCGAAATATGTATAAGCGGATACACAGACGCACTGTACGTGAAATCAAATCTTAACTGTCTTTTTCCTTTATGGTAATACTTCAAGAAAATTATAGATAACCCATGGGTTCACCTGATCGCATCTAACGTGTTCAATACTCCTAGGATTATTTATTGACAGATGGTGCCTAGTTTTAAATGATCTAAACCAGTCAGGGTCTGGCCTTTGGTCTTTAAATCTACTCTTGATATTATCCTGCCTTATATACAATTAAACTAATAGCCCAGTCTGGTTATGCAAAATCATCGATTTCACGGCAAAATTTTTCTCAGATATCTGAAGCTTTTAAGACATAGGTGGGGGTTGGGGTTTTTATGCATACTAAGATATATTAGCGGTATTTTATTACATAGATGACCTTTCTTCTATTCACATGAATACATATAAAATATAGGGAGACGAGGATGGTATGCTCTGTGATCTTTTTAGATATTAAGATCTAAAAACATAAATAAATGTGTTTACTGTCCTCTTACTGTATATATACCTTACAAATATATAAACATATAGATCGTCAAAGTAGTAAATAATTATAATTAATCTAAGAAATATAATAATGTAATGTGTAAAAAATTACCTGAAATTGAATTTATAAAATATATAAAGTGTAAAAGTATAAAGTATTATTACATCATTGATATAAAATGAAAAAATATATGTTGATTTTTCGGGATTTTCCAAGATTTCCGGGGGGGGGGGTTGAAAAGACGGAACTGAAACAGTTTCCTATGTCGATCTTTCGAAAGTACCTTCGTTTCAAGGGCTGTAAGTTTCGAAAAATTGGCTGAATTTTATAGCTAATAGTTTCAATATAAAGTTTAGATTTTAAGTCAATATTTGTGCAAATTTTACTTCTTAATATTTATAAACAATGGAGATATGATTTTTTTTAAAATAGTCCCTAACTTCGTTCCTATTGGTCATAGAGGTTTTTTGTTTTAAATGTTAGTTTTTTTACCAGCTATCCAATGGTTGTGCGTATATGTCTGTAGCTTGAAAAATATAGAAGTTATTACAATTGTTTATAAGTAAAAACATACCCCTTTTTCAAACGGTTATTTTGTAAATAATTTCGATTAAAATGCAATATGCCTTTAATTTCCAAGATAGTTCAAGTCTTAAATAATCCTATAAAATTTGCTAAATGTGTCTAGCATCATTAATAAAGCAAGTTAAATAGTTTAAATATTTAGCCTCAGGGATAAATAAATTAAATAACTTTTAAACCTTTTGACCGATCGGGGGGAAATTTCGCACAAATTTAAAAGACGGTAATTTCTCGGTAAGACGGATGTTCAAATGTATTAATAACATTTTATTTTGTTAATAAAAAAATTAATCAAATTTTTAAATTAGTGCAAAAAATCTGCTTTTTTGCAAATGTCTCCGTAAATTATTTATCAATTTTAATTTAAATTTAATAAATATATTCTTGATATAAAAAATGATATAAATATTGTTTATGTAAAATATAAGAAAAACTTAGAAAATAAGACAAAAAATCAAATTGTGACCATAAATTATTGTCTTTATCTCAATCTTGAATTACTTTGTCTCAAAGCATGATTTTCGGTGTTCCCTTGGGGCTTATGTTCATCTATATCGTGTGTTCCAATGTGTAACAATGAATAACACATTTTTTCTTTGAAATCGGTTATGGACAATTTTTCTTGTTTAACTTTCTTGTAGACCAAGAAATTGTTTACAACTGCAGATGCCAATAATAATTCGATTGCAAGCTTTCTGTACCATTTTTTTCCTCTGACAGTGAGAATAGGCTTTTATTTGATCAGACAGGTCAATGTAAGATTTATCCCCGTTATAATTGATTATTGCTTCGGGTTTTTCTACAGTACCACCTCTTTGCAATACTTCTTTTGTATTATCTCTATGAAGGGTGCTGTGCATAAGCACATCCCTCTTGTCACGCACATTTCATGACCATAATTCCGTAATCACTCTGGCATATATTTCTTTTGGTTTTAATTTTTTTTTTGGACCACCTCGTTAGGATTATATCTTCGGTTGCTACGGAGGGTGCCCACCAGATGCGTATTTCGTTCTAATGATTTGGTTGCTAAGGAGACTTGTATAATAATTATCCGTATACAGTTTTCTACCAGAATCCAGAAGATCAACAATCAGAGCAAACACTACATTCGAAGATGCTTGACCGCTATTTTCGGTATCCGCTCCACAATAAACCCGAAGATTATAAGTGTACCCTCCTTCCGTACACAACTTGTATAGTTTTATACTGAACTTGTGACTTTTATTTTTTATGTATTGCCTTAATCGTAGTCGACTACGAAATGGTACCATGGTCTAGTCAATGCACACTTTTTTATCGGGCGTTAACACTTTTTTAAAGTTTTTTAAAAGAACTGTAAGGAGGGGAGTAATTTTGGGAAGTCTGTTGTCTGCAAAAGCATTATTATTATTATCGCTAAAATGCCACTTACTTAGCAATAACTCAAAACGGTTCCCCGACATAAGACGGCTGATTTAATTTTGATATAATAATGATATTTTCCAATATGATCGTATAGTGGGCAACTTACACAAGCCCATCTATAATAGGATACCAATAAACCTTTCCATTTCCAGATGGTCAGTTAGAGTCCACTTTTGATGCGCGATTTTTATGTCAGTCCTTCTTTTGCCAAACACTGCTCGCCATAGAGCTTGGTGTCGTTAACCATGAGAGTAATCACTTCGTGACAAACAAATAACTTAAAAAAACTATAGGGATCCCATATTATATAATCTTCATAGATTTGAGCTCCTGTATCTTTTCCATCAAAGTCAAAATTTTTAAAAGGTGATCCGTCAACAGGGTTCCACTGTAAGTTATTCTAGTCAATTAGGTCATCTTGATAGTTACTTCTATTTTCTGGGTTACTTTCAGCTCTGTACTAGCAAATTACGTATTCAATAACATTGTCTACATTTTGTAAATTTTAATGGATATTATCTGACCCTGTTTGTAAGCTAATCGGAACATCACCAACATCATTAGAGGCAGATAAACTATTTGATTTGCTTGAAGATGCTCCGGAATCCATTGTAACATTAATTTGTTTACATAATTTACGTTTTTTTGCGACAAAAACTGCACTAACATCGCTATTTTTATCTTCCTAGTCAGTCGACGCATGCGCACTAGGAGAGTAAGCATATACCAAGTCACCTCAATGCTTCTGATACCGCAGGTATCTGGGATAAGTCAATTTTTCCCTTAGAGGAAGTGTGAGTCGTATGGCTAAATCTGGATAATAATGTTTTTTTAGGAAGCTTATTTTATAATGGATTACAAGAAACAGGAAACATACTAAATAATAAATAAACATAAAAAATTCACTAAAGTAGAGCTACCATAAAAGTGGCACCCCTTGTACGTGAGATATACAAACATACATTTAAACAAAGAAATATTTACCAAATGTATAAATATATATAGTTACATATGTGCGCTTACAAAAATACATTAATTGTAATTTTAATATAGCCTGAGACACAAATGTAAGTACACAAATGTGAGTACATGATACTAACTGTAGTAAATTCAAGAAATGTTGTAATTGGCAATAAAAGTCTATTTAAAAGTTTATTATTTATTATAAAAAATTATTAGATCCAAAAGATATTTCTTTTGATAGAGAAATATTTACAGAGGGAAATACATTTAATCTGTGTGTAGCTCGAGCAGCCTTTGGAAATATTTTCAAGCAATACATGACGGCACTGAAATTTATCCATCTAACGGTATATTTTCGGTACTTTTTGAGGGATTATTTACCTCTATATTTGCAAACAAAACCTACCGACAACTTTAGTAACAACAGCAAAGTGGGTGGTTTGTAGTAGTGAGTGAGTAGTAGTAAAATTATTTAGTAAGAAAATGTTTATAGGAATTAAGGTGGATATACAGGGTGAAATAAAATTTAATAAAATAACGTAAATTGGACAGGATATAACAACAAGATTTTTGAAAGGTTACAGCCTTACATCAAAATACCAGACCAGTAATGTTGATTTTAATTAAAATGGCAACTTCATTGTGAGTATTATTTTCTGGACTTAAAATAATATCCTTGAATCCCCGCCAACGCTGATGTGTGTCAACTAAATCTACCACCTATCTACTAGCTCTGTACTGATTATTGTTAAGTTGCCTGTTTTCCAGTAATTCTCTTATGTTCCAAATAGTAATGTGAGTGTTTTGTTGAACTTTGATAGATTTGTTTTCACATACAATACTCATTATCAATAGAAACGTGTTTACGAATAACTTGGACAGCCAAAAGAGTAAATATATCTCTTCTTGCTGAGATTAACACGCCTCCTCTCCAGTTCCATATTGTTAACTGAAATTGGAACAAAAACAATTTTTCGGGATAATCACAGGTCACAATAATATAGAGAGACTAGTGGTCTCTGGTCTCTTTCTAGATTAAAAAAAATTCAGGCTACGAATGTCAGTTGTTATATTAAGATCATATCAGTGTCACTCGACACTAAGGAATAGGCATATTGAGACCACAGTTCCGTTTTACGGTTCTTGTATTTGTACAGAACAAGATACTGGTACGTAACGAGTGAATGGAGTAAGCGGGTGGAGGCCCCGAACTCGAACGGAATCGTATTTTTCTTGATAATGGCTCTAAAATGGGTGTCGAAACGTCGACTTAACGCGGTTCTTTCCGAGAACTTAGTAATTAGTAATTTTTATATATCTATATATATATATATATATATATATATATATATATATATATATATATAATATTTAAGGTTTACTTTATATATATATATATATATATATATATATATATATATATATATATATATATATATATTGTTATGATATGTAAAATCAAGAAAATATTGGTTTGTTTAAAATATTTCAAAGTTCAACAAAAAATTAAAATAATTCAGAAAGTATAACCAACAAACATTTCTAAGAAGGAAAGTTATTAAATTCTTGGATTATCTGTACTAAACAAAAAGTAAGCTTTACATAAATTATTTCTTTGTAATACTTCAGTTGACCCGCATAAGTTTAAGTGAAACAAAAGACAAATTGAAACGGGTTTTTACAAATACATTAGTGCAGTGATTAAAGACAATAGAAGATATTTTATAAAGAGGTTTTTGTTAGTTTTAAGAATTATAGAAAATAATATTTGTAAATAAGTTTTAGGAAATTTTATAATTATAGGTAAAAATTTGTTTGTTATCGAAATGAAAAAATGGGGAATTGTGACGAGTTTTGATTGGCGGAGATTGAAAAAGGTGGGATAAGGAAAGTTTAGCTAGATTGAGGAGAGAGAAAATATAGGCAGTTGGTTTCCAAGTCTTCAAGAAAGAACAGTGTTTGTTCTCTGTCGGTTCCCGAAATGTAGCAAGCAGTAGTGTTGAATGGTAGTGAGTTTTTGTGGAGTTAGTGTATCTGACAGAAGCTGAAACAACAAAATATTGTAAGTCATATTTCTCTACTTATATTCCAAGAGTCACTGTTCAGGCCAACGAGAGATTCAGTTTATCGTAAAGAGAAGATATTCCAAGAGTCAATTTTTCACTCGGGCCAACGAGAGATTCAGTTTATCGAGAGGAGAAAGGCTATCATAATTTGAATGATTTGTGCTTTTGAAGGAGATCATTAAGGACGATATACTTGCAACAATCTGATGTAAGATTGCTGATTACATAGGGAGCGGTTGAGAGGAGATAATATAATCTACAAGGAACAAGGATTTGGACCACTCATCATCAGAGAGAGATAATTTTGTTTTCTGCAGTTTTTTTCTTTTATTGATAACACAATTTTTACACGTAATTTAGAAAGGATATAAATATTTGGATTAGGAGAGTTAGAATAGTTTGGGATTTTGAGATTTCAATTAATATTGTTTGTACCATTAATTTTTGATTGTTCACGTACGGAGAACAAAATTTTGAGAATCCTTATATGAGATTTGTTTATTGAAAACTTTTGAGTGTGAATTATTTCATTATTTTTATTTCAATATATAGTGTTAGATCATATGTGTTTTTTATTGTTCCGGTATTCTCTGGACCTTACCTTTCACATGTAATAGCATAGAGATATAGAAGCACGAATTGAACCCTGAGATAAAAGAATTAAAAATTGTGATAGAGTCATAATCATATCATTTAAATAATATTAATTATTAAAACAAATTAATTAGCTAATTATTGCTGGGCGCACCAAGACTTTAAATATCACAATAACTGGCTTCCAAAACGTGGGGCTTGAAAATATCGCAGCTTTACATTTGAAGGAAGGGAAAGAGATCTGGAATAAGTACAGGTGATCCAGAGATAAAAACATATAACATTGAGGGAATTTGAATTTGAAAGTATTTTGACAATTTTTTCCAGGGAATATAAATTTGATTTATTGATTGATCGTAGTTAGTGGATATTTATTGCTATTGAATTATTTAATTTATTTTCTTTACCAATCGTACATTTGATATTTATTTTGAATTATTTGAATTTTACTGATTGCATATTTGATATTTGTCGTGAAAATTTAATACATTTGGGGAGAAATATTGTCGTGTTCTGAAACATATAGAGTGTTGTAAAATTTCACATTTGGCGGGGGCAAAAACAATAACAAAAAGTAACAACATGTCTGTCACAAGGAGGCAAAGTAAAATGCAGGAAAGGAAGGAGGATAACAGAGAAGATGAAACAATTTTGGAAGAAGTATCGGATAATGAAGGAAATGTGACAATAGTTGAGGAGAAAAAAGAACTATCAGGAATAGATAAAATATTACAACTAATGCAACTCCAGTCACAAAAAATGGATAGAAATCAACAAGAAACATCACTAAAAATGGAGGAAACAAAACAAACAATGAGCAATATAGAGCAGCGTTTGGAAAACTATGAACAGGAAATTAAAGGATGTGTTGAGGGGATAAAGAAAGAACTGATACAACAACTAGAAGAGATTAATGAAATTAAAAATAAAATGGAAGAACAAGAAAAGAAAGTAGAAAATAAGATCAAGAAAATTGAGACTGTACAGAAAAAGGAATTAGAACAGTTAGAAACAAAATTTGAAATGGCTTTACAAGAAGACAAGAAAGAAATAGAAAAACAAATTGAGGATATCAGAAAACAACGAGAGATGGGAGACAGGAGAGAAGTACTCATCCAAAGTCCGGGTGACATAAAAATACAATTTGGCGGGGATATTCGGAAAACACACCCAGTACCGTTTGTTAAAAATTTGAAAACCAAATTACAACATACTAGATATTTTGACGATTGCAAAGAAACAATTAGAAACCATTTAAAAGAAGGAGCAGCGTTATGGTATGAAAGCAAGGAAGATGAGTTTGAAAATTGGACAGATTTTGAAAATAAATTTCTCAACTATTTCTGGGGAAAAAATAAACAGAGAGAAATCAACCAAGAGCTACAGAATGGAAAATATCACGAAAAAATGGGAATATCTGAAGAAAGATATGCTTTGCAGATATATAACAATTCAAAATATCTAGAATACAAATATTCTACCGAACAGCTGGTAGAAATGATCAGCAGACATTTTGAGGAAACGTTGGAAGACCACGTGATTTTGAGAAATTATCAAGATATTGATAGTTTGTGCCAATTCCTTCAATTAAAAGAAGCAAAAAGAAAAGAAATGAGAAATAGAAGACAACATGACCAATATAATGGACCGGAAAGAAGGTATTCATCAAATTATGACCAGAGAAACCGACATCCCAGATCAACAAACGAATATAGGCCGAGAAATTACAATAATTACAATAGACAACAAAATTGCGATAACCGGAATGATACACAAAATAGAACAAATGAAAATCACAACAGGAATAGAGATGCACAAAATCCTCCGAATAGGAATACGAACGAACAAAGGGACGATAGAAATAACCAGAGCTTCCAACAACAAAATAGAAGGGAGATGAATCATGTAGCAATAGGAAACGACAGACAAATTTCTAATTCTAATCTAATATTTTTAGATGCATTTATAAAACATAAAGCGATTAAAATTGTGATTGATTCTGGATCGGAGATATCGTTAATCAATAAAAAACTAGTAAAAGAATTAAATTTGGACAGATTTGTGTATAAGATTCCTAGGGTTAATTTAGTGGGTGCAAACAATAAAAATTTGACGACAGTAAACGAAGGCTTGGGAGTACAGATAAGAGTGGGAAACAAATTCCATATTATGAAATGTGTGGTGATTGAAGATTTAAATCATGATATGATAGCGGGAATTGATGAATTGAGGAAAAAAGATATCACCATAAATTTTTCGGAAAATAAACTGGAAATCAGAGCAGAACCAGACAACACAGGAGAAGAAAAGCAAACAGATAGGAAAACAAATTCTGGAAGGATCAATGCACAGGAAAAACGCAAAGAAATCGATATGACTGTAGAGGATAAACCGAAAGTACAAGAACAAGATCTAACAGAAAAGAAAAAGAGAAGGAAGAAAAAGAAGAAGAGTTCGAAAAGAAAGCAGGAAAATAAGATGGAGACCAGAGAAAAACAGGAAATAGAAGGTACAGAAGAATTGTTGGCAACCGACCATAAAACAGAATGGAAGCAGAAAGAAAAAGAAGGTATCATCAGAGAAGTGAAAGGAATAGAAACATGGTGCTCGGAATACCAAAGGGAATTAGAGGATAAAAAGAAAACAGAAGAAAAAATGGCACTGATGGACGAGAATCCAGAATTTTGTGAAGAAGTATTATGGACAGTGAACACATGTGAACAAAAGGTGGATGAAAGAAAAATAAATTGTGGAAAAAACATGGAGAAGGAAATAGAGAAGATTTTAGGAAACCATGGAGATTTTGTTAATAAAGTAAATCAAGTGGTTAAAAATTATGAACTTTCTTTTAAGGGAAAATACTTGGAAAAATTTAAAACGAAAATATATCCAATCCCGTATAAAGATAGGCAATATACGGGGTATTTTAACATTCACGACATTTGTCAGTATCATAAGTAGATTTTAATAACATAGTGAAATAATTTGATCCTAGAAAACTTTTGTCATTTTAAAATTTAACAAAGAGTTTTCGGCAGATCAAATGGCGGGGATTTGTTATGATATGTAAAATCAAGAAAATATTGGTTTGTTTAAAATATTTCAAAGTTCAACAAAAAATTAAAATAATTCAGAAAGTATAACCAACAAACATTTCTAAGAAGGAAAGTTATTAAATTCTTGGATTATCTGTACTAAACAAAAAGTAAGCTTTACATAAATTATTTCTTTGTAATACTTCAGTTGACCCGCATAAGTTTAAGTGAAACAAAAGACAAATTGAAACGGGTTTTTACAAATACATTAGTGCAGTGATTAAAGACAATAGAAGATATTTTATAAAGAGGTTTTTGTTAGTTTTAAGAATTATAGAAAATAATATTTGTAAATAAGTTTTAGGAAATTTTATAATTATAGGTAAAAATTTGTTTGTTATCGAAATGAAAAAATGGGGAATTGTGACGAGTTTTGATTGGCGGAGATTGAAAAAGGTGGGATAAGGAAAGTTTAGCTAGATTGAGGAGAGAGAAAATATAGGCAGTTGGTTTCCAAGTCTTCAAGAAAGAACAGTGTTTGTTCTCTGTCGGTTCCCGAAATGTAGCAAGCAGTAGTGTTGAATGGTAGTGAGTTTTTGTGGAGTTAGTGTATCTGACAGAAGCTGAAACAACAAAATATTGTAAGTCATATTTCTCTACTTATATTCCAAGAGTCACTGTTCAGGCCAACGAGAGATTCAGTTTATCGTAAAGAGAAAATATTCCAAGAGTCAATTTTTCACTCGGGCCAACGAGAGATTCAGTTTATCGAGAGGAGAAAGGCTATCATAATTTGAATGATTTGTGCTTTTGAAGGAGATCATTAAGGACGATATACTTGCAACAATCTGATGTAAGATTGCTGATTACATAGGGAGCGGTTGAAAGGAGATAATATAATCTACAAGGAACAAGGATTTGGACCACTCATCATCAGAGAGAGATAATTTTGTTTTCTGCAGTTTTTTTCTTTTATTGATAACACAATTTTTACACGTAATTTAGAAAGGATATAAATATTTGGATTAGGAGAGTTAGAATAGTTTGGGATTTTGAGATTTCAATTAATATTGTTTGTACCATTAATTTTTGATTGTTCACGTACGAAGAACAAAATTTTGAGAATCCTTATATGAGATTTGTTTATTGAAAACTTTTGAGTGTGAATTATTTCATTATTTTTATTTCAATATATAGTGTTAGATCATATGTGTTTTTTATTGTTCCGGTATTCTCTGGACCTTACCTTTCACATGTAATAGCATAGATATAGAAGCACGAATTGAACCCTGAGATAAAAGAATTAAAAATTGTGATAGAGTCATAATCATATCATTTAAATAATATTAATTATTAAAACAAATTAATTAGCTAATTATTGCTGGGCGCACCAAGACTTTAAATATCACAATAATATATATATATATATATATATATATATATATATATATATATATATATATATATATATATGTATGAATATAGCAAAAAATACGACCGTTGATTAAATTTGGAATATATTCAATGGTTAAATAGCAGAGGTTTTATCGGTCAATAATTGGCAAATAAAAGTCGTCAACTACTTTATTGATTTATTCGAATACGTTTCGCTTTTATTTTTAAAAGCATCATCAGTTCACTACAAATAAAAAAGATTTTAGAATATAAGTAAACAAACCAACAGGGTTCATACTTACAAAAACAATTTGTAGGGTTTTTTTTTATAGATGTTATAAAAACTCTACGATAACTTAACATTAAAGATTAAAAACTAAACGAGAGAAACGAAACAAAAAAATACAAGTAAAACTGTAAGAACATTAGTTCATTTAATTTTAACCGATGGCTTCATTTGATTGTTGGTTTAGCTCTTTCGAAATGGGTTCGTTCCAAATTTTTGTTTGTTTGTTTGTTTTTTAAAGAAAAAGGAATAAATGAATCCCTTTTTAAAAAAAAAGGTCCGTCTCTGTTCCGCTTACTAATTCCCTTAAGAATCGTAATCCGCACCATGCATTCCAAAGAAACACATGGACGACAACAAGCCACATGTGAAAATTATGACGAGCTGATCCAAAACAATCGAAAAGATTAGTGTGGTTTGACACTCGAAAGAGCTTAAACCAACATTCAAATGAAGCCATCGGTTAAAATTAAATAAACTAATGTTCTTACAGTTTTACTTGTATTTTTTGTTTCGTTTCTAAAAAAAACCCTACAAATTGTTTTTGTAAGTATGAACCCTGTTGGTTTGTTTACTTATATTCTAAAATCTTTTTTATTTGTAGTGAACTGATGACGCTTTTAAAAATAAAAGCGAAACGTATTCGAATAAATCAATAAAGTAGTTGACGACTTTTATTTGCCAATTATTGACCGATAAAACCTCTGCTATTCAACCATTGAATATATTCCATATTTATATGTATGAATAATATCAATAACTAATTTTTAAATAATTGTGTCTGATTTTGACTCACATTTGATTTTTTTATTTCAGGTAACCGGTATATGAGAGATCCAAAGCAACTACAGGACGACGGCCTGGAGCAGGCTATCCGAGTTTTAAGCAAGTTATTGATTCTTCCGTGGCCAAGTGGTGAAAGTCCATTCATTTATATAGAGGCTCCTAAAAAACCAGTAACATATAACTTTCCTGAAATAAACGCAAGCGACGAAGAGCAAACCGAAGAAAACAATGACGTAGGTCCAGCTCCATCTAAACGAATGAGGTACTATAGAAAATATCCCTGGAAAAGAGAGAACTTAGGGTAAAGTTGATTTGTTTGTCAAAAAAATTTAAAATAAACAAAATATGTACTGTTACTGTATTTTAGACGTATGTTACTGTGGCTTAAAAAGAATTTAATATAATCCATCTCGATTACTTTTCTCAAAATATCTATCTTGGTCAATATTTACCTTCTTCACAAATAGATCCCGCCAATATGTCTTTATTTTTTCTTTTTTGTCAGAATACTTATCTATCTAACCATTATGATTTTCTTAACGTGCATTAGTTGTTCTTTTTTCTTTTTAACTCTCCAACTTTTAGTTCAGTCATATTTGGTTTTGTAACAATTTTAAAGAATTTTCTCCTCGGAAACTTATTATCACACAGCACAGTATTGGACTTCTTCCATTCCGTCCCTTCTAATATAACTCTACTCTATGCATCTTATCCTATTTTAAAATAACTCTTATACCGATCCTAGATCTTGAAAGTTACCATCTATTTGTAGTAGTGACTACATCTTTAAAGCTAGTTTCTACTGTTCCAATTTTTGATCTAAATCTCTTTTATTATTTCATACTAGCCCTATACCCCAGTCAAAAAAAAAGATAAAAAAATTGTATACAGATATTTGAAGGTTTTAAAAGTTATATAAGGGTAGCTGATAAAAAATCCATGAAGATGTACAGCTGATTTTAATTTGTTTTAAGCTAAGTTCAGATATTCGCTCGTGAACGCGCGTACAACAAACCGCGCGACTAAAGATGCAGAGTAGTCATATACAAATGTTTTTATGGTCGCGTGTCATCGCGCGTAAACTTGCGACCTCGCACCATTGTCTTTGCTTGTCGCCAGTATCTTGATTCGCGCGTAATTTGCGCCACGTCGCGCGTATTGAAGTACAACAATCAGGAATAGACGTGTTCAGTTGATTAGCGCGATTAGAGCCGGTTATAAGTACGAAGTGTGTCAAGATGGACGATGATTTTAACACCGACTTCTTTATCGATGAAGTAGAAAAAAGACCAGCCATATGGAACTTGAATTCGAAGAAATATTCTAATAAAATATTGAAGAAACGGGCTTGGGAGCAACTAGTTTTGATTTTTGCAATGATGGTGATACTGAAGAGAAAAAAAAATAGGTAAGGTAGAAACATTTATTTATTTTTATTAAATATTATTATAAAAGTAATATTGTTTAGACCATACCATCCTGCCAGTCTAGCCTTCCATCATTTACAAACTAATCTGTAAATGCAGTTCGAACTTTATCTGCATCTCGAATTGCGCGCACAGTGTGTGATCTATTCATATTCAGCAATTGTACGACATGAACTGTATTCTCGTGTGTGATACCATCTTTAATTCTGACAAAGTTGTGCAAGACACAAATAGCTTTAACAATGTTTTCAGCAAGGTCAAGTTTAACGTCTATGGGTCGGTGCAAAATTCGCCATTTGTTGCACATAATTCCAAACGTGCATTCAACATATCTTCGAGCTAACGATAAACGGTGATTATATATTTTTTTGCGTGTAACAGAATTTGGCCACCATAGCAAAAGCTTCATCTGCTACTATAACATGTGGCAACTTAGTAGCGCAGTCATTTGTTATCGATTTGGGTTCAGGAATATTTAATGCCTTTTCAGTGAGTTTTTTCTATAAGGTGCTTTTTCTGAAGATTGCCGAGTCACTATATTTACCATACGCTTTAACCTCGACCCATATAAAGCAGTAATTAGCGTCACATAAAGCCATTAGCACCAATGAAAAAAAATTATAGTACATAGCTCTGGAGTTTGGAGGATGAATTAATCGAATGTGATTTCCGTCCAATGCACCGATGCAGTTAGGAAAATAAGCTTTTTGTTTAAATTCTTTAGCTATTTGTATCCATTTCTCTTTAATCAGTGCATTCATGACAACTGCTTTTAACTTCTCTCATATCACCTTGCACACTTTTTGAATTGCACCCGATAATGTAGACTTTCCAATTTTATAACCATACTGCAATTCAGCTAACGAACAACCACTTGACAGATACCTGCAATAGAATAACAATTATTATCATTTCTATTTCAGGATCAACACTGCAGAAGAAATGGAAGAATTTACGTGATGTATATGTGAGAGATATGAACAAAATTAAAACTTTAAAATCTGGTTCGGCAGCAACATCGAAATCTACTTCGGCGTATTTTCAAAGATTAACATTTTTGCAACCCACCGTACAAAAAAGAAAAAGTGACAGTAGTTTTAAGGTAGAGGATGATAATAATAACGACGGCGACGTTCCCGAATCAGCTGAAGAAAACAGTGACAGCAACTTCAGACCTCTGGGAGAATATCCACCTGCTACAAAGAAGTATAAACTTCATCCAACAGACGAACATTTTGCAAAAATATTAGAAAAGAGTATTAACCAAAGAAGACTTATAGAAAAAGAAGAAGACGAATAAGATAAACTATTTTGTCTATCATTACTTAAAGAACTAAAGAAAGTACTCGAGCACAACCGTTTAAGACTGAAGATTGAAATATATGATTTAATAGCAGGAAACCAAGTACAGGTATATACTCCGCAATTCCAGGAACGGCAGCCACTGTCTTCTAATGTATCTATATACGATATTTCATATTCAACAAATCAGCCATCTAGTTCTTACAGTCAACATAACGCAAATCCCCAGGAACGCCACCCATTGCCTAGAAACAATAGATTAGTTACACAACAGAATTCCGTGCGGAGTACTATGAGTATCAACTTCATTCTCAGTATGGATATACCACATATCCTCAAACAGAGAGTACAAATAGAAATTCACAATATACACCATCACCACTATCTAGTGCAGAAACTCAAGAACTTGATTTGTTTAACAGCGATGAAAACAGTACATAACGAACAAGTATAAAAATGTTTTTAATTTATAATAAAATAGTATGCCTTATTCACTCTATTATTACTTATATTTAATTAAAAGCTTACCTTAACGTAACAATGACTTTTTCTTTCGGCGATATGCAGTATCGTATATCATTATCACTGCACTTTAAGTCGTTTTCAATAATGCTTATTAAACAGTCAAATAACGTGACCGACATCCTGAAATAGTTGAAAAACTTATCTTCATGTCTTCTTAGCTTTAGATATAAGGTAATATATAGACTCAAAGTGGTTCTCTCGCTTAAAATAGGATTCACCTGATATCTTCTTTCTCTTCATCGACGTCGATGTTTCAACCTCCGATACAAAACCCATAAACAGATTGCCTCATCAACTTCCATTTTCCACGACTACATCATCGCACGTTAACGAGCTACAAACTTGCGTTGTCGCGCGACCATGTGAACTAAGCCTTTCTTCTTAAACCATCTTAAAAAGTGAAAAACATAGTTTTTTTTTTATAAAATGTTTATTACACATTCTAGAAAAAAATGTTTCACCTCTTAATATTAATAAACAATGTAAATATAGTTAAAAAAAAAGCTATCTGATTTTTTATTGGTTCTAAAAGGTTTTGGTTTTTTTAAAAAGTTTTTTTTTTCACCAGTTTTTCAATGAGTCTAAATACAAGTGTATGACATAAAAATGTCAAAGTTATTATAAATGTTTCTAAGCTAAAAAATTATCCCTTTTCGAACTGTTATTCAATAACAATTTAATAAAATCTTGAAATTTTTTTAAGACACCTTAAAAATGAAGTATCAAAGAATCAATTGCAATTAATAAAGTACCTCTAGAGTGACTGTCTGGGGAAGTACAGTTATTTAAGTACATAGTAATAATCCCTTTACACAAGCACAAGTTCAACAAAACGCGCCAAAATAGATACGAACAAACAAAAACAATTACTACTAGCCACACACAACATCCAATCTATGGCTAAAGATGAAAAGGTCTACGAATTAGAAGAAGAACTATCCGAGATAAAGTGGGATATTGTAGGACTGTCAGAAGTGAAAAGAAGAGGCGAACAATGCATCCATTTAAACTCTGGAAATCGCTTATACTATACAGGGAAAATAGACGAAACATATGGTGGAGTAGGATTTCTTGTCAAAAAGTATCTCACACCATACATTTCTACATATAAAAGTATTCACATCCTTCATATTCAAAATTCAAAAAGAACATTTTTAAATCCCAACATTTGGATTGCTGTTATCATTTTAACATCACTAAAGCTTTTGAATCGTTTGGCTGCAGTAATATTATGTATAACTAACACTGTTCCATGGTGCATTGACATTCTGTTTTCGACACCGTTCATAGGTATCTTGTCAATCAGTTACCAGCTGATGTCCGTTTGAAGAGGTTTACCCTCCTTGAAGAGGTTTACCCTCCGGACGCTGGTACTCACGTGAGGCATGGTTATGTGTTGCCTAAAGTTAAATCTAATAAAATATTAAACATCACTCACTTTTAAACAACATGTTCATTTTTTGGTAACTTTAATTTTTTGTAAAGGGTTGTACCCTAATATTTTGGTGGCTCAGGCATGTTAACCTGTAAGTATAACCATTTTGCTTTTTTAACCTTAGTCAACATTTCAATCACGTTTGCTTTAATTGAATGGTTTATACTTATTTTAGTCTTTTTAACCTGATGATGGAATTATTATTCCGAAAACGTTTGTGTTTTTTGATGTAGCCCTTTTAAGGGTTTTCTAAATATACCTACATACAAAGATTTAAACCTCTTTTTGTGATACATGGTATACAGCCAGCTGCAGGAATTTATTTTCCTTGTGGATTTTACATATAAAAGTGTTTCTGATAGAGTAGCTTATATTATAATAGACCTAGATAATAAAACCAAGATCAAGGTTATACAAGTGTATGCTCCCACAACACATCAGGAAAATACTAAAACCAAAATAGGGTTGCATGGTTATGGCACACGAAGTGAAAGAGGAGAAAAATTATATAACTTCTTAGAACAACAAAATTTATATGCCATGAACACACACTTCAAGAAACCAGCAAACCGAAAATGGACATGGATATCTCCCGATAAAAAGACGAGATAGATTACTACTTTATGTGTGGGAACAAAGACATTTTTGAAGATATAACTGCTCTCAATCGATTCACAACTGGCAGCGATCATCGCCTTTTGAGAACAAGGATTCTTATTAAACAGACGAAAACCACTAGAAACAGGCCACATAATTATTGTAATGAGATAGATCAAACTAAAATACGACAGAAGGGAGATGAGTACAGAGAAGTCTTAAGAAAAGAATTTGTAGAACATTATCAACAAGAATATTCCGACATGAACAGAATTAATAAAGAAATGTAACGAAAGCTCTTGAAAGCAGGACTGACTGTTGCAAGGAAAACGAAAAATAAAGAAGGCCGAATAAGTGAAGAAACAAAACGGTTGATAGAAAAGAGACGCACATTTCTAAGCGAAGGAAAGCGAAACACCAATAGTTTCAAAGAATTGAATAAACAAATAAAGAAGGGAGTAAAGGAAGATTTAAGGATCTATAACGAAAACAAGGTAGAAAAAATAATAGAAAAGAAACGAGGCCTGAAATGCTTAAGATCAAACTTAGGAAAGCCTATAATAATCTCATTGAAGGATAAAGATGGAAAAGAAACAAGAGAAAAGAACGAAATCCTAAAAGTTACTCAGACATTTTACCGTGATTTATATTCCTCAAACAAGAACCCAGATAACACTGCAAAGGAAGACCTTAAGAGAAAGATAACGAATGTCAACTGAGATATACTCCCTAACATAGAATTCTTCGAAATAAAACAAGCTATAGCACAACTAAAGAACAATAAGGCTCCGGGTCCAAATGGAATACTTGTAGAAATGTTGAAGGAGGGGAATGAAATTATTCTCGAAGAATTGAAAAAACTTTTCAACGAATGTCTTCAGAGAGGAAAAGTCCCAGATGATTGGAATGAAAGTATGACAATACTTCTCTTCAAAAAGGGAGACAGGGGAGATCTCAAGAACTATAGGCCAATCTCCCTGCTGTCCCAAATGTACAAACTGTTTATGAGAGTAATAACTAACAGGTTAACGTCGAAGCTCGATAGCTATCAACCGGTAGAGCAGGCAGGATTCCTAAAAGGTTACAGTGCAGGGGATCATCTTCTTACAGTCAGAACTCTAATAGAGAAAGCCAATGAATATTACTTGAACTTATATATTGGCTTCGTTGATTATGAAAAGGAATTTGACTGCATAGAACTTTGGGCAATAGAGAGAGCTATGAACAACTGCAAGATAGATTCCCGATACAGAATGCTCATACACAATATTTACAAGAAAGCTACAATAAAAATACAAATTGATGCGAAAACCAAAGCTATACCAATCAACAGAGGAGTTCGCCAGGGAGATGTTATCTCACCAAAGCTATTCACACTTGGACTTGAAGACGTGTTCAAAGACATTAACTGGGCAGATAAGGGAGTAAATGTTAATGGAAGAAAACTGAGTCATTAAAGATACGCTGATGACATTGTAAAATTCGCTACAAGTTTCGAAGAACTACAGACCATGATGAGGCAACTATTTCAAGCTTCGGAAAAAGTAGGTCTTAAGATGAACTTAGAAAAAACAAAAATAATGACAAATACACCGAACATTCCAGAAATAACATTGAACGACATAAATTTAGAAACAGTAAGCGAATACATCTACCTGGGACAGATAATGAAAATTAACAAAGAAAATAAAACTGCCAAAATTACCAGAAGAATAAGGTTAGCGTGGGCAGGATTTGGAAAACTGAGTCGGATCTTGAAAAGCACTAAAATAGAACAGTATTTGAAAACCAGAATTTACGTTCAGTGTATCCTCCCTATACTCACGTATAGTTCACAGACGCGGACACTCACCAAGTCCAATATGGATAAAATAGTAAAAGCACAAAGAGCGATGGAAAGATCAATGCTCGGGGTGAGACTTATAGACAAAAAAAACAAACAAATGGATTAGAAGCAAAACGAAAGTAAAAGACGCAGGAGAACATGCTGCCAAATTAAAATGAAGCTTCGCAGGACACAATGCCCGACTGAAGGATAAGAGATGGAACCACAAAATACAACAGTGGAGGCCATGGTTAGGAAACAGAAGCAAAGGAAGACCACAAATGAGATAGGCTGGTGATATTAAGAAGATCGGAGGACACAACTGGAAGCAAGTGGCGCAAAATAGAAGACACTGGATTGATTTGGAGGAGGCCTATGTCCAAAGTTGGCTGTTACTACAAATTTACTTAAGGCTGAAGAAGAAGAATAATCTCTTTCCGGAATAAACAAATCGAATAACTTATAAGCTATTATTTAAAGAACTGTACTGGTCCAAACAGTGAATATACAGGTATTTTGTAAATTGCAATCGATTCAGTTTTAGGGTATATTAAAAAAAATGTAACATTTTATCATTATTTTTATTAAAAAACAGTTTGAAAAACATTTATATATGTAGTGTCAATCAAAATCTGGCGAAAACACCCACTTTGAAAAAAAAACTTTGACCTATAGAAACCAAGACAGCATTTTATTTTTAAAATCATACTTCAGTTGTTTATTAACATTACGAGCTGAAAATTGAAAGGATTCTAAATGAAGATTTAAATTTTGTCAACAACTCTTAAATGACATATACAGTGAAGGAGTAAAAAGTTATAACTAAAATGGTGGTACTCGAAAAATACTACGACGGAAAATTGCAGGGGAAAAGTGTCAAGCTCCGTTTTTTTAGATTGGAATTTCAAATTGTAGCGCGCTGGCAAAATTTGCAATATTTTGGCTTCTATAGCACAAAGAACCTTAATTTTTTTCTAAACTGAGGTAGCGTAACAAAATAATAACATTTGTGCTATTTTCACCTTTTGGATAATCGCGGAAAAATAATTTAATTAAAGTGACAAAAGTGATTATATCAGCTAGAAATACGGGTGCCGAGAGCTCCAATCTTGACATAGATCGTCGAATCAAAACAAACGTGAAGACTGAACGAGGCTCTTTGATAAAAAGTGACGAGATCAATCAGCAATACGGCTGTCAAGAGCTCCAATCTTGCGATACATGTTCTTGTCCAGACAAAACGATGGGACACATAAAAGTACAGTTGTATTTGTTCAGATGACACATTGTAATAAAACCAAGATGATAGAAAAAATATGACTAATTTCCTTAAAAATAACCCGCTATATATAAGGGTAGAATGATTTTAATTTTAGTTTCGTATAAGCACTTCTCATTTATAATTTGCTATACAAATAAACTGTTTATTTCTTTTCTGGGACGACGTAATATTTTAATAACTTTTTGTTTGTTATAAAATAATTAAGGTAAGCTTTGTTTTAATTTTATTTTATTTCTTTGTCTGAGCTCGTTTCCTTACGAGGGTAAACTACTAAGGAATGGTACCCAATGCATTTTAATTTTAAACATAATACAAACAGCTTGTATATGAGTTTTGAAAGAACCACATCCAACCTCTTTCCGACACGAGCAGAAGGGCCTAGATTGTTTGTGTACATAAGTCAATAGTTGGCTTAGAATAGAATAGAAATATGCTTTATTGTCACTGAAAATTGTACAATTTTATGGACAAAGCTTACACAAATTAAAAAAAAAATAACAATAACAATTAAAATTTACTAAAATTACATAAATCGTCAATATCACAAAATAAAAGATAATAAAATATACAATCCATTGTAAATTTAACTAAATTGTAAATTGCATAATAAAACCTTACGAACTAGTTTACGAATAAGTATAAGTTGCTGCATTTGATACCCAAATATATATAAAATACTTCAGTTGCTTGTACCTTAACGTACTGTAATTTCTTAGTTATTCGTTCGAAGAAACTCTTCACTGAATAATATGGTCTTTTAAATAGATAGGCTTTTGTCAATATACGGAATTTAGGGAATGAAGTTATAGATTTAAGTTACTCAGTGGACGGGATCGGTAAATACACATCAAAGCTTGAATTTCTGATGGAGTAATCATGATTAGGTCTTGCTGGAAAAACATGTAGGTTTTTACGAATTAAACAAACAGTTTCTTCAATATATAAAGAGGGAAGAGGTAAAATCCAGTGATTTTTGAAGTAGCTTCTGCAATGTGTTATTTTACTGAGGCCAAAAAGATACCGTTAACATCAGATTGGGCAGCTATACTAGAAGATAAGCCATATCGAAGATGAGACTCAAACAAAGAAAAATATAATATTTTGGAAAATGCTAAATTGATTTCCTTCGAAATAAATCTTATTGTATAGCATGCTGAGGCTAGTTTCTTACTTAACGTATACGTATTGGGCCGAAATACGAAATTCTGATGAGGCTTATTGGGCTGAAATACGTATAAGCGGATGCGCAAGCGCCCTGTACGTGAAATCAAATCTTAACTGTCTTTTCCTTTTTATTATACAATCGTAAAAAGTACAACACAACTTTGTTAGACCGCTCATAGTAAAATTTCCACGACACGCTCGTACCTATCTTTAATCACGTTGGAAGGTTTAATGGAGTAAGTAAGTGCTATAAATCAACTTTCAATTTCCAATAAACTGTGAAAAAAATTCCGACAAATCGTGAAACATGCCGCGCTAACCGCGATAAATAGACAGTTTTGCCATATTCTAGAAATTATAAACCACAAATATTCAGGGTAAAAACGGAACTCCACATTCAGTGGATTCACATTTTTATATTTTTCCGTTTTTTATTATGTATTTTTATCTCTTTTCGAACGTCACTCCACGTTCTGTCAGATTGCGCCTTTAGGATGGTTTAATATATTTGATCTGTTTTGATACATGATTAGGAAGATACCGTCCAGCTGCTTACGAAACAAATTACTTTTTTTTCAGATACGATCCAGAAAACCCGTTTGTTTGCTACCCTTCTAAATCAGAAATCCACCGCCTCCTGGTAGCTCTTCGCGAGGACCGCTACAGTGATTTTAAAAACTCTCCAGTAGATTTTTGTAACAGAAAACGACCGGCGCACACTATTTTAACCAATATTCATTTTGGTGGTTAATACGATTGGCTAACGTACATATCAAAACTAATAAATTTTGTAGTTATTTAAGATAAATTTATTGTAAGATATTAAAAGACTTAAAAAGATAAAAGGGCACTAGTGGTTTAATTTTTGTATGTTTAGTATAGCTGTTTTAAAAACAGCTTATCTTTTGGAAAACAAAAACTTGAATAGTTAAATTACATTTAATATATTTATTACTTTTTTTTTGGTAATTTTCGGTTCTGTAATTTTTTCCTTACTTTCTCTTAATAAAAGAAAAACCTTCAAAAGCAGAAAAATATATCGCTAATAATAATATTAGGGGATCAGATATATCATGACATTTTAAAACCATTTTATTACCATTCGGTAATAAAAGCTTTTAGACTGTTTTAAAAATTTCATATATACGAACAAATATGCTTTTATTTGAATTATGATAATTCCAGTACAATTTTTAATGATCTCGTTTATTTCTAAAAGCTTTTAGAGATATATATATTTTTCTACAAATTTGTTATGTTATGTATTAAAGATGACCTTGAAGTGCCCTTTTATTTAAAACATTTCTTATTTTACCCTTTATATAACTGATAACATTCTTGTTCGTAAAATCTCTTTAACAATAATTTTATTCTTACTTTGATGATTCTAAAATTATTGAGACTAAAATGAGAAATTGTCAATTATAGAATGAAATATGTGGATATATATTATTTTATGAAAAATTTTGGTGATATTGGTTCATGTATTTATAGCTAGATGACTATTTTAACCTCTAGCGGCCAGATTTAAAGAATACGTTGGGTGCAAAAACAATTTAAATTCCAATTTGGGAATCGTCGACATTTTGTTGTTTTTAATCTGCTGTAATGAACATGGTAACCATTTTGAACACAGCTTTACCATTGGCAAATATTCAAGCAGAATCGAGAAAACTCTGGTATTTTCAACAACTCTGCTTTCTTAATAACAACCAATCGCTTTCTTTCGTTTGGTCCTTTTATCTCTGATCTTTTAAAATTGCGACATTTTAAATCTGTTTTACCATCCAGAATCACCACGTTTTACTACTAAATCCATATTTAATATTATAAACTGATTACATAAAAAAACTAACATACTCAATTATTTTAGAATCAAAATTTTATTCGTCAACTTCTGACGAAAATTCCCATATACAAAATTCCCTTTTCTTACAAGCAATGAATATCCATTTTCGGTATTGACAAGCATTTTAGAAATATTAAGAGACGCAGGTCGATGATACGATGCGCGGTATTGTTGTTCATTTCTATGGCACAAATGCATATTCTGCCAATTGTATGTACACCTGTCTGAATTCTGTTATAAAAAGAAATGAAAAACTGGAATATTTATGTACTCACAAGATAAATATTTTTGCTGAATATAAGTTATGATTTGCGTGTAGATAGTTTAGATATGTATTAAAATAAAGGTTGTGAAATGTTTAAAATATTTTTATGTCATACTAGTTTATTATTGTGTTTTTATTGCTTAGTTACAAACTACATAATAGTATACTTTACGCCCGTGTGGGCATAAACTGCACTTTATGGTCCGCACACGCACGCAGACAAAAAAATTTGATAACTCCTTCTTCTTCTAATGCCGACTCCACTAATGAAGGTTGGCTATAACTAATGCAAATTTGATTGTGTGTTCAACCTGGTCCAGTCGCGAAAGTTTTTCAGCTAGTATATTTGTCGTCTACCAGGACCCCTTTTTTCTTCGATTGAACCCTTCATAATCAGCAACAACAGCTCGTGGTACTCATTTCTAAGTATGTGCCCCAAATATGCTGTCTTTCTACTTTTAATGATGGTTTAAATGGCGACAACTCCTTAATACCATTTATTATTAAAGTTACAAAATATGAAATTAAATTATTATAACTACATAACATTATTTAGTAGAATTCGCATAAAACTGGCAATTCTAAGAAGATTTGGTGATAGATAGATTTGACATTTTCGCTGTTTAGGTTTGACAACCGCAGATGTTCATTTATGATCATATATATAACATCATTACCCTAACGATGATATTACTTACTCTACTATGATAAAGTTTCTGAATTTTTAAAATTATTTAGATTGTGAATACGATAACAAATTAGTATGACATAAAAGTTTGTATGCATCGTGGGCATTAATAGATGTGTGTACCCTCTGGCGACTTACAAACACTCGGGCCTGAGGCTTTCGTGTTTGTAGATAGTCGCCCTCCGGTATAGACATCTATTTAATGCCCTTGGTACATAAATAACTATTTTATATTATATATTATTATATAATATTATATACTATTATGTATAAATGAAAATGTTTTTGAAGTAATCTTTGAACGATTATTTTTAAGTAAAAATTATTTTCCTTTTTTTTTCTCTTAAATTTAAATTAAAAATTTTTTTGTGTCATTTTGCAAAGTTTGCAACGCATTTTTTTGGTTTGGTTTATTGTTTTTCTTTTTCAGTTAACAGTGACAGTTAACTTGATCAAGATTGCCCGTCATATTTAACATTAATGTACTTTTTTAAGAATATTTTTATTGCTTATCATTTAATACAGGGATATAGCTTTTTTCACTTTATAATTTAGTTTTTTTACCCTTGTTTGTGCTTTTAGTAGCTTACGCAATTCTTGACATGTGCTTACACTCTTCTTAATATGTGTGACGATACCATACATAAAAATAAAGCTATCTCTGAATAATAAAAGCAGCTAAATGACGATAACTAAGGGTATTACAACAGTCTCCATCTTAACCTTAGGTTACATCTCCATCTATAGACAAATTCACGAGAGAATTTCAGTACAGTGCTTATGAGAAGCGACGTTGCCGCTTAGGTCGCTAGGCACGTTCATAGTCTGCAGGTGTGATACAGGACCGCGTTGGCCCTCCTGTACGATAACATTAAATCATACAATAAAATACGTCCCACTCGGTAGCTTTCATTTGCTCTGGCTAGGTATCTTGTCCACCGCACGTCTAATTTTTATTGCAGTAACTATATCCCTGGTTTCAGCTAATTCTTTGTACTTACTAAATAATTTAAAGGTATATCGACGATGTCAAAGCCTGATTCCATTTTCTTTTATTGTTATGAAACAATATTCTAATATTCCTCTACGATTCAATATGTACCGTATTTATACCAATAAATATTTAAATACTTGTGTGTTTTCATTGTCAGAGTAGTTGTTATTGTTTATGAACCGAAGACTCTACTTGAGCCATCAATACGTATTTTCAACTAAGGTCAATGTATTAAATGTTAAATATATTTCTCGTTATATTAATAGTAAATTATTTCTATTATAATTTAAGAATATTTTCTGTTTTAATACTTAGGGCTTAAGACCCTACTAAACCATGCTTCTTAGATAAGATGATTGTTAAACAATTTTAACTGTATAATCATCAAAGTTAAAGTTATGTTTTATGTTTCTAACCATGAGGTTAGTAGTATTTTTGTCGATGATCAGACCCATCCCTCCTGTCAAATTGGAGAGTGCAGCGCACATCTCTATGGATATATGAGTCGAACGTGCGAGAAGGTCCTCGTCATCTACTGCTAGTACCATTACTACTCAACATGCTAGTATTTGGGTAGATCTATTAAAAATTGTAATTCAGTGTTCAGATCTTCATCTCTTCTAACTTTTTTAATGGTAGTATTTAAAAGGGAGACCAGAGCACCCCCTGTCTCAGCCTTTTATTTATACTGAATTCTTCAGAGTAGCTATTTTGTCCAATCTTGTCAGTTTGACAGGGATTCCGAAGTGTTACATGCTTCATATACCTTGCTTTGTATAACGCTATCATATCTTTCTCTTTCTCTCCAATAGCGTTATTTCAAGGATCTGACTTAAAAATCTGGGTTGCTGTTAACCAGCCAGGTCTCAATCCGCTTTGATATGCGCCAATAATTTCTTCAGAGTATGGGCTCAGACGTGTGTAAAAGCTGGTCTCCTTTCTTTTGTAGTGGCCACAGCGAACAGATGTTCCATTTATGCTAATTTTTGATGAATGAAACTATCAGGAAAGTTATTAAGTGAACGTGTTTCTTAGGCTTAAGAACATTATTCATTTTTTTATTTGGTGGAAAACAAAGATCACACTAACAAGATTACGTATATAAAAGTACATCAAATACAACCGTGAACTTCCAGAAAATATAACGTCGGGCAGACTCTGGTATTTATCTTCTTCTCATGCATAATACATAACGCTTAAATGAATAACTTATTTTCTCATATTATTCCCATTATTCCCATATATGGGAAATTATTCCGATATTATTTCCAATTTAGAAATGTAGTATCTCTTATTGGATGTTAATGTACTTATTTAAATAAAAAAACCTGCTGAAAATCCATGATATCCAACCCATTTGCACGATGTATTTCCATTATTATTTAGGAAATAACTAAATTATACTAAAATTACATTACTATCTACTTGTGATTTATAAATTTATAAAGAACAGTCAAAAATACATCTATATATTTTTTATACTTTAACAAACTACCATAAATCACGACACAAACTGATAACTTTTTAAGATAGCCCTATTTTTTTCTCTTCTTGTTCTTAATTTAGGACTTAGTTCTATTCATTCTTATAACTAAGTCATAGAAGGCACTTCTATGTCAAGCTATTGTAACATCGTTTTGGATGTCTCTAAGGCGGTCTCGATGTGTTGAATTATTCATATTTTGCAATTTTTGCGAGCCTCTCATCGTCCATTTTACTGATGTGGTTCCTATTCCTACACTTCCTGCGTCTCTGTCTAGCCCTTATAAAGGCATCCTATTTTTTTGGTCCCTAAGGGTGTAACCAGCAATAGATCTGAGCGTTCTTATTTCAGTTTTCTTAGGAAGCTTCTTAGCGGCAGCTGTTTTCGCTCTGGTCTCGATTGCATAGGTCTTTACTGGACTTTCGCAGATCTTATATATTCTTAGTTTCTTTTGATGCTCATGTGCTTGTTTCTCCAGATAATGTGACGTACGTGCCACGATATCATTGTTGCTATGTTAGTCTGTGCCTAAAATTTCTCCTTGAGATTACTGCTACTGGTAATGTTGACTTCTAGATATTTGAAGTTCATCACTTGGTTGTTTAACACTAGTCTACTCTTGGGTTATCTGTTAATTGTGGGTGACTTTGTCTTCTCAATAGAGATAATAAACTGTTCTGAAATGTTTTAAAACCTGTATAATAATCGTTGTAGGTTATCATCATCCTCCGATATATATGTACTTCGTCAACAGCATAGCAGAATATTTTAATTTTTTTATTGCCCATTCTGTAACTTCTTCATGCTGTTAACTTTTTTCATCTTATTTATCACTGAATTGAAGGGAATTATAGTTAGTTAGTTAGTTAGTTAGTTAGTTATAGATAGTTAGCTGATATAATAATATTGTTGGTGTTTATTCCTTTAATGATTGTTCGAATCCCGAGGTCTATATTTCTGGATTTTAATAGTTTCAGGATATCTGCAAATCCTATTCAGTTAAATGCTTTTCTAAGGTTCACGAAGTACATGTAAACAGTTTTGTTGGATTTAATTACCTTTCACGCTACCTGGCGGATAATGAATACCGCATGGACCGACCTGTTTTGTCGGAAGACTTGTTGTTAAGAAAAAATGCAGTTCTTTAGTCAACTTTTGTCCACACTACTTAGACACTACTTCGTTATTACATGTATTCATTAACTGTTTTCTTAGGATGTCTAAGCAAAGTCCATATTTTTTCTGTCTTTCTTCTTCTTCTCATTGCGCCGTCTCCTTTCGAAGGTTGGCGATCCAAATGGCAATTGTAGTTTTGGAAACTGCTGCGCGAAAAATCTCTGCGGATGAGCGGTCGAACCATCTCCTCAGGTCTTTCAGCCACGAGTTCTAGCGTCTTCCCACTGATCTTTTGCACTGTACTTTTCCTTCCAGTATAACTTGAAGTAATTCATATCTTTCGCCTCTCAACACATGGCCCAAGTATTTCATTTTTCTCTCTTTGATTATTCTTAGTAATGGTCTTCCTTATAGATCGTGTTTTGTTAGAGATAGCCCTAGTGGAACGTATAAATTAGATTCCGAGTGACTTTCAACATAAATGAGTTTGTTAAATTCACTGACATACTTCTCACTTTTTTGAATAATATCTACGATATGGTTTTTTAATATTAATGGGCGCTTACGCCCTTCCACTTGACCTAAGAGGTCTATTTTGGCTCGAAATGTACTTACGATACAAGTTGTCTAAAACCAACCAAAAATAATAACTAGCCCGATAACCGCCAGCTAAACTTTTTCCATTGTCTTTTTCAATTTTCATTTTAAAATTATTTTCAAACAGATCTCGAACTCTTTGAATATTCCTAGATTTTACTTAACAAAGATTCTTACATAAAGACGTATATCTACATATAATATGTTGACGTTTGTTAAAATACTACGGGTTCTCCCAGTATAAAAATATAAGATTGGTTGAGACAATCCTCAATCAAAATAACAATATGAGAAACATTGTCAATATTAATTTAATTGAATTTTTATTGCTTGAAAATGCTTTGAGGTCAATAAACATTCTACAACAAATATGCAACTACTTTTTACAAATCTAGTTTTTCATTTCTTATACTGTATCTTTTATTACGAAGTTTTTGTTGTAACTGCTAAATATTTATTGTAAAAGTTAACGTTATTCTAAATCTACCCCCTTTTAAAATTAAGACTGTTAGTTAAGAAAATTGTCTTCTATCAATTATTGTAAACATATTCTAGTTAAATAAATATGTGTGTAATGTGATGAACATTAATAAATGTTGTTTTTGTTTATTAATATTTTATGTGTGTTTTATTAGAGCTGCACGATAAACAAGAAATATTCTGATAGAGAAAGTTGAATAAGTTTAATGTATTTATCATTTTATTAAAATAAATACCTTAACATAATCATGTTCGAGAAAAAGTAAAAAACGAATATACAACAGGCTTATCTCAACTGAATTAGAAGCTGTATAAGACGAAATAAAAAATAAAATTACCCACCTATGAACATATACAAGAAACCAAGGCAATCAATTAACCATGGATAACTAATAAAATCCTTAAAATAATACAAGAAAGAAGAAAGGCCTTTAGCTTAGCTAAAAAGAAAGCTAAGAAAAAACATTAGCTTTGAACTCCCTTGTGATGCGTATACTTGGACGACACGGTCAGTACAGGCGCAGTATATTGCTTAAAAAGAATTCTTTTTAAGCAATATACTGTGGTACAGGACGAAAGTCCGAAAGAAAGATTTTCAGGACATCCCGACATGACGTACCTAGTGTTGCCCAAAATCAGTCTTGGTCTTGCAGTCTTGGTCTTGTTCTTGCGTTTTGGCAAGACCAAGACCAAGACCAAGACAGCCTAATTTTAACAAGACCAAGACCAAGACAGACCGTGCAAGATTTAAGCAAGAACAAGACTAAGCCTGCGAGACTCTTGCGTCTTGCAGTTAGGACTGAGTGTGGTTTTAGCGAGTATAGTAGTTCGGGTATACGCTTAAAGACTCTATGAGACGCAAAAAAATATGTAATAAAAATTTGAAAAACTGGACTTATGCGCATTACAAACAATATCATAAACATACTTACCGAATCAAAATATTCATTAAAAAACACATTTGACACGTGCTCAGAGGTCATAATTACAATGTAAAAATAAAATATTGTGTACATTCTTTTCCATCAGACGACTTCTTCGCTCTGAAATTAATTGTCCATATTTTGAGAATAGCCGCCCTCTAATCATAAAAATAATATTCTTGCTTTGCGACGCCGACAGTAATATCGTATCAATATTTTTTTAAATATGTTACCCTAGCTAATAAAAAATATAATTGTTACGAACACCCACTTAATAATTCAATTTTTTTCCCATTATAATTTAGTCAGGAGGAATCTAAATAAACAAATTTTATCGGCCTAAGACTAAACTGTTTCTGCTGAGTGTGCGATGAGATTATTCGGTTAAACAAAATTTGCT
The DNA here is from genome assembly GCF_040954645.1 of Diabrotica undecimpunctata. Classification (NCBI taxonomy): domain Eukaryota; kingdom Metazoa; phylum Arthropoda; class Insecta; order Coleoptera; family Chrysomelidae; genus Diabrotica; species Diabrotica undecimpunctata. The sequence continues at coordinate 94,377,955 of NC_092810.1, forward strand.
TAAAGAGCGCGGATAAGATTCAAAAGTACCGAGACAAATTAATAACAGATAATGTCGCCTACCGTATAAACAAAATACCGAAGTATTTAGAATAACGAAGTACGGTTTGTTATTAGATACTTAGGGTATTGGATAGTAACGAACATAAGTTAACTAGTAGTATAGTAGTTACTTTTTCGACATCACTTAACTTTATTCCCAATTGAGCTTTCCTTTGAGTCTAATGTATAATAATTATAATTGTTTTTCATCTAATCCTTGTTGTTCCCGGAGTGACAAGTTTACAATTTGACCTGAGGGACAAAGATTCAAATAGTTCTAGTCCAAGTAGTGAACGTTGGAGTTATAGATCTAAAAGACTTAAAAGCAAATTTGATGAGTTTTTCGAAATAACTCATGCATCCCAAATTGCTTTGTGTAAATTGTGCCTACATAGAAAGGTTGAAATGAGAATGATCAACAGAAACACATCAGATTTAAGGAAGCATCTAATATCTTTTCACAAAAAGGAATTACAAATATTTCTTCCCGAAAAACCAAAATTCGGTGAAGATATCACAAGCTTTTTAATTACCTCTAGAAAAAGTGGACATGTAAAAAAATATACTTATTACCTTATTACTAATTACATATAATATGTACCTACTACTTTATTTTGGTAAATTAATGTATTTATTAAGTAGGTATCTCCTTAATTTAAAATAACTTTTTTTGATTATCATTGCTTTTTACCTATTCTTTATTTTTTCAAGTTAGCTTTTTATATAAAAGTAGAGATAAGATTGGTAAAAACATTTATTTTGCTTTAATAAGTGGATTTTAGTTTGTTATCTTATCACCTAAAAAATCTGTGCCCTTGATACATGTATATGGATTTTTTGCCCATCATGTCCATCAATCCCTTTCTAGGCAGATAATGTTCTTTAAAATATAGGCATGCTTATGTCATTAATTTGTTTTTTTTTTGTTTTAACCATGTTTTAGCACATGTAAGCTTAGTAAATGCAAACATTTATTAAGAAACGATTGACTTCCGTGGGGCCTAGTAGATAGCTGAGTTAGTTAGAGCATAGGCACGGATCGCTTAGATCGTCGCTACAAACCACACTCGGTGTCAGTTGTTTAGACATTTATTAATTTGGTTAGTCTTTATTATGGCTATGTTAATTCAAGCTTAAAATGTACTTACTCTGTTACGTTGTTCTAAGATCTAAAGTAACGTTTAATAAATAGCAATAGGCTAATGGGTAACTGCAAAACTTGCAAGACTCTTGCTGCAAGACCAAGACCAAGACCGGGAGTGCAATACCAAGACCAAGACCAAGACCAGGTGTATTGGCGCAAGACCAAGACCAAGACTGTCTAAGTCTCGTCTTGTTCTTGCATTTCGGCAACACTAGACGTACGATTACTAATCCTCTGTTCTAACCGAGCGCGCAATTAGCGCCGTTTCAGTTAATTGTTTAAATGATTGCTATAAGGAATGTCGGTAAACTAATTATGTTGGTACAAAACTACCCTGAACTGAACAGTTTAAGGTATCCGGAATACTTTCAACAATACTCTCCTTGGGACGTACTGTTTCTCTGATATTTGTCGTTTTCTTTGAAATTCCATATTCAGGACATTTAAAATTTGTAAAAGAAATAACTTGTAATCATCTTCGATCAAGTCAGAAAATAGGGTATGAAACGCCCCTGGTGACAATCTCTTCCTATTTGTTTTTCAAATGCAAAATCTGGACTTCCTTTGACTTTTTGCCTTTTCTTCTTCGTCTTTTACTAACATGAAACTTACATTAATTTTTTCCTAACTTCAACAATCAGCTACAACATTCAACAGCAACATTTATAACCATGCATTTTGTCTTTTTTGGGGAAATTAACATCTTCAACTGTCTGGCGGTTGTATTAAATTGGTGCAGCATACGCTGTAAATCATCTTCACTTTGAGAGAGTATTGCGTCGTCTGCAAAGTAGATTATTTTAAGTTGTTTTTCTCCCATTTGGTATCCTTTTTTAGTTCTTAATTTTTTTATTATCTCATCGAGAATCAGGTTGAACAATAAAGGACTTAGAGAATCTTTCTGTCTTATCTCATTGCTATATTCAATAAGGTCGAATAGGTCTTCTTCTAGTTTTACTTTTATTGTGTTGTTTTGGTAGATATTCTCGATCGTTTTGATTATTCCTAGAGGTGTCTCTCTAGCGTACAATAACTGGATAATGTCCTTTAATGTGTCCATGTCAAATGCCTTCTAAAGATCCACGACACATAGATATGCCGGTTAATGATTTCTCTTGCACTCGTTTGATTATATATATAGAGTCGGTGCATGATTTTCCCAATCTAAAACCTTGTTGTTCTTCTGCTCGTGTTATAACTTCACTCTGTTTATTTGTTATCACTTTGGTTGTTAATTTTATTGTTTTGTTTAATAAATTAATTCCTCTTTAATATTCCGGGCTGATTTTTCTCCCTTTTTGTACAGAGGTATTAGGATGCTTGATCTCCGTTCTTGAGAAATTCTGTTTTGGTCTATTATTTTTTGGATTAGTTTTAATAGTTGTTTGGTCAGATCTGGTCCTCCGTGCTTTAAGAATTCGTTCGGTATTCTGTTCTCTCTCCTAGTGATTTTCTATTTTTTTTTTATTTTATTAATGTCTCCTTTGTCTCTTCATTCTCAATATTTATTTCTTCGTTTATCGTCACCTCTGGTATAGGTGGTTCATTATCGTTACCTTTAGCAAATACTGAATAAAAGTAGTCTGCCCATGTTTTCTTATGAATGTGTTTATTTTTATTTGTTCCTTTATCTCTTTCATTTGTCCTTTGATTATTATCCATATTTCTTTTTATGTTCGGTAGAAGTCGTGTTCTATATGTTTTGAAAAGCTCCGCCAGTGTTCATTTTTAAAGTTATAGTTCTATACGCGCGTTCGACGTTGGCAATTTGTACGGGAGTGAATCGGCAAAATCATTAATTATGTAAGATATAGGTAAGAGAGAGACAGAAGATATATTTTCTCTGTCGTTTTCTCTCCAGAATAAAAATGTTCCTTTTGTAAATATATTTAATATTTATTAATATTATTATTATTTTATATTAATTCGGTAGATATATACATTTGGCCAAAGTCTTTTACAAATAAATATTCTTCCTTAAACTTCTGTGATTCGTAATAACCTTTCTATTTTTAGAATACAATCAATAAATAAACACAAACACAAAATACAACCAAAAAAACTGACATCTTAATAATGTTCTTGTCAAATAATGACATTGATTAGCCACCTTATTATATAAGGTTACTAGTCGATTGAGTTGAAGCGCAATATATAGAACCATAAATCGCGAGGTTGGTTCCAATGAGGGAATATATTCTTTTAATTATTATGTTCTGATTTTTGTCACTTTGGTTTTAAAAATCAAAGAATGGAAAAATCATAATATCTTTTTTAATATTGTTTCGATAATTGTATACATTATTTAATTTTTAAAACTATTTTATTTATCATTGAATATTTAGTACATAGTACAATAGTGACGTTATCCATCTGGGAAGAAAGAGTTATTCTTTACATTCAAATACATCTATGGAAGGTTGTCAATCTGTCTTTTGCCTAGTCGTCCAATACTTCTGGTGAAACTACTTCTGGTGATACCTCTTGCTATTTTGACGACACGGGTCTCCCATATTCTGCTTATGGGGTTATTTAATTTTAATTTTTCGCTTATACACTGTACGGTACATTTTCTTCTAATGTCTTCGCTTCTCTTTCGATCTATCAACGTATTGCCTGTAACTCTTCTCAGTACTCTCACTCTCATGTCTGCCGTTTCCAGTAGCCTTTGTGTTGTGGCTGTGTCGGGTCTTGTTTCTAAGGCATATGTCATTATTGGTCTTACACTGACTTTATAAATTCTTAACTTTATCTCAGTGTTGTCTGTTTTGCCATATACTGTTATTAATTCATCCTGTCAGTCTATTTGCTTTTTGTACTTGATTTCTCACTTATTTGTCCAAGACTCCATAACTGCACAATGCAGCTGCACATTAGTAATAATGGTATTTTATTTCCATTACTTTTCATCAAAATATTGATTCAACTCTACATTTACTATACTCCTATTACAGGTCAAATGTTGTTTATATACAGCAAACAATGCACCATATACCTATATACCTAATTCTGTTTTTCTTTCTGCTCTCTTACCTATAGCATTATATATGTAATGATTGTGAAGATTGACTCCCATATAAATTTGTAACAGCGAACGCGTGTATAGAAGTATAACTTCTACTGGCAGTCCCACCGGACTGCCACACCCGTTTTTTATTTGTCTAACTAAAGTATTTGTTTTATGTTTAATTCGTTTATAGTAGTTGTATGCCTGTTGTGTCTGTTGTGTTCTGTATTGTAAATGGGCTTTCTTCTTTTCTTCACATTCTGTCTTCACTTCCTCTCTAAACCATGTTTTTCTCTTTTTTGATATGTTAGTGTTTTTTACTTTTCTTTTCCAAGTGATTCGGTTACTGCGTTAATTATGTTATTTTTGAGTTTTCCCTGCTTTGCTCGATATTATCGTTTTCTAATATTTTACTTCCAGCGATCTTCTTTGATATTCTTTTTTTGTAAGGATATTCCGTAGATTCTGTATTTTAGTCCTTCGACTTTCATTTTTGTTTGTGTTGACGCCGCGCTTTTGGGTGTGAAGTATTTCAGGATGATTCTTATTTTACATAATACCAAGCTATGGTCGCTACCTACATCTGCTGAGGTAAAGCATCTTAGTTATAATCTATCTCTTAAACATAATCTATCATTGATCTTTTTCCACGGGTGTTACTAAATGTATATTTGTGTTGGTATTTGTAGTCAAAAAATGTGTTGTTTATTCTTAGTTCGTTATTCGTGCAGAAGTTTATCATCAGTTCTCCATTTTCGTTTTTAACATTCTCGTTATAATTTGCTTAATTTTAGGTATTACGTGATGGCCTATTATTCTTTTCTTTTTCTTTTTTTTTTATGTAGATATGACTTAATAAACTACTTGTAATTAGACATAAAACGTTTCCCTTGATGTTTTAAGCTTGTTATTTTCTTGTCCGTATACTCCGATGATGTTCAGGTATTTCTTCTTTATTGTTATATTTGCTATTACAATTATTTATGATATGTATTAACTTCGATGTTATTTTGATACTTTGGTGTATTAGTAAGGCTACACCTTTTTTGGTCTTGTTTTCTTTTGCTACTAATTTGGATTGTTCTTTTCCTTTCTTTTTTGTTGCCTGTAAAACACAAATTTCTGTTTCTCTCGCTCTTTCAGCACTTGGGCTATTTTTTGGTCCCTTGAGGTAGGCGATTTGTTATTCCAAGTAGTAATTCTTATGTGGGCTTTGGATATTTTCCGCTTGTCCTTATTTCTTGCCGTGGTCGTCTTCATAGTATCAATCCGGTTCCGAGGCTGTACATTCTTTCTTTGATCAGTATTTGTTTTTACGATTGGTAGATTGGTAACCTTACCAATCATCCTCCACATTTTATCCGGGCTTGGGACCGGCTGTGGTAACCGCAGAGCTACTCCATTCACCCCGCAATCAACCCAAGCAGTTTTTGAAAAAAAAATTAAGAGGCATAAAAGGAAAATTTGTGTGTTTCTGTTTTTTTATTCGTTTTTTGAATAAATATTTGTCACAAAAGTTATTTTTAACTTTTAAAGGTGAAATTTTGATAGAAAATATAATTTTAAATAACTTCTCCGTAGATATATATATATATATATATATATATATATATATATATATATATATATATATATATATCGAGAAAAGGAGTACGACCGTCAATCCAATATAAACTAAGGTACACTCGAAGAGTGGTGGGTTTATCGGTCAAAGTGGAGAAATAAAAGACAAAGACGATGGCTACTTCATCTATTTATTGAAGACGTTTCGCTTTCTGCTCAGAAAGCATCATCAGTTCATCTAAAAAGAACAATATGAAACCAAACATCCATAGAGAAGTTATAACCAAAGTGTGTTACCTTACAAAGACATGTAGCAGTCAGTGATGTAAAAAATATGAAAAAGCTTACAAAGCTGGACATTCAGAGTTAACGTTGTATATAACAATTAATTGAAACTAGGTAAAGTTTGCAATTTGACAAAATTAGCACAGCAAAAGAACATGTGATAAAAATACATGTATATATAAAAAAAATTTTATAAAAACTTAGTAAAAAACATTAAGGTTTATTTTAAAGTGTAAAGAACTAGAAAGATCATTAGATTGCACTTCCAACAAATTTATTTAAAAATTATATTTTAATTTTAACTTTAGGTAACATTATAAGTTATTAAAGATTAATAGTAATAAAGAAAAAAATGAAGTTACCAGTCTTTAGCTTACTGAGGCTCGTTGGTAAATGAATTTAAAAGTTTTGACACCCACGCACAACAACGTGAGTAGAAGTGGCCTTGAAGTCACAATGACATAAACAGCAAGGCAAGCTACCAACCTCTATGTATAAGGCGGTATATTCAAAGAGTGTGATAAATTTGGTTGACAACTTGTCGTTAAAAAACCAAGCAGTGAAAGGAAAAGGTGGTTAAGATCACCATTTAACCCTACAGTGATTGATCTGTCAACAAAGAACAAAGCAAGAGAAGTCAATCCAATATATCATATATTGTAATATTATGACGTCACTAGTTAGCCAGCTAACAGGTGAAGATTAATAAAAATTTCCACAGTCCAAAGGTTCAAATATTAAGGACCATAATGAAAAGGATTCTATGAATCAGATTCAATTTAAAGTTTTATCAAACAAGTTCATCAAAAAGAACAATTACTTAATTATGTAAAAGTGTTATTGACAAATATTAATAAAAAATGAGTTGATAAATCTTAATTAAAGAAGGAATAATTTATTTATATTTATTTTTATTTTTATTTAAATTTATTATAAGAAAATGTGATAAAGAAAACCGCAAAATGGGACAAAATTTAAGTAAACAACATATCAAGCCTAATTCTGTAAAATTAATGCATGATAAATTTGGCTCAAATTACTAATGTCCGTTCTCTTATTAAGAGTATTAGGATGTTTTAATATTGCACACATTTCTAAAAACTGTCTTTTAACGAGATTGCGTTCAGTGCCAAGAATTTTAACTTCATTAAAGTTTACTTCATGCTTAGTGTTAATGGCATGTTGGGCAAGAGCACAAGTATGCTTAGTTAAATTGATATCACTGCGGTGTGTCGTAAGACGCCCTCTCAGTGATCTCCCAGTCTGACCGATGTAACATGAGTCACACTCAGCACAAGGTATATGATATATTACATTCACTTGTTCCAGAAGGGACAGAGGTGTTTTAGTTTTAGAGAACAAATTCCTGACAGTCTTAGCATTCTTAATAGCAATTTTAACAGGTACGTTATTATGTTTGTACAGTTTAACGAGTTTCTCAGTAACTTGAGGAAAATAAGGTAAAGAGGAGTAATGGGTAGTTGGATTCCCAAGTACAGTATTAGGCAGAACAGTGTTATTAATTGAATTATTTGATATCATTCTAAGTTGGTCACCATTGGGTATATCATTTAAAGAAGAACCATAGCTTTGAGCGAAAAGGTATTTATTAATAAGGGAGGATGGATAGGAATTCTCAACCAGAATATTTTTAAGTAATTGAAAGGATTCCCTTCGATTAATCGGATGTATCAGTCTATTTAACCTGCAGCTTAAAGCTTTAATAAGGTTTAATTTGTATTTAAAGGGATGACAAGAATGGTAGTTGAGAAACCTATTAGAGGCCATTGGTTTCCTGTACCAACTTGTAGTAAGGGTGTTATCTCCCATTCTAATGACACGCATGTCTAAGAAGGGAATACTATTTGTGTTGGAGTCCTCAAGTTCAACAGTGAACTGTAAATGAGGATCAAACTCATTGAATAAAGACAAGGTGGCCTGAATCTTGTCTGGAGGTAAGGCTAGTAATAAGTCATCAACATACCGTTTAATAAAACGGTATGTTGATGACTTACTTTATAAACGTTGAAAACTTAGTTTATATATATATATATATATATATATATATATATATATATATATATATATATATATATGTATATATTTATATATATATATATATATATATATATATAGATATATATATGTATATATTTATATATATATATATATATATATTATATATATATATATATATATTATATATATATATATATATATATATTATATATATATATATATATATATATATATATATATATATATTATATATATATATATTATATATATATATTATATATATATATATATATATATATATATATTATATATATATATATATTATATATATATATTATATATATATATATATATATATATATATATAGTGACATTATTGATTGAGAAATTTCTCAAATCAATAATGTCACTTCTTTTTTGGATAATCACCTTCCTGACAATTTGTTGGACACTTTTGAGTCATCTTTACATAAGAAATTTAATTTTGTATATCATAAATCCATGGCACACCTTCGTAAGAAGCTTAATAACTTAGACACTCCCCAGTTTAAAAAAATTCCATTTAATCCTAAGTGGATTAAAAATCTATCTAGTACTGAGGTTCCTCAGGACATTCTCAAATTGTTATCCTTGGGCCCCAAATTTGGCTTACAGCCAACTTTCAGAGATTATTCTGTTAGTAGAATTTTAGCAGATGTGGAAAATATTTTGTCACATGCTGACAATTCTGACCTTTTATCTCTTAGGTCTTCTTCCAATAATATTCTGTTGAACTTTTCTAATCGCCCTAGACAACCCATATCGGAGTTAGATAAGATTTACAGGGAGACGGTATCGTTTTTAAAAACTCACCCTAATCTTCTCGTCCTTACTAGTGATAAAGGGAATGCTACTGTCCTCATGGATAGAGATCAATATCTTAATCTCAGCCAATCGTTGTTAGATGATTATAGATACTATCAACCTCTCTCTACCAACCCTTGCTCTAAATTTACAAATAAAATAAATAAATTCATTACACACTTAAAAAATATTAAGATCATAGATCAACCACTTGCAAAATTTTTACATAATTATGATGGATATGCTCCCAGATTTTATTGTCTACCTAAAATACATAAGCCCACATTGAGCATGAGGCCAATTGTTTCCTCCATTAATTCACCAAATACTAATATTGCAAAATTTTTAACTGACATCTTATCTAAATCTTATAATTATAATAACAACTTTAATATTGTTGATTCTTTTCACTTTAGTGAATTTATTAATAATTTTGAACTTCCACAAGGCTACATTTTAGTGAGTTTTGATGTGGTATCTCTTTTCACTAATTTACCTCTTTCGAGCGTTATTACCTCCCTAAGAAATCACTGGAACTCCATCCAACCAAACTGTCCTGTATCCTGGGATGTTTTTGCAGAACTTTTACAATTAACATTTGACACTAATTTTTTGGTCTTCAACGACAAATATTACCTTCAAATATTTGGGACACCTATGGGTTCCTCAATCTCTCCCATCCTAGTTAATTATGTACTGGATGATTTAGTATCTGACCGTCTGGGTCTTTTAGATTTCCAAATCCCTTTTACTAAACGGTATGTTAATGACTTATTACTAGCCTTACCTCCAGACAAGATTCAGGCCACCTTGTCTTTATTCAATGAGTTTGATCCTCATTTACAGTTCACTGTTGAACTTGAGGACTCCAACACAAATAGTATTCCCTTCTTAGACATGCGTGTCATTAGAATGGGAGATAACACCCTTACTACAAGTTGGTACAGGAAACCAATGGCCTCTAATAGGTTTCTCAACTACCATTCTTGTCATCCCTTTAAATATAAATTAAACCTTATTAAAGCTTTAAGCTGCAGGCTAAATAGACTGATACATCCGATTAATCGAAGGGAATCCTTTCAATTACTTAAAAATATTCTGATGGAGAATTCCTATCCATCCTCCCTTATTAATAAATACCTTTTCGCTCAAAGCTATGGTTCTTCTTTAAATGATATACCCAATGGTGACCAACTTAGAATGATATCAAATAATTCAATTAATAACACTGTTCTGCCTAATACTGTACTTGGGAATCCAACTACCCATTACTCCTCTTTACCTTATTTTCCTCAAGTTACTGAGAAACTCGTTAAACTGTACAAACATAATAACGTACCTGTTAAAATTGCTATTAAGAATGCTAAGACTGTCAGGAATTTGTTCTCTAAAACTAAAACACCTCTGTCCCTTCTGGAACAAGTGAATGTAATATATCATATACCTTGTGCTGAGTGTGACTCATGTTACATCGGTCAGACTGGGAGATCACTGAGAGGGCGTCTTACGACACACCGCAGTGATATCAATTTATCTAAGCATACTTGTGCTCTTGCCCAACATGCCATTAACACTAAGCATGAAGTAAACTTTAATGAAGTTAAAATTCTTGGCACTGAACGCAATCTCGTTAAAAGACAGTTTTTAGAAATGTGTGCAATATTAAAACATCCTAATACTCTTAATAAGAGAACGGACATTAGTAATTTGAGCCAAATTTATCATGCATTAATTTTACAGAATTAGGCTAGATATGTTGTTTACTTAAATTTTGTCCCATTTTGGGGTTTTCTTTATCACATTTTCTTATAATAAATTTAAATAAAAATAAAAATAAAATACAAATAAATTATTCCTTCTTTAATTAAGATTTATCAACTTACTTTTTATTAATATTTGTAAATATCACTTTTACATAATCAAGTAATTGTTCTTTTTGATGAACTTGTTTGATAAAACTTTAAATTGAATCTGATTCATAGAATCCTTTTCATTACGGTCCTTAATGTTTGAACCTTTGGACTGTGGAAATTTTTATTAATCTTCACCTGTTAGCTGGTTAACTAGTGACGTCATAATACTATAATAGATGATATATTGGATTGACTTCTCTTGCTTTGTTCTTTGTTGACAGATCAATCACTGTAGGGTTAAATGGTGATCTTAACCACCTTTTCCTTTCACTGCTTGGTTTTTTAACGACAAGTTGTCAACCAAATTTATCACATTCTTTGAATATACCGCCTTAATACATAGAGGTTGGTAGCTTGCCTTGCTGTTTTATGTCATTGTGACTTCAAGGCCACTTCTACTCACGTTGTTGTGCGTGGGTGTCAAACCTTTAAATTCATTTACCAACGAGCCTCAGTAAGCTAAAGACTGGTAACTTCATTTTTTTCTTTATTACTATTAATCTTTAATAACTTATAATGTTACCTAAAGTTAAAATTAAAATATAATTTTTAAATAAATTTGTTGGAAGTGCAATCTAATGATCTTTCTAGTTCTTTACACTTTAAAATAAACCTTAATGTTTTTTACTAAGTTTTTATAAAATTTTTTTTATATATACATGTATTTTTATCACATGTTCTTTTGGCTGTGCTAATTTTGTCAAATTGCAAACTTTACCTAGTTTCAATTAATTGTTATATACAACGTTAACTCTGAATGTCCAGCTTTGTAAGCTTTTTCATATTTTTAACATCACTGACTGCTACATGTCTTTGTAAGGTAACACACTTTGGTTATAACTTCTCTATGGATGTTTGGTTTCATATTGTTCTTTTTAGATGAACTGATGATGCTTTCTGAGCAGAAAGCGAAACGTCTTCAATAATAGATGAAGTAGCCATCGTCTTTGTCTTTTATTTCTCCACTTTGACCGAAAAACCCACCACTCTTCGAGTGTACCTTAGTTATATATATATATATATATATATATATATATATATATATATATATATATATATATATATATATATATATATATATTTCTTTGTAGTACCAATTGACTTCTGGACGAAAAGTATTCCCATTTGGCATCCGTGAATATTCACGGGCCACAATATACAGCGAATTCTGTTGCGGTACCAATTGGCATCAATCGCTGTTGCGGTTTCTTTGGCATCGATTGGCTTTGGACCTTTAGCATCCATTGGTTTATGACTCAAGTCGACAATAATACCTAAAGGTTTCGGTGGAATTCTACCTGAGTCAATTCATCTGTTCAGTCATTGTAATATTTTGTTGTCGAAACGGATGTTTAAAAATTTAACTTGTTAGAGTATATAACTCTTTATCTATAAATTGTAGGCAGGTAGTTATTGCTTTTTTCGAGATTGAATATTTTTCTTTTAAAATTATGACAGCTTCAAATTTGATTTAATTTGCTAAATACTTTTATTTTACATTTTTTAAGCTCAGTAATTTAAAAATGTTTTATCGTCTTTTAACAACTTCTAGTCTGATTATTCCCTGAGTAAAAGAGCTCTGTTGTAATGAATTATTTGGTATTACTAAAGAAATTCTGGTATAGTAGGATTAAATGTTAAAATTAAATGTTACAATGATTGTAACTTTATGTCTTGGGCTGTTACGTCGCATTATGGGCTATATGGGCTGTATTTTCTCGTTCTTGTTCGTATTTCTCTTCGATTTGCATTTTCGATGACACTTTCCAATATTTTAGCAAATTCAAAGTCCATGAAAAATACTTAGAAAGCAAACAAAAGTACTTATAAGAGTATACGACCATTTGATAACACTCACTGTGAAAATTTTTGCAAGTGAAGATGTTTAAGACAACAGGCACATTATTGCCGAACGCAAAGTGCACATAACTTTCTCCTTTATTTTTTGGTATCTGACTTCTTACAACTGTGGTTGTAAGGTTGTAAAAAAAGGTATAATTGTTAATAACTTTAAAACTTAACAGTTTACGAAATAATCTTATTTTACAAATCAGCTGCACAACTCTGATTTAATGCAATTACTCATAGCCACGAAGGAGAAATAGGCTAAACCATGAATACTTCTTAATTTCGGTATGAAATACCTTTAACAAAAGTTAAGAATGTACTATAAAGTATGAATAATTAATAACATGCTACATGTTTTGACATTGCAATATTTTATGTTTCATGAATTTGGCCAAATCTTATCATACGTTAATTCAATCCATAGTAATATTAAATTTACAAGAGAAATAAAACAAAACCAGTCAATAAATTTTCTAGACTTAAAAATTATAAGAATTGAAAACAAACACGAGTTCTCTGTATTTCATAAACCTATACATACTGACACAACCATACACAGTACTTCATCCCATCCTGCACAACATAAATTAGCAGCCTACTATAGTATGTTCCACAGATTGACAGAAATCCCAATGTCAAATAATAACTTCGAAGTAGAATTAAATATCATTAAACTTATAGCAATAAATATTGGATACAACGAACACATAATAAACAAAATGTTACAGCAAAAACTACTCAAGAAAGCCCTTAAATCAATCTTCCCACCACAAGAGAAAAAGCCCAATACAATATATTGCTCGATCACGTCATATACAGGTAATATATTAACTAAAATAGCCAGACAGATCAAAAGAAAAGAATAACACCAGCATTTAAATATATTAAGAACAACAAGAGCCAAACGAAAAACATGCACTTACACACTGGGGTTTATAAACTCACCTGTGGAGACTGTCCAAAAGCTTACATCGGTCAAACCGGTAGAGCCTTCAACAAACGTATAACAGAACATAAAAGGGCTTTTAATAATAGGAAAACAGAATCCACATATGCACTTCACCTTCTAGATCATAATCATTCTTTTAACGACCAATTTCAAATTCTTCACGTCCAAAATAAAAGCCTTAAGCTATCTTTATTAGAATCTATGAAAATTAAAAGACACCAATTCTGAATGACGAACTTGAGACTAACAACTCCCCCCCTCCTCAACCTGTTCAGTGAAACTATATAACCTGAACGCACAGTAGGTTAACCATCACTTAAGAAAGGCAAGTTGCCGAAACAGCTGTAGTGACAATTACTAAATAAATTTTGTGGAAGTACAGAAAACAAAAGTTTTCAGTTGTTTTATTCTAGAAATTTTACATTTCATCATAAATTGTTAAGTTTCACACTAGTTTTTCAAAATGAGAGATGACAGAATGATATACAAATAAGCAAGAAATCGTTCTTGTTGTTACTAATGAAAATGGTACCAGTATTCGACAGGTGGCAAGGAATTTTATCGTCAGTTCTTCCGTCATCCATCATGCTTGGAATCGATATGTAGAAACCGGTCGATATAAAAGACGCATTGGACAGGGTCGTAAAAGGAAATCAAACCCAAGAACTTCCTTCAGCAGCACGGAATTCAAACCATGGATTGGCCACCCCTGAGTCTCGATCTAAATCTAATTGAACATAGCTTAACTTTTTGGATCAATAGCAACAACTACTCCGATGGCTAATGCCTCTCCCGGTGTTGAATTACACTATTGATCCAAATGGTTGCAGAACAATACAACTCACCAAGTGTGAAACACTAGACAGCTGTTTCGGTCCACCCAGACTATCATTAGTGACGTTTGGGTTCACCATTGGAAAGTTGTCCGTTCTGCTTTGGGGACTGTGTCCTCTGACTATAAAATATAAGCGAAAAATTGCAATACACTCTTAACTGCTCAACATATCAAGGTGTTATAGCAGGTGTTCCGCGTGCAATGCTGCCATGTTCACATGTACAGCGTGGAAAACAAGAGTCATTTGCTGTCGGTTAAGGTTACCGAAAACCCAAGCAAAGCTTAACTTTTTGGATCAATAGCAACAACTACTCCAGTAACTCCAATAGTGAACATGGCAGCATTGCACGCGGAACACCTGCTATAACACCTTGATGTGTTGAGCAGTTAAGAGTGTATTGCATTTATTCGCTTATACTAATTGAACATCTTTGGGATATGTTAGATAGATGTGTCCCGAGGCGCCCACATCCACCTCAAATCCTTCAACAACTAAAAGAAACTCTAATCGAAGAATGGGAAAATATAGGTACCTCAACAAGATATCGACAGCTTTATACGCAGCATGCCACGTAGATTTCAAGCACTAATTCGCGCTGGTGAAAAATACACACGATATTAAGAATCAATTTTTCTTCATATCCTTACGTTAGAGATGTGGAACAACTGCTTATTCCATTTCATTTGTTGTAGTGTTTTCAAGTTGTTATGATTATCTTCAAAATGGTATGTAGAAATGGTTTTAATTTATTAAATTTATTTGAACAAAACATGATTCCTTTATTCAGGTAATAAGATTTCTATATTATTAAAATTATTAAGACGCAAATATGTGTGAGGCAAAATTAATAACAAACTATGAACGAATAAATAAACGAAACACAAATATAGAGATATCAGCAGGAGTGGTGAGAAAAGCAAAGAATAGTAGAAGGCAGGAGAGTAATAATATCCCAGTTAAAGACAAAAAAATGATCCAGAAATTGAAATTTCATAAGACACTTTAATAAAATATAGGTAGAAGAGCGAGCACTAAATCCTACATATCTGATCTACCCGAAAATGTATTACTTTGCTATACTATAAAATACTAGTTATGTTTGGATCAACAGAAACAACTACTCCGAGGGCTAATACCCCTACCGGCATTGAATTATACTATTGATCCTATAGTCGCAGAACAACACAACCCATCAAGTGTGAAACGCCAAACAGCTGTTTCGGTCCGCCAGACCTCATCAGTGACGCTTGGCTTCTCCATTGGAAAGTTGTTCGTTCTGCTTAAGGGTACAAGGTCCTCTGAATCTCAAATGTAGATGAGAATGCAATCCACTCTTAACTGATCAACATTTAATATGTCATCACAGGTGTTCCGTGTGCAATGCTGCTAGGTCACCTATGTGATCAGTTAAGAGTGGATTGCATTCTCATTTACATTTGAGATTCAGAGGACCTTGTCGCCTTAAGCAGAACGGACAACTTTCCAATGGAGAAGCCAAGCGTCACTGATGAGGTCTGGCGGACCGAAACTGCTGTTTGGCGTTTCACACTTGATGGGTTGTGTTGATCTGCGACCATTGGATCAATAGTATAATTCAATGCCAGTAGGTGTATTACCCCTCGGAGTAGTGGTTTTTGTTGATCCAAACATAATTGGTTGGGTTTCGGTGACCTAAACCGATCAGCAAAGGGCTCTTGTTGTTCCAAGTTGTACATGGGTGACCTGGCAGCATTGCACACGGAACACCGGTGATGACATATTAAATGTTGATCAGTTAAGAATGGATTGCATTCTCATCTACATTTGAGATGCAGAGGACCTTGTCCCCTTAAGCAGAACGGACAACTTTCCAATGGAAAAGCCAAGCGTCACTGATGAGGTCTGGCGGACCGCAACAACTGTTTGGCGTTTCACACTTGATGGGTTGTGTTGTGCTGCGACCATTGGATCAATAGTATAATTCAATGCCGGTAGGGGTATTAGCCCTCGGAGTAGTTGTTTCTGTTGATCTAAACATAATTAATTGGGTTTCGGCGGCCTAAACCGATCAGCAAATGGCTCTTGTTGTTCCAAGCTGTACATGGGTGACCTGGCAGAATTGCACACGGAACACCTGTGATGACATATTAAATGTTGATCAGTTAAGAGTGGATTACATTCTCATTTACATTTGAGATTCAGAGGACCTTGTCCCCTTAAGCAGAACGGACAACTTTCCAATGGAGAAGCCAAGCGTCACTGATAAGGTCTGGCGGACCGAAACAGCTGTTTGGCGTTTCACACTTGATGGGTTGTGTTGTTCTGCGACCATTGGATCAATAGTATAATTCAATGCCGGTAGGGGTATTAGCCCACGGAGTAGTTGTTTCTGTTGATCAGTTAAGAGTGGATTGCATTCTCATTTACATATAAAATACTAGCTTTTATCCTCGATTCGATTGTGATGGCGTCTTCTGCCGAGAAGTATCCCTTGAAAATACAACTTTTTTTAATAAAATGTATCATCTGTGCTTATTTGTGTCCCTGTCAAAATTGCAAAAATAATCAATATGATCGGTTAAAAAGTTAAACAGGGAATGCGAAAAAAAACAAGCCGACAAACACCTTACACTCACATTTATAATATTAGTTAATATTTTCACAGAAAAAAAGACAAAGCATAACCAGAGATAGATAAAAACTAAGCATCTTAACGAAAGAATCTTATTAACACAGCGCCAAACCACATTTTCAAAATTCACAACATTTTTAATGCATTTACAACCCCTAACATTAAATGCTTTTTAATACACAACGTTTTAGCAATGTGCTTCAAAAAATTATACTCATGGCGCTGAGAAATAAGGTTATAAAACCTTTCAAAAAGAATAAAAGACTGCAGATAACAAGAAAGTAAGATAAAACCAATAATATATTGTAAATCCAAAAACTAAACAAAAAATATCCATTCTAAGAATTAAACTCAAACGCGAATCGACCAGATGTTACTCGAACCTTTATAAACCTGGAATCTAAGACAATCTAAGTGACTAACTGGCTTCCAAAATCGTATCACATCCTGTAGATGCCAATTGAACCGCTAAGCTGTAACGACATGAATATCGCTTCAACTCAATATACACAAATCGATGGTGGCGCTGCTTATTTTTTGCCTCGAACTACGATTTATTTACGAATCAAAAAACGGTCCAATTGGATTCCGGGTTCATATCGCGTAAAGAGCCTTATAATATCATCCACTATGCGTTTCTGATATTATTTTGAAGAGGTCAATTGGCATCCGAATACCGGATGCCAATTGACCAGCGGAAGCCAATTGAACCTACAACTTTACATGTGGGAAGTCAATTGTTACCGTAAATATATATATATATATATATATATATATATATATATATATATATATATATATATATATATATATATATATATATATATATATATATAAACTAAGGTACACTCGAAGAGTGGTGGGTTTTTCGGTCAAAGTGGAGAAATAAAAGACAAAGACGATGGCTACTTCACTATATATATATATATATATATATATATATATATATATATATATATATATATATATATATATATATATATATATATATATATATATATATATGTATATATATATATATATATATATATATATATATTTATATATATATATATATATATATATTTATATATATATATATATATATATATATATATATATATATATAAATATATATATTTATATATATATATATATATATATATATAATATATATATATATATATATATATATAAATATATATATATATATATATATATATATATATATATATATATATATATGTATCTCTAGTACAAAACCAGGCCAATCGGTCCTACGTATCATCCCGGGCCACCACTTTCTAATATAGATAGACAAAAAATTGCGGTGTATAAATATTCAAATGAGGTATGTTGCACATGGAAATCACAATATACAATTAATTTTTTCATCCATAAAAGTTTTGTATATCGATCTAAAAATAGAGGCCATCCCAGTCCAATTGACTTTCCTTACAAAGTCAGACCAGGGTATACAAAATTTTGTATCCAATAGTATAAACCCAGGCCACGGCTGTGTTGCCAAACTTATTTTATCGACTTCGTATAACAAAAAACCTGTGTATTGATTACTGTGTTAATATAAATAAGAATATGACGAGTGTAAATGTTCATAAGAGAATTTATAGAGTTTTGGTATGTCTTCCTTCTCTATCTTTTCTCCTTCGTAAAGATGTAGTTGCGTCATGTAATTTGTTTGTCTATTTCTGTCCAATTATCTCTCTTCTCTGCGTGTTGTTCTGCTTCGGAGGGTGAGTAATCAGTCATGTCCTTTATTTGGTCCGACCATCGTACTGGAGATCTTCCTCTGGATATTTTGCCTTATTCAACTATCATTCGTTCCATGCCTTCTCTTTTTCTAGTTACATATAAATCCAAAATATGTCAGTATATTTTGGTTGATAGTGGTAGTCTAGTTTTTATATTAAGTTCTGCTAGTATTTAATTATTTGTGCGATGCGCGGTACATAGTATGCGCAACATTCTATAATGTAATTTTGTGTTTTTTATAATGTCAGTGTTCTTCCGTATCTTTGTGAGTTTGGTTCTTGCCGATCTGGCCATTGTGATGCGTCTACGGATCTCGTCTTCGCATCCTCCACTTGAATTATAATAAATATAATATAATAAACCATATTATTGACTCTTACATCAGCGGTGTTATTTAGATTAAGTTTGTGTAATAAATATATTAAGTTTCTTTACGTACATGCATTTCTCTAAGTACATGCTACATTTTATCTCTTTTTACGTTATCGAAGGCCTTGGAGTAGTCAATAAAGCACAAATATGTTTCTATGTTAAACTCTCGAGATTTTCCGATAATTTAACGAATATTAAGAGTGTGTTCTCTTGTTCCTCTACCTTGGACGAATCCGCATTGTTCTTGGGGAATATGTGGTAAAAGAATTGATTTTAGTCATTTATTGATGACGGTTAGAAGTACTTTGTTCGCATGAGACATCAATGCTACTGAACGGTAATTACTGTAGTCTGTCGGAGAACCTTTTTATATATGGGAATAAACGTGAGTTTACTCCAGTCATTTGACCACTTTCCGGTATTCCAGATCTCACTGCAAATTCTAAGCATTACTTCCGTCCCTAATTCTCCCATTTCTGTGAGTGTTTCAGCTTTTATTCCATCTTCCCCTTCTGCTTTTTTTAAATTTTAGCTTTTTTATTGCCGCCTCAATTTCTGATTTTAATATATTTTAGGTTTTTTTTAACTTCAATTTCCTAAATTTCCAAAAATTGCTTTCAGTTTCCTATTCTAATACTAAAATATTATTTAAAATGGGTACATTTAAAAGGTCAGTACGAATTAAAACCAAAATTATGTATTTATTTCAAAAGTCAGAAACATAACTAAATTAAAATTATAATTCTCAAATAAATGTTAACTTTTAGAATATTTAAAGATATTTAAGTCATATTGTATAATGCATACTGTCCACATAAAATATATAATATTTATATGGGTTGATTTAAATTACCCTTATACATGTTGAAAACAACGGCCTTAATGGTTGTCCATTCCATTTTTCGAAATTCTTCGGATTGCTGCTCTTGAAATGCTTCAACATCAAATTTTTTAGGGGGTCTTTTTCCTTAATATTATTTTTAAAATGTTGTGCAATCAGTCTTTTTTGTTCAATGCTCCATTTATGTCTGACAATTGGGATTTTTCTACAATTCATTTTACTACTTGTACTGGGTACCTGTATTGTCGTGCTAGTAATATCATCACTGTCATCGTTTCTAATGTAAGTGTGTTTTTAATGTATGCCCCATAAACTGAGACAGCTGTTCCAGTTCTTTCTCATCAAAATGTAGTAGTTGGGTTAGAGTTGCTAGGTATTTTCTTAATTTAGTTGCACTAATTGATTTCGGGTTATCTGTGCCACATTTTTCAGCATATTTGTAAAAAATTTTGGTGCCATCTAAAAATCCTTGCCCAGCCGAATAAAAAATATATTTATTCTGGTTTGCAAATTGGTCTCGAAGGGAAGTAAAGTAGTCGAAATGCTTTTTCATCTCTGGGGACAACAATATTGGTACACCCCTACCTCGCTTTCCTCGTATAACAATGCGATAATAAGAATTCAACAAAATTCTTTCAGACTCTGTTAGGCAATTTTCAAACTCGGTGTTGAAAGATTATCCTAAGATTAATTGCAAGGTACTTGTCAACATTCATTTGAGCTACCTCTGCTGTTCGCAGAGGTAGCTCAGCGCCTGTTCAATAGTATAATTTGCGCATATACTATTTCTTTAAGTAAATTATATGATCTTATATTTGTATTGTCATTCTGTAAATCAATAAAAGCCCGATCAGTCCATTCTTTCAAAAATTGGTTAATATTTTTTATATCGTTCGTTAATGGTATTAAACCATTTTTATTCCACTTGTTCTCATTCAGATTTAATCCTGCTTGAGCGGAAATTTCGCCAGACCATTGCGATTCAATTATTTTTTTTAGTATTTTTAAATTTTTTCTCTGATCGTTGGTATTTTCTATTTGAATATGATGGATGTAGGCTAAATCGCAAATTTTCTTAAGCAGGGTACCAAAAGTCATTGCAACTGTGGGAGATTCATGTTTGTCAAGATCAGCATTGTATCGAGCAATATGGTTGACAAGCGACGCATGTTTTGACAGACTAAGTCTAAATTTCCCTTAGTTTTTCTGCCTTTCATATTAGAATATGCATATTGACAAATTAAAAAGTCACGCTGTGCGGTTAAGTTTGTTTTGTCTGCACGCATTCGAGGAAATAGTTCTTTAACTAATAACTTGTCATGCTTAAACAACGTACTCACCAGTAGTGCACTTTGGCCATCACTTTGTGATGTTTGTCTCTTTTGTTTAGTACTTATTTCCCTATTTTCTGGACATTTCTTTGTGTGTTTAAAGAGAGATTTTCGTTTATAAAAACCGAAGCAATAGGTGCAGGGCAGGAAGCTGTCTCTTAGAGACGTGTCACTTTGTACCAATCGTTTTACGCGTCTTACAACATTAGTTATTCTATTTCTTAAGAAGTCTCCTTTTTTACGTAAAGACGTAATTAGCTCTCTTTTTTTTACTTCTTTTTTTTGACTTAAGCGAAGCCCCCATAATTTTTTTAACATTAATTTCATTAAAATGCCAGTGAAAATATGTCTAGAAAAATGGTCCACGTCTTTTTCGCAATAGAAACAAAATGTGAATTTGTCATAATAACTTGCATCTCTTCATTTTCCTAAAAAAAAGTTATGTTGACACTGTCTTTTTATTTTAAAATTACAAATTAAACAAATTTAGTTTGAAACTTACTTTGTCATAGATAGTATTATTTCCTGCATCTACTTTCGTAATACTTCCCTATAATAAACAAAAAATCACGATTATTGAATACCAAAAAATATGGTTAGATTGAAATGTTTCCTTGATTCTGAAAAGAGAGGTGCCTCGCCTTTTTGTTTGAAACTAATGGATTGGAAATTATATTAGATTGACATGGAACAGTCTCAATGGGATCTTGATGCAAATGTTCATTTTTGCCTGATTCTTCGTTATAAAACATATAAACTTAGGCAAATCTGCTAAATAATTTTAAAATAATTTCAAATTACCTACCATATTTTTTAATGTAAATATATTTGGTTGAATTTGTATAATCGCAGATGACGCTGAATAATTTGTTTTAGAAAATTCTGTATCCAACTTGGTGTCCTAAAAGGAAAATATTTAAAGCAGACTGTAAAAAATTTATTGATAAATTAAGAATACCTCTGAACATATTGAAGGGCTACATATTGTATTATCTAAATCCTTTCCAAAAACAAGCAAGACAGTAACAATCCCTGTACTAACAGAGCTATTTAATAGATGTCTCTATAATAGAAAGATCCCTAAAGACTGGAACGAGAGTCTAGTAATACTCTTACACAAAAAAGGGGACAAATGTGATCTACAGAATTACAGACCTATATCGTTGCTCAGTAAAGTGTACAAACTATTTATGAGAATTATAAACAACCGGTTAACCTATAAAATGGACAATTACCAATCGGTTGAACAGGCTAGCTTCCGCAAAGGATATAGTACATCAGACCATCTGCTGACAACGAGAACATTGATAGAGAAGGCAAATGAATACCAACTACCCGTATTTCTTGCCTTCGTCGACTATGAAAAGGCGTTTGATAGTATCGAGATGTGGGCCATAGAACAAGCTATTAATAATTGTAGAATAGATTCGAGATATAGGCAACTAATACATAATATATATGAAAATGCAACTATGATAGTACAACTAGACGAAAATACAAATCCCATCCCCATTAAGAGAGGAGTGAGACAAGGAGACGTAATATCGCCAAAGCTTTTCAACCTAGCCCTAGAAGACGTCTTCAAAACTACAAATTGGTCAACCTATGGCATTAACGTTAATGGCAACAAGTTAAACCACCTCAGATTCGCTGACGACATAGTGATTATAGCGAGAACATTCGAGGAACTGCAAATTATGATGGGGGAACTAGCAGCCAGCTCCCAATACGTCGGCCTAAAAATGAATATGAAAAAACAAAAATAATGACAAACACAGATGACCCCAGACGTATAACTATAAATGGCAGTGAGATAGAACAAATTCAGGAATATATCTACCTAGGCCAAATCCTGAGACTTGACAAAGAGAACCAAAGTGCGGAAATTACTAGAAGAGCAAGACTAGCATGGGCAGGATTTGGAAAACTTAGTTGGATACTTAAGAACCGCAAAATACCCCAATACTTGAGGAGCAAAGTGTTCAACCAATGCATCCTTCCTATCATGACATATGGATGTCAAACCTGGAGCCTAACCAAGGCAAACATGAATAAACTAGCCACAATAAAAAGAACAATGGAAAGAGCAATGTTAGGTATACGACTGTCAGATAAAAAGAGGAACGACTCGGTAAGATCTAAAACAAAAGTCGAGGAAATAGCAACAAAAATTGCCAAACTTAAATGGAGCTTCGCGGGCCACACTGCTAGACAAAAAGACCGACGTTGGAATACTACAATACAACATTGGAGACCTTACGAAAGTAAACGACCAAGAGGAAGACCACAGATGAGATGGATTGATGATATTAAAAGAATAGCCGGAACAAATTGGAAATATGTTGCTCAGGATAGAGACCGATGGAAGTAGTTGGGAGAGGCATATGTCCAAACATGGACGACAGAAGGCTAAGAAGAAAGAAAAGAAGAAAGAAATCCTTTGCAAAGTTATCATCATCATCATGTTTCCTTTTTCGCTCAAAAATGGCCTAGATTAAACAGATAAAAATTAATAGAAATATATTTTCGGTTCGGTATTGAACTCTTTATAATAAAATAAATTATATAATATAGTATAATTATATAAATAAAGAAATAGTTTGCAAGATTAATATGTACAGGGTTTTCAACTATAATGGATCCCCTCTTAATTTTTTATTTGACATAGTGCAAAAAATAAAAAATAGCCAAATAGCCAAATAAATAATCGTTTCTTTTTCATATACATATAACAGTAGTATAGTAGTACACATAAACGTAGACTTTACGGAAAAATTATTAAGGAAAAGTTAGAAACTGAAATAAGAGGAAAAATTGGAGAAGACCAAGCATGGTTCACAGTAAAATCATGCCTAGAGCATACTTACACATTGGAACAACTAATAAAGAAAACATGGCAAAAGGTAGACCAGTCCATCTGGTTTTTGTCGATCTAAAGAAAGCGTGTGACTCAATACCTAGAATCAAATTATGGGAAGCAATGAATGATCTCGGAATCTCTCAAATACTAATAGAAGCAGTTAAAGCACTATACAAAGAAAACAAAGTAGCTATTAAATGTGGAATTAAAGTGTCTAACCCATTTAAGACTACAGAATGACTTCTACAAGGCTGTGCTTCGTCCCTCACTCTGTTTAAAAATTTCAAATTCTAAATGCACCTGTTTACGGAGCAATTAATATTATTTATGTAATACCACTTTTCAACCTTTAAAAAAATATCTGGCAAAATATTGAATTTAGATATGGGGAACCTTGAACAAAATACCTTAATAAAGAAAAAATTTAAAAAATAAGTAAAAAGGGTAGCATTTTATTTGATATAGTGAAAATGGAATCTACTTCAGGTATTTCCAGAAGAATAATTTTAAAAATAATTTTAACAAATAAGGTCCATTAGCAAATTTTGTAAAAATAAGTAATATTCCATTCTCGAGATATTTCTAAAGCACGAGCTAAAAAATTATAATTATACTACGTCAGATGAAATATAACTAATTTTATACTTACCGTTATTTTGTTTCATAAGGGATAACCTCAATACATTATTTGCTCTCTGCGACATGGCTAGGATTTGCAGCGCACTTACACTGACGTAATGCGTTCAGTTTCAGTTGCCTGGTAAAACATTGAAAACTCGATAGGGAATAACAGAATAGCAGTGTTGCCAATTTTACTGGCCCGGATTTGTCAATTGAAATACCTATACAAATTCGTTAAAATCAGCGCTCCAAGCGGTCATTTTGAACATTACAAAATGACTATTGATACATATACAGACCACAGTAAAATTTGAAATAACTATACTGAGACAGGTTAGATCAACCTTGCTGTGGATTCGCCAGATTCTGTGGCGCGGCAGATTTAATCTGACCAAATTTGGTGACCTGAACGTTACTAACAAGCGAGTTATAAACCGAAACAATTCCAGGCCGCTTATATGGTCTGGGATTGCGGCACTGGCCTGGATTTGTGCATTCAGTTTACTATTCTTGGCCTGACTTTGTGCTAATATGTATGTGTATATATATATATATATATATATATATATATATATATATATATATATATATATATATATATATATATATATATATATATATATATATATATATATATATATATATATATATATACATATATATATATATATATATATACATATATATATATATATATATACATATATATATATATATATATATATATATATATATACATATATATATATATATATATATATACATATATATATATATATATATACATATATATATATATATATATATATATACATATATATATATATATATATATATATATATATATATATACATATATATATATATATATATACATATATATATATATATATATATATATATATATATATATATATATATACATATATATATATATATATATATATATACATATATATATATATATATATATATACATATATATATATATATATATACATATATATATATATATATATATACATATATATATATATATATATATATATATATATATATATATACATATATATATATATATATATATACATATATATATATATATATATATACATATATATATATATATATATATACATATATATATATATATATATATATATATATATATATATATATACATATATATATATATATATATACATATACATATATATATATATATATATATATATATATATATATATATATATATACATATATATATATATATATATACATATATATATATATATATATATATATATATATATATATATATATATATATATATATATATATACATATATATATATATATATACATATATATATATATATATATATATATATACATATATATATATATATATATATATATACATATATATATATATATATATATATATATACATATATATATATATATATATATATATATATATACATATATATATATATATATATATATATATATATATATATATATATATACATATATATATATATATATATATACATATATATATATATATACATATATATATATATATATATATATATATACATATATATATATATATATATATATATATATATATATATATACATATATATATATATATATATATACATATATATATATATATACATATATATATATATATGTATATATATATATATATATACATATATATATATATATATATATATATATATACATATACATATATATATATATATATATATATATATATACATATATATATATATATATATATATACATATATATATATATATATATACATATATATATATATATAGATACATATATATATATACATATATATATATATATATATATATACATATATATATATATATATATATATACATATATATATATATATATATATATATATACATATATATATATATATATATATATATATATATATATATATATATATATATATATATATATATATATATATATATATATATATATATATATATACATCCCGCTATCCTTTTAAACTCTTTTCACGTTGCAGTAATTTAGCATCACCAAGAATTGCTATCATTTT
Organism: Diabrotica undecimpunctata; assembly: GCF_040954645.1. Lineage (NCBI taxonomy): Eukaryota > Metazoa > Arthropoda > Insecta > Coleoptera > Chrysomelidae > Diabrotica > Diabrotica undecimpunctata. The sequence continues at coordinate 94,404,917 of NC_092810.1, forward strand.
CTAGTTATAAATTGTGTATGTTCGTTTAGTGCACCATTGTAGGCTTGGCACTGTTGTCGGTTTTTCAATATTCCGATTTTTTTTATATATTTAATTTTTTACGTCATACCTACGTTTTAACATCGAGCGGTAAAATCACTGTATTTGGCATCATTTTAGAGCCAATAGATGTTGCCGGTATTAATCCTTAAAATAATATTTTAGATACCTAAATATCGATCGCTTTGGGTTCAAGTTCAAAGAACGACATTGAAACTACCTGCTCACAAGTTGCAGTCTCAACGGGTTTTTTCTTCGTTTAGATGTTATATTTATTCAACCTAGATATTTTTGCCGAGAGAATCGTGTAGGGGAATATTTTACATAAATTTCAATTTACAACCTGTTTAGTCGAAGCTATCGATGAATAGTTTGAGATAAATATTATGGTTTTATGGTATTGAGGCCTTAATTATTGGTTGTGATCCTGTTAATGTTTGAAATTTTGATTTCCATTCCGGAAATCGTTCTCAAAAAACGTTTTTTTGTACAAAATGTGTATACATATGTTTACATAATTTGTACAATAAACAAAGTTATTGTAAAATAATAGTGGAAATCAAAACGTTAAATATTAGTTAATTAAAAATGTAATTTTCATCTCAATAACGACCAATAATTGTGGCTTAATCACATAAAAAAATAATATTTGACTTTGACGATGCCATAAGAAAGTAGTTCACGGAACCTCGCTAAATAGTTTAAAAAAATCTTATACAGAAATTTAAATTCTAAATAGTATGAGGGGTAGCTGACGAAAAATTCGTAAAGACGTACACTTGATTTTGCTTTGTTTTTTTAAACAATCTTAAAAGGCAAAAAAAATTTTTTTGCTTATAAAACGTTTTGTATACATTCTAAAGAAAAATAATTCAAATAAAAGTTGTAGACCATAAAAAGTTTTTTATGTAGAGAAATACCAAATTTAAATACATAAATAATTGATATAATTTCAAAAAACCGTAAATTTTAAGATATTATGTTTGTAGTAATTTATAAATGTTAATAACTTTGTTTTTTGCCTAACGACAGGTAATATAGCTACTTGAAATTATGGCAATTGATCAGTTATTAAAGTGTGCTAAATATCAAGCAGATCAAAAAATATTTTACAATTTATTCAATTTGTTTATGACAGAAACCGATTATTTAAACAACCGTACTTGTCCAAACAGTATGACTCTACAAGTATTTTGTAACTTGCAATCGATTCTTTGCGCTTTCAGTTTTAGGGTATATTAAAAAAATTTAAACATATTATAAAATTTTTTATTAAAAACAGTTTGAATAGGGGACTTTTTAGTTTTTAGACCACTTCACGTTTTTTCAGTTTCTTTGACAAGTGAGGATTGTCTATTCGCTTATTTCTTAATATGGGCTATGAGCAATTATCCAGTCAAGTCAACACTATTATAGAAGTTACCCATACTTTTCCAGTACTCATTCAGACGGTTCATCTTAATTGTCCCCATATGGAACATAAGTCCGAGAAAAGTCTTAAATTCTGTTTGTGTTGTCTCTTTCCAAAACGCAATCCTCGATTTTTCTGAACGACTTTGTGCAAATATTTCGTCAGAGTCAATCAGAGTCACTTCCATCATTCATTTAATCTACATCGTCCTCGACAGATGCTTCTAACAATGATTGTAATTCAGCAGTGGTCAATCTACGTTTATGTTCACATCTAGCTTTTTTAGATGTCGAAGGCATATTATTTACATCCATCTTTTTATAAATGCTATAACTCACTTTTACGGAGGTAATTAACAATAAAAACGTTCTACTAGAAACTATCAACTTACGACTTCCAATACTATAGGCCACTTGAGGCACAATACGTTTTTACTCAATAATAGTTCCTGTATAAGAAAAATTATTTTTTAATGTGCTTCAATGAAGCACACTAGACATATTGCAGTATTGCCATCACATTCTTCACAGTATGTTTTAACTTTCTACTAGTCATGCTTCTTCTTAAAAGTTTGTAACATCTTGTACACTTTCTTCTCTTTGTATTATCTACATCGCTTTGCCTGAGATGGTATTTTTGGGTGTAACTGGTCGTGAGGGTTACAACATTTCTTTAATTGCAAATGCTTTCGCGAACTCCAGTCTGAACATAAGGATAGGTTGTCGCTTTTTTTACGTTTTCTATTATTTATCAACTTAGCATTGACTACTACGGTATTAAATGCGGCATTAAATATTAATTCCACTGCCACTTTCCGGTACCACTTCAGAATTTTGCGTATTGGGCTTTGGTAAGAAGCCACTTGATCACTAAAATCAACACTCTTTTTCACCAAGTTATAATCGAGAATAGTTTGTGGTTTTAGTACTTGTGTATAATTTTTCTTTTCATTTGATTAAACCAAGATACAACTATTATGTTTAAATGTTGTAAGGATTAAAGCTGGTCTTTTGTCGACCCATTTTATCACTTGTAAAATCAATTATGGGGTTAAGTTTCATCGTGAGTAGCTGGTTGCAACTTTTTTAATCGAGATTTTGGTTTTACATGTTTTTATAGTAAAACATCTGCACATGAATAATTCGTTTCTTGAACAATGATTTCAATTCAACGACCAATATTCTAAAATAAGGTGTTATTACGTCGTCCGGAATATTATAAACTGGTTCTCTTTCACAAAGCATTGGAAATATGGTTTACATTCTATATTTAGAAAAATCTGTTACTGCAACTCTTGTTCGACTAAACTAAACTAAATTAGTACACAAAACAAATTAATCTATTTTTTTTATTTTTTTTTTATAGAAATGCAGATTCCTGTTGGATTTTTATCAGTGCGGCATGAGTCACTGGTGTCTCGTATATCCGGACCTCTTATCGCATTACAAACATAATTCTCAATTAGCAGTGCGGTACAAGATACATTTAGGTCGTATAATCTTAAAGCCGTAATAAGACCATAAGACCGTATGTTATAAATAAAATATAATCCTATAAGAATTATCTTGAAAGATGAAAAATACAATAAAAAAGTGCAATATTAAGTGTTATTTAAAAATAATAAGTCATTCACGGGCGTACAGTTAAAAACAAAAGATTTCAGTGTTCTATTGCTTGATTATTATTATCTGGTATTCTGAAAATGTTGACATTTTTTCCTGGTCTGATCTTCCTCAACTAACGTCATCTTTCTTATTTGGTGGGTTGTATTGTTCAAGTCTCTTAAGTGTTTTTGTTGCTATCCATAGTGAATGATTTTCTTTAGACAATGTACTATGTAGTGTTCAAATGTGGAATTGCGTGCATCATGTAGCGCTGATCTTAATTGTCTGATTATCTATCTCTTGCTCTTCATTTTTCGACTATTAGTTGTATAATATAATTCTGAGTGTTATTTGTGTTTTCTTGATTTGAATTGTTAATCGTGTAGCTCCATATGAAATAGTAGAAGATGAAAACGACAGCATATTCATCGATAAAAAAAGGAAACGCGATAAAGATATCTGAAACAACTGTTTTATGTTTTACCAAAACCGATGAACAGAGCACTATAAAGAGGAAGTAGAATTAGCTATG